>NC_056684.1:117805729-118478229 GCF_018350215.1 Panthera leo
GTCTTTTAGCTGGGAGCCTGAGCACCTGCAATAAAAGCATGTTTATGTGAATGAGAAACCAAGGGGAAGACGGATATATTATATCAGAACAGTTCCTATAGGTGAAAAAAAATAATTGTAAGCCACTGTATTATAAGCCCTCTTCCTCTGACAACTATTTGTAGCCTCGGTATATGGCAGAACCCAGTTCTTTAACAAATTGCTAATAAGCTATGGAGAAAGAACATTTGAGGAGTAATTATTTCAATATAAAGCATCCACTAGATGGAGCCAGTGTCTGGTTCACGGAAGTCCACCTCTCCATATTTTGGATATCTCTTTTTATCTTGAAGCACTTTATTTATTTATTTATTTGTTTATTTATTTATTATTTTCTGAAGTTTATTTTGAGAGAGAGACAGCAGGAGTCATGGAGGGGCAGAGAGAGAGGGAGAGAGAGAGAATCCCAAGCAGGTTCTGCACTGTCAGCACAGAGTCCAACGTGGGGCTTGATCTCATGAACCATGAGATCATGACCTGAGCTGAAACCAAGAGTCAGATGCTTAACCGACTGAGTCATCCAGGCGACCCTAAAGCACTTATTTTAAAGTATAGCTAATTTTCTTAGCTAAAATTCTTGGCTAGATTGCTGAGATGGAAAAAAGGTCACTTAAAGACACCAGTTTGAATCAAGGAAACAAGACAAGGAGAGGGTATGTGGTTTGACCTGGGGCTTTTGTGTTTTGTTTTATTACAGAATCTATACCCCATTCACAGAAGACACCGAGACCGTGGGGCAGAGAGCCCTACACTCAATTCTGAATGCTGCTATCATGATCAGCGTCATTGTTGTCATGACTATTCTCCTGGTGGTTCTGTATAAATACAGGTGCTATAAGGTGAGCGTGAGATATGGAGCTTTGGTTTCTACCATGTTCTTTTTGTGATTGGGTTTTCCTGTCTTATACAAAAGGGTCTTATGTTGTAGAACTGATTTGATTTTGAGTTTTAATTTTTTTTTAAAATTTTTAGTTTAACTATAAAAACTTAATTTTTAATTTTCAGATTTTCTTGAGTATAGGCCAGTAGAGCCTCCTTCAGACCCTGGTGTTAAACTCATTGGTGACTGGTTATATTCCCACTTCTGTATTGGGAGCCATCCATTCCCTTACTATCTCTCCTGCAGGAGCACTAGTTCTTTCCTTGGGAAATAAGGGCAGGGGAGATTGTGCGGAAAAGACACAGACCCAACACTCCCAGCCTCTGCCCACTTAGCTCACCTGCTAGCTAAGGGATTCACTCTTGAATTTTTGCCACCTGGCACATATTTCAGATGCGTGCCTCAGAAAAATCACAAATTATTATAAGTCATGAGCCTTTAGGGTCTTTCTCAAAGAAAAGAAATGAATGATAACTTTCCAAATATTGAAGTCTACTCGATTTCCTTCTACTTATTTCTGTATATTCTTTAACGTGGTTAAGATAAAATGTATAATCAGTATGTGTCCTTTCTTAACTTTTACTTTGGGATAAGTATTTTTCCATATTATAAATTCTCAGAAAATATGTCTAAAGGCTACATAACATTTGACTCAATGAGCGTATTGTAATTTACTTTCCCTAATCTCCCTGATGTTGGACATTTAAGTTGTTTCCAGTTTTTTGCTATTCTAAACAATGAATGTCTTTGTGGAGCTTTTTCAGTTTTTCACATTATTTCCTTAGGGTAAAATCCTAGACACAGAATTTCAGGGATGAATTATCTACATATTTTTAACCATTATGGTGTGCAAAATTCCTTTTTCAAAATGATAGTATCAGTTTGTACTTAACACTAGTAGAGAATGAGAATGTCTTACCCTACATTTACCAGCATTGAATTTTAAAATTCTGTACTCATTTTTATAGATGAAACAAAATGCCTTAATTTGCATTTGGCTGGTATTTAGTAAGATCAAATACCTTTCCAGTGTTCACGAACTTTAAAATTATGCAGAATTTAACCTTGCGTGTTGAAAGTTTGAGTGGGTGGGAGTGTTAACCTAAGTGATGGCCATCTGTAGTCTTGACATTGTTAGCAAGTGGAAAAGATGGAAGACAGGTGTGTATGATGATGGCAAGTGTCATTAATACTCAGAAAACCAAAGAGCGAATGATGTAAACCCTTGCTGCAAAGCATTCTCCTCCCCGTTTAAATATCTTCATGACAATAACTTTGTCTGCATGTAAGTGTTTACTTACTAGGTCCATGTTTCTGCTCTGTTGGACTCACTTTGTGACTCTTATCTAGATTACATGCTACTTTTCTTCTTCGCGTTTTATGGGGAGTCTGTATCCTGTTTAGGGTCATAACCACACCTGTAACCTTGAGGAAGGACCAATAAGTTCATAACAGCTTTAAAAGTTTGCTTTCCTAAGCTTCTTCCTTTCTGTGATCTCCCTAGTGCTTTTTGGGTTTTTTTGGCCTCCCTGTTCCATTCCTCCAGCTAGAAATGACTTTATTTTACCAATGACAGGGCTTTGTTTTACCAATGATGGGGCCACGAAGTGGGAGGACAGAGAGAAATGAAACACGTGCCACGTGCCCCCCTCTCTGGGAAGTACAGCTCCTCCAGGTTACAGAGGAAACTTCCCCTCACTCTGAAATGTAGGCTCCTGCAACCCCCACTGCCACCCCCACAGGATTCTTTGAGAGCTGAATGTGAGAGAATGGTGAAAGGAAAAACCCAAAATTGAGATTTTTGCACTCTCTTTTTTGTTCGGAGACCTCTTTCCTGTTCCTTTCCAGAACTAGGCTTCTAGCGCTCTCACTGTCTTGCTAATGCCCAGTCAGAGCTGCATTGAATTCTGATGGAGGAGGATAGTACTGGAGGGGAAAAAGGGATCAACTTATTTCTCATCCCCCAGCCCACCTGACTCTGTTCACTTTTCAGAGTCCTCACCTAGCAGCTGCATGCATTCTCTCCAAGTTTTATGGTTGCGCTTGGCAGGAGAGACAGGGTAGGTGTGCTTTCACTCCACGGCACCTCGAACCTCTCTTGATACATTTTTGGTCAGTTCTGTGCATCTTTTGGTTACATCTCATGTAACTCTTTCAGAAAGTATGCAAGGGTTTATTTTCAGCCACATTTCTACATTTATTTGTTCATGGGTGTTGTTTTGTTTTGCTTTTTAACATTAAGTTCAAGTCTTAGCAGGCACAGCCAATTCTATAGGAACAAGTTGTTTACTTTGATTCTTAGAGTAAAATAAAAGGAGCTTTTGAGTCAGAAATTCAGAAACTTGCCAGGACCTGTTTGGAAATAAACCCTGAAGATTTGTTATGTCAGTGGTTGGTTGTGCAATGTCTGTGAGAAGCACAAGAAGCTAAAAGACCAAACAAACTTTTAAAAAGGTAGAAACTGAAAAGGCAGTTAATTATTACATATCAGGTTGTAGATGAAACTATATAACTTACCAAAAGCACATGATTTCCGGCCTGGCTAGTTCAGGGTTTAGAGGAGATGCCTGCAGTTCTACACTGAAGCATGGCTCTTTTCTTTCAGAGCCTTTAGCACAGGAAAGCTGACCTAGGGATTTTTGCAAGATGAGAAAAAAAAGCCTGTTTTACCACCTGATGTTCTAGAAAAAGGGCAAGTGCTATTTAGTCATCAGAAGAGGCTTTGAATTCAGGTAATAATTCAGAAAATCATAACATTAGTGACCAAAAACCATTATTACAGACAAAGGGCTAATATCTTTACAATATGAAGAGCCCTTTCAAACTATTAAGAAAATTATGAACATCGTAGGGGCGGCTGCCTTGGTTGGTAGAGCATGTGGCCCTTGACCTCTGGCTTGTAAGTTTGAGCCCCACATTGGGTGCAGAGATTACTTTTAAAAAAATGAAATCATTATAAAAAGAAAAAAAAATTAGGAACATCCTATAAATTTTTAGAAACCCAAGCCACAGGAATTACAAAGGAAATGTAGATGGCCAGGAGAGAAACAGAGAGATGTGTATATATGTTTCCTCAATAGCAAAACAAGAAACATTAGAATAACAAATTGATACATTTCACCTACTGACTTGGTAAAGATTAATACAGGCTTTTTTGTGTGTGAAGTCACTAAGCCAATATATATCAATAGTCAGTAATAAGAGTCTGTACACTTTGATTCCATAATTTTGCTTTCATGATATATCTGAAATAAAGAATTTGAAATGCAGGAAAATATGTGCATGCTAAGATATTTATCCTAGCATAAATTACAATTGAAAAAAAAATTGGAAATTGTAATTCCCTAAGAAATTGGGAATAAGAAAAGGTTAAATAAATAAGAAAAGGTTAAGGGGCGCCTGGGTAGCTCAGTTGGTTAAGCATCCGACTCTTGATTTCAGCTCTGGTCATGATCTCACAGTTCATGAGATCGAGCCCCTCATTGGGCAGAGAGAGAATTCCAAGGAGGCTTTGCACTGACAGCATGGAGCCTCCTTGGAATTCTCTCTCTACCCCTCTCTTGCTTGCTCGCTTTCTCTCAAAATAAACTAAAAATTTTTTGAAAGGCAGAATATTAAACTATATATTACTTGATTCTAGTATTGTTAAAAGGTCTTTATACATGCAGACAGAAAACATACCTGAAAAAAAAAAAAAAGTTAATTAACAACTTTGTCCCCAATCAGTGGGAATTGTTTCCTTCTTTTAGTGTTTATCTTCTCAATATTATGCATATATGTTGCTTTTCTTTTCAGATAAATGCTTTCTTAAAATAATGCCCCCATGTTCCCTTGCTGAAAAAACAAAGAGCTTATCTCAAGAAAGATGAGAATTTCTAGTATTCAGTGTTTACTCCTGCTTTTTAATTCAGCACTTAATACGGGGTACCAACGTACATCTTCCACTTGTTAAAGCTCTTCTGTTTTGTAATATTTTATATAACTTTTTAGTTTTGTAATGGATTATTTCTGTAGCTGAGACTTGGGAGCATGAGGGACTGGGAAGCCCGCAAGGAGGTTTCTTTTTGCTCTTTCAGCTTTACTGGGTTTTCTGTAGACCAACCAGAGGAAGGGCTCCCTTTAGAATATTTTGCTAAAGTTGAAGTATTCAGAGGGAAATGTATAGGTGTCTTCACTTTACTTTGATATGTATTAAAAATAAAAAGGACTAATAGATGGCGAACTGGATAGAAATGCTGCAGAGCAAGTATAGCAAAATGTGAATGGTAGGTGGATATTCACTGTGAAATTCTTTAAACTTTGCTGTATGTTTGAAAAATTTTTTATAATACATTGTTGGGGGAAATTTTTGTGAAAGAACACTAGAAATTAAGTTGGTTGTATTCAGGTAGTCAGTTTAGAATATTCAGATGTCCAAGGAATACCAGCTTCCATGTAAAGCCATTCTTTTGACTTTTCCCCAAATTGTACCATTTTATAAAGTTGTTCTAAAGAAACAGAGGCAGCAGAAATCTTTCAAAGGCATTGGCAATCATAGATCACCTTGGGTAATCAAAACAGAACCACAAGAGAAAGAAAAACTAACATACATTTTAATCACAACTAGATTTTGATAGCTTAGAGCCTGATTATTGGAACAACTGGATCTGGGAGGTGGGCGTGGGAGTTTTTTTTTTTTTAATGAAGACAAAATAATACTCTGGGTAAGAGACCATGTTTGGAAAATTTACTGGTTAAGTAACTTCTGTCATTAAACAGTAAGCTTCATTGAAAGATTGAAGCATATAATGGGTGTATCCACCTCAAAATAATTTCAGTTTGGTTAGAAATTACTTGACAGTTTTTTTTGTGCTTCTCCATTCTGTTCTTAAAATCTCCAGGCTCCCTGGGTTGTATCGTATTTTCCCAAATACACCCATTACATAAAATTAACATTTAAAATGTTCATCTTGTGTAACAGATGACAAAAGTCAAATTCTGATTCTATCTCTCATATTCATAAGCTGTACATGAGTAATAGTGACTAATATTTGTATAGTGCTGTATGAATTGTGCATAATGATGGACTTCGAAGTGTTCCAAAGAATTCGTAATATTACTACTTAGTAATGAACCATGTTAAATAAAATAGAAAGTGTTCTAATACTTACTGAAATTTTAGATTCTGAGTATTTCATCAAATGGTTATATAATTTAAAGGCTTATTTTTGTTAATACAGTTAATGTATGCATACATAAGTCACCTAATGGAATATCTGATTTTCAATTTTATTGTATTCAGTTTTTTCTATTTATTTCAGAAATACCACAAAAAATTTCCATTGAAAATATTGCTCCTTTAAAGTTTAAATGTGGACCTTTGGTTCCCCAAAAGTCAAATGAATTGATAATTCATTTTAGACTGTATTCTTTTTAAAATTTCACCTATTTCTGGGGCACCTGAGTGGCTTAGTTGGTTAAGCGTCTGACTTTGGCTCAGGTAATGATCTTGCAGCTCGTGGGTTTGAGCCCCACATTGGGCTTTGTGCTGACAGTTCAGAGCCTGGAGCCTGTTTCAGATTCTGTGTCTCCCTGTCTCTCTGCCCCTCCCCCACTTGCACTCTGTCTCTCTCAAAAATAAACATTAAAAAAATTTTTTTTTAATTTTCATATATTTCTAAAGGAACAAGGTCTTTATATGTCTTGCTGAATTTTCTCTTCTGCAGTAGTTCAGCACCAAAGAGTTCTAATAGAAGTATGCACTGATCCCAAAATCAGTTTGAGTTCTGCCATTTGAAAAGCATAACACATACAGAAATAATACATTATTTTTGAAGTAAGAAATTTGCCTTTTTGTAGGGTTATGGTATCTGTCAGTTACATTGAACTGCTTTCTTTTCTAGGTCATCCATGCCTGGCTTATTATTTCATCTCTGTTGTTGCTGTTCTTTTTCTCATTCATTTACTTGGGGTAAGTGGTGAAATATTTGGTCTGTTTTTCAGGAATTAAATCTGTTTGATCTATATAACTGTGACTTAAAGCCACGTACTTTGTTGATGAATTACTCTTAAATTATAATTGTTTTTATATATAGTTTGTACCTGGTATACATAAGGCTGATTAGTATTGTAAAATATCTATGTATATATATATATTTTTAATGGCTACACTAAATTTCTTGATAACATCATATGTCCTAGCTATAAGATTTATTTTGCATGTTTAATTTTATTATTATCATTATTTATTTTTGAGAGAGAGCGCACGCAAGTCAGGAGGGGCAGAGAGAGGAGAGACGCAGTATGCAGAGCAGCTCCAGGCTCTGAACCGGCAGCACAGAGCCCCATGCAGGGCTTGAACCCACAAGCTGTGGGATCATGATCTGAGCCGAAGTCGGACGCTCAACTGACTGAGCCACCCAGGCGCCCCACATGTTTTTTAATTAATCTATTTTAGTTAAATATCAAAGTTTATTTTTATTTATTTTGAGAGAGAGAGATCAAGGAGGGGAGGGGCAGAGAGAGAGGGAGAGAGAGAATCTCAAGCAGGCTCTGTTCCATGGGTGCGGACCCCGACACAGGGCTCGAACTCATGAACTGTGAGATCATGACCTGAGCCTAAATCAGTATCTCAACTTGGGGCACCTGAGTGGCTCAGCTGGTTAAGTACCTGACTCGTGATTTCGGCTCAAGTCACGATCTCATATTTGTAAGATCAAGCCCCATGTCAGGGGCTCTGTGGTAGGTGTGGAGCCTGCTTAAGATTCTCTTTCTCTCCTTCCCTCTGTCCCTCCCCTGCTTGTGCTCACTCTCTCTCTTTCAAAGAATTATAAATAGGGGTGCCTGGGTGGCTCAGTCGGTTAAGCGTCCGACTTTGGCTCAGGTCATGATCTCACAGTCTGTGAGTTCGAGCCCCGCGTCAGGCTCTGTGCTGACAGCTCAGAGCCTGGAGCCTGCTTCTGATTCTGTGTCTCCCTCTCTCTCTGACCCTCCCCGCGTTCATGCTCTGTCTCTCTCTGTCTCAAAAATAAATAAACGTTTAAAAAAAATTTTTTTTTAATAAAAAAAAGAAAAATAAGCTCAACTTGAGGGGAAAAGTGAACTAATTTAAAGGAAACTATTAATAGCACAGTTGATATAAGATATGAAAATATGAAGGTGAGATAGGAATATCTAATTTGGGGGAACCATAGTTCTAAACAATGCTTTGATGAAAATTACTATATATAAATCTTTTTAGATTTCTGTTTAATTTTTTTCAGAGAAGTGTTTAAAACCTACAATGTTGCCATGGACTACATTACTGTTGCACTCCTGATCTGGAATTTTGGTGTGGTGGGAATGATTGCCATTCACTGGAAAGGGCCGCTGCGACTCCAGCAGGCATATCTCATTATGATCAGTGCCCTCATGGCCTTGGTATTTATCAAGTACCTCCCAGAGTGGACAGCATGGCTCATCTTGGCTGTGATTTCAGTATATGGTAAAACTCAAGACTGACATTTTGTTCATCACAGAAGTACCTCACTGGTGTGTTTCCCTTCCTTTTCCAGTTATCTTGACTTAGGAAAGTGATAACTGTTACATCCCATAGCTCTTCAGTAAATAAGTAATTAGCTGTAGTATCTTTTTCATATAAAGATCTCCATTGTTTTGAGGTTAAGTTCTTTAAAAATGTTTTCTGATTGCCCCCCAGTTGAACCCAGTGATGGATTAGTGGAAGGATCCATAGACTTCTGGTTAGAAGTCTATAGGACTCAGATTTAAGTCCCATCTCTAGCACTGAGTATCTTTATGACATTAGGAAAGTGCCTCAAACTCTTTGAGCTTCTGTTTCCTCATTTGGAAAATGGGAACGATGCTTCCCAGAGTTGTAAGAGTTCAGAACATATGTTGAAAAGCACTAGCAGAGTACTTTATATACATAAAATGCTCAGTTGGTTTTTAAAATCAAAATTAGGTTACCTACTTCTTATAAGGTAACCTGGGTAGAATTATTCTTTTAAAAATAAAACGTATGTGCGCAGTGTGAGATTCAAATTCATGAACAACCAGTGTGACATGGGTGCTGAACAGTCAGAATGTGCCCTTCCATGAATAACAAAAGCAGCTGTGTAGGTATGTACTTCGTAGCTGTCGCCCTGCACGAAAGCCAAAAAGAGATCCATTTTCAGAGGTCAGGATGTGGTCTCTGATTATAATTAGACAGTGCTCTTTTATTGCTATTCAGATGCTTATTAAAATGTTAGGTGACCTGTAGTAGGAATCCTAACCATCCCCACTTGATTAATAAAGAAAAAGTCTGTGGAAATAGAATTAATTTGGTTCTGTTCTCATATTTGAGCAGTCAGTCCTAGAACTATAGAAGTCATATATTGTCTGTGCTTTTCATGATGATCTTAGGTTGTACAGTACTTGATGGTTTGCAGAGTACTCATCTATTATTGCATAGCTGTGTTCTGGCCAGTTCTGGCCCCCATCTAATCAGCAGCTGGTAAATACTTTGCAGAGATTTTACTAATATGTTCTTCAGTGCCTTTTCAACAGCTGCAGTTTGCTTTCACCTTCAAAGGGACACATGCTAGATCTTTACCTAGCTGCTCATGGAATTCTTCAGCAGTGCAACCGTTGCGTATTATTTTTGTTGTCTAGATCTTAACCACATCCAGCTTTCTCCAGGAGCACAGATACAACATCACACTGATGATATTATCCTCTGAAGAGATTCATTTGACATACTCATTGGAGATATACAAATATTCACAAAGGAGCTAAAAAAATGGGGTGGGCATTGCCTATACATAGTACAAGGCTTTGCCACCCCAGTTGAATTCTTGAAAATTATTTGGTGGGCTGAGGTGTAGCCGCGCACTGAAGAGAAAGTTCTCAGACACTTAGACTGAGTGGATGTGCAGGGCTGCCTCTACCGGTGAAACAGCAGCAGCACCAAACTGCACATAGTCTTTATTTCATGTTCGCCAGGTATAAACATCAAAGAATGTGAAAACATGGGAGGAAAACCCAAAGAGCCTCCAGACATAGACCAAACACACATCTGGTGTTTACGGGAAAGCATGTAGGGAAGATGTGCAGTTTCAAGGACTGCTAGGCAATTAGAGGGGTCTGGTTCCCTAACTGGCTCCTGGGAGATCAGGGGGCTCTGTTCTCATTGTGCTATCACGTTCGACAGCCTTGAGACCAGAACATTGCTGATGTTTCAGCAATTACCCCATTCACTTACCCAGGGCTTACAATACAGTCCCTGAAAATAACTCCACACTGAGACCTTCTACATCTCTGACACCGTCAAGAAATAGCAACAGAGCCTCCCTATATCCACAATGTTAAAATAAGCCCCATATTTTTTTAGGCGTTTTTGGGATCTGGAGGCAACCTATCCCTCATTTACAAATTTTACTTAAGCCTGTTTATACTGTTAATAACAAATTGGCCCATCTTGAATTGGGGCCTCCTACAATAAAGGGCTCTAAGAATCTCCAAATTGTAATAGAACAGTCACTTCCCTTAATGTCCCCTCTCCTTACCTCCAGAGAATCATTCACTGTAGCA
Organism: Panthera leo; assembly: GCF_018350215.1. NCBI lineage: Eukaryota > Metazoa > Chordata > Mammalia > Carnivora > Felidae > Panthera > Panthera leo. The sequence goes on from NC_056684.1 coordinate 117,816,198, forward strand.
GCTCTGGCAACCTCCTTTCACACCTGAAATCTCTGGACCACTTATGATCAGAAGTTGCCCGTGGATTCTGGTGTGAGAAACTGCCCTCCTCAGTCCCCTGCTATATACCAGTAGAGTGGAAGTTGGAGAGTACATATTGAGCTCTCCTGGAAACAAAAGTTTTTCACAGGCCCTGAACCTGTGGAGCTCCATATCTTTCTGTGTGTCATGGAGGCAGCATTTTGCAAGTTCAAGACAACTACCAGGGCCTCCCTGCTAAGACAGAAATGTTACCTACAGGATAGAGCCAAGTCTGGGCCTTCTGGAGCATTGCACCTACAAGAGAGGTGGCCCCTTCTATCCTTAGTCCCCTGCTGGTTGACAGGGTGCTAGAAAAGGTCACCCCTCTCTCAGACCTGTGGCTACCTGGGAAGCCCTTTGGAAACAAACGAGTGGACGGCAGTGGGAGTTTGTACACCGTATGGACAGCATCAAAGTTACACGTGATGAAACTTACTAAAGAGCTCCTTCTTTTCGTTCCCTAACCCAGACATCCTTGATCAGAGAGTGGGATCCAGAGGTCAGCAAAATTAGCTGAACTTTAGCCAATCATCTTATCCTAGCCAACAAGTGACTTCATCTCTGCATTTTTACAGACGCCTGGGCCATTGCCAATGGTGTAGTCATCTGGTTCCACCAATGGTAGCAACAGCAATTACTTATCCAAGGTTTTCCTCTTTAAGGAAAATAACTGTGAGAATCTCTGGCCTCACAGCTAACCAGAATATATATCAAGGTTACACATGTCTCTGTACAAATTAAAGCCACAGTCTAGGCCTCACTTGATCCACTGTGGAGTTCCAGACATTGTTAATAGTGACTATCTCACCTGTAAAAGTACACAATGCTGGGCTCTTGAACAAGGGTTTCAGTGGGACTTTCACCATCCCTACCAGCCCCAGGCTACAGGCCTCACAGAGCACCGTTGTGACATACACAAGCAAGTTAAAATTTAATTAAATGGAACGTGGCATTTTCTATCAGTAGACATTACAGGTGAATTGTAATAATGAGTCTGGTGCTATTTTTTATGTCCAAAAACAAAGAGTGCCACTTATGGAGGCAGCTGCCTTCGGTTCAGAACCAGGCTCCTCTCCTATCAGTTATTGGCCGTCTGTTATTAATCACAATGCTCAACCCCTAAATCTTAGTTATTGTGAAAAGTAAATGAAAAAATACATATAATACATTTAGAACAGTATCAGTAAATGTTAGCTGTTATTTTTCAAAATACAAAATCCCATAATCAAGGCAATAATTCCTGTTTACTGCTAACAAACCTGAAGTTTAGAGAAGTAACGTATTTGCCCAGGCTTACAGTGTTTGATCTAGAATCTGAATCCCAAGTCCAGTATGCTTTCTACTGTGTTACATTATTTCTCCCATTTACCCCTCTTTCTACCATACATGATACAAATTATTTCTACAGAGCTTTGAGTTCCTTTAAGAGATTGTATCCATCGTTTAGAGTAGTGATTCTCAACTCCCTTTTTATAAGGTCTGAAGATTTTTTAATTTGTCACACAGGTTCTAAAAATTCTTAAACAAAATTAAGTCACTTTAATTGTTCTAAAAATAAGGGAGTTTATCATTTAGCGATTCTGTAAGGGGCAGCATGTCATAAAACCGAGATAGTTACAGGACACAGCCCCTTCAAACAGGTTGAAAATCTCATTATTTCAGAGCACGGCAAATTTCCCTTTTGTCATTCAAAACAAATCAAAGTGGAAGCAGTGAGAGCTGAGAATTCTTTGTGTGCTTTAGTATATTAGTGGTAGTAGTATAAAAGGAGACATGACCACTTGCAGGTGTGAGGGGTTTTTTTACTTAAATGCATCTGAATGATGACAGTGTCAACACAAGCTGTCAAGTCTTCCTTGACAAATGTAGCTACCCATTTTAATAGTGTTAAATATTTGAAATTTTCTGTACTTCTGTGTTTTGAATTTTTATGGCACAGAAAATGTAAGAAAAATTGCAGTTGATGGAAAGAGATAGAATTAAAAATAGCTGAGGCAAATCTCCTCCTCTCTGAGTTGCTATTTTTATGAAATAGGCCACTTTTCAGCTCCACATGCATTCTGAGGCTTGCATATTGTGAAATGCTTTTGACAGGAGAACAAAAGAAATACTAAAGTTTCTCACGCAAAGATTTATTATTTTGTTTTGTTTAAATTTACTTCCCTCTTACTTCAAGTATCCCTAAGTAGTACCTACACTGTTTTTAAAAAGGAGAGGGAATGAATCTTTTACTCTCCATATTTTGAAAAATGGAGTAATCCCCTCTATTAAATTCCTCTCAGTGTAAAGCTTCCATCTGTGGCTCCTGATAAGATTTGTTTGGAAATGGCTTGTCTTTGTTTCTGCTTATTGGAGATCGGAAATTCCAATAAGCAGAAATAAGAACTTGTCATTATCTCTGCCTCTTTTCTTCAAACTGGGAAGAGGTGTTCCTAGAACTCAGTAATGATACACTGTTAACCAACTAGCAGGCAAAACCAAAATGAAATTTACGTGGATCTTCTGTGTGGTTTTGTGTATCTTGTTTAGGTTGTCCCTTCCCCCCCCCCCACCAGTTTACCTGCTGTTTATTTCATATTCATTCAGCATCTTCCCCTCTAAATAAGACATTACCCCTTTTCCCTTGGTTAATTCCTCCCTAGCAGACCCATTTACAAGTTGTGCTGATGTATTTTTCCAGATTAAAAATCATTTTTTTTCCTCTTTCTAGATTTAGTGGCTGTTTTGTGTCCAAAAGGCCCACTTCGTATGCTGGTTGAAACAGCTCAGGAAAGAAATGAAACTCTCTTTCCAGCTCTCATTTACTCCTGTAAGTATTTTGGAATAATGTTAAGTTAGTAATCAGCTTAGAATTTATAGGAACTCAAACACAAGTGGTTGTGGTCGTTATCATCGTACTTTTTCTCATTTTAAAAGCATAGATAACATTAAGGGAACTTCTACACATTCCTGTTTCCTTGGTAACTATTGTCTTCCACTTGAACCTAGTTCAAGACAGTTTTCAATAGATACAGAACTAGAAGAAATAGGGGTGCCTGGGTGGCACAGTCAGTTAAGCATCCGATTCTTGATTTCAGCTCAGGTCATGATTTCATGGTTCGTGAGTTTGAGTCCTGCATCGAGCTCCATGCTGATGGTGCAGAGCCTGTTTGTGATTCTCTCTTTTCTCTCCCCGCCCCTCCCCAGCTCACCCTCTCTTTCTCAAAAATAAATAAACTTAGAGAAGATGAACTATTTAGAGAATGGGGAGCCAGTGTTCTCATTTAAAGTCTCGTATGTCAAGAATGAGCATTTGTTATGTACACTTAACTGCCAGTGAAGCTTGCCCTAATTCATTGAAAGAATGGTACTGTTCCTTCACAATCTGCCCCTCTTGTTGTTATTTTGGGGTCATATTCTTCCTAATCATTTGGTACATAAGCATTTGGGCTTTGACCAAATCTGCCAGAGCACTGTGGGGGACATAAAGATGTTTAAGATACCTTGCCTTCCTTAAAGCTCCTTTGCTTACAGTTTAGAGTGTATAAATAAGCAACATCCAAAGCGTTCTTACCTGATCCAGAAGTGGCACAAAGTGTCAAGAGAATTCGAAGAGGGAAAAACCTGGCTGGGGGATCAGGAAGGCTTCATGGATGTGATAGCATTTGGATTGATTGAACCTTTTAAGGATGGTAGGATTTCTGCAAACACAGATGGAAGAGTTGATTCCATAAGGGGGTTTATCACAAGACTGTCTTTGAGACATAAGAATGGGGCATCTTTATCAGATTTCAGATGTTCAGATTGACTAGAACACGGAGTACAAATTGGAAAGGCAGATTAGGGCAAGAAGGCAGATTAGGGCAAGATCAAGGATAGCTTTGTGTGTCTGGCTTAGATATCTGTATGTGATCACTGGGGAATCACAAAGGTTCTTGAGCACAAGAGAAATGTGATCAGAGCTGTGGCTTTATAAGCTTGCAGCATTGTGCAAGATGAATTGGGGGCAGTGAAAACTGAGGTAATGGGAAGCATAACTAAGCAGATAATGCTGTAATTTAGGTGGGAGATGATGAAGGTCTGAATTTTGGTGTTGGGACTGGCAGTCAAGGGAGAGGACTGACGAGGTTTTGGAGGTAGAATTAGTAGGTAATTCCTAGCAACCGATGAGAGAAGTCTTAAGCCTGAAGGAAAGGTGATGATGAAACATTTCTCTTGTTTGAGGAATGTTTAGTTTTGTCTGGGCACATACCTTATTTAGTTGATGGGACCTCTGAGTCATCCAGGGAGAAATTTCCCCCAGAAGTGTAGAAGCAAAGTGCTAGTTCTTGGGGAAGGGTTGACATTAGAAGTGCAGAACTGAAAGGGTCATTGTGGCGGTGGTAGTTGAAGCTTTGGGAGTGGATGAGTGGTTCAGACAGAAGTGGATGAGGAGAGGTTGTCAAGGAGAGAACTTTGTCAACTCCTGTGTTTAGAGAGGGAGAAAATGAAGAGACAACAATTAAAGAGAGGAAAATACCAGACAATTGGGATAGCCAGGACATTCCACTTCAAAAACGAGTATCAGGACTTGTTTTCCTTGTCAGTATGTGAAGTGGCTACATAGTATTCTCTTACATAGATGCTCAAAAAAAGGTGTCCTTATTGGTAGACCTGTAGATCATTTCCATTTCTTTTCTGTCACAAACAGTGCTTGCAGAGAGCATACATTTTTGTGAATATTTTTGTAAGATGCGTTCTTAAAAATGGAATTGCTGCGGCGCTGGGGTGGCTCAGTCGGGTAAGCATCCGACTTTGGCTCAGGTTATGATCTCACAGTTTGTGAGTTCAGCCCCACATTGGGCTCTGTGCTGACAGCTCAGAGCCTGGAGCCTGCTTCAGATTCTGCGTCTCCCTTGTTGCATCCATACGACTCCTGAAACAGAATGCTACGGGCACCAGTGACAGTCACAACAAAGTTTATTGCAATGAGAGGTAAGGCTGTCCGATCGGGACCAACACTCTTGATCAGAGTGCGGCCCCAAACAGCCGGGGTACAGAATTTTTAAAGCCGATCACATAGTTTTGTCATTACCTGGGAATAGAACACAGAAACAGTTCCCAGATGAGTTAGAAACAGTTCCCAGATGAGTTAGAAACAGTTCCCAGATGGGGTGATTATTTTAGACTTTCTTCTGCTAAGTTGCAACCAGTGGATCTCCTTGACCTTGCCTCTGATGCTCTTTTCTTTGAGCTTTTGTTTCCTTCATTGGTAAAGCCTGATTTACAAGAGTACGAAGCATAATTTACAAGAGTAAAGCAAGGCTGTTATCTCTTGACCTTCAGTGTCAGAACAAAGCTGTTATTTTTCAAGCTACGAGTTAGCCCTACACTACAATTTAACCCTTACACCCTCTCTCTCTGCCCCTCCCCCCTCATGTGCACGCACTCTCTCTTTCTGTCTCAAAAATAAACGTCAAAAAAAATTTTTTTTTAAATGGAATTGCTAAGTCAAAAGATGTATGCCTTTAAATTTTGATAGATCCAAATTGCCTCCTAAAAAGGCTGTACCCGTTTATATTTCCTTTAGTAGTGTTAAAGTACCAGTTTCGTTATACCTTCATTATTATGTGTGAGTGAAACAAATAGGCAAAAAATAACCTCTTATTTATTTTGCATCTTGGGTTATTAACTAATAACTATTAGTGATTATTTGGACCTTTTTTCATGTTTTTCTTAGCTATATATATTTCTTATTTTGTGACTGGGTATAGTATTGTTTTACATGTTTTCAAAAGTTTTAATTGTGCAACTGATTATGCTGGAAAATATTAAATATTGTAGATAAAGCAAAATTTCACTGTAACTATCATCCCCAATCATAATACCTTACTAGCAGTTACCCCTATAATCAATATGATACATATCCTTGTAGGCTTTTTTTTTTCTTGCCTATTATTCTGTTGGGTTATTAGAAAAGCAATTTTAAGGAGAGAATGTCAAATGCTACAAAGAAGCCAAAGATAATGAGGACTAAATAAACCATATAGATTTGGGTGCCTTGGACATCTTCAGTGGCAATTAAGAGAGCATTTCAGTAGAGTTATAGGACCAGAGGCAATAGCTCCTAAGGGAAGGAAGCGTGTCTGTTTTGCTGTTGCTGATCCTGGCAGTGGAATTGACGGTGTGGCCAGAGAATGGGTGGTGCAGGAAGGTTGGGACAGTACCTACTGCTGCAGATTCCTGTCTCATAGCCAGGGCAGTGGTGACTTGAGAGGAGAGCAGGTCTGAGGAAAGGTGTTGGCAGGACACAGAAGATGTAACTGTGTTTCTAAGGTTGAGAGGAAGGAGCCTGTGGAGAAAGCCTTTGAAACGACCAGCAAGAAGGAATGATTAATGGAACAAGGTTATCAACAAAGCAGGTAGAAATTGCTCTAGGAGTTCAGGAAGAGGAATTAGATGAGAACAGGGAAAGACCTGGAAAAAAGGAAAAAAGGAAGACGGAAATGCAGAGGGTAGTGAGACATAGTGAAAGATACAGGTAAAGTTGAGAGCACGTGTTAGTTGACCTTAATCTTCTTGTGAACTCGATGTGAGGTCATTTGCGGGAGGTGGAAAGGTGGGGACTGTGCTTGTAGCTAGAGAAGTCTGATAAAGTGTTAAGAAACCCATTGTCTGGGATGCAAGGATCGTTGTGTTACTCTTTCTCCAGTATAAATTTATTATCATCTGCTTCCTGTGTTTTTTAGCAGAAAAGAACAGATGACGTTTTGAACATTTTACTCTTTTTTTTTTTTTTTTTTTTTTTTTTTTTTTTTTTTTTTTTCAACGTTTTTTTTTATTTATTTTTGGGACAGAGAGAGACAGAGCATGAACGGGGGAGGGGCAGAGAGAGAGGGAGACACAGAATCGGAAACAGGCTCCAGGCTCCGAGCCATCAGCCCAGAGCCTGACGCGGGGCTCGAACTCACGGACCGCGAGATCGTGACCTGGCTGAAGTCGGACGCTTAACCGACTGCGCCACCCAGGCGCCCCTGAACATTTTACTCTTAATCACATTTGGGTGTGAGCTTCTTATGCGTTATTCCTGGAAATAAAAATCCATTTATGTTTTTTATATTTGTGCATACAGAATGTTCCACCAAATGTTAATAATGAATGCTGGTTAGAAGTAACCTAAGTATCCATCAAAGGGAACACTTGCAAATAATTATGGTACAATCATAAAATAGATAATTGTACAGCCATTAAAAAGAATGAGGCAGTGGGGCGCCTGGGTGGCTCAGTCAGTTAAGCATCTGACTCGTGATTCCGGCTCAGATCATGATCTCACGGTTGTGAGATCGAGCCCAAGTTGGGCTCTGTGCTGGGGCTTGGAGCCTGCTTGAGATTCTCTCTCCCTCTCTCTCTTAGCCCCTCTCCTGTTAGCATGCTCACTCGCTTTCACTCTCTCTCTTTCAAAAAAAAAAAAAAAAAATGCTGTAGCTCTGTATATGTCCAGTTGTGTTTGGTTTTTTTTTTAATGTTAAAGATGACATACTAAAAACAGAAAGCAAGATTGAAAGCAGTAATGCAGTGTCCTGTGGGAGGAGTAGGGGAAAGGAACTGTCTATGGATGTCTGTATACATGCAATCCTGATAATACTTTTTAAAAACTGACAAAAGGCTAGTAGTGTTTACCTCTGAGAAGTGGGATTTAGAGATTTGGTAGCTTTTATATTTTTCTTTATACCTTTCTCCACTTGTAGAGTTTTAATTGTCCCTTGTGTTTTTTAAAAAGTTAATTATGGATGTCAAAGGGGAGGGATTTTGAGTTTTTAAATTATTATTTGTGTTTTCATAATTTTACGTTGTTTTACTGTTCTGTCTACTGTTAGCTTCTGTCACAATAATGTGGTGACACATTTAAGGTGGTTTAAAACTGAAACCTTAAAACTTTAAAACTCAGTGCCTTAAAAATACGAGTCACTTATCACCGCCCCGCCCCCCCCATATCTGCAGGTGGTTTGATTCACTGAGCTGATCTGACTGAGTTGGCTGTTCTAGCCCAGCTCCACATGCTCCCTTTCTTCCAGCAGTGGTCTCCTCGAAGACCTGTTCTTACTGGCTAGAGGAACGACAGAGCAGCAGCAAGGCCTTTGAAGGCCTAGGCTCGATGTTAGCATGCCATCACCCCTTCCATATGTCATTGGTTGAAGCAAACCACATAGCTGAGCCCCAGGTCAGGAAGAGGAGGAGAAGGACATGCCGTTCACAGTAGCCATGGCACAAGCATGGGTGCAGGAGGGGTGAAGAATTGGCAGTGGTTTTTCAGTTTGCCACAACATTAAACATACATACTGATTTTATACAGCAAATAAGCATTTACTTTGTTGTTTTAAAATATCATTTGCATGTCACATTTTTAAAAACTCAAGTCTGCATAACATTTGACATTCTAAGGTATTTTAACAGTAATTCAGCATATGTGGAAAAACATTAAGCATAAACCTTTACCTTCTGTGTATATCAGACAGGTCCAAGAAAGCATCTGTTCTCATGAAATACTAAATCTGTCATGAGGATTTTATAAATCACTGAGTTTGAGAGGGCTTTTTTTTTTTTTTTTTTTTAATATTTGTTGTTTTATATTAGAGTATGAGTGAAGGAGGGTCAGAGAGAGAGGGGGGAGACACACAATCCGAAGCAGGATCCAGGCTTCAAGCTGTCAGCCCAGGGCCTGATGCAGGCTTAAACCCACAGACCGTGAGATCATGACCTGAGTTAACCAATTGAACCATTCAGGCTCCCCTACTATTTGCTCTTTAAAAATGCTGTCCTTTGGGGCTGCTTGGGTGGTTCAGTTGGTTAAGCATCTGACTCTTGATTTTGGCTCAAGTCATGATCTCACGGTTTGTGAGATTGAGTCCTGCATCAATCTCAGGCTGCACTGGCAGCTTGGAAGCTGCTTGGGATTCTCTGTCTCCCTTTCTCTCTGTCCCTCCCCACCCCAAAATAAAAAACATTAAGAAAATAATTTTAAAAAAAGCAATCCTTTTTTGCATTTCTATACTCTTCCCCAGTTAATGATATTTGGTTTGCAAAAGCATCTTATCCTCACAAAATGTGAGCGGCATTTTTTTGTTTTGTGTTTCCATCATTCTGACAGGAAAAATGTACACCTGGCTTTGGAACTAAATCATTCTTCCCTAGTAGAGGTGGTCTACTCTGGTAGCTTATCAAAAACTGAGGCTAATAGTTCCTTGAGGGTAGATCATTTCATTCAAAGCATTTCTTTGATTTCATATCAGTTTGGGGGAGTTTAGATTATGTTAATTTTTAAAATTGCATATTTTTCTAATCTGAGATGTTTGGTGTTAAAAGATTCAGAAGTGGGTTTTTAGATATTATTTTAGTAATATTAATTCATTCAACAACTACATATTCTGTTCGTGATAAGTTACATCAGTGGTTAGCAAATTACTGCCTGTAGCCAAATCTGGCCCACAACCTGTTTTTGTACAGCCTATATGCCAAGAGTGGTTTTTACAGTTTTAATAAAAAAGAAAAGAAAAGAGAAGAGCATGTGACAGAGACTAGATATGACCCATAAGCCCAAAACATTTATTATTTGGCTCGTTATAGAAAAAGTTTGCTGACGCCTGATTTCCATGGTACTATTAATTTTTTTTTTAATGTTTACTTTTTGAGAGAGAGAGACAGTGCAAGTGGGAGAGGGGCAGAGAGAGAGGGAGATACAGGATCCAAAGCTGGCTCCAGCTCCAAGCTGTTAGCATAGAGCGCAATGTGGGGCTTGATCTCACGAACCGTGAGATCATGACCTGAGCCGAAGTTGGATGCTTAATTGAGTCACCCAGGCGCCCCTCCATGGTACTATTAAATGTTAAAACAAAAGAGTTTCTTGTTATATTTTTTCATACTTGCATAGAGAAAATCAAATAAATACTTCATTGCCAAGAAGGCTACAGAAATTCATAAGCCTTATACAGAGTTTCTCTTCTTTGGGTTTGAATTTAACAGTGTATGGATGGCATAGCTGGATTATGTTGACTTTGGCCACTTAGTTGGGTTATCATATAATGAAACTTGTTTGACCTTAAAATCCTGAAGCCTCAGTGAACAAGAAAGCATAGCTGTTATAGAATTTTCAGCTTCTAGGGGCACCTGGGTGGCTCAGTCGGTTGAGCATCCGACTTCGGCTCAGGTCATGATCTCCTGGCTTGTGGGTTTGAGCCCTGCATCGGCTCTGTGCTGACACCTTGGGGCCTTGGGCCTGCTTTGGATTCTGTGTCTCCCTCTCTCTCTGCCCCTCCCCTGCTCATGCTCTGTGTCTGTCTCTCAAAAATAAATAAACAGGGACACCTGTTTATTAAACAGGTGGCTCAGTCGGTTGAGTGTCCGACTTTGGCTCAGGTCATGAGTTTGGCTCAGCTCATGAGTTCGAGCCCGCCGTCGGGCTCTTGTGCTGACAGCTCCGAGCCTGGAGCCTGCTTCAGATTCTGTGTCTCCCTCTCTCTCTGCCCCTAACTCACTCGCATTCTGTCTCTCTCAAAAATAAATCTTAAATAAATAAAATAAATAAATAAATAAACATTTTAAAAAGGTAAAAAAAAAAAGAATTTTCAGCTTCTTTGGTTGTGTGTTTGTTTCATAAGTTATTCAAAAAGCCTAAGGGTATTAGGAACATGGATATAATTATATATGGATATAATTATAAAATCAGTGCTAACAAGCCAGAAATTCATAGATGCCAAGTGTCTTATTTAAAATTGCTTACTGTGACCATAGATTAGACTCAGGTTGCTGCTAGCATTTGGTTTCTGCTATAGCCCTATATGCACATGTTTATAAGTATTTTTGTATTATTGTTAGTGTATTTTGGGGATACTTCCCAAAAGTGGTATTCCTGAATAAAAGGGTTAATGCACAGGTAGTTTTTTTTTTTAATTGAAGTATAGTTGACATATAATATTATAGTAGTTTCAGATGTGATTCAGCATTTATGCACATTATGAAATGCTCACAGTGGTAAGTATAGTTACCATCTGTCACCTTACAAAGTTCTTATATTACTGACCTATTCCCTATGCTGTACTTTACATCCATATGACTTATTTTATGACTCAAAGCTTGTACCTCTTAATACCCTTCACCTGTTTTGCCCATCCCCCGTCCACCCTCCCCTCTGGCAACCACCAGTTTGTTCTCTGTATTTATGGATTTGCTTCTGTTTTGTTTTGTTTATTGATTTATTTTAGTGTAGTAGCATAAATATCTAGGTTCGTCCATGTTGCAACTGGCAAGATTTCATTTTTTTTTTGGCACATACAGTTTTATTAGTGGTTACCAAATTCTCTTTCAACAGGAGCTATGTAGGAGCTATACCATTTTTTAACCACCTGCAATATAGGAGAAGCACCATTTTAAAGTATTCATGTTGTCCTTTAACTAAAATGTGACAGAGATGTGTGTATATACCTAGATCTATATAGATATATATGTTATTTTTATGGAAGGGACATAGAATAAGCCAGTTGACTATCCCCTTTATGTTTGTTGCTTTTAACCTTTTTTTAATACTTGTATATCATGTAGTTTAGCATTATGAAAAATCCAGAAGTGAGGCATAATGTGAAAGAAACTTACTCAGTCATCCTTAGAATCATCATGATCATCTGATGCTTTTGTGAGCCCTGGTTTGTTCTCTGATTTAGTTCCAATAAGTAATTTTCATCAGTGATTTCACACTGTTTTAGGAAATTCAGCTAGTCCAGCTTGAGTCTGACTGGCCTGAACAGTTTTCTCTCTGGTTACTTTGCAGGGACTGGAAATAATGAGGAACTGTTTTACAATAGCAGCTGCAGTTGGGAAGCTAGAGTAAATGCTCAATTTTAGGATTTTTTCTTTAATCTGTCCAAATCGAAAACCTTTTATGGTTTTTAATATGCAATTATTTCTGATTGTTAAAGATACTTAAGGCAACATTAAGAAGATTGGTGATTTGTGTAGAAAGATAATGGCCTGTTCTCTAGTCACATACTTTCTGTGTTTAAAGTTCTTACCTGGACTTTTATCTTTCCCAACAGCAACAATGGTGTGGTTGGTGAATATGGCAGAAGGAGACCCAGAAGCCCAAAGGAAGGTATCCAAAAACTCCAATTGTAATGCACAAAGTAGGTGACTTTTATTTGGTAATTTCCTGTTTTTTTCTGGGTCATTGTCCTGTTATATTGGCTGACAGTGAGCTAAGAAGCAATGATTTTAACCTCTGTCTTTGGTCATGGACTCTTGAGCACCTCCTGAAAGCTGTGGTAATATCCAGTAAATACAGATAAATATTTAAGGAGTTCAGACAGTCTAAACCCAACTGCACACCCAAGGCACCCTAGGTGAAGAACTTCTGCCATTCAGTGCCCTTAATACCAGTATGGAAAGGTTCAAATTGAGGCTATGATTTAAAAAAGGAAAAATAATCTTGGTCTCGAAGCCTGTAAAAATGAGAGCCTCTTATCTGATATGGCCAGGGTAATTTAAGTATAATTTGACTTGAGATGCAATCATGTTTATACCAAGAAGATAAAATATTCCAGGTGGACAGGACTTTCTGGAGGAGAATAAAAGTAATGATCCAGGGTAGGAGATCAAAAGGCCTCTGTGGGTACTACCGAAGATGTTAAGGAGAACATAAGAGGAGTTGGTGGAGAGAACTGGAATAATAGCACACCATAAATAGTCAAGAAGAAAGGAAAGTTATTTTTAAAACAAAAAGAGCTAACCTTATGAGGAAGCTGAAAAACAGGCAGAGTAAAGATTGGTGAGAGAAGAAAAAAGGGCCTTAATCGAGTTACTGTTTGTCAGCAAAAGGGAAGTTGGGGTTTTATGGAGCCAGGAGATCTGCCGAGTTGGTGCTAGGGTGACTGCAAGGAGGGCACTGTCCCCTGGGAACCCCACAGCAGTCCTGGTAGAGAAGTAGGAAATATGTTGGAAACAGTTGTTACAAGGCCAGTTATTATGTTAACCTGTGTGAAACTAAAGAAAATTAAAAGATAGTTATCTATGAGTTATGTATGTGAGTATGAATGTGGTTTTGGTACATCAAGATTTTATTCTTCTAACAAATAGTGATTGAGCTCCTGTGTGCCTGGTATTTTGCTGGGCACTGGGGTACAGCCCTGAACAAGATACCTTGTCCCTGTGGAGCTTCTAACCTATTTGGAGAGATACAGATGTTCACCAACTAATTCCACAAATAATTCATACACTTGTGATCAGCCTACAAAGGAGATGTATAAGTTGCTATGAAAGTTTATAGAAGAGGAATTTCCTTTACTCTGGAAAATCAGGAAGGCTTCCCTGAGGAAGTGACAGTAGGTGATGAACCAGCTGAAGTTTTGAAGAACTTTCTAGAAGAGGAGACATGGGGAGAGGCCTTGTAGTTAGAAGGACCTGGCTGAACTTCAGAGCTCCTCAGCGGGAGTGCTGTGGTATTTTGGGTGGGCAATTCTTCATTGTGTGGGACTTCCCCTCACTGCAGGATATTTAGCATTCCTGGTCCCCCACTCACTAAATGCTAATAGTGGCTTTGAGGTGTTGCAGTAACCAAAAAGGCCTCCATCCTGGTTCTTCAAACACCCCCTGGAAGGGAGGTGCTACCCCCTCGCTAAAAACCACTGTGTTAGAAAAACTAGAAGTTACATTGGAACAAAAAGACACAGGGCTCCCAAAGGGGATGTCTGAAGGTTTGGAAGTAGGAGTGAGGAGGGATGGGGCAGAGCAGGCAGTGCAGTTTTTATTTATAAAGCTTATGCTTAGCTTATGTTTATATGATTATGTAAACTCCAAACCATAGAAGATTCAGGTTTTGTGAAGACCTGGTTAAGAAAAAGAATACAAATTACAAATACAGAATTGCTCTGGCCCCTCCCAGAAGAATTCCATGCAATTGAGAGGCCTGAAGGATGCAAGCTTTACTTGTTCATGGTAAACCTCCCTCTGCTATTAGCATGTTTTACCTTTATTAGAAATAATAATAAAGGAGAGAAAAGGTATTATCAACTTCACATGTATTTTAATTATTTTTAATGTATGGAAGTTTCTCAGGACTTTCATATTATGCTCACAGTTTTCAGTAAGATTGATCATCGTAACAAAATGACTGGCCCATAAAAAAAATTCACCCCCACTTTCCTACCTCACCCCACCTCCCATAATGGTATGCTTTTTATCCTGGTCACTGAAGCCACTGGTGAGCGCCATCATTTAGGAAGCTTTGGGCAGCCGAGATCAGATCTTTGTTGCTTTAAACAAAGAAGAGTTATGTTCTCTCTTGTGTTAACTTAGAGTTGAGTCCTAAGGTGTAGGCATTTGTGGGGTTGGGGAATTTTATGGTTCGTTGATATCATCAAGGGCCCAGGTTCTTTCCTTCTTCCGGTTCCGTCATCTTTAGATACAATCTTGGTCCTCAGTCTACTGCTTCTCATGGTCAGAAGATGGCAACTGCAGTTCCAGGCATTTTATCCAGATAAGACATCATCCAGGGTTGGAAAGGGGCTGTGTTTCTTCCTTGAGTCTCAAAAGAGTGAGAAAAACTTCCCCCCAAATTCAGAGCAGACTTGGCCTCAACACACATTGGCTAGTACCAGCCTCAGCTTTAGAACTGTCATTGGGAAGAGTCATGTGCAGGATAGGTGGAAACCCAAACAAATCCGGACTCTGCCTTCAGGAAACAAGGAGAGAAATGACTATCGGGTAGGCAACCTCCAGGTACTTTTACAGCTTGTGATTTGTGGTTTAGGAGCCAGCTAACCTAGTTGCAGTGACAGTCGGGTAGTTACTGTTTCCGTGTAGTTTTCTTAAAGGGATTAACATTTTTTTCTAAGTATTACAGAGCTGTAATGTCCACTTTCTCTTGAAGGCACAGAAGGTGAGTCCCAAGACCCTGTGACAGAGAGCGATGATGGTGGCTTCAGTGAAGAGTGGGAAGCCCAGAGGGACAACCGCCTAGGGCCTCATCACTCCACGACTGAGTCACGAGCTGCTGTGCAGGAGCTTTCCAGCAGCATCCTAGCCAGTGAGGACCCAGAAGAAAGTATGTGTGTTACTCTATGTTGAAAAGTCATGAGTTCCTTTAGGTGCTACATTACCAAACTCCTCAAAAATAAAATGGATCAAGAGTGGTACAGTCTAATTCTGAATAACAGAGTATAGCATTTAGTGGGAAATATTAATAGTTGTTGCTTTTCTCATAGTTACATTTGTTAATGGGCCAAATTCTGCCCCTCAGATTTTTGGAAATGGCCTTTTACAGCCTGAACTTTGGCATTTGTTTTAAAAGATAAAAGATTTTTTGGAAATTATTATTCCAGTAAGACTCATGACTACAATATTTATGTACAAAAATTTCATTAGTATATTTCCTCTTTGCTGTGTAGAGACCTGTGAGTTTGAATGTTTCAACCTTTTACATCGTTATTCCCTTTGCTGGCAAGCACTGTAAAGGATTTTGGTTATTGGGAGAAATGCAAGCATTTGTTCAGTGTCTAAGATATGTTGTCACTTAGACTTAGGTTAGCAGTTGGGGTTTCTTGGGAACATTATCAGCCAGTAGACCCCCACCCCCCCCAGCCCCTTGGTTAGGGCTCAGTCGTCTCTTC
Source organism: Panthera leo (assembly GCF_018350215.1). Taxonomy (NCBI): domain Eukaryota; kingdom Metazoa; phylum Chordata; class Mammalia; order Carnivora; family Felidae; genus Panthera; species Panthera leo. The sequence goes on from NC_056684.1 coordinate 117,831,869, forward strand.
AGTTAGTCTTAGAGATGTGATTTATTAAGAGATTAGCACATTTTCCAACTAAATTATTCTCTGTGGGTTTTTTTCCCCAGAAAAGTGAAACTCTTGATTGATTACAACATTACAGTGAAAATATTAAGTACTCTTAAAGAAACAAACACCTAAATTTCTTAGCTTCTTTACTCACTAATCACTAATTGTTATGATCTTGACATTATCCTTGAGCTTCAGCAGAACACTTCTTACATACAGCCAGCTCAGGTTTAGTCTTTTAACTGGGTCAGAACTTGGCACATACTTAACTTTGGTGCTTGGCTGAGTTTTCCAGATGTTAGAGTCAGCTACAGTCTGTGACTTTCACACTCCAGGGAAACTAGACACAGTTGCCTCGTCTTACAGCCAGGCTTAAGCTTGCCTTTGCTGATATATTCTCTGCCTGCAAAGTTACCACCATAATGAGGTTGCATCTTCTTTTCTCTTTTCTCAAAGGTGCCTACAGCCAAAAGAAAGAAGTAATACAGCTGTTGAGTATATAGCAGTCTTTCATGACTGACCTTGCAACTTGAGTGCTCTCTCCTGATCATCTCTCATGTTCTCTTTGTCTCTACTTTTTTTTTTTTTTTTTTTTTTTTTTTTTTTTTTTTTTTTTAAGGAAAACCCAAGTATTGCCCCTCCTAACTTCAGAATATTTTCTTTATCTGGGACCACTATAAACTAATAATTGACATTCTTTCATCATCTTAGCATCCAGTAACGTAACCATCTCTGCACAACCTTTTAAAATCAGCCTTTAATAGAAAACTGAAGAGTTTTGTTTTTTTTTTTAATTTTTTTTTCAACGTTTTTTATTTATTTTTTTGGGACAGAGAGAGACAGAGCATGAACGGGGGAGGGGCAGAGAGAGAGGGAGACACAGAATCGGAAACAGGCTCCAGGCTCCGAGCCATCAGCCCAGAGCCTGACGCGGGGCTCGAACTCACAGACCGCGAGATCGTGACCTGGCTGAAGTCGGACGCTTAACCGACTGCGCCACCCAGGCGCCCCAAGAGTTTTTTAATTAGAAATGTAAAATATTAAAAAAAAAATTTTTTTAGACATTTATTTTTGAGAAACGGAGAGAGACAGCATGGGTGGGGGAGGGGCAGAGAGAGAGAGAGGGAGACACAGAATCTGAAGCAGGCTCCAGGCACCCCTAAAATATATTTATCCCATGTGAAGGCAGTTGGTCTTCCTTTTAGTGAATTTCAGAATATACTTCCCTCAAACATCATGCCAGTAGCAGGCTCATCCTAAGTGTACTACTAATCAGTAGACTTAAAATTTATCAACGTAGTAAAATTAGCCTGTTGTTTTCAGGAGTGGAAATTTGACTCTACAGATTCTTTTCTGTAACCTCAGGGGAAGTGAGGGAGAGGAATTTTACTATTCAAGTAGAAGAAGAGCTTTTAGTAGTAAAAAGGTAAAATAATACATTATAGGCAGGTTGGTTTTTTTTTTTAAAGACTTTATTTTTAAGTAATCTCTGTACCTGACATGGGGCTCGAACTCACAAGCCCAAGATCAGGCGTTGCATGCTCTACCAACTGAGCCAGCCAGACACCCCACGGTTAATTTTAAAACAGTCTCATTACTTCCAAAAGAAATCCCACAATCCTTAGCTGTCCAGCTCTCCAGTCCCTCCCATCCCCCCCACTTAAAGTACACAATGCAGTGATTTTTACTGTATTCACAGAGCTGTGCAACCATCACGACAAGTGAATTTTAGAACATTTTCATCATCTCAGAAAGCAAGTCTATACTCATTAGCTCCCATGTCCCCCCTACACCAACAAATATACTATCTTAGATTTGCCCATCCTGGACATTTCATATAAATGGAATCCTACACTATATTATCCTTTGTACTAGTTTCTTTCACTTAGGCCAATGTTTTCAAAGTTCATCTGTGTTGTAGTATGTGTCAGTACTTCATTTATTTTTGTAGCCAAATGATATTACATTTTATGTATATACCACATTTATTATCCATTCATCAGATAATAGACATCTGAGTTGTTTCCATTTGGGGCTGTTATGCATAATGTTGCTATGAACATTCATGTACCAGTTCTTGTGTGGACATGTTTTTATTTCTCTTGGGTATATACCCAGGAGTAGAATTGCTGGGTCCTGTGGTAACTCTGTATTTTACCTTTTGAGAAACTGCCAGACTGTTTTCCAAAGCAGCCATACTATTTTACATTCCCACCAGCAGTGTGTGAATGCCCCAATTTTTCCACATCCTCACCAACACTTATTATCTTTTTGATTATAATCTAGAGTAGGTATAAAGTGGTGTCTCATTATGGTTTTCAGTTGCATTTCCCTAATGGCTAATGATATTGAGTAATTTTTTGTGTGCTTATTGGCCATTTTTATCTTTTCTTTGGAGAACTATATTCAGGTTCTTTGACCATTTTTATTTGCCTCTTTAATTATTGAGTTGTAATGATTCTTTGAATATTCTAAATACATATTTGTTTTCAGATAACTGCAAAATTTTTTCCCTGCATTATTTTAAAAATCTCATTTCTGTAACATTTTTTTTCTGAAGAACTTACTTTTAGTTTCTTATAGCATTTAACATTTGAAATTGAAATCTAAGTCTTTCTAAGGCTATTATATATTTTAGCCTTTATATGTGCCAAGAACGTTTCCTGTATTATTTTTTAACTCATTTTTTTAAATGTTTATTTATTTTTGAGAGAGAGAGAGAACGTGAGCAGGAGAGGGGCAGAGAGACAGAGAGAGAGGGAGGGAAATGGGGACATGGACACAGAATCCAAAGCAGGCTCCAGGCTCTGAACTGTCAGCACAGAGCCCAGTACGGGGCTTGAACTCACGAACCATGAGATCATGACCTGAGCCTAAGTCAGATGCTTAACCAACTGAGCCACCTAGGCATCCCCACCCTGGCCTTTTTTTTTCTTTTGTTTATTTATGTTTGAGAGAGGGAGACAGAGCACAAGCAGGGGAGAAACAGAGAGCGAGGTAGACACAGAATCCGAAGCAGGCCCCAGGTTCTGAGCTGTCAGCACAGAGCCTGACACGGGGCTCGAAACCACAAACTGTCAGATTGTGACCTGAGCTGAAGTCAGACACTTAACTGACTGAGTCACCCAGGTGCCCCTAATTTTTAATTCTTGATAACAGCCCTATGTAATAGCTCATAATCCCCATCTTAGAGCTGAGGAATTTGAGGATTAAAAGAAGTTAATCAACTTGCTCTGGATCATACAAGTACTTAAATAGTAGCACTGGCCTCTTCTGTACATGTGAAACTGGTGTGTATATTCATCGGTCTGGGAAGGTTAGCAAGTTAAAGGGTAGCTGACCCAGTAATTCATAGCATTGGATTTCATGGGTCATATGTTTATCTTTTCCACTAAGGAAGACTTCACTCTGGCTCCCACAACTCAAGAACACTGGTTTCTCTGTAATATCTTATTAACCAGCCCTCTGCTTATTTCTCACCCACATGTGGAACACACTATACTTCTCAGGGCCCTCTGCCTCTCTTCCCTGGAAGTGGTTTCTCTAACCCAGGCAACATGAACGTTAAAACCAGGGTCAAACTTCAGTTGGGAATAGTTACTTAACAGAAAAATGAAAGCCACTTTTAAAGCTTTATGGATGAATAATGGATCCCAAGTTAAAACATATCTTTTGAATCCATGTTTTAGCCTTTACTTTTTTTTTTAACGTTTTATTTACTTTTGAGAGACAGAGCATGAATGGGAGAGGGGCAGAGACAGAGGGAGACACAGAATCTGAAACAGGCTCCAGGCTCTGAGCTGTCAGCACAGAGCCCGACGTGGGGCTTGAACCATTGAACCATGAGATCATCACCTGAGCCAAAGTCAGATGCTTAACCGACTGAGGCACTCAGGTGTCCCTAGCCTTTACTTAAGTGTATATTTTTTTGAAAAGAATTTGAAGGGAAAAAATGTTGGATAACAGAAAACCTATAGCCTTTGCATTTCTTATAAGTTTTAGGATCAGCTTGTCAATGTCTACAAGCTACATTTCAAAAAAATGGGAATGTAAAGAATTTTGAATACCCAAAACAATTTTGAAAGAGAAGGACAAATTGTTGGATTTATACTATGTGATTTCAGAACTTACTCTAACACCATAGTAATTTGGTACCTGGGTGGTTCAGTCGGGTAAGTGTTCAACTTCAGCTCAGGTCATGGTCTCATGGTTCATGAGTTCAAGTCCGCATCTGGCTCTCTGCTGACAGCACAGAGCCTGCTTCGAATCCTCTGTCCCCCTCTCTCTGCCTCTTGTCTGCTCATGATCACTCTCTCTCCTTCAAAAATAAATAAACATTTAAAAAAATTAAATAAAGCCATAGTAATCAGTTCAGGCACAAGGAGAGGCATATAAATCAGTGGAACAGAATTGCTAGTCTAGATGTAAATACTTACATTTATGGTCAATAATTTTTTTTACAAAGATGCTAAAATAATTCAACAGGAAAAGGGTATGTAATCTTTTCAACCAGTGGTGCTGGGACAATTAGATATCCACATGCAAAAGAATGAGTGGAAACTCCTGCCTCACCCTATCCATCCATCATGCCCACAATCAAAAATGAACTCAAAATGGATCATAAACTGAAATGTAAGTGGTTATAAATAAATTTCTAGAAGAAAACGAAAGAGAAAAACTTATGACCTTGGGTTGGGCAGAGTTCTTCAATACAACACTGATACATAGAAGAAAAAATTGATAGATTGGACTTCACCAAAATTAAAAACTTGCATTCAAAAGATACCATTAAGAGGAGAAATATTTGTACACCTAATTTCATAGCATTATCCACAATAGCCATGAAGTGGAAGCAATCCAAGTGTCCACTGATGGATGAGTGTATAAATGTGTATACACACAGTGGAATATTATTCAGCCTTAAAAAGGAAGGACATTCTAACATGCTGTATAACATGGATGAACTTGAGGACATTATGCTAAGTGAAGTAAGCCAGTCACAAAAAGACAAATACTGTATGATATGAAGTACCTAGAGTAGTCAAACTTAGAGACAGAAAATAGAATGATGGTTGCCAGAGGATGGAGGGAGAAAAGAAGGAGGAGTTTGTGTTTAATGCATACAGAGTTTTAGTTTTGCAAGATGAAAAGAGTTCTGTGAATGGATGATGAGGATGGTAGTACAACAGTGTGAGTTTACTTAATGCCATTGGGTTGTATATTTTACTATTAAAAAAAATTTTTTTTAAGATACCATTAAGAAAAGGAAAAGAGGGGTGCCTGGGTGGCATCAGTCGGTTAAGCATCCAGCCCTTGATTTCGGCTCAAGTTATCATCTCACAGTTCCTAGGATCCAGCCCTACATCAGGCTCTGTGCTGATAGTGTGGAGCCTGCTTGGCATTCTCTCTCTCCTCCTCTCAAATAAATAAACATAAAAAGAAAAAGAAAAGAAGACACAGACTGTGAGAAAAGCTATACAAACCACATTTCAAGTCTGTTCAAGACTTGTGTTAAGGATATATATATAAAGAATGCTTACAACTCAATAATAGGAGATTACCCATTTAAAAAATAGGGACATGCTTTGGATAAACATTTCAGCAAAGGAGAAATATAAGAGGTAGTAAACACATGAAACTCTGCTCAACACCATTATTCAGAATGGCTATAATCAAAAAGGCTACCAATATCAAGCGTTGGTGAAGGAAGTAAAGAAACTGGAACCCTGAGGTCTTGCTGGTGGCAATGTAAACTGGTACAGCCAGTATGGAAAACAATTTGGCAGTTTCTTAAAAAACTAAAGATAAACTTCCCATATAACCCAGCAATCCCATTTGTAGGAATCTACCCCATGGAAATGAAAACAATGTCCACACAAAGATGTGTACGCCTGGTCACAGCATGATGTTCATAGCACCATTATTCGTAATAGCCCCAAAATGAAAACGTTCCATTGTCCATCAACTAGTGTATTCACACAGTGGAAAACTGACCAGTAAAAAGAAAGTGCAGACAAGTGCAACTTCATGGATAAACCTCGAAAATACATTACGTGAAAGAAGCCAGTCACAAAGACTACATAGTGTTACGTGTCCATTTTATGAAGTGTCTAGAAAAGCCAAATTTATAGAGAGAGAAGACATCAGTGTTGCTTAAGGCCCAGGGTGATGGAAATGTGGATTGTGGTGATGGTTGGACAACTCTACATCTTTTACAGTAATTGAACAACGGGTGAATTTTATGAAGTAAATTATAGGGGTTCTTGTGAAGATTTGTTAGAACAAGTGCCAGGTGTAAACCAGGCAGTCAATAGATGACTGCTGTTATTTATTGTTCCTTGTTATATGTAACAACAGCATCTCAATGTTAAAGACCCCAGAGCCAGTCATACAGAATCTGAAACTCATATTGGAGGAAAACAAAAAAGAAAGAAAACCTAGCTAAAGCCAAAATTTATATGTCCTTTACTGCTTTCTCATTCAATACAGGATGGAATGTGGCAGTGACACTTTTGAATTGATGGCAAAAAGTAACATTTATATTCATAATCTTTCCTTTTTAGGGGGAGTAAAACTTGGATTAGGAGACTTCATTTTCTACAGTGTTCTGGTTGGTAAAGCTTCTGCAACAGCCAGTGGAGACTGGAACACAACCATAGCCTGTTTTGTAGCCATATTAATTGTAAGTATACACTAATAAAAACATGTCTGAAATCCTCATCTCAGAACTCTGATTATGCTGTCCCTTTAAGGTAGTCTGTTTTATTTTTTGTTTTTTAAAGTTTATTTATTTTGAGAGACACAGAGACAGCACAAGTGGGAGAGGGGCAGAGAGAGAGGGAGAGAGAGAATCCCAAAAAGGCTCCGCGCTGCCAGCACAGAGCCCGATGCGGGGCTCAAAACCACGAGACCATGAGATCATGACCTGAGCTGAAACCAAGAGTAGGACACTTAATGGACTGAGCCACCCAAGTGGCCCTAAGGCAATCTGTTTTCACCCTAGCTGGGCTGAGTGTGCCATTCACCTGGAGAGCTTTTTAAAAACAAATTAACTGAACCTCACCTAAATAGTTTGCCACCTGGCCACCCATTAAAATTACCCATTAAAATTGTGCATCCCTGCCCTGAGATACTTAATGTTTTAATTGTGTGGGTTTTTTTAATTCCCCGGAAAGTTCTGATAAGCACCTCTGATTGGGAACAGCTGCTTCAAGCCTGGCAGCGTAGACATGTAGGAAAATAGCTGTGTTAGATCAGTCTTAAAGGGGTACTCATCCTCACTTTGTTCCTGAGTCTGGTGGTGGTTTTGCCTTTAATGCCACAACCTGCAGCAGGCAGTATTCCGGGGGCAGCAAGTCTGAGGCGAGAAAAGCTAACACAATGCACCATGCCACATAGGTCTTGCTTGTAGCACCACAACATGAACCCCGGCGCTTTCAAAACTATAAGTAACTCTTAAGGTATTTCTTACTGGTTTTTTTGCTAAAGATGTGATGTCTGATATGTGTCCATGAAGTTAGATGAGAGGTGAGTTGAGAGCCATTACTTACGAGTTTATTTTATGCTGACCTCTGTGGTGTATCATGATCATAAAACCAGTTAGAATTTTCATGTGTTTTATTTTTCTTTATTTTTATTTACTTTTCTGGATGTGTTGTATCTTTTAAGATGAAAATGACTTATTTTGGATAAACTTGAAATGCTCAGTTTTCAGACATTGTCTTAGTAGTTAGGGTAAAAAAACGGACAATATCATATGGCTGCTCTGTGTTTACAAGAAAGCAACACAGGTGTTCTCCTGCTTTCTGAAGGTGCATATTACACCACTTTGCTGTTTTCGATAACAGAAAGAAATCCAAGGAAGATTTTTGCTTTTACAAAAAAGGCTGTTATCATACTAATGAAGGTCTTTCATTAAAAAAAGTGGCATAATTGGAACTTTCAGGAAGTGGGGATATCCTTCGCTTTATGCTGTTTCGGCTTACAAAAGTCTTCATAGGAACGCTCTACTTTCAGATAGAGAAACTTGTATATGCTTCATGAACTTGTATTGGTTTATTCTGTGAGCATCTCTTTGCCCCCGTACAACATAAAGGATGCTTCTCGCCTCCAGGACTTTAGTCAGCCAAACTAAACTCACAGTAGCCAACTCAATATTTTAAGTAGAAATTTCAGTATTATTTAATTTTTAAAAAATAGTTTTATTTTTAGATTCTATTCCTTACCTAGAATTAAGTGTGTGCATAATGAACTCTGTATTGTAAAGGAAAATAAATGTTTCCAAACGTAACAAAAAAAAATTGCCCTAAAATTTAAGCTCAGTGAATTAAATACTTGTGATTGGGTTGTTTTTGCATGAAATACTTTCCTAATTTTGCCTGAGTTTGTGTCTCTCCCCTCTTGTCCACAGGGTCTGTGCCTTACATTATTACTCCTCGCCATTTTCAAGAAAGCTCTGCCAGCTCTTCCAATCTCTATCACCTTTGGGCTTGTTTTCTACTTTGCCACAGATTATCTTGTACAGCCCTTTATGGACCAGTTAGCATTCCATCAATTTTATATATAGTATATTTGCAATTAGAATCCCATGGATTTTTCTCCTTTGACTATAATTAAACCTGGGGAGGACAAAGATGATTTTACTGTGTCCACATCTAACAAAGGCAAGATTCCCAGCTGGACTTTTGCAGCTTCCTTCCAAGTCTTCCTGACCACCTGTACCATTGGGCACTGGAAGAAGATGTCTACAGAAAATGGTTTTGAACACGCGTCATCGTGACGGACTGAGTCCCTCGGTGCAAAAACTACCAGATTTGAGGGACAAGGATGAGGAGGAGGGACGGACCAAGAAGTTGCTGTGCTCCCACCAGCAATTTGACCCTTGGTCACAGGTGGATTTTACCAACACTGCAGACTCTCAGGACTACCATTACCGAGAAGTTAAATGACACGGTTTAAACCAAACAGGACTCTTCATCTTAAACTACATGTTGAAGATCAACCTAATAAACCTGTATTGAACTCTGAACCTTTTCAGGAGGTATTGTAAGGAGAGCAGGCACCAGCAGCAACACGAAAAGGTTTTTGAAAAGGGGCTCTAACTTTCACTTTAAAACCTTTCTGCTGCAGACTTATCATTTTTAAATAAGATTTTTTTTTTCACCTTGAGTCAAGTCAGATATGTAGGTTGATTTTGAAAATTTTTGTTTTCAAGCACTGAAACTCATCTATGGTTGCATTTCTTCCCATGGCCAGTCTGAACTTACTTTATCCTAAAAGTCTTAACCTCAGGTTCCAAATTCAGTAATTTCTGGAAAGAATGGAACTATATCTAAACGGTTTCCTGTCAGCCTTAGGTGAATTCTGGGTTTTCCACCAAATTCTTTATTTTTAGACATACTTGTAGGTTTACTTGCCCTGGATGCTTCCATTGTTCCCATCTCTCCCTGACTCCCCATAAGCATTCTCTTCTACAGCAAATGAGACAGCTCTGTTGTGGTAGCAGATGATCCAGTTATTCTAGGATTTTACTCTTTGTGTGGTGCAAAGAATGTGTTAATGAATCAGTGCTGTCAGCCTCACTGTCATAATTTCTTCAGTAGCAAATACAATGTGTGCCCAAAGACAGTAGAATTAAAGAAGAGTAAAATGGCTGGTGAAGCACTTCCTGTCCTGTTTTTTCTTTTTTTTACTACAACCCATTCATTGTCTCTGACACTAGGTCAGAATTTAAACCAATAGCCCAAAGCTGGTGGATTATAAAGTCAGTTGTATCAGTACAAAGCAAGAATTTGGAGAAAGCCATGATTTTACTCGGTGAGCCACGGGAGAACCAAGGGTCAGGAGGCGAACCAGATGCGGAGAAGAGAAAAGATGGGACCACTAACAGCCAATGGGACAAAATGAGTTAATGTCCCGTGGGCAGATCTTAAGGAGGAGAACCAAGTTATTCCTCAAGAACCTCACATTGGGTGTTTTGTGCTTTCCCTTCTGCCTTACCTTTCATTTCAGTGTACCTTTGTACCTTTGAAGTGGGCAGTGGAGTTGAGGTCCTGCGCAGTTCAGCTGGACAGTGCACATAAACGGAGCCATCAGCCTGTGGGCACATGACACCTTTAAATGGAGCTTTGCTGGGCATAGCCCTTCTTTTACCACTGACCACCTTTAGCCACAGTGATCAGATTATAAGCGTTTGTGAGACATTTAGTCTCCCCCTGTGGCTGAAGAAAGGCCAGCTTTTCTTCCTGTTTCTGCTTTCTCTCCAGCCTATCATATGATCTAGTTTGCAGTTCCTTTTGGAGGTTGTTTTTTTTTTTTTTTTTTTTAATGTTTTATTTTATTTTTTTGAGAGACATAGAGCGCCAGCTGGGGAGGGGCAGAGAGAGAGAGAGACACACACACACACACACACACACACACGGAATCCGAAGCAGGCTCCAGGCTCTGAGCTGTCAGCACAGAGCCCGATGCAGGGCTCGAACCCATGAACGCGAGATCATGACCTGAGCTGAAGTTGGATGCTCAACCAACTGAGCCACCCAGGTACCCCGTCCTTGGAGTTTAGAATAGTTGTTTTCTGTCACAGCATATTTTTTTATAAGAAACTAAATTTAGCAGTAGTGTGCTGTTGGAGTATAACTGGAGTATAAGTAAAAACTGGCTCATATTAGGTAGTTGAGAAATGCAGGAAAAACAAGTCAATGCACAGAAAGAGTGGGGTTTAAAATAGGTTCTCGCATCTCTTTGCTTAGCCCCTTTTTTCCAGGATTCTTTTTCCTCATATATAGCAATGTGGGTATTAACTTCTAGAAAGACACATGATTGAACCACTACAGCAAAGCCACCTGAATATGTTCATGATTTGAGGCAGTCTTGAGGGAGCCCTGATCCAGACTAGTTATTAGTGCGAAGGTCCCAAAAGTACCATATCTTTCACAAAAGGTTTTATCCCAGAAGAGGGTATGTGGGGTGTGTGTGTGTGTGTGTGTGTGTGTGTGTGTGTGTGTGTGTGATTTAATCCATCCTTTGTATCACTGTCCTATGTAGAAAGATGGCAATAAATCTCGCTTTCTGCAGGACGGACCACAGCTCAGCATAGAACTCTTTTCTTTAAATCGCCAATCTCAGATACAGAACTTTGAACTTTCTTGTTAGGGTTAATTCAGTTGTTTTTGAAATGTCAAAATGCTAGTCTTCCACCATGAAAACTAGATTATCACCAGGGAAAACAGTAGCAAGTCCACTGAGGATGTGCCCTCACACAGAGCAGGATCAGCCCAGGCAACCTGCTTAATGAAGAGGAGGAAGAAGAGTGACCACTAATGTCTGGGTCTGACTGGCCTACGGAATCAAGAGTGTGTACATACAGAAGGTTGCTACAAACTAGCCTGTGGGCATACCAACCATATTTGGAAGATTACGGACCTTTTTTCAAAGAGGAAGAGCGTGCTTTCCTGTTCTTGATTCTCACGAGGTTAGTGTATGGTCGGTCCTAGGATCACCGCTCTCACTGTAAATGATTAAATTTCTTGATTAGAAAAAAAAGCTTTCTAAGCAACTTGAAAGAATATCAGAAGTGAATGATTTATTGATTTTGCTACAGAAGCATGGGCTTTTCACTTTTGAGTTCTTGAATCCTCACTTTTTAAAGTGTCTCCTGTTTTTAAAAACCCTTCTTCCATAACCAGTGTCCATACAGTAAGTTTAGTACTTGGCCTTTACTTGGCCTCAGAAAACTATATAGTCATCCTGGTCATAATTTGTAGAATATGAGACAAAGGTTAAGCTCCCACATAAGATCCTCCAGGGTCAGCATCTCGAGGAAGCCTGACCTCCAGGGCCTGGCCTTGCGCATTTGCCCCATTCATGATCTAGCCCTAGAAGAGAAAGAGCTCAGAGGCCACTATGAAAACATTTATTCAGTGTCTTCCATGTTCCTGGCATGGTGCTCGAGTCTAAAGATGTGAAGATGAGTAAGACCTATCCTCAGAATACATCTATAGTTTCCTGTTTCCTGATAGACGCCATCTTGAACTTCTCTAAAATATTGGGTACTTGTCAGTAACCCCTTCTTATGGTTACCATCACTGAGGGCTTATAAAATTGATGTTATAAAAGTGATCTTGATTCTTCCAGAAACCAACCCTTTCAATGAAGTCCTCCTTTTCCTCTATCTGCTTTTGGATAGTCTATAACGGCCTGACCCGCCATTCTCCTCACCTCCGGGGGTGTCCACAAAGCTGACTCTGCAAAGGGAACTTGAAAACTGGACATTTGGTCTTGCCCTGGGATGAAACAGTATCATCATCATGAGTTTGAGACCAGAAGTGATCCTTAACGATTTTCTTCTTTAAATGCCCCCAAACACAGGAGATTAAAGACAATGGTTTCAACTCTTCACAGGCTTCAGTGAAATTGCTGAGCAGTGTACTAACAAAGGTGTCGTCATGCTCACCTCCTGAATCCTCTGGATGGCATCATCTGAACCATCCTCTCCTCTGGCAGGAAACACCTCAGATGCGTGCATTAAAAATCAGCCTGGTGCTGAAACGAACCCTTTCTTTGAATGTTTACCAGGGCCTTGGATGCCTGCAACAGTGCCCTCAGGAAGTAGCTGGGTCCACCCTGGGCCCTGGAACGTGGTGTTAGCACTTGAGCCTGGTGTGCGTAGCAGGAAAGATTTCCCAGGAAGCAGTTTTCCTTTGAAAATAAATAATTGTTGCAAAAGGGCAGCTTCGAAATCAATCAGCTGTAGAAAGTAGTACAGGATTGTTCACCGCGGGATTGGAGGTGCTGGCTGCAGGCTTCAGCGGGAACGTTGACATGTTTGTCGTCTGGCTTTTGCTTCTACAGGCACTGCTTTGTACATGATTCAGACAGACTGTGAATACGTCTTTTTTAAAATACCTTTCAGATTCTTGGTGAGATATAATTTTGATAGATTGCAGGTTTTCCTGTGTTTGTCAAATTAATAAAGACTGCATGAATCCGGCTGTGCTAATTTTCTTACGTGAAAGTAGCGTCATTTGTAACTGGGAACTGCTGAACCTTTATCAGGACACCGTTAAGAAACACAAATGCGTTGTTCCTGTTATCCACTCAAAATGGAAGGGTATGGACCATAGCAGGCCACAGCTCTGACGGATACAGTATTAAGTCCATGAAAAGCCTTGAAACAACTATTCTGAATACTTGGCTTCTGAAAACATTTTTTTCTAGAAAATATCGAACTCAAATTGATGTAAAAGCTGTCAAAACAGGAACTCCCGGGACGTGTGTGTTGTAGTGCGGTGCAGATATTTTATGTGCTGGAGGGTTATCTTTTTAAAATCATTATGGGAGTGCCTGGCTGGCGCAGTCAGTAGAGCATGCAACTCTCAGGGTCATGAGTTCAAGCCCCATGTTGGGTGTAGAGCTTACTTAAAAAAAATAAAATAAAAAATTATGTAGGTCACATCAATGGAAAAAAACATTATTTTTATTGATTGTCCTGTCACTTTCCTAAAACTCTCCAAAACCTTTTGTTTCTAAATAGTAAAAAAATGTTGGGAATGATTGATCAGAAATAAGATCATGGCAAGAAAACCAAATTTGGCCATTGTCCTCAGAAGGAGCATATGAGAGGTGCCTTCCTGGTTATATTGGCTAAGGGCATCAGGAAGCATGGAAGGTGTTCATTGTTCATTCCCTCCTTTGGGAATCGCATCATTTGCTTTTTTGAATCTTGTAGCAATGTCACGAAAGTTTGCCACAACTATCATGATTTGTCATCTGCTGGGAGAGGTTTCTGGTTTTTAGGGGTACTGACAACAGTGTTTTTAATGAGATGAAGAATGTCCTCTGGCAGAGTTGAGAAGCAAGAATAATGACGGGGTTCCTGTATCACTTGGTAAGTACCACAGTCTTCTGTAGCCCAACCATTCTCTCTGGGTACTTTTCTGTGTGCTCTGCATGTGTGTGTGGTGGTTGGGGGGGGGGGGCGGGTAGTACTTGCTTAGGATCTGGTTAGAAGTGAAATGGCAGCTTCCGTAAGTACAAGCAAGTACAATGTTGCCCCCTTATATTTGGGAGTCCAGAGCAATGGAAGGATCCACAAAAGACAGGGTTTAAGATGGGAATGTTTTCCAGAAACAAAGTTCGAACCAAATTTGAGAAAAAGGGAAGAATCAGAATTGGCATGAAGACAAAGAACATATGCCAAAAACAAAATCAGGAAGGAAGAGGTATATGAGACACCCAAGGATAATTGGTTTCTGAATTAAAGTGATGATTTATCCAGAGGAAAACCCATTTAGCTAACTAAATCTTCCACAGGTACTTAGAATATATCTTCTTCATTAGATGATTTGTAGAAACCATGGAGGATGTGACCTGACCTGCTACACGGGCCTTTCAGCACAGGGGACCTCTTAAATTTTTATTTTTTTAATGTTTTTATTTATTTTTGAAGGAGTGAGAGAGACAGAGCATGAGCAGTGGAGAAACAGAGAGAGAGGGAGACACAGAATTCAAAGCAGGCTCCAGGCTCTAAGCTGTCAGCACAGAGTCCGACGCCTGACATGGGTTGGGGCTCAAACCCACAAACTGTGAGATCGTGACCTGAGCTGAAGTTGGATGCTCAACCGACTGAGCCACCCAGGCACCCCCGGGGGACCTCTTAATCTTGACCAAGATTCATTCTCTTACACAGGCTTGCCCTTCTGTGCCTTGTATGCCACATCCTCTAAAGGGAGAAATGGAAGGGCCTCAACCCAGGTTTGTTGGGAGTCCTAATTTTTTAAGATTTTTTTTTTTTTAATCTCTACACCCAATGTGGGGCTTGAACTCACAACCCCTGAGATCCAGAGTTGCATGTTCCACTGACTGAGCCAGCCAGGCACCCCAGTGGAGTCCTATTTCTTAGGATAAGGGATGACATACTCTTGCTGCCACTGTTTGCCCTCCCCCCCCCCTAAAATTAATAGCATAATTATGCCAGGTCAATCCCCTATGCAAAAGAGGAAAGGATTTTGTTACCCCTTTACCCATAGCATACCTTGAGGTGGAATGCAGGTAAGATTCTGATTATGATTAGTTTTCTTGGATAGCAGACCTAGTCAAGAGCCACTAAACTCAGAGATATGTATAAGGAAGATCTAAAAGTAGAAATAACACCAGGAGCTAGGTCAGTATATTTATACTACATTTAAATACCCGAATTTATGTGAATTCTTTAAGGGCTGATGTATCCCCTCTGGACATGGCTAGCACAGTGATGGACACACAGTAGTCTCTCAAATACTGGGAGACACTGAGAGATTTGGGGGACTTTATCCTGCATCTAGATTTTTAAAGATTTTGTCCACCAAGTACTGTAGCCCATTAGTAGTAATTTTTCTACTTACTAGATTTACCTACATATGCTGTAAAATGGCGTTAAGCTTCTTTGGTGAGGTGACTGGGTTTTACTTGCATGAGCCAGACAGATGTGAATGTAGGGTTTGTTAAGATTTTCTGAAACACTGAAAATGACCTCTCTGCCAATTCTGCCATCGCGGGAATCTATCTGCTTGGGAAGCCTTGGTTTCCCAAGCTTCCTTCCCCTGCCCCATTCCCTCCTAGTTCAGGAGTCTTCTCTGGAATAACCCAGCCAGAAGGTCATCAGTAGACATCATCAGGGGTGCCTTGGTGGCTCAGTCATTTAAGCATCCCACTCTTGATTTCAGTTCAGGTCATGATCTCATGGTTCATGAGATGGGGTCCTGTGGCAGGCTCTGTCCTGGCAGCACAGAACCTGCTTGGGATTCTCTCTCCCTCTCTCTGCCCTCCCCTGCTCATGCTCGTGCTCTCTCTCTCTCTCTCTCTCCCTCTCTCTCTCCCTCTCTCTCCCTCTCTCTCTCCCTCTCTCTCCCTCTCTCTCTCCCTCTCTCTCCCTCTCTCTCTCCCTCTCTCTCCCTCTCTCTCTCCCTCTCTCTCCCTCTCTCTCTCCCTCTCTCTCTTTCAAAGCAAATAATAAGAAGACATCATCAGGCCTGAGGACTGTAAAGTCCCAGTGGAAGGGGAAGGACTCTTATGTCCTGTCTGACCTCTGCCTTCACTCTGGTCTCTTTCCTGTCTGCTTTCTAGGGCAGGGCTGGTAAAGGCAGAACGGACTTCACATTTTCTTTCTATGGCTACTCTGGCACTCAAATGGCTCTCCTGGCCCTTCAGAAGGGAATTCCGTGAACGTTAAGGGCCCTCAGTCTTTGTGGGAACCCCACAGTGCAACCAGCTAGCTTAGGGGTGAGTGTGTTGACTCTGGTGATGGAGGATACTGCCCCGGAACCGAGGTGTCCCTGTGTCAGATGGGCCCGTGGCAATGACCCCGGAGCAGCCACTGTAGGGAGACCTACGGACCGTCTTCTCCCCACCCCTGTCCACATGTAGCAGGTTATCCTTTGAGGGACTCTTTCTGGCCATCAAGGACCAGATTTTCCCCTTTCCCTCTTGTGCCCTAGAGAAACCGATGAGGTAATAAATAGACGTGTTACAAGTGATTATGCAACTTTGGTCATTAAAGATGTGACTCACCAAGGCACTCCAAGCCTGTGATAATTGCACGGATTGATTTTTGTTTTTAAGTCAAATGCACTGGTAAACATTTTTGTGAGGGGAGGCAGGTGATCTGACCTAGAGAGGCCGGTCTCAGTGGGACGTCGAGGTGAGCAGACGGGGCTGCCGGGCAGCTGCGGGCTCCCTGCCCACCTGCTGCTTGGTGAGGCCCTCCGTCTCCCCCCTCCCCCAGCAGCGCCCTAGCCTGGCGGGCGAGGTGGAGGAAGAGGAGGAGGGCGAGGCCTGGCCACCCCCGCACGGAGCTCCTGCCCCGCCCCGCCCCGGGGCCCACCCCCACGGGGCTGGCCGGCCCAGCTGGTTTCGCAGCCGCGTCCCTAAATCCGCCCCTCCCCGGCCGCCGCCACCGCCTCACCCCGCCCCGGGATCCGACTCCCTCCGTGGGGGCCGCGGGTCTGCGGCCTCGTTCCGTTTCCCGGGGGTCTGACGCTCACGCGGCTCCCCCAGCCGCCCGGACACACGCCTCTGTTATTTTGTCGCGGCCCGGTTCTCTGGACAGGGAAGCCAGCAGAGAAGGTCTCTCGTCCACCCTGGCGCCTCTGGCAGGATGAGGGGAGCCAGCGCGGGCAAGTGCACGCAGACCGCGGGGCTGTGCCTCCCAGCTGGCCGCCAGCCCCCACCCCCCCTCCACCCCCCTCCACCCCCCCACCCTCTAGCGGTGTGGGGACCAGCGGGCGGAAGCGGTGGGGGGAGCTGGGTGCGTGCACTCACCGCCCCATCCCAGGCCTCCTGGGAGGTAGTTGCTCAACAAGTGTTTGTGAGCCAATGAAGTAATGGTGGATTAGGGGTCCACAGGAGGGGATTTCCATGCAGGACGACGTAAACAGGTCTGTTTAAACAGGGAAGATGTTTTAAGTAGGAACAAACATTTACTAATTTTGCCCTTGTTTATAATGGAGAATGTGGAGACAGGAGGCCAATTAGCCTTATCTGCTTAAGGGACCCTGCATTTTATAGGGGGTGTTCAGAGTTGAATCCAAACAGAATTCCTACCCCAGGCACGCTTGTGATGTTGAGAAATAAATATATGGGTTTGTCCTGGGTCAGTGTCACCACATTGAATGCAGGAGGAATAAAGGACAGCACAGTTCTTAATACTTGTATTTACCCCTCATTCAACCAAGAAAAGCCCCAGAGGAATATAGTTGCCTCGTGAAACCAATTCCACTGAGCATTTCCTATCAATGTGCCTCAGACACTACACCCAGCCCATCACAAGCACAGTCTCAGGTCGACCACATCCCACCCTGTGAGAAGGGAACCCTCCTCATTTCACAGGTGAGAAAATGGAAGATTTGAGATGGCGAGGAACAGCCCAGACTCATGCACAACAAAAAGGTGGGAAAAAATAAAAATAAAAAAGGGGCACCTGGGTGTCTCAGTCATTTGAGCATCTGACTTATTGTTTTAGCTCAGGTCATTATCTCACAGTTCATGGGTTCGAGCCCCGTGTCAGGCTCTGTGCTGATGGTGTGGATCCTCCCTCTCTCTCTCTCTCTCTCTCTCTCTCTCTCTCTCTCTCTCTCTCTCTCTCTCTCTCTCTCTCAAAATAAATATAAATAAACTTAAAAAAAAAGAAAAAGCAGGTGGGAGAGGCGGCCCAGCCCAGAGCCTGTGCTTCTTAGCTCCAGGATGGAGGGGCACTGGAGACCTGTTTCTGTCAAGTTGGATCACCTCTCTGGGACTCTTTTTTTCTCCTCTGTAAAATGCAGAGTCTGATAATGTTTCTGAAATTTTCTTTTTTTCCCCAAACATAATGTGTTGTCAAGTTGGAAATTTTCTAACTAAAGCTCAACAACAGGGGAACACGAGACCCTGAGCGTCTAGGACACTTCCCAAAGTAGCAGCCCCGTGCAGAAACGTCTGGAGTTGAATATACATAAAAGTTACCATCTGAATCATTTTTAAGTGTGCAGCTCATAGGTATTCAAGCCGTTCATAATGTTGTGCAGCTGTCACCACCACAGATGTCCCGGACTAACCAGCCCTCCACCCCGCCCTCCCGGCAGCCCCTGACAACTGCCGTTGTCTACTTTCTGTCTCTATGAACTAGATTGCTCTAGGGACCTCAAGTTAGTGGAACCATGCTGTATTTGTCTTTTTGTGTCTCATTTATTTCTCTTGGCACAGCGTTCTCAGGGTTCATCACGTTGTTGTGGGTTCGTTTCAATAGAAAGGTAACCACAACACCATCATAAACCATTACCCAATATATTTCACCCCTCCCCCCCAACATAGCACACTCCCAATCTTAAAGTTGATGTTCCCCGGATCCATGCCTTGTGCTGTGTATTTGGTGTCTTTCTGCAAACCCTGCTTTGAGAACTTCCTCCCCTACTCTAGCCACCAGTGCAGCCCAGTCACAACTGGAATTCAGGGTGTGTGCTGAGTGGAGGCCTGTGCTGAGAGCCTTCAGGGTCCCCAGGGCCACCCCCATCTCTCTGCTGCCCTCCTGTGTTCTCAGCCCCTGGGGCGGTTGATTCCTGGGAAGTTTCCATTTTAACATTGATTTTTGTTTACATTAATCTATGGTCTTCCTTTTATTTTTTTAAATTTTTAAATTTTTTTTCTAATTTTACTTTTTATTTTTGAGAAAGAGCGGAGAGAAAGAGTGCTAGCGGGTGAGGGGCAGAGTGAGAGGGAGACCCAGAATCTGAACCAGGCTCCTGGCTCTTGTCAGCACAGAGCCCAATGTGGGGCTCAAACACATGATCCACGAGATCATGACCTGAGCCGAAGCTGGACGCGTAACCGACTGAGCCACCCCGGCGCCCCGTATTGTCTTCCTTTTAAAAATGAAGAAACTGCCATGCAGGAAGGTTAACTTGCCGGACACGTCCCAGCCAGTGAGTACAGATGCCAGATTCCAACCCAGGCCTGTGGACCACATGGACTTAACACCTCTTCCAGCCCCACCGTCTCCCACCGCCTCCCCCACGATGGAATTCAGCAGGCCACCGGCCTCTGTCACCGTCATTAACATTGTGCTAACGTTGTGAACCCCATTTGTAGTCATGTTGTGTTTAATTTGTGCAGGCCTACAATCCCTTATTTGCAATTATGAAATTCAAAAGGCTCTGAAAACCAAAAGGTTTCTCTTAGGCCTGTGAGTAGGTGTGGCCTGAGGCTATTCAGAGTCTCAGTTTAGCCTGTTTAGGTGAATATTTGTATGTTTTGCTGCAGAGGTATAAGTGCGTGTAGTTTTGTTGTTGATTTTGGTTGGTTGGTTTTGATTAAAGAAAGCTTCCAGAAAGTACTGGAGGTAGTATGTCATATGCAGTTTAGTAACTTCTAAAATCTGAAAAATGCTCAACCCTGAAACACATTTGGCCCCGAGAGTTTCTAATAAGGAACTGGGGCCTAGACGTATGTAATGGGATTATAGTTATATAAAGCTGTAAAAATAAAAGGCTTAGACCTAGTTTTATGTCCATGCATTTTTAAGTGGTATCATGCTCTAAAATAAGGGTCAGGATAATAGGTTCACAAATTGCTGAAGTTAGAGAAGCTCCCCACCCCACCCTACCCGCCCCCCCCTCCCCCCCCCCCCCCCCCCCCCCCCGCGACAAAGTTAGTAGAATTTCCCCTTTCATTTAACTTGAGCATTGGGAATTGCATTTCCGAATTGAGAGGTGCTGGTCCTCTGACTTTCTGAGTGATGTTTCTAGGCCTTTGGCACAAGGCACAGACACTTGTCAGCTTCCAGGCTGAGAATTATCCAAATACAGAGGCTGAAGCGGCAGAGGAGATGAGCCGTGCCCTGAGAGTGTGGTGGAGAGAGACCGAGAAGAAAGGATCTGAAGAGCTTTGGCAGCTGGCCTGTGGGGGTCCCAGTCCCCGGCCCTCCCTGGCAGCCCACAGGGGACAGCAGCAGCAGAGCAGGGGATGCTGAGGCAGAGGCACAGGGGTCTTCAGAGGGGGAGAGAGGACCTGCCCTGTCTCTGTCACTGCTGATAGGGGCACTGAGGCCACTGCCACTCAGTCATGGGACACCCACCCTGAGCTGAGGGGGACCCTCCGGGCCTGCATGCTGCAGACTGGCCCCACACCCCACATTGACCTTTGTGGGGGCCTGAGCTCTGAAGCCCCCTCCCACTTAGGAAGCAGAGGGTGGGCACAGTGGGCTCCTCACACCTTCTCCCTTAATGTCTCCAGGAGTTCATGCAGTTAGCTTCTGCAGGAGACTGTAGGCCGACCCTTACGGTGTGTGTGAGCGTGTGTGCGCACACACACGTGTGCAGGGGTGAGTGTGTGTGTTCCCGTGTGGAAGGAAAGGGATGAGATTGAGGCTGGAGCTGCTGGGCGGAAGCCAATCAGGAAATATTTTCTGGAAAGCCCCCTACCTCCCTCCGTGTTGCCGCCCTAACACCAAGCGTCTTCAAATGGCCTCGCCCTCCCTCCTGATGCCCTGTTCCAGGATCTGGACTGAGGATGGGGCAGATGGGGTGGGTCTGTGTCAGGCCTGATGTCACTGAAGGACATCCCAGGATTTGTTCTTTCTCTCTGGGTGGCCCTCATGTCTGCAGGAAGTGTCGAGGAGCTATATTTCTGACCCACCTTTGAGCATAAACCTCCCCTCCACAGGTCAGGTGGCTTATCTTATGACAGCACTTGTCAGATATACTGAGCGTTGGACTTCTTCTCATGGTCTTGCTCGGTGTTTCAAGGTCCTGACTTGGATATGGCAGCAACAGGGGGAGGAAGACAGATTAGTGTTGGGATCTGAAAGCACAGAGTCAAGTTGAGGGACAGACTGGCAAGGGGCATTTAACGCTCCCCTCCCCCACCCACCCGCAACTTTGAATGACTCCAGCAAGGGAAATGGATATATGCATGGGAGGGGGAGGGAAGAAAAGGCAGAGAGAGAAACGGAGAAATCCTCTCATGTGAAGCGTTCTTTTTCCTTTTGGATTTCCTTTTGCAGATAGTTTTATTCCGGATTAACACATAGCGCTAGAATGCAGTGCCCTACTAGAAGGTAAATTCCCCAAGGGCAAGACAGTCCGTGTGTTGCGACAGCTTGGGACAGCCGACCACATCTCTTCCCAGCTCTGTGCTCAGCGACATCACCTTGGTAGCCTGAAAACAGACATGGAGTATTTACACCACGGAAGTAGATAAAGGCTACTGGGCAGCACTTTTTCCCTCCAGAGAACTGGGTGTTACGCGTTTGCCAGCACTGGACGGGTTCTCTCCGCAGCTTCTGGAAGAGGAGGCCTTCGAGTGTCCCTGGAATGAATAAACAACCATCAGCAAGAGAGGGAAGAAGAGAAGCAGCGTTCTCTCCAAGTCCAGTTAAACAAGCGCCGTGTGCCAGCAGCTGCACATCGGAACGAGGTTCCCATCCGGGCAACCTGCCGCCTCTTGCTTCGTAAGTCTTGGCGGTCAGGGTGCAGCCGTGCTCCTTCCTGTTGGGGCTGGCATCTACGAGGACCATTCAGGGTTTTCTCTGGGGATGATATGGGTCATTGTAACCTGAAAGTGGTGGTGGCAGCTTCCAGAGACCAACAGGACAGTCCTAACCAGAACTGCTCCTGGGCCATGGTCTATGGCATTGGTGGGGACTCTGGCCCTTGTCTGTGCCTGATTCTCCAGGCTTCCTGTCAGTTCCATGAGCTCTCAATGTCCTTACTTAAGCCTCAACTTGCTCAGCTGAGCCTCGCACAGAGGGTGGGTAGAGTAGGGAAGTACTTAGCCGCTATAAAGCGGCTCCCACTTGCCCTGACCTTGCAAGATTCACAATTTAGAGGGAGGAAAGTGACACATTCGTATCACTGTAGTAGTTCCAAAGTGCAATCCTGGCGCCGTGGGAGCACAGAGGTAGGCTTTAAGGGAAGGCCTCCTGGAAGTGGCCTATCCTTGGAGCCTGGAATGGGTTTCCATTCTAACCCAACCTTACAAGAAGATCTGGCCGCTTATTTCTAGGCTGTGTCCCTGGATCTGCAATCTGCTGAGATGATCCAGATGTAAAGAACCCAGGAAACAGGCAGAGGGAGCATGGGGCAGAAGGAACTTTTGCTGAGCACGCACTTAGTAGGGGCTCTATAGCGGCTAAGTACTTCCCTACTCTACCACGCTCTGTGTGAGGCTCAGCTGAGCAAGTCGAGGCTTAAGGAGGTGACATGATTTAGTCCTAAATTCACACACAAAGCAGAACAGGTTCCCAGTCTAGGTCTGTCTGCCTCCAAGGGCTGTACCCCTTCTGCACCCTGGGCTTCTCAGACTAGCAGGTAGAAGGGCCAGGCAGAGGGGGATTTACAATGAGAGGGAAGGTCTCACACGTTTCCCCAGAATCTTCTTTCTAAATCACCATTTTGTGTGTGTGTGTGTGTGTGTGTGTGTGTGTGTGTGTGTGTACCAATTGTTTTTGGTGAACAGTTATGTTCTGGGCACCGTGCTCACACATCCCTCTGGGGTAGAGAACTTGAGGCTTGGGAGAGGACTACTTACCCAAGCCAGGAACTGCTCCAGCCTGGCTCCTTCACGCTGTGTGTTGACTCTGCTTCCCTACCTTCTGGGTCTTCTTTGCAGTGGCGGTGGGGAGCAAGAAATCATGGGCCTGGGTGCCTGAGAAGGGATCACTGAGGAAAAACAGGAGCAGATCAGGAAGGTGCCTCAGCGGCTCCACCCCCCAGAGCAGGAGAAGCAGCTTCCTCCCACTTAAGGGACCTTTGACCAAGCCCAGAAAATTCCTGGCTGATGGGGGCAGGGAGTGGGGCTTCTTGAATGGAAGAAGCTATTTTCTTTTTCTATACAGGCTTTGGGTAATTCCACTCCCTTTTCTCTGCCAAGCTTTATCTTTGCCTAAGAATTCACACTAGTCCCCAGGGGCCCCTGCTACACAGCTGCTGCCGCTTCTTTCTTCACTGATGGGTAAGAAATGGGACAGATGTAAAATGCTTATGTTTTAATAAGCGTTTTGTCTGAGCATCAGTGACAACTTAGAGAGATGATCTACAGGGGCTGGGGCTCTGAACGGGGGCGGGGAGCTTCCTACTGGTGTTTCTCTGCCCGAAAGGAGGCCGTGGGAGAAATGACCAGTGCTCAGGGTAAGTAAAGGACGGAAGGTATAAGAAGATGAGGGAGGGGGGCTTGGGTGGCTCAGTCGGTTGAGCATCTGACTTTGGCTCAGGTCATGATCTCGCGGTTTGTGGGTTCGAGCCCCGGGTCGGGCTCTGTGCAGACAGCTCGGAGCCTGGGGCCTGCTTTGGATTCTGTGTCTCCCTCTCTCTGCCCCTGCCCTGCTCGCTCTCTCTCTCTCTCTCTCAAAAATAAAAAAAATAAAGGAGATGAGGGAAAGGGACCAGCCGTGTGACCTCCCCACCTCCCATGTGGCCCAGGGCCAATGCTATTTTCCTGGGGGTAGGTGATTTTCAGTCAAAAAGGGATGGCAGGCAAGAAGTACCTTTGCTGAGAAAAAGGACAATGCGGAAAGGAAATGAAATGTATCACATGTATTGAGTCCCTACTTTGATCCTAACTAGTGCCTTGGGCACAGGTGATGGGGAGGCAAGCTTTGTCCTTAGCCTCTTACAAGCTGAGTCAGGGAGACTCGGGTTCCCACAGAGTGATGCACCATAAACTACAGCAGACAGGGACAGAGACTGAGGGAGCGGGGTGGGCACCAATTCTGCCTGCTACGGTATGGGGAAGGCTTCTAGAAGAGGTGACATTTGGTCAGGGCCTTGAGGGATGAGTAGTAGCTTGCAGGGTAGAGTGGATTTTCAGAGTGCATTCTAGGCAGTGTGAAAAGCTGGCTGGGAGGGTAGCAAACAGCAGCCTGTGTGAGGAGAAACAGCTGTGGCTGAAGTACAGGCATACTTTGGAGATACGCCAGGTTCAGCCCCAAACCACTGCAATAAAGTGAATATCACAATAAAGTGAGTCAAATAGATTTTTTGGTTTCCCAGAGTATATAAAACTTAGGTTTACACTATACTGTAGTCCATGAAGTATGCAATAACATGTCTAAAAAACTAATTAAAATTTTTCTTAAATGTTTTTAAATTTATTTTTGAGAGACAGAGAGAGAGACAGCATGAGTGAGGGAAGGGCAGAGAGAGACTGAGACAGAATCTGAAGCAGGCTCCAGACTCTGAGCTGTCAGCATAGAGCTTGACACGGGGCTCAAACTCATGAGCGGTGAGATCATGACTTGAGTTGAAGTCAGACGCTTAACCCACTGAGCCACCCAGGCGCCCCTAAAACATTTTTTTTAAAGTAAACTGTATGCCCAGCACAGGGCTCAAACTAACAACCCCTGAGATCAAGAGTCGCATGCTCAGTGGGTTAAGCTGAGCTTTTGATTTCGGCTCAGGTCATGATCTCACAGTTTGTGAGTTTGAGCCCCACAGGGGGCTCTGCACTGACAGCACAGAACCTGGTTGGGATTCTCTCTCTCCCCCTCTCTCTGCTTTGCCCCCCTCTAAATAAATAAATAAATAAATAAATAAATAAATAAATAGATAGATAGATAGATAGATAGATATTTAAAAAAGAAAAAACAGAGTTGCATGCCCTACCAACTGAGCCAGTCAGGTGCCCCTAAAAAAAAACATTTTTTTCTAATTAAAAAAGACTTCATTGATGAAAAATGCTAACCGTCATCTGAACTTTCAGAGCATCCTAACCACTGATCACTGGTCACCATAACATATAATAATGAAAAATTTTGAAATATTGCCAGAATTACCAATATATGACACGAAGTGAGCAAATACTGTTGGAAAAATGGGGCCAGTAGACTTGCTCTAGGCAGGGTTGCCACAAACCTTCACTTTGTAAAAAATGCAATAAAGTGCAATGAAGCAAATTACACACACAAAAAAAACACAACAAAAAACAAAAAACCCCAAAACACAAAAGCACCCAACAACCAAAAACCCTCAATCCTCCAAACCAACAACCCAAGGAGGCACAAGAAAGTGAGGTCTGCCTGTACAGAATTCAAGGGTGGAAGAGGCTGACGGCTGGACACAGAGGTGTGTTGTATGTAAGGTGAGCATGGAGGGGGATGATACAGAGATGGATGGCTTAGACAGAGGAAGTGGGACCAGGGTGGTGACTGGTGCCCCCCCAGTAGAGGAAACACAGAATGGAGGGCAAGCCAAGCTCTGGCACAGACCCAAGGGGATCCAGCACGGGTCACTGCAGGGGGGCGGGGGCTTTCCACTGGGATTGGGGATGGGTGTCTGCAGGGCTGGCTGGGGCGGGGGGAGATGGGGCGGGGAGAAGCCAGCCAGCGGCAAGGAGAGAAAGTCCAACCTCCGCAGGCGTTCCGCGCCGCCAGGCCAACCTCCCATTCCAGGGGCGGGCACCGACGGAGCAGCGCTGCGTGCCCCGCGCGCCGGGAGACCCAGGTAGGAAAGCGGAGGGACAGTGCCCCGGGCGCAGGGGCGGCTCGCTCCGGGGCTGCTGCAGGGACGTGCCCCGCCTGGCCCGCAGGAAGAGCGGTATCGGAGGAAGTAGGGGGTCCCGGAGGGGAACCCGCCTCCGGCTCTGTCCACCGAGGTCACCGCTCCGCACCGCACCTCAGGCGGGGCTGGGAGGTCACCGGCGGGCGGGAGACGCCGGGAGCCACTGCGGCTAGTGGTGGGCGGTCGGACGCAGCCGGAGCCCCGCGCAGACGCCGTCCGCCCCCTCGGATCTTGCCTCCGTGGGACGCCTTTGCCGCGCCTCCCAGGCGCCGGGCCCGGGAGACCGAGCGTGCCCCTCCCGGAGGTGCCGTCAGGGCCAGCACGTGCCCGGTGGCCCTGGCGCCTCGCGTGGGAAGGTCACCTTTCCACTTTGGGGGGTCTGCGCCCGCGCGTTCCCGGGCGGACGGGTGGGGGGCGCGGGCACGTCCCCGGGCCGGGACTGCGGACCGCGGGCGCCTCCTCGTGACCGACGTGGGGAAGATTCTGCGTGGGAGTAAGACGGGGAAGGGTGTCGCACCGGCCTCGGGCGTCTCCGCATCCGCTGGGGACCCTGCGGACACGTGGCGCCTGGCGCGCAGGGACCCCAAGTACGGGTCGCGGGCCAGCCCCCGCGAGGAGAAGCAGACGGGCTTGGCCTCCGCTTCGGCCCTGGTCCGGAACCGCCGCGTTCCTCGGGGACACGGTGTGAAAGGAGCCCCCACTCTCGGGCGGGTGCGCAGCGGGCCCTGCCCTCGGGCAGTTGGGGGAGCCCCGCAGAGTAGTCCGGTGCCCAAGACCCAGGGCTGGTCTTTTTTGCGTTTTTCTCCCAAGTGAATTGAAATAGCCTTCCAGGCTTTCCAGGACCCTGGGATTGCATATGTGGGCCTTGATCTAGTGTAATTGCAGCCGTGGTGGTGGTACCTAGTAGCAATTTTAAGTCCGGTCTTTCTTCTGTCCTTCCGTCTCTCCCTTGGCTCTGCTCACCTCCGCCCCTGAAGGCAGCCGGCTTTAGAGAAGCATCTCCCCAACACTCATCTTGGCATGAGCCCTAGAACAGTACGGTGCTGTTACAGGAGCTGCGGGGCGGGGCGGGGCGGGGGCGGGGTGCGCAGAGCAGAGGTCGTCCTGGGCGGTGGGGTGTGGGAGAGAAGGCCGTCCCCCCTGCCCCCCCCCCCCCCCCCCCCCGCGCTGCAAGCCCCAGGAACCTCTGATTTGACTGTGAAAATAACGACCAAATGAATCAGTGTTTGTGCTAAATTAACGAAGCATGTACGTCGCTAAACGTGCCAGGTTAAATTTTGCTGAACTTGGCTTGTGTGTGCTCTGTTTTGTCCTTGTAAAATGAAGTCATTTTATGCTTAAAAAAAAAAAAATTAGAACATTGGTAGAATTACAGATTTGTAAATTTGAACTTACAAGTCAGTACTTGCTTGCTGTTTTGTACTGAAGGAGCAAATTGCTTATGTCATTCTTTGGTACAGTGCACAGACTGAACACAAACACCACACTGGGGTCCGCTTGTGGAGACTTTCTTGTGCAGAGAAATGCTGACTTGGGTTTACAGTAGGGTTACAATTGACATTTTTAAAGCATTTGAGCTTTGAAAGCATCTTGGGAGAGTTTTTTAAATGCAACTTGTAAAAATGTTTAATTTTGAAAGAGAGTGCGCCGCCTTCGCATGAGCGGGGGAGGGGAAGAGAAAGGTAGACAGAGGATGAGAAGTGGGCTCTGTGCTCATAGCCTGATTCTTTGGGGCTTGAACTCAAACCTGGAGATCATGACTTGAGCCCACGTTGGGCGCTTAACTGACTGGGCCATCCAGGCGCCCCCAGAGAATTTCTTTAAAAAAATTGTATATATATATATATTTTTAAGATTTTATTTTTAAGTAATCTCTACACCTAACCATGGGGCTCAGACTCACAACCCTCTCATGAAGAGTCGCGTGCTCCACCCACTGAGCTAGCCAGGCGCCCCTGTATTAACAAGTTTTAGAAACAACTGGTGTGATGGATTAAAAAAATTTTTTTAAATGTTTATTTATTAAGAGAGAGAGAGACAGAGCATGAGTGGGACAGGGGCAGAGAGTGAGGGAGACAGAATCTGAAGCAAGCTCCAGGCTCTGAGCTGTTGGCACAGAGCTCGACGCGGGGCTTGAACCCACAAACCTGGAGATCATGACCTGAGCTGAAGTTGGATGCCTAACTGAGTCACCCAGGCATCCCTGTAATGGATTTTTAAAAAGCAATCTCTTGGGGCGCCTGGGTGGCCCAGTCGGTGCAGCATGCAACTCTTGACTTCTGCTCTCGTCATGATCTCGGGTTCTTGAGATAGAGCCCTGCTTGGGCTCTGCGAGCTGAGAGCGTGGAGCCTGCTTGGGATTCTTTCTCTCCTCTCTCTGCCCCTCCCCCACTCATTCTCACGCTCTCTCTCAAAAAAAAAAAACAAAACAAAAATTTAAAAAGCAACCTCTTGCTAAATTAAAAATAGGCTGATTGCTTTGATTCTGAACCGGTCTTTCAACAAGAAGTATTTTTTTAAACGCTTATTTATTTATTTTGAGAGAGAGATGATGTGAGCAGGAGAGAGCCAGAGAGAGAGGGAGAGAGAGAGAATCCCAAGCAGGCTCTGCGCTGTCACCACAGAGCCCTACGTGGGGGCTCCATCTCACGAACCACCATATCTTGACCTGAGTGGAAACCAAGAGTCCGACACTCAGCCCACTGAGCCACCCAGATGCCCCTCAACGAGAAGTATTCTTAATTGCCCTCTTTTTTCCCCCTTTGAATAGTGAAAGAAGATACTCTTGGACTTTTAGAAGCCAGTAGTAGGTCTTCTCCACTTCCATCCCCCACCCCTCCCCGCCGACATGAGCGCCACTGAGCCCCATGGCCTCCCCTCTGGTCCCCCTGTGGCTCTCTGGTCACCTGTGGGCAACGGGGAGGGAGGGATGCACCCCTGCCCACCCACTGACTGGTCCTGATCCCTGCCCTGCCCACCCCGGCCTCTCCCACAGGCCGAGATGCAGGCCGAGATCCAGATGTTCCTGCTCGTGCCCCTGCTGCTGGCCCCGGCCCCTGGGTCCTCGGTGAGTGCGGTCCTACCTGGCCAGGCTCCCAGCTTGGGAGCAGGGAATGGGGAATGGGGGATGGGGAATGTCCCAGGGTTTAGGACCAGGGAGGAGCCACCCCACCGCAGCTCAGAGCCGTGTCCCTGCGGGGAAGGCCAAAAACAATAAAGTTCCTTTAAAAGCAGATGGCACCTTGAAGGGGTCTAGTCAAGGTGCCCGGAGCTGCCCGCCAGGCTGCAGGGTGCAGTTTGCAGGAATGGCAACTTGCCACTGCCCTCCTCCTTCAGAAGCTTAGACCCCCCCCCACCCAGTAGTCTTCCAGGGAGGAAGGAAGGGGAGGGGGCTGTGCTGGCATAAGCCAAGACGCAGGCTAGATGGCTCATCCCATCTGCAGTCTGCCTGGGACAAAGCAGGCTGCCCCTCAGCTTGACTGTTTGTGCTTCGAGGTTTGTGGGTGCCGGTCATTCCTCCTCGCTGGGGGCTGGCATCCAGGGCGGGGATGGCCAACAGACCTCTCTGAGATGATCAACGTCCTGAATCTGTGCTGTCCCGTAAGATAGACACTTGGTTACCGAGTGGCTACACATGGCTACCGAGCACATGACATGTGGCTAGTGCAGCTGAAGAATTGTTTTTTCTTTGATTTGATTTCTTTAATTAACTTAAATAGCCACACGAGGCTCATGGATACTGCATTAGTGCAAATTTAGAGGACAAGGGAGCCCACTGGTGATCAGTGTAGCTGTTTTGTTAACAGGGCCCAAAGAACAGCTTCCTGGAGAGCAAACCTGGGGGCCTGAGGTTATATGAAAAATCTTCTAGATGGCAGGACAAACCTCCAGGAGAGGAGGGGCCACAGAGCTGGGCTTGGTCCTGGGAGCTGCTCCTGCCAAGCTTCTGCTGGCATTGACTGGGTGGAAGGCATGGAAGCAGCCAGGTCCCATGCTGCCCCCGGAGAGCTCTTTGCTAGGGGGACCCCCACATCCCTGCCCACCGTCTGTGAGACAGGCAGTCCCTGGGGAAGGAGGGGAAATGCCGCCTCTGTAGAGTGTGAGTCAAGGATGAGAAGGGGCAGGGCCAGGCAGCATGGGCCACAGTCAGAGTGATGGGTGGGCTAGAGGCCAGCTGCCCACGGTCACCTCTGCCACCCCATGGTCCTTGCTCCCTAAATGTCACACCATGAGATCCTTGGCACAGGCTTTCTCTGGTGCCTGGGCATGAAGCCATCGCTCAGGTGGAGGGGCTACGTTGCCAGAGTCAAGGCCCCAGGAGGAAACCCAGAGCCACCCCCTAACAATTGTGTGACCGTAAGCAAAACATCAGGCCTTAGATTCCCTTTAATTGGGGGTTATAATACCCACCCTCAGGTTCCTGTGCAGGTGAAGGGAGTCAAGGTGCACAAAACGACCTGGGTCCTATTAGGTGCTTTCTGTCTTAGGAACACCTGAGCAACCTTTTCCTGCCTCTTCCTCCCCACACCATGTGAGCTCAGGTGGGGCCTAGAACTCTCCTCCGCCCCTCCACTGCACGCACCCAGCTCAGCTGCCTCCTATTTCTGGCCTCAGCCAAGGGCAGAGCCACCACGGGGTCCCCGAGTGCTTCTTGGCTCTTCTCAGGGCTGACAGGGGTTAGGGATGAATAAAGCGGATATGCACCCTGGCCGTCACGCCCAGTCACCGCCTGCCAACCCCAGGCTGGTCAGGAGTGGTTTCCTCTGCCTCTGTTTCCACCCACTCACACCTTCTCTCACCCCCACCCCTGCACGGCACAGCACAGCCCTGGGAAGAGCGCAGCAGGAAAGGGGGCCCCTGAGTTGCCCTGGGAGGAGGAAGTCAGAGCAGAGAGACTGGGTACTGAGAGCAGGAGCAGGTGAGGACAGGCCAGCAGGAGGACGGGCTGGACCCGCTTATTCTGGCTCCACACCATCAGCTTGTGGTTTGAGTAATTATAGAGAAACAAAACATGCCTGTGCTGCCCGTGGCTGAAGCCAAATGTGCTTTCGTTCCTCGGGGGAGACAGTGTGGAGGGGTAGGTAGCCCGGCTCTAAGATCTGGCAGGCTTGGTCCCTCCCTCCCATCTGCCGGGCAAGTGGATGTCTGCTTCGTGGGTGCTGGGCACAGGAGGCCAGGGCATGCTTGCAGTAGGGCTTTTGGCCCCTTTTGGTGAAAGCTGGCGAGTTCTGTAAATGAATGTTCGGGGTGCCTGGTGTTCTTGCCGAGTCCTTGAAGGGCCTGGCTCCCAAGGTGAGATCGGGGAGTGTTTTTAGGCAAGGGTCCTCTGGGGAGCCCCAGTGCCCTTGTGGGGGGCTGAGTGACTCACACTCCTCTGCGTGTCTTTTCCTCCAGGCTCCCAAGGTGAGGCGGCAGAGTGACCTCTGGGGCCCCTGGGGCAGCTGGGGCCCCTGCAGCCGGACCTGCGGAGGGGGCATCAGCTTCCGGGAGCGCCCCTGCTACTCCCAGAGGTAGGGGAGGCTGGCCGGGGCCAGCCTGTTAGAAGAGGGCAGGGGGCAGGCTGGTCGGGGAGTCCGCTGGTCCTGAGCAATAGGTTTGCTCTGGGAGCAGCATTGGTGGAATATTTGGAATCAAGTCCATTTCCCACATACGTACACTCTGATTCCAACAATCAACCTGATTTCAGGGGAACTAGAGACAGGCCTGCCTCACGTGCCTGAGTCTCTAGTTCCTAATGCTTCAGGTGGCAGGTGCAGTAAATTCTTGGTGAGTTACTGAATGATCTTCAACAATTGCTAACCTGTGCATTTTCTCCACCTGCAGCCTCTTTAAGTATACGTGTCTCCCACTTTAATAAGTGAGGGATCAAGCGCCTATGTGCCCTGCACTCTGATAGGTGCCATGGCGGGTGGGGCACAAAGCAAGGGGGTGACCCTTTGCCTGTTGGTGGGTTACCTCACTATTCCTGAGAACCTTGCGTGAAGAGGAAGAGACATGAGCTATTATTCTAAGCACCTTATGCTCATATACACCTTAAATGGCAGAATAACCTTACCAGATGTGCATATATTCCGTCTTATTTTATCTCCAAAGGCAGAATTCGGGTCTTCTTTGGAAATCTGCTTTAAGAGGCCGAGTAGCCCCGAGTTAGAGAAAGTCCAGAATAGGCTGCTGAGTCCAGCTTCTTCCAAGTATAAACTCGGGGCTCATTACACCTACCTGGGGGAACCTGTGCGTGCACAGGCATCCCTCCTCTGTCCAGCGGGGCCTGCGGGGGAGCCCCAGGAGGAGGAGGGGGTGTTGGTTGGCGGGGTCCGGGCCTTCCCGGTGCGGTGTTCTCATCCTCAGGACAGACGGAGGCTCCAGCTGCGTGGGCCCTGTCCGGAGCCACCGTTCTTGCCACACTGAGGTAAAGCTCTGGGACCCTCTACCCGGCTGACCTCCCAGTCCCCGGGGCGTCCTCCCACTGGTGCACAGCCTGGGCTGCGGGAAGCCCCTTCCTCACCCCACACCGCAAATGACAGGCTCCCCTCCAGCAGCCCAAAGCCCCAGGAAGGAGGTGCTCTGGAGTTGCGCCAAGCAGCAAGGAGGTGTGTGTGGGGGGGGGGGGGGGAAGAAGTGCCTACCTGCCCCTCCCTTCCCTGCTGGCCCCCCGCAGAGCTGCCCCACCGGTGCCAGGGACTTCCGGGCTGAGCAGTGTGCCCAGTTCGACGGCCAGGACTTCCAGGGAAAGCGTTACAAATGGCTGCCCTACTACGGGGGTAAGTGGCGGTCCTCCGCCCCGGTGCCCCTGCTGCTGTTCCCCGCCTTGCTCTGCACTGCGCCCCACCTGTTTGGGATCTCCTCCGTACATTGATCTTCCATTGCACAATTCCTACCACCATTTTACAGATGCTCTGTCAAATACGTTAAACAACAACAACCTTACGGTGCCACCGTTCTCCTGGCGTGTGCCCACTGCAGCACAACAGCCGGGGTCATTTTGAGGTCTCTCCATCCTTTTTTCCATCTCTGTTTTTCAAACAAAGCCATGAAGGCCACGCCCTTGCCATGTGAAGCCCGGCTTTGTTTGGCCTGCTCCAGAAGTATTCCTCAAGGTGCACAGAAGCCTTGGGGAGGAGGAGTGCTGGTAGGGTGGGTCCATGTTTGGGCCAACTGCAGGCTGGGGCTGCAAGGGGCTTGGTATGGCAAGAGTCCATTTACTCAGGATCTCTGGCCCCCAAGGGCTTGCTCTGAAGAGCTTTGAGGAGAGTGGTTAATTTTTAGAGCAATACGGTTTCAGAAAAAACACTTGTACGTAATTAAAACATTTTAGAGGCGTCAGAAGATTCCTTAGGCTAATCCTTCTGAGTGTTAGTTTTCACTGCCCATTGCAAATGACTCCTGGGAAGTATGGTACTCTGGATTCCGAATCAATGAGCATTTATATCCTGTGTGTACCAAGGGATGGGGAAGAGGGTCTTGGCTAGAGGAGTGGCCCCAGGGGAGCCTGTTGACAGTCTTTGCTCTGCCTGGATAATTTAAATGTATCCGTATTATAGAAAAATAAGGGGGCACCTGGGTGGCTCAGTCGGTTAAGCGTCCAACTCTTGATTTCAGCTCAGGCTGTGGTCTTGCGGTTTGTGAGTTCGAGCCTTGCAGCAGGCTCCGTGCTGACAGCGTGGAGCCTGCTTGGGATTCTCTGTCTCCCTCTCTGTCTCTCTCAAATGTTTACAAAAATTTTTTTTTTTTAAATGTTTTCAACGTTTTTTATTTTTATTTTTGGTACAGAGAGAGACAGAGCATGAACGGGGGAGGGGCAGAGAGAGAGGGAGACACAGAATCGGAAACAGGCTCCAGGCTCCGAGCCATCAGCCCAGAGCCTGACGCGGGGCTCGAACTCACGGACCGCGAGATCGTGACCTGGCTGAAGTCGGACGCTTAACCGACTGCGCCACCCAGGCGCCCCTACAAAAATTTTTAAAAAGAAAAAAATTGGAACACAGAGGAAAGGTTAGAAAGGGTCATGCAAGGGATGCCTTTGGTGTTTCACAGGATTGGTCTAGCATTCCATTTTAGCATTTTTCACATTATTTTCCCTGTATACATTTACGCATTTATAGTTATCACATAGCACCATTTTGCATCGTGTGTTATAAGCATCTTCGCACATTACCGCGTAGTCCTTGTAATTCTTTATAGCAAAGTCAACGTGCATAGTATTCTATGAATTAATTTCCTTAGAATAGCTGACTGTTAACACATGGGCTTGTCTATAAGGATGAGGTAGACCTCTTCAAGTGGCTGGCTTTTTCTTTATCTTGGGGTTTTTCTTCAACTTGATCCCCAGGAATGCAGCAGTTTTGTGGCTGTCCCTTCTCCCTGGGGTGGGGCGGGGTTCTGAGCCACTGGGGGAACAGCTGCAAGGGCTTTCTCTCTCTGCCATCTGTGTGATTCTGGCCCCTGCCCATGCTTCCCTGTTCCTAGGGTAGGACTTGGTGCTTGCCCGGGGTCTCAGCTTTTCCCTTTGCCTGCTCAGCCCCGAACAAGTGTGAACTGAACTGCATTCCCAAGGGGGAGAACTTCTACTACAAGCACAGGGAGGCTGTCGTGGACGGGACGCCCTGCGAGCCTGGCAAACGGGACGTGTGTGTGGAGGGCAGCTGCCGGGTGAGTTGCGCCCCTGCCCACCTCCCACCTGCTCCCCCCCCCCCCCCCCCATGCTGCCCATCCTGGCCTTGGGCTTATTGAAGGCTGTCCCCCTGCCTATCCCCCCCCACCCCCACACCCCTGTTACTCAGCCTGGGGCCCCACTCAGGCTTATTGCAGGATGTCCCCTGCCCCACACCAGCAGAGCCAATGGCTCTCATGAGCTTGATGTCTTACCATGACCAGCTTCTAAGGTGTCTTTGCATTGTAGATGCCCTAGGACCTTTTTACCTTTGCCCTTTGAAAACTTGAGCACCGTGATAAGAGCAACCCTCTGGGTGGCAAGTTACAGAAGCCCAACTAAAACTGACAAAGGGGTGGGGGGGGGAAGCCATCAGGGGATGGGCTGGCGACTTCAGGTGCCTGGATGAGATTGCTGGAAACGTGAGGTGTGTACCTGGCCACCAGCAGCTCCAACCTCTGGTTGGAGATGGTGCCCTCTTTCCAGGAGTTCCAGTGAGCTGGGGCTCCCTCTGATTTGTCTTGGCTCAGGGCGTCCCGTGAACCACTCTCTTTGAGCAAGGCGTAGAACCTGCTGATTTGCCCACACCCACCGTTGGGGGGCTCTGTCCACACTATGGGAAATGAGGTGTTGTTGCCAGAGGAGGGGAGACGGGTGCTGAGCCGGCAGAAGAAGTAGATGGCCGGCCACAGGCTACATCCAGTGCTTACTCGGCCTCAATGGCTGATGAGTACTCACTGCTCTTCCCTGATCTGACCAGCGACCAGCGTTTGGATCCTGGTGTATCTGTGACTCCCTCTGGTCTTTTTCATCTCCTCCTCTGCCCGGTAGGCTGTTGGCTGTGACCACAACCTAGATTCATCAAAGGAGGAGGACAAGTGTCTGCAGTGTGGGGGTGACGGCACCACCTGCTACCCCGTCACAGGCACCTTTGATGCCAATGACCTCAGCAGAGGTGGGGGTTCTCTGGGGGCCCACAGGCCGTTGAGACGAGGGTGTGTTGCCTGTCCCTTCCTCTCCTGTCTTCCATTCCATCCGAGTAACCCTCATGGCACTGGGAGGGTCCAATCTGGCAAGTGTGATCTCACACTGCCACCAGCTGGATGCCCCTGCTCAACCCTCCCCCACGGTCCCCATTTCCTACCCCCCCATCCCCAGTCAGTTTGGGCGCCCAAGCCTGCTGACCCTTCTTGCCTTTGCGGGGCCACTTTCCCTTCTGGAGGACTCTTCCCCAAGCTGCCCAGCCCTGCCTGTCCCCAACCCCATCTGTGCTGCTGTGGCGTGGGTGGGCCCAGAGTATTCTTGCCCCTGCAGGCTACAACCAGATCCTCATAATTCCCTCGGGGGCTACCAGCATCCGGGTGGAGGAGGTGGCCGCCAGCAGGAACTTCCTGGGTGAGTGGTCTGGGGTGAGTCTGGGCTGTGGCAGGGCGGTGGGTCCTGCCCCAGCTGCTGACCGGGCGGCTCACCTCTGCACAGCGGTGAAGAGCATCCGTGGCGAATACTACCTCAACGGGCACTGGACCATCGGGGGTGCCTGGGCCCTGCCTGTGGCCAGCACTGTCTTGTACTACGAGCGAGGGGCCGAGGGGGACCTGGCGCCTGAACGGCTCCTGGCTCGCGGCCCCACCTCAGAGCCCCTAGTCATTGAGGTGAGGGACTGCCAGGGCGGGTCCACCTGCTCCCCGAGAGGCGAGGTGGGGGCCACTGGTCTGCTGATGAGGAGGGATCCCACTGGGGGCAGGCCTCAGTGAGGACCCTCCCGCACAGCTCCTCAGCCAGGAGCCCAACCCAGGCGTGAGCTACGAGTACCACCTGCCCCTGGGCAGCCCCCGGCCCGGCTTCCACTGGAGCCACGGCTCGTGGAGTGACTGCAGCACCGAGTGCGGTGGAGGTGAGGGCAGCCCCGGGGAGATGGACACGTACGTGGGACATTTGCATGTCTTGGGGGTCACCTGGAGGAAACCCAGGGGTTGGGGACTCCATGAAGGGCCCCCCACTTCTAAGCTAAGAGAACCAAAGAAGGCTTCCCCAAGGTGGCAGTGGAGGCTGGGCTCGGAGTCGATGGCCATGCATCGTAGTAGGGTTCCATCACCAGCAGATCATACTCCTCAAACCTCAGTTTCCTCATCTGTAAATTGGAGATGACGATGGCACCTATCCCAGGGGGTCAGCTGAGAATCAAGATGACACTTGGGGTGTGTCCAGAATGATGCCCAGCCCAGAGAACGCGTTTGGTGGAGGCTGACTGACCCCGCCCCTGCCCGCAATGGCCGGGCCTCTACAGGTCACCAGTCCCGCCCAGTGTTCTGTACCACTGACAACGAGGTCTACCCTGACCACATGTGCCAGCCCCAGCTGCGGCCGACTGACCACCGCCCCTGCAGCACTCACCCCTGTCCGCAGACCAAGCGGTGAGGCCTCTGCCAGCCCCCTCCACCCACTGTGGGGCCCGGGCCCTTGGATAGGAAGGCAGTGTGGTCTCTAGGCCACTTGAGCAAACAGTTGGGTTGGTCCAGGTCTCCCTACAGCTGTGGCCAGAGTGGGGCAGAGGCAGCTGCCACGGGGGGAAAGCAGTAGAGGGGCACGGGCATGAGATCCAGGGCTGTTCTGTCCATTCGTGTGTGCCCAGTGCTCAGAATGTCCAGGTCGGTGGTGGGAGAGTAGGGAAAGGTACTGGAGGCCCTGTCTGAGCCAGCAGGGGACTTGGCAGATGCCAAGAAGTGGGCCAGGGATCGGGCCAGAGGGCCTGTGGGCATCAGCCATGCCTTTGTTCACGCACCAAGGACCTCTTACCTGCACCAGCCCAGAGCGTGGCACCTTGCTGGGGCCCAGCGTGCCTGCAGGAACAGGTAATCTGCAGGCCACAGGCTCCCTGCCACGTTGGTGCAGTCCTTCCACTCTCATGGCCTTGGTGGCAGCTGGCCTCTCGGGATGGTGGTGGGCTTGGCTTTGCATGGTGCACTCGGGGCTGCCCTTTCCTCTGGTCCTTGTGCCGCAGGGCCGGGCGGTACCACTCCACGAGTGGGTGAGCACGGCCCCTCTGGGAGATGCCCCAGCTAAGGTCAGATGCAATGGCAATGGAGTCTGGCTGGGGATGACAGGGCACCTGGTGAGAAGGAGAAAGGGGGATTGAGTGAGGACAGGAAAGCTAAAACGGGCAGCTAGGCTCCGTGCTGTAGGGACCAGTGCTCAGTGGTGGGAGATGGCAAGTGGAGGGCTTGGCCTTTGGTGCAGAGCTTTCTGCCTCCCCTCCCCCTTGCACCTGTCAGGCCTAGATTGGGGCCAGGTTGGGGGATCCCCAGTCCACTCTGCGTGTGACAGCCGGTGCCAGCTTGGGCCTGGGCTCCGGCTCCTGCTGCTGGGCCAGCCTGACCGGATTCCTGCTCCCTGCCAGCTGGAAGACGGGGCCCTGGTCGCCCTGCTCAGCCTCCTGTGGCGGCGGCTCCCAGTCCCGCTCTGTCTACTGCGTCTTGTCCGATGGGGCTGGCGTCCAGGAGGCCACTGAGGAGGCCGAGTGTGCAGGCCTGCCCGGGAAGCCCCCCACCATGCGGCCTTGCAACCTGCAGCGCTGTGCATCCTGGAGCGCGGAGCCCTGGGGAGAGGTGAGGCCCCTGCCTAGAAGGGGCTGGGGTGGGGGTGGAGGGAGGGGAGGAAATCAGGTGCTGGGCCTTGGGGGCCTGGGCGGCAGCAGAGTCTGACTGGGAGGCTTCTCCTCTGCTGGGGAAATAGATCTGGGGAGGTAAAGTGACCTGCTAGGCGGTCTTGGGAGCTGTGGCCAAGGCGGGGGCTAGGAGGAGCTTCTTGGACTCTTCCTCCTTCTCCAGGATCCCAGGCAGGGTGGGAAAGGCTTTGCCTTGGCACAAAGAAGCAGCTGAGCCCATTGTTTGGGGGCGAGGGAGGAGCTGGCACTGTCTGGGGCTGCTGGTCAGCTGCTTCCGGCACGTACATATGTCCAACTTTCGAACGAGGGGATGTGGAAAAGGTACCTAAGCTTGGTGTCAGCAGCCCTGGTGTAGGCTGTGTGGCCTCAGAAGAGTGACTCAGCCTCCCTGAGCCCGGGAACCGGACGTGGGCAGTAGAGTGCTGTCCACCCTCCGTGCCGGCAGGTGCGCCTCCAGCTGTCTGCCCTGGCATGGCTCCTCCGGGCGAGGGCGAGCTCCTGCTGACAGCCTGGTCCTTACAGTGTTCTGTCAGCTGTGGTGCCGGGATCCGGAAGCGGAGTGTCACTTGCCGGGGCGACGAGGGGTCTCTGCTCCAGGCGACAGCGTGCTCCTTGGAGGACCGCCCCCCCGTCTCTGAGTCCTGCGCGCATGAAGACTGTCCCCCCGTCAGCGACCAGGCCTGGCATGTGGGCGCCTGGGGTCTAGTGAGCACTTGCTTCCTTCGCTTCCGTAGCTGCTGCCCAATCCCGGCCCCTTGGGTCTCTGACAGGTGGCCGGACACTTGACCATGCTTGGGTCTGACCTGCATTACCGGGCGTGTTCCCCCTCCCTTCCTTGTGGGGACCCACAGCCTCAGGGTCTCTCTCCTTCTGTTTGCACGCCTACCCCGCGGGCCCCAGTGCTCCAAGAGCTGCAGCTCGGGCACTCGGCATCGCCAGGTCGTCTGTGCCCTCGGGCCGCCCAGCCGCTGTGGGAGCCTGGCGCAGTCCAAGCCTGGGGAGGTGGAGCCCTGTAACACACAGCCCTGCCACCTTCCTCCAGGTGAGGACGGGGTGGGGGTGGAGGGGGTGTGGAGTGTGCCTGGCCTGACCTCTTTCCCCACCACGAACCAGCCAGCGCTTCCTAAGTGCCACCCGGGCACCGGCGGGGCTCCTGCGTCTCTGTCTGCTGAAGGCTTTGCCGCCTGCAGCCTCTAACTCTGTGCAGCCCCGTGATCAGCCTGGTTTCCCCATCTGAGGCCGTGTCCCCATCCCACCCCCCAAAGCCCACGTAACTGCTGTCACTCTTGGGATTATTTCCTTGTGCCGCAGTGATTGCATACGGCTTGTCAGGCCTACTGGCTTCCTTATTCCCGTTTATACCCCTGCCCCCCAGAACTTAGCACAAGGTGGGTACTCGGTAAATGTTTATCATCGAATGACTGCGTGATTGAGTACAGAGGAGGGAGGTGGTCCAGGAGAGCTTGTCCTCACACGCTGCTCCTGCCCTTGTCT
This sequence comes from Panthera leo, assembly GCF_018350215.1. NCBI lineage: Eukaryota > Metazoa > Chordata > Mammalia > Carnivora > Felidae > Panthera > Panthera leo. The sequence goes on from NC_056684.1 coordinate 117,871,701, forward strand.
TCCCCTTCCCCTCACCCCCATCCTGACTGGGAAAGATGTCCCAGGTACGAGGAGCTGCAGGACAAAGGGCCCAGAGGCCGGCACTTGCTCGGTGTGAGGACGGGATATTGAGGAAGAATGTGGGTTGGGGCTCAGCTGGGAGGAGGGGAGTGTGGGTGGCGGGCCCCTGATACCGTAGGAAGGTGTGTTTGGCCCTGACGTACTAGTGGTGAGGGCCCCGTGAGCCATGATGGTAGACCTCCAAGGGAGGCCCCTGCCACGGTGACTAAGAGCAAGTTGTCTGGAGTTAGCAGCTAACCTGAGTTTAAATCGCTACTCTCTGTTGCTGACCAGCCACGTGGCTCTGGGTGAGTGCCTCTCCTCTCTGATTCTCAATTTGCCCACTTGTACAATGGGGTTAATAAGGGTGCTTTTCTTACGATGGTAACTTGGCACTGTGCCTGAACACACAGAGCTTGATAAGCAAAGGGTCGGAAGCAGTGGTGGTGAGGCCGTGTGGGGGCCCCTGGGCCAAGCTCCTGGGGTGCCTCGGCCTGGCCTGGCCTTTGTGGTGCATGAGCAGGAGGGCCCTCCAACTCCTCTGAGTCCAGCCCCCTGGAACCACTGACACCTTCCTGGAAGAGGTGGCCCTGAGCCTGCCCCAGAGAGGCATTCACATAGGTAGAAAGGAAGGGAACAGAAAGCGTTTCAGGCCAGGCTGAAGTGCAAAAGAAATAACCTTCATTGCTACTTTTATAAAAATAATCTGTGTTCGTTGTAGAAAATTGGAAGATATTAGGAAAGCAGCATATAGACAAGTGGGATTGCCTCGATCCCATGCGTTAGTGGGATGAATCGAGTGTGTTTCCTTGTTTTGTGTGTGGGGTTTTGTGCATGCTTTCCCCCCTCACAGCCATTTGGTGTGTGAACGTTTTCTCATCTCCTGACTTCTCGACGGAGGTCCGTGATGGGCGGGAAGTTAGAACTTAGGTGGCTTCTGGGGTGTAGGTACCGTTACTAACGCTGCGGTGCTAACTGGTGTGCCCAGGGGAGTCCTGCGGAAGCCTCTGCTCCTTCTCTTTCTAGAGCAGCACTTGCTGGCAGAAATAGAGGGCAAGCCACATCTGTTACTTAAAATGTTCTAAGAATCGCATTTAAAAAGTAGAAAGAAGGGGCGCCTGGGTGGCACAGTTGGTTGGGTGTCTGACTGTTGATCTCAGCTCGGGTCATGATATCAGAGTTCATGAGTTCGAGCCCCACATTGCGCTGATGGTGCAGAGCCTGCTTGGGATTCTGTCTCTCTCCCATTCTCTCTCTCTTTGCCCCTCCCCCTCTTGTGCGCCCCTGCTCGCTCGCTTTCTCTCTCTCTCAAAATAAATAAACTTAAGAAAGTAGAAAGAAACAGGTGAATTTGTATTAAATAATGTTTTGTTCAGGGTGCCTGGCTGGCTCTGTCAGTAGAGCATGTGACTCAATCTCAAGGTAGTGGGTTAAGCCCCATGTTGTCAGGTATAAAGATTACTTAAAAATTTCCTTAATTTAAATAGTGTTTGGCGGGGGGCCCCTGGGTGGCTCAGTCGGTTAAGCGTTCGACTTCAGTTCAGGTCATGATCTTGTAGTTCATGGGTTCGAGCCCCGCAACGGGCTCTGTGCTGACAGCTCAGAGCCTGGAGCCTGCTTCGGATTCTGTGTCTCCCTCTCTCTCTCTGCCCCTCCCCTGCTTGTGCTCTGTCGCTCTGTCTCTCCCCCTCAAAAATAAACATTAAAATTTTTTTTTTAAATAATGTTTTATTTAACGCAATTAAATATTTTTAACATGTAAGCAATATAAAAAATGGCAGGATATTTTACATTCTTTTTTTCACAAGTATAAAAAAAAAATAGGGGCGCCTGGGTGGCGCAGTCGGTTAAGCGTCCGACTTCAGCCAGGTCACGATCTCGCGGTCCGTGAGTTCGAGCCCCGCGTCAGGCTCTGGGCTGATGGCTCGGAGCCTGGAGCCTGTTTCCGATTCTGTGTCTCCCTCTCTCTCTGCCCCTCCCCCGTTCATGCTCTGTCTCTCTCTGTCCCAAAAATAAATTAAAAACGTTGAAAAAAAAAAAAATTTAAAAAAAAATAAATCTTCTAAATTCCGTGCATCACTCAGACAGCATATCTTAATTCAGTTGCCAAAATTTCACTGGCGTACTTGATCTATATTTAGATTTCATAAAATGTACAGTTGGAAGAGTAGACTCACATACTGAAGTTGTTCCAAACATAGTGAAGCATTTTCCACTAAGTGAATCGAGCATCGGTTTTTAAGTGTAAAACTAAGTTAATTCTAATTAGAATAAATGTAAAACTCAGTTTCTCCGTCACTCTGGTCACATTCCAAGTGCTCAGTAGCTAGCTCTGCCTGAGGCCAGTAGGGCCCCAGAGCCAGCCCTCAGCCAGGGTGCGGGGGTGGTGGCAGGAGGTCTGTCCGGGGTAGGTGGGGCTCTTAGGGCTGGGGACCTCAGGCCTGGACTGCCGATTAAATTTGTCCGATAGGGGGGCGCCTGGGTGGCTCAGTCGGTTAAGCGTCCGACTTCGGCTCAGGTCACGATCTCACTGTCCGTGAATTTGAGCCCCGCGTCAGGCTCTGTGCTGACTGCTCAGAGCCTAGAGCCTGTTACAGATTCTGTGTCCCCCTCTCTCTCTGACCCTCCCCTGTTCATGCTCTGTCTCTCTCTGTCTCAAAAATAAATAAACGTTAAAAAAAAAAATTAAAAAAAAAAATTTGTCCGATAGGCCCAGGGGAGCCATTGAAAGCTTTGCAGCTTGATAGTGACCCCGTGAAAGCTATTTAAGAGGACAGTCTGAAGTGGAGCCTGTGGGAGCAGGACCCTGGCGGGGAGCAGGCTGCAGAAATGCAAGCGCTCACAGGGCCCCTGAACAGGAAGGGCCAGGCACTTGCCCAGCAGAGCCTGGGGACCACGTGGTGCATGGGAAGGGGCCCCGGACTCCAAGTTAAGCGTGAAAGGTGGAAGAGAAGAGGGGAAGCCGGGGCAGGGTGGGCTGGGCAGAAAGGTGCTTTTCAAGTTGAGCTGACAGAGGGGCCTGCTGGCTGGGGACTGTGAGTGCGGTTCTGGGGGTGCCCGCAGGAGATGACGGAACTGGGGAGAGAGTGTGAGTCTGCCTTCTCCCGGGGTTCGGCCTGGGTGGGAGAGGCCATGAAACGAAAACAGATTTTACTGCGTATCTGCTAGGGTCTTCCGGCCCTAAAGTATTTTTTGAATATTCCCTGGGGGCTGGCAAGAGCTAGTCCTTGTGGAGATGGAATTTTCACTTAGTTTTTGTAACTTTGTTCCATTATGTGGTAATATGCGTATTGTGGAAAATTTGAAACACACAGATAAATAGAAGGAAGTCCCCCACTCCCATCCTGCCACCACACCCCCCCCACCCACACACACCCTCCTCCCCCCACACGAAGTGCTCAGAACCTTTCACCAGGAGCATTTTGGGGTGAGTGCTGTTATGCATCATAAAAAAAAAATTCCTGTTCATACTGACTCAGCCTTTTGTGGTTTTCTCCAGTTTATGACAAAAAATCTTTTTGATGACTCTGAAGTGGTTAAGTATATACCATAAAATTCACCCACGGGAATGGTATAATTCATGATTTTTTGTAAGTTTGTTGCCAAGTTGGACAATTAGATGGTGAAAAAAATCTCTCATGTTTCTGAGCAGACCCTCATCTGCTCAGGAAGACAGGCCTGGTTGTTTGTTTAATTCCAGTATATTTAACATATGGTATTATATTAGTTCGAGGTATACAATGTAGTGATTCAACAATTCTGTACTCAGTGCTCATCGTGGTAAATGTGCTCTTAATCTCCTTAACCTATTTCCCCCACCCCCCACGCGCTGCCCCTCTGGCAGCTATCAGTTCTCCGTGGTTACAAGTCTGTTTCTTTCTCTTTTTTCTTTGTTCATTTGTTTCTTAAATTCCACATGTGAGTGAAATCCTAGAGTATTTGTTTCTTTTATTTTGCTTAGCATTATACTCTCTAGATCCATCTATGCTGTTGCAAATGGCAAGATTTCGTTCTTTTTATGGCTGAGTAATATTCCATTGTGCATATGTACATCTTCGTTATCCATTCATCAGTCGATGGACACTTAGGTTGCTTCCAAATCTTGGCTACTGTAAATAATGCTGCAATAGACATAGAGATACATACATCTTTTTGAATTAGTGTTTTTGTATTCTTTGGGTAAATGGTAGTAGAATTACTGGGGGTCATGTGGTAATTCTACTTTTAATTTCTTAAAAAGCTTTATTTTTGAGAGAGAGAGCACGCAAGCAAAGAAGGGTCAGAGAGAGAGAGAGAGAGAGAGAGAGAGATACAGAATCTGAAGCAGGCTCCAGGCTCTGGGCTGACAGCACAGGACCCGATGTGGGGCTCAAACTCGTGAACTGTGAGATCATGATCTGAGCCGAAGTTGGACGCTTAATGGACTGAGCCACCCAGGGGCTTATTTTTAATTTTTTGAGGAAGGCTGGTGAAGAATTTTAAACATACAGAATAGTTGAAGAACTGTATAGCAAGCAGCCATGTACCCACACTTAAATTCTATAACTGCTATTTTGTTATATGTGCTTTTTCATGATTTACTCCCATCCCTTCATCTGTCAATCAAATTGTGGTTTTTTTTGAAACAAGTGTTTTTAATATAGAATTTTTTTATTGAGGTGAAATTTACATAACATACCGTTAACCGGTTAACCGTTGCAAAGTGTATGCTTTGGTGCTGTGTACTCACAACGTTGTACGATCACCCGCTCTCCTCTAGTTTTAAAATATTTCATCACCCATAAAAGCACCCTGCTGTACCCCTTAAGTAATCACTCCCCGTTAACCCTAACTGCCTTCCCTGGTAAGCTGATCTGCTTTCTGTCTCTATGGATTTGCCTGTTCTGGATGTATTGTATAAAAGGAATAATACACCTTTCGTGCCTACCTTTCACTCAGCAGGATGTTTTTATTTTTCTCAATTTTATAATTTTGAGAGAGAAGAGAGTGTGGTGTGGGGGAAAGGGCACAAAGAGAGGGGGAGAGAGAATCTTAAGCAGGCTCCCCCCCCCCCCCCGACACACACACACGGGGTTCGATCCCGTGACTGTGAGGTCATGAGGACCTGAGCTGAAATCAAGAGTCAGATGCTTAACCGACTGAGCCACCCAGGCAGCAGAATGTTTTTAAGGTTCATCCAGGCTGGAGCACACATCAGCACGACCTCTTTCTTATGGCTGATAACAATTCCATGGATATGCCACAACCTGCTTATTCATTCTTCTATGGATGTATATTTGGGTTGTTTCCATCTTTTGGCCCTAACAGATAAGACTACTATAAATGCTCATGCGTAAGTTTCCGTGTGGACATGTGTTTTCATTTCTCTTGGGTGTATGCCTTAGAAAGTGCTAGGCTCTATGATAATTCTATGTTTAACTTTTGGAGGAATTGCCGAACTGTTTCCATGGTGGCTGCACCAATTTACATTTCCACCCGCGGTGCCTGAGGGTTCCGGTTCACCCACATCCTCACTGACATTTCTTACTTCAGCCTTTTTGATGACCGCCATGCTAGTGGGTGTGAAGGAGTATCTCACTGTGGCTTTGATTTGCATTTCTGTAATGACCGATGATGTTGAACATCTTTTCGTGTGCTTATTGGCCATTTGTAGATTTTCTTTGGAGAAATGTCTGTTCAAGTTCTTTGCCCATTTTTAAAATTATTTTTTTTAAGATTTTCGTTTTTTAAAAGTTCATTTATTTTGAGAGAGAGAGAGAGTGAGCAGGTGCACAAGCGGGGGGCGGGGGGGGGTGGGGGGAAGCAGAGAGGAGGAGAGACAGAATCCCAAGCAGGCTCTGCACCATCAGTGCAAAGCCTGATGTGGGGTTCGAACTCAAAAACTGGGATTGTGACCTGAGCAGAGATCAAGAGTAGGATGCTTAACGGACTGAGCCACCTAGGCACCCCTTTAAGATTTTAAAGTCATCTCCACACCCAGCGCAGGGCTCAAACTCACGACCCTGAGATCAAGAGTTTGCTGCTCTGGGGGCGCCTGGGTGGCGCAGTTGGTTAAGCGTCCGACTTCAGCCAGGTCACGATCTCGCGGTCCGTGAGTTCGAGCCCCGCGTCAGGCTCTGGGCTGATGGCTCGGAGCCTGGAGCCTGTTTCCGATTCTGTGTCTCCCTCTCTCTCTGCCCCTCCCCCGTTCATGCTCTGTCTCTCTCTGTCCCCAAAATAAATAAAAAACATTGAAAAAAAAATTAAAAAAAAAAAAAAAAAGAGTTGGCTGCTCTACCAACTGAGCCAGCCAGGTGCCCTACTTTGCCCATTTTTTAATTGGATTGTTTGTCTTTTCATCAGTTCAATCTAAAAGTATCATTGCTTTGTTTTATGTAGTTGGGATCAAACGCCGATGCTAATTTTATATCTGGCTTTTCTTTTTGCGCAACATGTAACATTAGTGTTTTCTAGGACTAAAGACTCTTGAAACAGGGGAAGGGTGGGGCGCCTGGGTGGCTCAGTCGGTTGAGTGTCCGACTTCAGCTCAGGTCACGATCTCGCGGTCCGTGAGTTCGAGCCCCGCATCAGGCTCTGGGCTGATGGCTCAGAGCCTGGAGCCTGCTTCCGATTCTGTGTCTCCCTCTCTCTTTGCCCCTCCCCCATTCATGCTCTGTCTCTCTCTGTCTCAAAAATAAAAAATGTTAAAATTAAAAAAAAAAAAAAAAGAAACAGGGGAAGGGTGTTTTAGGAAATCACAGGTCTGCTCGTTCTCGCTTCTGCTGTCCTGGGTGCCCCAGGCGCTGCCTGAGTGGTGGGGTGGGACCACGTGGTGGTTAGCATGGCCACGCATGGCCACAGCGTGGGCCTGACCACCCACTCCCTGCAGGTGTCCCCAGCATGCAGGACATGCACAGCAGCCCCGGGGATCCTCGCATATCTCTGGGGCCTCAGGCGGCCCCCACCTCAGGTGAGAAGCTCAGTGGAAGCCCCCAACACAGGGCCCTGGAGATGGAGGTTGGGGGGGGGGGTAGGTGGTTTAGGGGGGCTGGGGAGAGGTAGGTCTGGTGTGGACATGGAGAGGTGTCCAGGCGGACACCTCATGTGTCTTTTGCTTCCTCTTCTTTCTAGATTCCAGAGGCCAGTGGTGGGCCCGTCAAGAGCAACCCTTGGCCCAAGGAAACCCCACAGGAGCCCAGGGCCTCCACCTGCCCGCCCCAGCCCCCTCTTTTCAGCAATCCCCACACAGACAGTCTGGCTTGGCACCCCACGACTGCAGACTCAGCCCCTATGGGTGCTGTCCTGACGGCCACACTGTATCTCTTGGGCCACAGTGGCAGGGCTGTCCTGGGGCCTCATGTCAGCAGAGCAGGTAGGTGCCTCTTCCTCTTCACCAAGTCAAAGAAGGGAGATGGGGCCGGGGGATGGTATCTGATGGGCAGGGCAGCGACTCCGAGCAGAGAGGGGGTGGGGTTTGCAGAGCTCAGGGATGGGACTTCCGAGGTGTTATCTCCCAGCTGCCCTGATTGTGCAGTCCTGGGGACTCTGCTTCCTGTCACTGACCTTCCTAATGTGCAGAGTGGGGGTAAGAATTTCCGCTTTCGCTACCGAAGTCAGCCCGTTGAGGTGTAGCCTGAGGCTCTGGGAAGGCACGTGGGATAGAATTCTAGCTTCCAGATCCAAACCAGGCTACCGGTCTCTCCGGGGCTGGGGCGCTGAGAGCCCAGACTTTGGGGCCAGCAGCCCGGTGGCGATCTATCCGCTGTGTGCTGCGTGATCAGGGCAAGTTATTCCTTTGGTCTTGGCTTCCTCTGTGAGACTGGGAACAATGACAGCTACAGGCCGGGTTGCCGTGAGGATGGAACCGTCCCAGGGTGCCTGGCACACAGAAGGCGCTCTGATGTGTTCCCCTTTCCCCTTCCTTCCCATCTTGTGGTTGACAGAGCTGAAACAGGAGGAGGGCTCTGCTCACCCCTCTTCTGCCCCATCCCCCATCTGCTGCGATTTTGTAAAACCTACCCGGGAAGCCAAGATTTGTGCAGGCTTAGTGAATTTTCTCCTCGGTTAGGGGTTTCCGCCTTGGGTAGGAGGTGAGGAACCGTCAGGTATGAGACACGGCCCTGCTTATCGTGTTACTGCTGTGTCCCTGGCTGCCACTGAGTGGTTGGTGGATGTGGCTTGGCATGCAGAATGGTATGCCCCACGTGGAAGGACGCGGTGTCTCCCGTTCGGATCCTCAACTGCTCAGCTCCCAGCGTAGGGAGCCTCAGAGCCCAGTTTCCAGGATGCTGGAAGCTCGGGGGTCCCGTGAGGGTGGGGATCAGGGGTTGGGTGGTGACGAGACCGCTGTGTGATGCTTGTCTAGGTACGGGTGCTGCCCTGATGGGGTGTCTGTGGCTGAGGGGCCCCATCAAGCTGGCTGTGCAGCATCTTACGGCAGTGATAAGACCGGGAGAAGGCCGGTGTCGAGAGCAGTGGCTTCCACAGTAAGTGTCTGGTTCACATGAGTGGGCAGGAGTCCCGCACCTGCTCAGTGCCACTGTGATCCAGATTCTCTGCACTTGGGCTTCAGATACGGGCCTAGGCTGGAGTGGGGGTGTGTGTGTGCAGGGGGGGTTCATCTGACCTTCCCCTGAGGCTGGGGTACTGCATCATGACCCCTAATTCTGTCCCTCCCTCTTCCTGTCCTCCTTCCCCAGGCATCCTAGAGTCCCCACCAAGAGCCAGACCTATTCCCAACTTTCCCAGTCTGGGTTTCCTCCGCAGGCTCCCAAGGCCCACCAGCCCCAGGATCAGCAGAAGGAGCCCAGTGAGTGCCAGGGCTCCCGGTTTGGCTGTTGCTATGATAATGTGGCCTCTGCTGCTGGTCCTCTTGGGGAAGGCTGTGTGGGCCAGCCCGGCTATGGTGAGTGGATGCCCCTTCATCCTTCCTGGTGAGTAGGCTGTGGTCCCGCTTTGCCCCCCTTAACCACCACAGAGCCCCACCCAGATCTTCCTACCAGCTCAGTTATTCATTCATTTCTTTGACAAATATTTACTGATCACCTGCTAGGTGCCAGGTCAGAGAACAGTGCCATATTGTTCTTGTTTCCAACAGTTTGCATTTGAAACCATCTGACTGCTTGTGGGAGTTGGGGAGAATTGTAGGCAGGGCGCCCACAGACAAGGAAGGCTTGTCCTGCCCCGCCCCCACCATGGGGGCTCAGCCCCTTCCAGAGGCAGAGATAGTATAGGGTGTTCAGAGCCCGGATGGACAGGGATGTCCCCACCCTGCCTGGGATGAGTCCTAGAGGGAGGTCATTGAGACTGGAGCATGGGATATGTGGGTGGCACTGGCAGGGACCCTCATGGGGACCTCAAAAGCCAGATGGGCTGGTGGTCAGAGTCTGCAGGAGGCTGGTCCCTGGATGGGACCCCCGCAGGGGCCAGCCGCAGTCACATCTGTGTCTGTAGAGAGGCAGAGCAGGGCTGTGCTGGGAAGGTAGGCCGTTAGAACAGGCTGGCTGGGGGCTGGAGGCGGGTTCAGAGGCTGGGCCTCTTCACAGATGTCCCTGCGAGCTGAGGGCTGGGTTCTTATCTCGAGCTAAGTACATCAAAGCCAAGCTCAGTGCGTGTGTGTGCTCTAGGGACCTGGGTCAGGCATGGGGAGGGGCTTGAGGGAGCCAGTCCAGGTTGCTCATGGCCCTGACCTTCTGGAGTGCTCTAGTTCTGTGGGTGGAGGTGGACGGGCTGATCCCGGAGGCTGCTGGTGATCCCAGCCCAGGTAGGTCTGGGCAGTGAGCAGACCGTCCCCAGGGCCAGGTCAGGGGCCCAGACAGGGGTGTAGACCTGCTCCGTGAACTTGGGAAGAGCCTGGCTCCCACGTCTGAGGCTGAGGGGGCGATGGGCACTTCTTGGCAGGGCTCTGCTGGGGCAGTATCTGCAGCCTGATGACCTGCCCCCTCCCTGCCCCCTCAGCCTACCCTGTGCGGTGCCTGCTGCCCAGTGCCCATGGCTCCTGCACAGACTGGGCCGCACGCTGGTACTTCGTCCCCTCCGTGGGCCAGTGTAACCGCTTCTGGTATGGCGGGTGCCATGGCAACGGCAATAACTTTGCCTCCGAAGAGGAGTGCGTGAGCAGCTGCCGGGGACGTCAACAGGAGCCCCCCAGACCTGAGCCTGGGGCCTCTGGCCAGAGCACCCATAGAGACGGTGGTGGCAGCGGTCCTGGAGGCCAGCAAGAGGCCGGCGGGCACAGGACGGGGGCCACAGTCCAGACGAGGCCCTTGCCTTCTGGTGGCCTCTGGTGGCGAGACCGAGAGCCTGGGCCTGGAGAGGAGGGCCACGCCCAGGCCTTTGGAGAGAGGCCCCTGGGCCAGGAGCTTGGGCCCAGTGCCCCTGGACTGGGCGGAGATGCCGGGAGGCCAGCGGCGCCCTCCCACAGCTCTTCCTACAGGTGAGGCCTACCTTCCCCAGGCCGGGAGCTGTGCCCATTGGAGCCCAAACCCTGAGGTTCGCAGATCCTCCCGCCCCATCCCTAACCTCAAATCCTCCAATGGTCTTGCCTGGGGGGCCTTTGCCAATAGATGGTGGGTGCCTGGGTCTGATCTTGCCAGGACGCCCCGGGGCCTGTCTAGTTGGAAAAGCTTGCAGGTTTTGTGACCTTTGGCAACTCATCCAACTTCTCCAAGCCTCAGTTTCTTGACCTGCAAAATGGTGATATTCTCTCTTAGATTTAGTATGGGTTCCACAGTCTTGGGACTGTGTCCTATTAATGAGACTTTTGGGGAGAATAGAAACAAATAAGTAAAACCTGAAATTCCAAAGGGATCAAGCAGTGGTTTAGTTCAACACGGGAATCTGGTGTGAGCTCTCTCTCCCGACCTCTCCACGCCCTGGGCTCTGTACCTCCCTTGCTGCTGTTGCAGGACCAGGTTGAGGTAGCTACGTCCAAGGGCATGGTGGGGAGCCGGGGTGGGGGTGGAGTGAATTCCTGAGGCCACGGGCTTCTAGAGCTGGGCCTCCCAGGGGACCCTGTGACCCCAAAGGTGCCTGAGACAGGATGGGCACCGAGCTCTCTGTGGTGGGACACTGATGGAGGGGGAGTCCCTGGCCCTGGCGCTTGTGTTGTTAGTGCAGATTCTCACCCCCACTTCCCAGGATCAGCTTGGCAGGCTCGGAGCCAGCCCTGGTGCAGGCGGCCCTGGGGCACTTAGTGCGCCTCTTCTGTCAAGACAACACCTCCCCGGAGCCTCATGCCAGGTGGCAGAAAGATGGGCGGCCCATCTCCTCTGACAGGTGATCTCCCCTGGGATGGGAGGGTGCAGGCAGGGTTACGGTAGGAGCACTCTGGTAGGAGCACTGGGGCCTGAGGGGGGCCTGGGCTCACTGTCCTCCTCATTCAGGCACAAGCTGCAGCCCGATGGCTCCCTGGTCATCAGTCCCCTGCGGGCAGAGGACACTGGCACCTACAGCTGTGGCAGCAGCAGGCCAGGCCGTGACTCTCAGAAGATCCAGCTTCGTGTCACAGGTCTCTGTCCCCACCCCACGCCCAGCGGAACAGGTCTCCGTCCCCACCCCACACCCAGAGGATTGTCATGGCCCCAGGTGGGAGGTGCTGGCTGGGAGGGCCTGAGCCAGGGTGCTCCCACGCTGGAGGGGCCCCTTCTGCTGGCAGGGACCACGTGCTCCAGTTGGGCTGAGGTGGATGTCTTCCCCCTTGTGACCCTCATTTTTCCACACGTCCCTGGCCAGCCTCGTGGCCCTTCCTTCCTTCCGCTGCATTCCCCCCACAGGTCACCCCTTCTCCTGGCCTCATGACAGGGGGTGACGTGGCCGTGCTGTCTGAGGCTGAGCCAAGGCACTTCCCTCAGACCAGGGACCCAGCCCAGGGCCACAGTCCTCGGGAGTCCAGCCTAGTGGGGAACGCGGGGGGCCTGGGGGCTGTCTCCTCCTTGCAGATTCGGCCCACGACCAGGTAACAGTGCAGCATCGCCATTCTGCTCTCAGCCTACCCCACTGGAGGGCCAGGGCCGATGGGGGTCCCAGTGGTGAAAGGAAGGGAGAGTGGGTGGGGTCACAGGGCTCTGCCGGGTAAGGACTAGGGAGGTGGAAAGGGAGCCCTCTTCCCTTCCCCAAACAGTTGAGACTGGCCCATGGCCCAGGGCACAGGAGCTGAGGGAAGGGAAGCAGAGCAGGAGCTGGAGAGCCTGAGATGGCCTTGATGGGAGTTTGTAGAGGGGTTGCAGAGGGCTGGAGGGGCCCAAGTCAAAGTGCCTTGTGCAGGGCAGATGTGCAGGATCTCAAAGCAGATGTGCAGGGCGGGGAGCAGAGTCGAGATTCTTGGGTGGTGGTTGGGGATGGGGAAAGCGAGAAAGCTGGAGGTGGCTTTTAGACTGCCCCGGGTAGCTATTGGTGATGTCCTGACCAGCACAGAGCAGCTTTCTTAGGAAGCTGAATGTGGCTGGAGAGGGAGAAGGGGGTCAGATGCTTGTGCAGACAGAGTCCCTCTCATGGCTGTGGGGTGCTTGTTCTGCAGGCTGCTTCTGGACAGGAACCAGCCTAGGGTGGTGGACGCCCATCCAGGTCAGCGGATCTGGTTGACCTGTCGTGCTGAGGGCTTCCCACCCCCAGTCATTGAGTGGCAAAGAGATGGGCAGCCCCTCTCCTCCCCCAGGTTTGTTCAGCTCCTCTCTTCCCCTTCCTGTCCCGCCTTTAGCCCCTGACCCTGTGTAGGCCTCAGGGGAGGGAGCTGCCAGGTGCCATCTCTGGTCAGTCCTGAGCAGGACTCCAGGGGCTCTTGAGAGAGGATACCGCTGGGGGTAGGGCTCCTTGGGCAGACCAACATTTGGGTTTCTGGGTCTTTCCACTGTGGTTAGTGGACAGAAGTAACAGGCTAGCTAAGGAGAGGTGATGGCTGAGGGACAAAATGGAGGAATGGAGGCAGACCCATTTCTGGCTGTAACCATAACAGCATGAGCATGTATCGTGCCCATTAGGAGTATGAGGCTTGTTCTCTATCATACAGTCTTCAAGAGAGCCATGTGGAGGTAGGTGCTATTTTATCCCCATTTTACACACAGGAGTTTAACACGCCATACAGCTCCTAAGTGGCAGAACCGAGATTTGAGTCTACAGAATGAGCACAGCAGGAACTAGAAACCCAAACCAGAATTATTTTGTATTTGGAGATTGGAAATGGTTTATTGCCAGGCTTAAAAGTCAGGTACCTTCAGGTAAACGAGAGAGCTCAGCATCTGGAGGACCTCAGGGCCTAAGGTTAGATGGCCCTTTGCTCAGACCCCTCTGAAAGGGCCACTCAGCCTTTTATGGGGAAAGGAAGACCCTGCCCCACCCCCATTTCTTCCAGCCCCTTGGGGGAGGAGCTACCCGACTGTGCTTTGTCTCTAGACACCAGCTGCAGCCCGATGGCTCTCTGGTCATCAGCCACGTGGCTCTGGAAGATGGCGGCTTCTATGCCTGTGTCGCTTTCAACGGGCAGGACCGAGACCAGAGATGGGTCCAGCTCAGAGTTCTGGGTGAGGTGGCAGTCCTGAGGGTCAGGTGGCACAGGTGGGGCAGGACTGGTGTGGTGGCTGACAATGCCTCCTCCTTGCCCTAGGGGAGCTGGCCATCACAGAACTGCCCTCTACTATGCTGGTGCCAGAGGGTGACACGGCCAGGCTGCTATGCGTGGTGACAGGAGAAAGCGTAAACATCAGGTGGTCCAGGTAAGGCTCTATTCCAGGCAGGCCTGGCCCTCAGAGGCTTGTAGTTTGGAGAAGACGCTCACCTTTCTGCAGCGATACTGCTGTTCCCACTGCCCGCGGCCTTCATTCTTCAACTCCTACCTGCAGGCCTGGTGGCAGCACCCCCTTCCCTACACAGCGGGGCCCCACAGGACTGCTCTCTTTCTTTTGGTTGGGCTACACCAGGGTCTCTCAACCTCGGCACTCTTGACATTTCAGACCTGATAACTTTTGGTGGCTGGGGCAGTTCTGTGTATTGTAGGGTGTTCAGCAGCATCCAGGCCACCCACCCACCCACTAGATGCCAGTAGTACTTCCTCTCAAGTCATGACAGTTGACGGTATCCGGAGATGGGGGTAGAGAACCACTGGGTATACTCAGCTGTGGGGACTTCAGTGTCGTTTACACCAGATCAGTTGCTCTTTTATTCGTTCATTCCTTCTTTCAGCAACTTTTTTTTTTTTGGCCCCCTTCCTCCTTGCAGTGTGTCAGCAATAGCCTAGGCTCTGGGGATCTTGGGGGTAATCCGAGCCCCCCAGATACTCCCCAGGCAGGAGATGGCCTTGTGTCCCCTGAGCTCCAGAGGTTTGCCCTCAGTGCTATCTGTGCACAGAGCACTGAGGCTGCCTTCTATCTGGGGGAATCAAGGGGTGGCCACGGCAGGTGACTTTGGCTGAGCCTTAAAGGCTGAGGAGGGGAAGGATGTTCTTGATCAAGCCTCAGAGGTGAGTACTGGAGAGATGATGTCAGGATGGGAAGGGGCCTGCACGCAGGAGGGAGGCAGGGAGCCTCTGTAGGCTTTTCAGCAGTTGTTCTTGATGCAGGCCTGCCTTGATCAGGTCGGGCCTCTGATTATCCTTTCACGCTTCTGTCTTCAATTTTGCTTCTCCTTGATCTTACCAGCAGCAAACATGCTCAGGAGTCCCCGCTTTCAAAGCATAACATAAAAGATACCCTCCTCTGACCCTGTATTTCCCTGCAGACCCTGGCCTCATCTGGAGTCTCCCCCTCACAGTATGGCTGTTCATACTGGGGGTCTCCACCTGTTCACCCCCTACTCACAGTTCAGTCCTTGCACAGGGGCTCACATCCACCCACCACTCCAGGATACTGACCTGTTCCTAAACGTTCTGGATGTTATCTCAGTCCCCACATGACCTGAGAGGTGTTCTTCTGCTGACCATTTGCACCTCCTGACATGCTCCCTCCTCTTGGCTCCAGGAAACTACTGTCTTCTGGTGTTCTTCCTTCTCTGGCTGCTGCTTCTGTTTTCCTGGCTGGTTTACCTTTTCACACCAATGTCTCGGAGGCGGATGCACCTCAGGGTCTGTCCTTGGTCCTTGGCTTGTCTAACTTCACCTTGGGCAACCTTGTTGACACGTGGTTTCCAGGGCCACCCAGTGCTGATAGACTATCTGGGTCCAGACCTCAAATCCAATGCCTCTTTGTATCTCATGGGCACCCAGAATGCCAAATGGTGGAAAAGAACACTCACCGTTGACCCGTCCTCCCCGCCCTGGATCTCCCCATGGTGGAGGGGCACTGCCATTACCCAGCAACCCTGAGTAACCACTGTGGTCCTTCATTTCTCCTCCCTTACCTTGCACATCCTCCCCTTACCCATGTGTGCACTTCTGTAGGAGCCACTTTCCTGCTCTCTGCTTTCAGGCTTGTCCTAGGCCCAGTCATCCAAGGGCAGATACTCTGTCAGTCCTGCTTAGTTCACACTCTTCCATTCCCCCCAGGGTCCAGTCCAAACTCCCATTGAGGCCTTGTCCACTTCTCTCCCTGCTCTGACCATGGCCTCTGCCTTCCAGCTCCGGAGTCCCTTTGCTCTCCTGTTGGCTGGCCAGCTGCTCCTCCTCATTCTCAAGTCGGGTCTCAGCTCTGTCTTCCTCAGGGAGGGTGCCCCTAAACACCTACCCCAGTACCCTCAAGGCAGGGAGCACTTACGTCGCTTGCCCAGCACAGGGCCCGGCACCACACAGCTGCTGGAAAGACTGTTGTTGATAAAAAGTGAGAGTGGGGCTTCCCTTGTGGGTAAGAGGCAAATTCATGGTAACTTAGACCAGTGTGCTCAGTTGGGGTGAGTTCCCTCTACTTTTGAGTCATTTTGCTCCGATAGTGTTCTTTTTGGCACCTGGCCCATCTCTTTCTTGAAGTGAGGGTCCTCTGTCCACAGTGATTACCTCCTCCCTTTGTCTCTGGGCTCTGGGGCGCTGGGAGTGGCAGCATGGCCTCCTAGGGCCTCAAGACCAGAGGCTGTGGACGGTTCTCCCAGTGTCCTGTCCCCTTCAGGAATGGGCTGCCGGTGCGGGCCGACGGGCATCGAGTCTACCAGTCCCCAGATGGCACACTGCTGATCCACAACCTGCAGCCCAGAGACGAGGGCTCCTATACGTGCAGTGCCTACCGTGGAAGCCAGGCAGTCAGCCGAAGCACGGAGGTGAAGGTGGGCCCGCCGGGTAAGAGGCCCACCCCAGGGACTCACTTGTTCCCAAAAGCCGCCTTTGTGCTGCACAGGTCTGAGTGACTCTAGTCTGAGTCCTGGCTCACTCTGCCGGTTCCTGGTAGTGTCACCTGTGGCAAGGGGCTCTCCTGAGCCTCCCTCTTCTCACATATACAGAGGGCTATTCCACCACCTGAGAGGGCTGCGGCGAGGTGAGGGAAATAATGCAGATGATGGGCATCTGGTAATAGCTTAATAGATGACGTTAAATATCGTTTAGACTTACTGATCTTGAGAAGTAGCATATGTAATACTTAAGGCAGACCATTGTCTGTCCATTCTAATTAGGGTGGCAAAAAGTGGTCCTATGATTGAGAAGTGCCTTCATGGCCCTTTGACCATATAACTCAGAAAGGGAAGGGCAAGTATTAGTATCGCCATCTTACAAATGAGACAGATATCCAGAGACCTTACGTGATGTTTCCACAAGTCACACGGCAAATTAGTGGCCAAGTTGGGACTACAACCTAGTCCTCATATTTAATTTTCTTTTCCCTAAAGTATCACACCTGTTACTGGGCAGTTTGATATTTTAGTTTTGTATTCTCTAGCTCTTGCTCTGAGTTAATTTCAATAAACCTAAGCACCATATCGCAAAACAATTAGTTCCATACCACTAAGAAAAACATGCTGTTAAAGACACAGTGCTAAGAGACCATCAATTCAGATGCAGTCTAATTTGAGAGGTGTTAATTTGGAGATGCACTTATTTTCACACTTTGAGAAGATGGATTCATAAGAGCCCTATATTCAAATAAGCCAGAAGAAGGGGGCAGAGGAGGCTCTGCCCTGTGCCCAGCCTGCCCTTCCACGTGTCCTTGGTCTGGGTTCATGGATTGCCTGGACAGCAGGGCAGTGCCCCAGGCCGAGCCACCAGTTCTCAGGAGGCCTCCAGCAGGCTTGGGGGAAAGGTGCCAGGGCCTTTCCTGTCCGCCTGGACGTTCACAGCAATCAGGGCTGCAGCGCTGCACCAAGAGTGTTGTTTTAGCAAGGGCTGTCAGGCCTGGCTGCCTCCTGTCTGCTACGCCGAAGGTGGGAACTGGCCAGTGCTAGAGGATGAAGGTCTGCGGCAGAAATGCTGCTTAGTGGATCAGACTGACATGTAGGCTTCCAGTTTGTGAGCCCCTTAGGACAGCCACTGGGATTCGAGTCCTTAGGCCCCCAGGTCAGTGCCTGGCATCACTAGGTGCTCAGGCTTGGTGACTGAGTGCATGTGTGCATGAAGGCATTACCTTGGCAAAAACACTGTGCTGCAGGGGCCGCTTCTCATCTCTACTGTGCCCAGCATACTGATCTCTTGTCTACATACCAACCAAACTTACAAGACTCAAGATAAACCAGAATGCGGATTTATGTGAGAAAAAGAGCTGTCAGAGGAGCCAGGTGTTCATGTTTGTGATTAATTGTAGCTCTGTCTACAGGAGAAGCCGAATTATAATCAGAACCTTGTTTGAGGGCAAAGTCTGGTGGGGCTCCTGCTGATGTGTGGTTGTAAGCTGAAATGGTCTGGCATGATGGCCCTCCCGGACAGGACAGGAGCCGTCGGAGTCAGGCTCCTGCCCTCTGCTGGAAGAGCGTTGCTAATCTTAGATATTTTGTGGGCACCTTTCATGCTTAGAAGCGGTCTCTCCTTTGTATTCATTCTGATGAGGCTGCAGACTTCTGCTCTCACCTATTTATGCTTTTTTGTAGGGTCTCACTGCTTGAGGCTGCCTCATGCCTCACTCAGCCCTATTCATGGTCTGGTGGCATACTGCAATTAATGTTGGCATCAGAGTAGGGGGTCTTGACCTAGTCTTGCTCTGGTGTAAGGGACATACTTCTTTTGAGGACCTCTCAACCTTCTTGCCTAAAAGACTTGCCTAAAACACTGTAAGGATAGAACATAGGGCATCACTCACTTTTTTGAATGAGAGGGAATGAGGCTATGGAACAAAACACAGGTAAGCACTCAAATTTTAGCCACAGTTACTGTGTGCCCAAGGTGCTATTATCATCTCCATTTCAGATGAGGAAACACAGGCAGAGAGCTTAAGTAACTTGCCCAAAGTCACCCAGCTGGGGAGTAGGAGAGCCAGGATTGTGCTCAGGCCTTCTGGCTCCAGAGCTGGTGTGCTTAACCATCATGTGGGACCCCAAACCTCTGGGCCCTGTGATAGGCCCCCGGGCTGCAACTGCTCAGAGCAAGTTGATGCCAGAGTGACAGATTTCTTAATATACTTAATACTTAAGGCAGACCATTAAGACAGATTTCTTAAGTATTAAGTATATTAAGACAAATGCAAGACAAATGGCTTGCTATTTATGTAAATGTAGGTACAGTTGGATTAGGGGTGCCAATGCTCTGTGCAAAAATCTGGGTATAACTTTGACTCTCCAAAAATTTTACTAATAGCCTGTTGATCAAAGCCTTACTGATAACACATATTGTATATGTATTATATAGTGTATTCTTACAACAAAGAGAAATTGTTGAAAAAATCAAAGGAAATACAGTACTGTATACAGTATTTATTTTAAAAAAATGTGGACCCATGCAGTTCAAACCCAAGTTGTTCAAGGGTCATCTGTAGTTCGTATTCTCATTATACTGATATACCAAAAGTCATTCACTACTCAGATACAGTCTGTTAGTTGTATTTTTGGGAGGAAGCAAGGGGAGAGAGAAAGATTAAGCCTATGAGGTCTGACTTTAGGGAAAGTGTCACTCTGGCTTAAGCCAAAAGCCCCTTCCAGAAGGGAAAGGGAAGTTAACTAGGTAAGGCCACTTCAGTCCTATAAGGAAGAAGCAGAATGAAACACAGGGGTTGTTTTTTCAATAGTCCTGTTTATTTTTAAAGTAGTCTCCATGCCTAACGTGGGGCTGGAATTCATGACCCCAAGATAGGTAGTTGCGTGCTATACCAACTGAGCCAGCCAGGTGCTTTTTTTTTTTTTTTTTCAGATCTCTATGTCCAACGTGGGGCTTGAACTCCTGACCCAGCTATTAAGAGTCACATGCTCCACTGACTGAGCCAGCCAGGTGCCCTTCTCACAAGGATTTTTAAGATACAGAAGCCCCTGGCACATTTGGCGGGGCAGTGGGGGGGGGGGGGCTGGCAACCAGCATTTTTGTGCTCGTGCAGTATTAGAGCCATAGTTCACAAGGCTGTTCTAATCACTTTGCCTAATACTTGCTCTCTCTGGGGAGCGGGGGAGTGTGGGAAAATTGGGAAGATGGGGAATGAAGCGACTGAGACGCACTGGGGCTACTGAAGGCACAACACATTAAATCAGCAATGAGAGGACAGCTCTTGCCAACTCAGAATTTTACTTAGGTTGATCCTACTCCCTTCCCAGTCCAGGGGCTAAGGCAGCTGTCATTCAGCTCTTCAGGTCACAATTGCAAGGGTAGGAGTTAACTTCAGGAGATGTTTAATCATCCGGTCAGTCACTATTTGGGAGTCTGCATTGGGCTGAGGTTGCAGGACAACCAGAGGACCACTGCATGCCTAAATGAGGCCCATGGCGGGGGGTGGGGAGGCATTGTAGACACACGTGTTAAAAGGTTCCAGAATAACTGTACTTTTTGGGAATCTGGCAGATGTAGTGTTGCTTTCCTTTAAGGCAAAGAAAGAATAGGCGGGACTTTTCAGCGTACACAGCTTCCTTAACCACTTTCTCTCCCTTATTTTACAGCACTGGCAGCCCAGCCCAGGGACCTCAGCAGGGAGTGTACGGATCAGCCTGAGCTGGCCAACTGTGATTTGATCCTGCAGGCCCAGCTCTGTGGCAATGAGTATTACTCCAGCTTCTGCTGTGCCAGCTGTTCCCGCTTCCAGCCTCACGTTCGGCCTGTCTGGCAGCAGGGATGAAGGCTAGCTCCAGCCCCAGTCCTGAAGCAAGTCTCGGGCTGCTGTCTCTGGCTGGCAAAGGGAGCGATCTTCTAGAGAATGGGCTCTTTCAGCCCCCGACCCCCCCAGCCCCCCCCACCCCGCAGTGCTGTGCCTCAGCAGCAGATAGCACCTGCCTCGCTTCCGACACTACAGGCAGCGGTCAAGAGGAGTCTGCTTGGATAAGGACACCCTTTACTTTACGGCTTCCGTCTATAATTTCTGTTATACAGGACCAATTCACTGGGTTCTAAAGCAAGCTACCAGGGTTCTCACTTCATTTAAAGCTGGGTGGGGAGGTGTGTAATGGGTTCAAAGTTAACACCTGTCTCACACGGGCACGCTAACTCTTGCTGTGTCAGGCAAGTTTCTTTGCTAGAACTCCATCTCATCTAGTGTCAGACAGTGGTCCATTACTCTAGTCAACCTCCCCCTGCCAGGTAGTGTAGCAACCAGCTTCAACTCGCATCTGTACATACAGTTAATGGCACGTTTGTGAAGCTCTTGCCAAAGTGGAACACGACATGTAAGGCCCAGTACAGGGATGTGGGATGAAGGAGCGGCAGCTGCGTTATTGTGTGAGCATGACAGAATGGGGCCGGGGTGGGGGGGAGCTCCTTACTTTCATCAGAAGCTGGTGCCTGAAGCCCTCCTCCTGAGGCTGACCTGCAGAGCCTGGTGGTGAGGACTGCCTCACACCTGCATCAAGCTGACAGACCTGTTCTGTACAGTGACTAACTGGAGCCTCTCCTCCCCAAGCAGGAATCTGTGAAGCAAAATGTTTGCTTCCAGATACAAATCAGACTATTAAAAACAGGCGGCAGCAGGATAGGGGACCAATGGAGGGGAAGGCAATGTATTAACAATGAAGGGATTTCAGTTGGAAGAAATCCTTCTCCATCCGTCAGAACCTCCGGTTCCTTACTGCTAAACAAGAGGCCTGGATTCAATGAGCTTCCAGGTCCCTTTCCACTTTAACCTTGTACCCATCCTCCAGTAGACTGGCTGGGCTAAGCCAAGGCTAAGCGACAGGTTCTGGGACACAGGAAAAACAGGCATTATAGGGAAAGCTGACTTTTATTACCAACGCACTGGCTGGAAAAGAGACAAACTGCATCATGGGTGAGTGATACTTCTTCGTCTACCTCTCATTCAGCACAGGAAACATGGGTTAGGGGCAGAGGTATTTTTTTCTTTCCATTTAAAAAAAATACAGAGGAGCATCCCCTTTCATTTATCATGGCTGGTTTTGCTATACAAATTGGAAACTAAGGGCTATTTTCCTGGACTCCCCAATTCCTTATTTGCCAATTGGCAACGTAATTTAGAAGGTAAGTCTGAGGTTAGCTAGCTCTTCTTAGAACTAGTCACAGAAGAGCGGGCCAAGGTTAGGGAAACAATAAAACTCAATCTAGACAAGTGGTTCTCAACCCTCTTCCATACTGGAAGCTTTTTCTTTAAAAAACAAAACAAAAAAAACACCCTGAGCGGCACCTGGGTGGCTCAGTCAGGTTAAGTATCTGACTTTGGCTCAGGTCATGATTTCACAGTTTGTGAGTTTGAGCCCTTCATCAGGCTCTGTGCTGACAACTCAGAGCCTGGAGCCTGGTTCAGATTCTGTGTTTCCCTCTCTCTCTCTCTCTCTGCCCCTCGCCCACTTGCACTCTCTCAAAAATAAATATATATATAAAAAATACCTGAATGTGGGTCCCCACCTGCTCCCCGACATAAGAATTTTAAAAGCTTCCCAGGTGGTTCTAATACATATCCAACGCTGAGACTCACTGCTTCAGTCAGGGCCTTCTCAGAATGTGAATCTTGTTCCAATGTAGATTCTGATTACTAGGTCGGGGGGGTCAGGGGTGGGGCTGAGATTCTGTATCTCCACTCCTAGGTGAAGTCCATGCTCTTGTTCCAGACCACACTTTGAGCAGTAAGGATCTGACATCAGAGATATGCTTAGGATCAACCAAAGCCTAAAGTATAAATACAAAAGTGAATTTTAAGAGTAGACTAGTCCTGATGGGCACAATAGATAAAGGGGACTAAGAGGTACAATCTTCCGGTTATAAGTCACAGAGATGAAAGGTATAGCAGAGAGAATGCAGTCAACAATACTGTAATAACATGTGTGGTGACAGATGATGACCACACTTATTGTGAGCACTGTGTAATGTATACAATTATCAGATCAATATGTTGTACACCTGAAGTTAACATTGTATGCAAATTATACTTCAATAAAAAAAAAAGTCCCAATAAAAGATTTTCTAGACATCAAACTGGAGTTTAGCAGAATGGAGCAAGAACAGACCAAAAAGAACTAAAACACATTTACTAATAAAGAAAAGGGGAAAGACCAGCCCTTCAGGGGCAAAAGCTTCTACCACGAACATTTATTTTTGTTAAAGCAGATTATAAATTCTCATCAGTACAAATATATATAACTTACATTTGATTGTAAGGCCAACGTTCAAAAGTAAAAATGAGATGGGATCTCACGTTGTTACCAGAGGTCAAGTGGCTACAACTGGCAACGGGATGCTCTCACCACAAGTGGGGGGACCGGCTCACACACAGCTATTAAACCAGAATCTCCATCCCCACAAAGCTGGTGGGGACAAAATCTAAAGGACAAAACAAAACCCGAGACCCACATGACAAATCAACACAGTAACCTGTGCTCCCGTCCATGGATATGATTAAGTCATTGTCACCTTAGTGTTAAAACAAAAGTAGAGGATTAACATAAGGAAACTGCAGCAGTATATAAAAGAAAATATGTATTCTCTGTAGAATGTATTCAGACTGATTCCATTAAAATTACATTAGGATTTCATCACAGGTTTAAAACCAGGACAATACTGCTCTTTCATTTTCGTTAAAACTACCACCTAGGGACTGTATTGGTCATACGCATGATTGTTGCTGCAAGGTGCTACTTACAACGAATGATACCAAGTAATAGGGATCCCATCTGCAACTCCCAACCTCTCCTCTCTCCACATCAATAGGCATCACTGATAAATCAATCTTATGTACAATTTCTTACAGCTAACCCTTTTACCTTTGGCAAGATTACTTACAACTCATACAACTTTTTAATATTGAGAACTATTTAAAATATTCTAAATGCATAAAAATAAAGATTTTGGCTTTTTTGATATATATTTATAATATTTATTCTTACTCAAAGTGGAAGCTCAACTTTACCCCTAAAATATAGCTCTGTTGGGCAGCTGCTGTGCCCTCCTGGGAATTCTGGCAGCACGGCCTGCCTCTCGTCCCCAGCCCAAGCACAGGCCACCATGTTCTTGATCTCTAAGACAGGCCAGTGAGAGGCGGCAGGTGAATGGCCTGAAAAATGAAGGGTGATTGTTTTGCTTCCCGTTGTGTTTTATATTCCAGTAAATGTGCTTTGAATACAGATTCCTGTTCAGATACCCTGCCTCTCTGCTGCCAGAGATTTTTAAGGGGCTGAGGGAGTAGGAGGGGGACAGAGGGCAACATTTCCTTGACTTCTTTAGCCCAACTGCAAGACAACTCTTCTCTAGGAATGTTTCTTCCATTTTTTTCAAAATCACCTCTCCTAGCACTCTGTGCCTGGACATGCTCCTTAAGACCTTTGGGATTAGTGAAAAGTATACTGACTGGGAACACAAAGTTCCCTTTGCTTCTTTGACCTCTGCCCCTGCCCTTGCCTAAGTATGGGCAAAATACATAAGCCATAGAGACTACTTAAAGTTCAATTTCAAATGTTTTCTGTAAGTCACTGGAGAAAGGGTTGGTGGGAGAGGGGTTAGTACGCTGCTTGGACTTGCTTTCTAATGCAGCCCACTGGGCTTCGAAGGGATCCACCGGGCAGGCCCCTGCAGGAACCTCTGTGTGCTTATCTCCCGAGGCTAACCTGCCATCGTCTACACCATTGAAAGCTGCAGAACCGTTGAGGTGCTGAGCAGGAGGCTTAAAGAAGGGACTGGCAGTAGCACTGCTTGTCTCATACTGAGGGAATGTCTGCTGCTTGACCAGGCTGGGAGACTGATGGGAGTGGGCAGCCTGAGGGTGGCCTGCAGTGCCAAACACGTTGGCTACCATCTGGGAGGGAGTGATGCCCACCACAGGCACATTAGGGGCTGGATAGGGCATCCCATTGGCCACAGGATAGGACTGGGCAGGGACAAAGGCTGGTGGCAGGGGTGGGACCACACCCACTGGTACGGGCTGAGAGGTGAGGAATGCATTCCCTTGGAAAGATGGCGCTGGCTGGGTGATGGCAGTGGGTGGAGGAGGCTGGAGAACTGGCTGCAGAGAGGCAGCTGAGGCCTGGGGCTGCTGCGCCCGGACACTCTTGGACACCTCTTCTAACCAGCGGTCAGCCTCAGAGGGAGTGCGTCTGTGACCAGCCTGGAAGAGACCTGGAGATGCAGCACCAGATGATTGACTCCACTCGGTCCCTGAAACCAATGAGATCAAGAGAGACAAAAGAATCAGAACCGTTAGGGGCTTCTTTCCTTACCTGATAACCTTGGTTACCTGAATGATCCTAACATGTGGAACAAGTGTCCCTAATGGGACACTTTGTAGTTCTAGCAGGTGAGAGAAAAGTCTCTATTACCAGCTGAGGAGGTTTTGTTTTAGGACAAAGGAAACCTGTCAGACCATGCTGCTATCGCAGCCACACTGAGGAGCTGTCTAGATAGGGCTCAGACTCCATGGAACTAAGGCAGCTGGCTGGCATCTGAAACCCCTTCCTATTGCTGTGGCTCCTCCGTGCTACAGAAATTGGCCTGCACATGCTCTAAAGAGCCCAAGGTGATTCACCTTTTGCTCTAACAGAATAAAAAGAAAATGACCAGGGACATGGTGCTGTACTTTGTGGCCCCTGTCTTGCTTCAAGAGACAGGTTATCTTTCAGGTGAACTGCCTTTATTGCTATTAAAATTTGTTTTGATTTTATAGTTAACAAATGTTCATTACAGAAAAACTAGAAAGTAAAGCAAAGCAAAAAACAAAGCTTTTTCTGTAGGCCTGCCATTGTAAGAGGCAAGGTTCCCACCCTTGTTACAGGCATATCCATCATTTATCTCCAAATCCAGTGGTCAGCTCCGGGTTGGGCCCAGGAATCTGTATTTTGTGAAAGTTCTAAGGGGTAGTTGTGTTCTGTAGCCCTAGAAACTATCAGTCTAATCTCTTGAGTTCCTCTCCTTCACCATCCTTTCCTAATAGTTTATTTCCAGGAGGGAACACACTTTTCCTGAAAGGATTCCTCCCCGGTTCCCACTTGGGTAAATGGCTGATTTCTGAATCGGCGTCACTTATCTGATCCCAGAATCCTCACCACCACCCATGGCCACCTTACCCGAACGTGTGGCTGCAATTCCCTTGTTAGCAGCATCAGGGGCATGGGCCCAAGGGTTGGTTTCACGCACAGGCTTTGCTACGGGTGCTAGAGCAGTATGGGCTGGCTTAGCAGCAAGCACATGGAAGGCTGAGTCAGTGCCATTAGCTACAATGGGAGCAGACAACATCGATGGAGTTAATTCATGCAGGGTGAATGGGTGACCCTTTGGAGCTCGGTCAGGCCGATGTGCGATAACGGTGGAACAGATAAGACAGAAAAGTTGGTGTTGGGATGACCATGCCATCTTGCAATGGATACACAAACCTTTGGGCAAAGAGGGAATTAGAGGTAATTAAAATAGCTATACTGATAAAAAGGTCAAATGACTGTTCTAGGAAAATATGTGAACAGGGAGAGAGGGAATGAAGCCTAGAGAAACAATTTCCAATTAAGTTGAACAGAGCTGCTCTGTCTTACAAGCAGCAAAAATCAATTCTAGGTATAGCTTAGCCGTTGGCATAAGATGTAGATAAAGCATTTCCTTCTCCTACCACTTTTCCAAAAGATCAAATTATGCCAACAATAACGATGTGCCAGACACTATGTTAACAGTACTTTAGCATTCATCATCCTATTTAATTCTCTCAAAAATCCCATAAGGCTGGTATCCTCATATGAGGATACCAGCCTTATGAGAAATAAGAAACAAATGAGAAAACAAATTTGGTATATATTTTCATTTGCTTAATAAATTTTTATATTTTCATATGCTTAATGTTTAATTCGCTACAGAATTAATTTCATCTCTATTTTTGAAGTTTTTTTCCCTCAGTAATGTTCATAATATCTCAAAGCACTACTATTCTTTCCTGTCTCTCTTTATTAAAATCTCTGAATCCTCGCTCCTTTACTCCAGACATCTTTTCCATTAGTTTCTATTCCTTATCCCAGCTCTCTGTCATAGTCAGTATGGAGCAAGCACCTTCCCCTGCCCTATACTTCAATCACTCCCTCTTTAAGATGGGCAACCATACTTATGGCATTGGTATTACTTACCCCAGGGCTTGTCTTAAAAGACTAGCTCACTCATAGACTGGGAGCCGCTTGTGGGCAGGGAAAGGACTACGTTCTATTAGTTTTGTACATCCCATTGTAAATAGGCACTGTAAATTCAGAAATAGGTAGCGGAACGTAATAGATAATGATATTCAGAAAGACCTGGGTTTAAATCCTGCCTGTGCAATTTGGGAAATTTATTCAACCTCTCTGAGCCTCATTTTCCTGATCTGTATTGCTTACCTCAAAGGGTTGTTGTGGGGATTAAATGAGAAAATGCTGAGTCCTCATCATGATGTAGCAGGCACTGTGCTAATGTCTGCTCAATAAATTGTGCCTATTGTTGGTATTATAAACATTTGTTAGATGAAATGAAAAGCCATTTGGTGCACATGATTATAATAGATTTTTTTGTTTTTAAAAGAGACTCTCTGAAGGAAAAGCATTAGTAGCTTCCTCAGAAAGGAATGGGGTACTGTCTCCCCGTTTTGAGCTCTTTCTCAAAAGAAATGAAGAAATGGCGATTATAAGAGTTCAAATCCTAAAAGTCTATTATTTAAGTTATATATAGACTCTTTGCTGACTTCAGAGTCAACACCAAGTATTAACTCAGTATCCTGGAAACAACAACTTTTAGTTAGTCCTCAATGCCTTTACAAAGGTAAATTTTAGGGCACTTGTTACAGAAGATGAAATGAACTAAGAAGCCAAAAGAAGTGCCTTTTTCTTTATGAGCCTCTTGTGGTAGGATGGAGACGAGCTGAATCCAAGTCTTCTTAACCTTGGCACTACTGATAACTTGGGCCAGAAAATTCCTTGCTGTGAGGGCTGCCATTGTGTGCACTGAAGGATGTTTAGTAGCATTCCTAGCCTCAGCCCAGATGACAGTAGCAGCCACTCCCTACCAGCTTGTGACAGCCCAAAATGTCACCAATGAATGCCAAATTTTCCCTGAGAGGGGTAAAACTGCCTCGGGTTAAGAGCCCTCTGCTAAAGAAAGCATACGCTGGAACCAACTCTGATGACTGCTGCTTCTGGAGAACTGGCTGGATACTCTGAATAGTTGAGTGGGAAGTAAAGCAGTGGGTTGGGACTACAGAAGCTCTTAACAGAATGGGATCAAAGACAGAAAGGTACATGCAGTGATGAATGCAGACATTCTAGGAAAAAGGAATGGGAACAAAGCGCAAAGACATTGTGGAAAAGGGGAATTAACAAATCTGAGACATCATCCAACAGGGAAATTAACAGGTCCGACCAGCTCTTGGGAAGCTCAGAATGCCCACCGAGAGTCAGTGAGCTGTGCCATGAAAGTACAAGCTTCACAGAGAACAGCTGAGCAGGCTAAGAGGGCACCAACCTTGAAAGGCAGGAGACTGTGGTGCTAGCACTGTCACCGGTTTGGTCATTGGGGCAGATGAGAAGGGATCCTCCGTGGGTGTGCTGAAGGCATTGGTGATCTGTGAGCACAGGGAGCTGATACTCTCTGCCTCCCCTTCTACTTCTGGCACTGCAAGGCAAACAGAAAATGGTTCCAGACAGAAAAACTAATCCTGAAATATAACAGTATGACACAAGGTGGCATTTTATAACACATCCCTTATTTGCGAAAGGAAAAGTCTCAACTGTCAAGTGGGGCTATAAAAGCAGCTTCAAAAATTTAGTATAAAATGTCAACAATTTATGTACTAAGGACTATCTTCCTCCCTGCAAATCTCCAGTTCTTTATTTCCTTTCCTGTGTGAAACTACTGAGAAGTTGGTATTCTTTTTTTGTGTCAGTTAGCCACATTTTTCTGGAAGACATCTGCAACCTGTTTGCCTTCCAACTAATTCCCAAGGCTGTGATCTGCATAGAGTTCTGGAGCCACTTAGTAACTCTATCAGAAGATGGGTTAAAATCAGGGGCACCAGTGGCAGCTTAGTCCTTCTCTCTGTAATAAGCTACAATAATATCATTACTCATTTTTTTTCCTGAAGTAGCAAGTATGTGAACTGTGATAACATGAAAAAGTAAACTGAAATCCAGGACTCTATAGGCTTTGTTCTTTAAAATTTTTTTTAATGTTTATTTTTGAGAGAGAGAGACACACACAGAGTGTGAGGGGGCGGCAGAGAAAGAGGGCGACACAGAATCTGAAACAGGCTCCAGGTTCTGAGCTGTCAGCACAGAGTGCGACGCAGGGCTTGAACCCACGAACCATGAGATCATGACCTGAGCTGAAGTGGGATGCTTAACAGATTGAGCACCCAGGTGCTCCTAGGCTTTGTTCTTAATATTGACTCTGGGATACTTCTGTCACAGGGGAAGCTGATAATGTGTGGTGAACCTTTGGTTTGCTCAACTATGAAAAGAATGGTTTTTGTTTCCCATCTGCTCCAGAAGAAGACTGAAGACAAGGTACTAGAAGCATCTGGAGTTTCCATTTTTATAGGAGTTGAGAGCTGGAAAGACCCTCAGTAATCATCCAGTCCAACTGTTGTTTAGGCCTCCTTTCATCCGTCAAAAGAACTTAACACTCTGGACTTTTATACCATCACTGGGAGTGTCTTATTGAAACAGTCTTCCCCATATTCTGTTATAGCACTGGCTTGTCATGTCTCAGAGTGAAGTAAAATAGAGCCCAATAAAAGCACTGACCAGATCTGACACTTTAGCTCTGGATCTTATGATGAGGATAGAGCTACCAGGGCTGGCTCAGCTGTACAGGGGCCACACAAAGGCCTGTGTGGCGGTTCTGAAAGGTAATGAATATATGTGAGCAAGCTCACTGTCTCTGATGAAAAACAGATTTTTGATTTAAACAGGAGACCCGTTTTGAGTTTCCTCCGTACGGAGTCAACCAGCCACAAGGACAATGAGCACTTATCCATTTCTTCTGGTACATCTGAGAGTAATGCTATTTGAATAGATGTGTTTCCAAAGCCTTTTAAATTAATTCTCTGTTGGGTCCCAAATGGCAGGATTAGAATGGAAACTTGAGACCCTTGATGTTTGGAAGCAGGTTGGCTGAGAGGTAGCACACTTCCATCAGGACAAATCACAAACCTTGTAGCTCAGTGTAGGAATTTCCATCATGGCTCTGATACCTATCTGTTGCAGAGAAATGAAGGATTCACGACCCTCTCCATGAACCTTACTTTTCTCTCAATGGGAAATGACACAAGATACATACAACCATCAACCAGCCTCAGAAGAGAGGGTGGCTAGTTTGATGGGTTTAGTGTTACCACTGGAAATAACGATAGTGCTTCAGTGCAAAGCACTTATGAGTCAGGTGGATGCTGCATTACCTGCATTTTTTATGGGGAAATCAGTCTTCCTCTGCATAGTGGAAGGCAACTCATTGATGCGCAGGGATAGTTGGCGTTTAAAGGGTGACATCTTCTGGCTAAGAGCAGGAAATCCTCGGAAAGAGCCTTGGCGAGCAAGTTGTTCAATGGGCGCATGCCGGCGTGGGATGGCATGAGGATTGTTCGTCTCCAGAGAGGCAGTGGCATCCGAAGTGGGAGAGGTGGGAGAGGATGGGGATGGGGCAGTGTTGCCAGGAGCCACTGATGAGCCAACAGCTGTCTTATCTGTTTCAGCTCAAGAAAGTCAAGAGAAAGAGGACCTTAGCAGTCTTCAAATAATTCCGGCTTATACAGTCAAGGAACTCAAAACCTTCTTATGTCCTTCTACCCATCTGCTTCCCAAAGTCTCTTAAAGGGCAGGTTACAAGCAGGGCTCAGATCTCCTACATTTCAGACAAATAAAAGGTTTAATATCCTACTACGTGTCACATGATATATCTACTAAGACACAAATATCAGATCTTTGATTCTCATGCAATGATTCATAACTTAAGATATTCTTTAAGACACTGACCAAGATTAAAAAAAAAAACCCAGCACCTATTAACTCCTAATGTGAGATCGTTTATAGAATGATGATTCATAGTTTTCAATGTTTGTTTGCTTGTTTTTTGGGAGAGAGGACTTTGGAAGTGGCAGAGTCAGAAAGGTCTAAACAAGTGTAAATTTGATTAGATATTAAAGAATGTCAAAAGGCAGTCTTTAAATCACAAACAATGTGCATTTGTGTCTCATTTGAATAAAAGCATACAGAAGCAAAATTTTAAAGTTTTTTTTTTTTTAATCTATACCTGACATGGGGCTCCAACTCACCACCGTGAGAGTTGCACACTTCACCAACGGAGCCAGCCAGGCACCCCCATAAGTAAAAGTTTAAACTGGATTATACCTAAATACAAAACTATTTCCATGTAAGTACCAGCTGAGTCCCATTCTGAATGTGGTAAATCTCTACCTGCCTCCCCTCATAATGCTCTAGATGTTAGACTCAACCACTTTGGCAGCTGCTGTGTGTAGCCAAGAGTATTATTTGATGGTATTAAAGAATATGCTTCCAGTCTGAAAAATCACTGTAGCACACTAAATAATAGCTATGTATATTACATTTTCTGATAAAAATAGCATGGTATTTTATTCTTTGGTATTCTGGCACAAATGTTTATAAGAAATAAAAAAAAATTCACAATCAAGAATTTAATTTCAAATAAAATGTGTACCCTTTTTTTACCTTAAGAATTAGAGTTGTTTGGGTCAGTATTCAATGAATGGCATTCTTTAGTGGCTGGTTTAGAACTAAAAGCATACAGTAAAAAAATGAGCAAGATTTTTATCAAATCTTGTATATTTATACTGAACTTTTTAATTCCAAAATATTCCTTGTGGGTTTCAACTCTAGCTGCACACAAGAATGCAAAGCATTTTCCCCCAAGCCCTATCATTTAGTTTTACAATACACTCAAACCCAACTTTACACAAGAGACTTCTGAGTGACCTGAATTGTCCGCACAGGTATTTCTGCTATGCTGCCATGTGTACCTGCAAAAAAATCACACTTTGCAAAATCACACACTAAAATTTGGCTATGGGAAAAAGAGGGGTTAGCTTCTATGGACTTTTTTCACTAAAGCACTAAAACACAGTAATAATCTAATAAGAACAACATCACTGTGAAATTCCTACCCACATTTGTACCTAGCATCACCATCAGTGGGTCCTTTGCAGCCTAAACCTGCAACTTGTACTTCTTACTTCAAGAATGTAGGTCCTTAGTAGCATGTACCTCTCACAGAGATCAGATACATCAAAATTAGAAGTCTGTTCCAGGATGTAGATTTCCCCAATTTTGTTTTTAAACATGGGGGGTAATGTCTTTGCAGCTTCTTCAGCTGCACTCTCAGCCTCCCCAGACAGCTTCTGGTAATGGAAAGAGTAAATACTTTGGAAGCCACTAAACCACTTACTGTAAAGGAAAGGCCTTTGTTTAGGTTTTCAGCTTTGTTCTTAAAGTCTTCATATACTGCTAAGAGTTCTCTTTGTGAGAAAGCTTGCCCCTGAGAGCTTCCAAATATTAACCTGCTGGGAAAAATGGCTTAAATAAACATAAATTGTAATAGAACAGATTGTACCTTTCTTGGCATCTTGGATTTGTTTCATAATCTCCTCTCTTTCTGCTTGCTCTGTGGCTGTTGTGACACGGAATGATCCTTCTCTTGTAAAAGTGGTCCGACTGGCATCAAAAGTAGCAGTCACTCCACATTCCTTCTCCCGCTTCTGTTTCCGTTCCAAACAGGCTGCAAATGCACAGCCTACTGCATGACTCAATCTCTCACCCTGTATATAACAGAAGGTTTAAAAAAACTTTTTTAGAGTTACAGTACAATTACAAATAAGCTTGGACCACAAATAAGTCTGTTTTCTTAAATTAAATTTTATTTTTTTAATTTACATCCAAGTTAGTTAGCATATAGTGCAGCAGTGATTCAGGAGTAGATTCCTTAATACCCCTTACCCATTTAGCCCATCCCCCCTCCCACAACCCCTCCGGTAACCCTCTGTTTGTTTTCCATATTTAAGAGTCTCTTATGTTTTGTCCCCCTCCCTGTTTTTATATTATTTTTGCTTCCTTTCCCTTGTGTTTATTTGTTCTGTGTCTTAAAGTCCTCATATGAGTGAAGTCATACGATATTTGTCTTTCTCTAATTTTGTTTAGCATAATACCCTCTAGTTCCATCTACGTAGTTGCAAATGGCAAGATTTCATTCTTTTTGATTGCCAAATAATACTCCATTGTATATATATATATATACCATATCTTCTTTATCCATTCATCCATTGATGGACATTTGGGTTCTTTCCATACTTTGGCTATTGTTGATAGTGCTGCTATAAACATTGGGGTGCATGTGCCCCTTTGAAACAGCATACCTGTATCCCTTAGATAAATACCTAGCAGTGCAATTTCTGGGTCGTAGTTGCACCCAGTTCTATTTTTAATTTTTTTGAGGAACTTCCATACTGTTTTCCAGAGTGGCTGCACCAGTTTGCATTCCCACCAGCAGTGCAAAAGAGATCCTCTTTCTCCGCATCCTCGCCAACATCTGTTGTTGCCTGAATTGTTAATGTTAGTCACTCTGACAGGCGTGAGGTGGTATTTCACTGTGGTTTTGATTTGTATTTCCCTCATGATGAGTGATGTTGAGCATTTTTTCATGTGTCGGATAGCCATCTGGATGTCTTCTTTGGAGAAGTGTCTATTTGTGTCTTTTGCCCATTTCTTCACTGGATTATTTTTCTGTGTTGAGTTTGGTAAGTTCTTCATAGATTTTGGATACTAACCCTTTATCTGATATGTCTTTTGCAAATATCTACTCCCATTCCATCGGTTGCCTTTCAGTTTTGCTGTTTCCTGGATGTGCAGAAGCTTTTTATTTTGATGAGGTCCCAATAGTTAATTTTTGCTTTTGTTTCCCTTGCCTCTGGAGACGTGTTGAGTAAGAAGTTGCTGCGGCCAAGATCAAAGAGGTTTTTGCCTGCTTTCTCCTTGAGGATTTTGATGGCTTCCTGTCTTACATTCAGGTCTGTCATCCATTTTGAGTTTATTTTTATGTATGGTGTCAGAAAGCAGTCCAGGTTCATTCTTCTGCCTGTCGCTTTCCAGTTTTCCCAGCACCACTTGCTGAAGAGACAGTCTTTATTCCACTAGATATTCTTTCCTGCTTTGTCAAAGATTAGTTGGCCATACGTTTGTGAGTCCATTTCTGGGTTCTCTATTGTGTTCCATTGATCTGAGTGTCTGTTCTTGTGCCAGTACCACAGTGTCTTGATGATTACAGCTTTATAATACAGCTTGGAGTCCAGGATTGTGATGTCTCCTGCTTTGGTTTTCTTTTTCAAGATTGCTTTGGCTATTCGGGGTCTTTTCTGGTTCCATACAAATTTTAGGATTGTTTGTTCTAGCTCTGTGAAGAATTCTGGTGTTATTTTGATAGGGATTGCATTGAATATGTAGATTGCTTTGGGTAGTATTGACATTTTAATATTTGTTCCTCCTATCAAGGAGCGTGAAATATGTTTCCATTTTTTTGTGTTTTCTTCAATTTCTTTCATAAGCTTTCTATAGTTTTCAGTGTATAGATTTTTCACCTTTTTGGTTAGATTTATTCCTAGTTTTTTTATGGTTTTTGGTGTAATTGTAAATGGGATCGGTTCCTTGATTTCTCTTTCTGTTGCTTCATTGTTGTATAGGAATGCAACTGATTTCTGTGCATTGATTTTATATCCTGCAACTTTGCTGAATTCATGAATCAGTTCTAGCAGTTTTTTGGTGGAATCTTTAGAGTTTTCCATGTAGAGTATCATGTCATCTGCGAAGAGTGAAAGTCTGACCTCCTCCTGGCCAATTTGGATGCCTTTTATTTCTTTGTGTTGTCTGATTGCTGAGGCTAAGACTTCCAATACTATGTTGAATAACAGTGGCAAGAGTGGACATCCCTGTCATGTTCCTGACCTTAGGGGAAAAGCTCTCAGTTTTACTCCATTGAGGATGATGTTAGCGTTGGGTCTTTCATATATGGCTTTTATGATCTTGAGGTACGCTCCTTCTATCCCTACTTTCTTGAGGGTTTTTATCAAGAAAGGATGCTGTATTTTGTCAAATGCTTTCTCTGCATCTATTGAGAGGATCACACGGATCTTTTCCTTTCTTTTATTGATGTGACGAATCACAGATTGTTTTGCGGATATTGAACCAGCCCTACATCCCAGGTATAAATCTCACTTGGTTGTGGTGGATAATTTTTTTAATGTATTGTTGAAACTGGTTGGCTAATATCTTGAGGATTTTTGCATCCATGTTCGTCAGGGAAATTGGTCTATAGTTCTTCATTTTATTGGGGTCTTTGGTTTTGGCTTCATAGAAAGAGTTTGGAAGTTTTCCTTCCATTTCTATTTTTTGGAACAGCTTCAAGAGAATAGGTGTTAACTCTTTCTTAAATGTTTGGTAGAATCCCCCTGGAAAGCCATCTGGCCCTGGACTCTTGTTTTTTGGGAGATTTTTGATTACTAATTGGATTTCTTTACTGGTTATGGGCCTGTTCAAATTTTCTATTTCTTCCTGTTTTGGTTTTGGTAGTATACATGTTTCTAGGAATTTGTCCATTTCTTCCAGATTGCAAATTTTATTGGCATATAATTGTTCATAATATTCTGTTATTATTGTTTTTATTTCTGCTGTATTGGTTGTGATCTCTCCTCTTCCATTCTTGATTTTATTTATTTGGGTCCTTTCCTTTTTGATCAAACTGGCTAGTGATTTATCAATTTTATTAATTCTTTCAAAGAACCAGCTTCTGGTTTCATTGATCTGTTCTACTGTTTTTTTGGTTTCGATAGCATTAATTTCTGCTCTAATCTTTATTACTTCCTGTCTTCTGCTGGTTTTGGGTTTTATTTGCTGTTCTTTTTCCAGCTCTTTAAGGTATAAGGTCAGGTTGTGTATCTGAGACCTTTCTTCCTTCTTTAGGAAGGCCTGGATTGCTATATACTTTCCTTTTATGACCACCTTTGCTGCATCCCTGAGATTTGGGGCTGTGGTGTTATCATTTTCATTGGCTTCCATGTACTTTTTTTTTTTTTTTAATTTTTCAATGTTTTTATTTTTTGAGAGGCAGAGAGAAACAGAGTATGAGCAGGGGAGGGGTAGAGAGAGAGGGAGACACAGATTCCAAAGCAGGCTTCAGGCTCTGAGCTGTCAGCACAGAGCCCGATGCAGGGCTCGAACCCATGAGTATGAGATCATGACCTGAGTCAAAGTCGGACACTCAACCGACTGAGCCACCCAGGTGCCTCCCATTACTCTTTAACTTCCCATGTACTTTCTTTAACTTCTTGGTTAGTCCATTCATTCCTTTAGTTCTTTAGTTCTTTAGTCTCCAAGTATTTGTTTCCTTTCTAAATTTTTTCTTGTGGTTGATTTTGAGTTTCATAGTGTTGTGGTCTGAAAATATGCATGGTATGATCTTGATCTTTTTGTACTTGTTGAGGGCTGATTTGTGTCCCAGTATGTGGTCGATTCTGGAGAACATTCCATGTGCACTGGAGAAGAATATATATTCCACTGCTTTAGGATGCAATGTTCTGAATATATCTGTTAAGTCCATCTGGTCTAGTGTGTCATTCAAAGCCATTGTTTCCTTGTTGATTTTCTGATTAGATAATCTGTCCATTGCTGTAAGTGGGGTGTTGAAGTTCCCTACTATAAAGGTATTATTTTCAATGAGTTTGTGATTGATTTATATATCTGGGTGCTCCCACATTTGGAGCATAAATGTTTACAACTGTTAGGTTTTCTTGGTAGACAGACTCCTGAATTATGATATAATGCCCTTCTTCATCTCTTGTTACAGTCTTTATTTTAAAGTCTAGATTGTCTGATATAAATATGGTTACTCCAGCTTTCTTTTGTTGACCATTAGCATGATAGATGGTTCTCCATCTCCTTATTTTCAATCTGAAGGTGTCCTTAGGTCTAAAGTGGGTCTCTTGTAAACAGCATATAGATGGATCTTGTTTTCTTATTCATTCTGTTATCCTTTGCCTTTTGATTGGAGCATTTAGTCCATTGATGTTTAGAGTAAATACTGAAAGATATGAATTTATTGCCATTATGTTGCTTGTGGAGTTTGAGTTTCTGGTGGTGTTCTCTGGTCCTTTCTAGTCTTTGTTGCTTTGGGTATGTATGTATGTATGTATGTATGCATGCATTTATTTATTTATTTCATCTTTGCTCTCCTCAGAGAGTTCTCCCTTAAAATTTCTTGCAGGACTGGTTTAGTGGTCACAAACTCCTTTAATTTTTGTTTGTCTGGGAAACTTTTAATCTCTCCTATTTTGAATAACAGCCTTGCTGGATAAAGAATTCTTGGCTGCATATTTTTCTGATTCAGCACATTTAATATATTGTGCCAATCCTTTCTGGCCTGCCAAGTTTCTGTGGATAGGTCTGCTGCAAACCTGTTCTGTCTTCCTTTGTAGGTTAAAGACTTTTTTCCCCCTGCTGCTTTCATGATTCTTTCCTGGCCCGAGTATTTTGTGAATTTGACTATGATATGCTTTGTTGACAGTCGTTTTTTGTTGAATCTAATGGGAGTCCTCTGTGCTTCCTAGATTTTTATGTCTGTGTCTTTCCCAGGTTAGGAAAGTTTTCTGCTATGATTTGCTCACATAACCCTTTTACCCTTTTTCTCTCTTTTCATCTTCTGGGACCCCTATGATTCTGATGTTGTTCCTTTTTAATGAGTCACTGATTTCTCTAATTCTTAAGTCATGCTCTTTTGCCTTAGTCTCCCTCTTTTTTTTCTGTTTCATTATTCTCCAGAAGTTTGTCCTCTATATCGCTGAATCTCTGCTCTACCTCATCCATCCTTGCCGCCATGGCATCCATTTGAGATTGCAGCTCAGTTATATCATTTTTTATTTCATCCTGACTAGCTTTTATTTCTTTTACCTCCACAGAAAGGGATTCTAATCTATTTTAGACTCCACCTAGTATCCTTATTACCATGATTCTAAATTCTGGTTCAGACATCTTGCTTGTATCTGTGTTGGTTAAGTCCCTGGCTGTCGTTTCTTCCTGCTCTTTTGGGGTGAATTCCTGCTGAGTTCTGTAGTTCAGGTTGTGCAGATTGTTGTGTTAATCCTCAATCAGTTTTCTAGGTCTGCAGGATGGTTTACTGTTGATCTGGCTGTATTTCATGGACACAAGACGCAAAAAATACTTTCATGCTGTTCTGCCATCTTCAAATAAGTCTGTTTTTACACAAGGCAAAATGTTGGCAAGTCCAGCTTAAAATTATATTTTATTTTTGAATTTTATTTATTTATTTTGAGAGAGAGGGAGAGAGATCACACAAGCAGGTGAGGGGCAGAGAGAAGGAGAGACAGAATCCCAAGCAGGCTCCGTGCTGTCAGCACAGAGCCCAATGTGGGGCTTGAACTCATGAATCGTGAGATCATGATGTGAGCCGAGATCAAGAGTCGGATGATTAACTGAATGAGCCACCTAGACGCCTCTAAAATTATATTTTAATATATTAATATGGCAAATTAAATGAATAAATTACCTTAGGTAATGCTAATGATACTTTACTGTAGTGGGCACTGGGTAAAGTGACCATGAGTAACCTGTACTTTTGTGACCAGCCACTGAGACCTTACCAGTCAGGTTCTTTCTGTTACTCATATTAGCTTTAGAGACACTGCTCAAGGTTTGAGGCCCTACGTCTTGACACAAATCTTACATTTGCCAATTAAGGGAACAGTGGTAATATGTACCAGCATTTCTAAGAAACTACTGGAAAGGCAGGCAAGTTTCAGGAGCTTGAATAGACTTTCAACATATCTAGGACAAAATGTGCAAACCAAGAACAAAAGGTGCAAACCTAAGACTTTGGATAACTAGTACAACTCCAGCAATGACAAGGGAATTATGAAAAGGAAAGCTTAGCTTTCTCAGTCTCCTCTATCCAAATGCCACACTCCCCTCCCCAACACCCTACCCCATTCTAGACCCTCATTGCTTTGATGCTGTCCCCCTTTTGTATCTTCTAGCTCTCTCACAACTCTCCCTCTCAACCACACACAGGCAAAAATTAAAGTAGGTTTTCACCCACACTGTACACTTAAAAAGGAATTAGATAAAACTGATTTGTCTGTGTGAGAAGAGAGCTTATATAAACTTAACATTATTTTAAAGAAATGCTGGATTACCTAAATTTAATAAACTCAATGGATTATTTTCACCAGGGTTATCTGTATTTTAAAGCATATCCCTAATTGTGAAATAACAAAGTTAGAGATGATATAGTAACTTTTGGCATCATTAATAGTAAGAAGAGATATTTGAGAACAGAGAGCCCTTTGTGGAGTTTTCAAAATCACACCATGTAGGTAGCTGTAGCTGCTCCTACATATGGTTCAAGTAATTTCCCTGAATTTTATATGCCAATATTAGATATCATAATGAGGAGTAATGTCGGAAATGCCTTTTGTCCCTAAAATTTCACACAAATGTAAACTGTAATATTTCACATAATTGCTTATTGCTTATTAAAAGAATGAGTTACTTTTTATGAATCCACATGAGTTTCCATCTACCTTCTTAGGAGGATGATACAAGGGTAGGGCACTGAAGCATGAAATAGGAAAGAGAACCGGAGTTTTAGAACCTGTCTGCTTTTGAACACAGCTCTATTACAAGGACAGAACTATTGTCCAAAGAAGTTTATTATTGCTCCTAGGCCTAGGGCAGAAGTTCTTGAAGACAGACCCTCCCCAAGCCCCATCTGAGACCCACTGAATGAAAAACTCTTGAAGGTGGGGCCTAACAAACTGTTTTTATCAAGCCCTCCAGGTGATTCTGATACAGAAGAACCATTGGCCAAGGAGATTCAAACAGTCTGAAATGCAATACCAGGATTTGACAATAAAACAGTTTTTAAATTAATATAAGGAAACTCTTAAACTCTTGATTTTGTGAGTATAGTGATAGCAAAATGCACTGCTTTATGGCTTAAGATCTGAGAGACAAAGGAAGAAAGTGTAGTTTATTTACTTCAACTCATTAACGCACTGTGTCAAACCAAGGAGGTACAGCTTTGACAATATTAGCCACAGTTTTCAGAGCAGTTATCATGTGTCAGACTCTATACTAAGAGTGCTTATATCAATTATCTACTTTAATCTTCACAGTTGTTATCTTCATTTTATAGAAGAGGAAACTAAGACTTAAAGAATGTCAAGTAACTTTCCCTAAATCCCATAGTTAGTAAGTACCAGAACAAGGCCTGAAACCCAGATCTGAGTCAGAGCCTGGACTCTTAACAGTTTATAGCGCTGTCTCCAAGAGCTTTGAAAAAACATTTTGGTGAATTTTAGAGTACAGCCACCACTTCCCTTTTAGATTAAACACTGGCAAGATTTTATTGAGTTGTAGCCTTCAGGAATGACTATACTGCCTTATTCTGTCTGGCCTTACAAAAAACTCAGTAAAATGAGGTGGCTCAGTCGGTTAAGCGTCTGACTTCGGCTCAGGTCATGATCTTGTGGTTTGTGGGTTCTGCCTTGCGTCGGGCTCTGTGTGGACAGCTCAGAGCCCAGAGCCTGCTTGGGATTCTGTGTCTCCCTCTCTCTCTGCCCTCCCCTGCTTGTACTCGGTCTCTCTCTCTCTCTCTCAAAAATAAATAAACATTAAAAAAAAAATTTTAAACTCAGTAATTACAAGGGTGTCTGGGTGGCTCAGTCAGTTGAGCATCCGACTCTTGATATTGGCTCAGGTCATGATTCCAGGGTCATGGGATTGAGCCCTGCATCAGGCTCAGTGCTGAGTGTGGAGCCTGCTTAAGATTCTCTCTCTCTCCCTCTGCTCCTCTGCGCCACTCATGCTCTTTCTCTCTCAAGTAAAAAAATATATAAAACTCAGTAATTACAATTACACATTCAATGCTCTACTGTAGTTAAGATCATCATCATCTAAGAGACTTGTCTTTCAAGTCAGAATTTTGGGCAATTTACATGAAGGATAATAGGTTAGTTATTCTCCATTTTTAAACAAAACCAAAAATTTCTACTATGCAACAATTTCTGGCATGCCAGAAATTCAATGTACCATAATTTAGTTTTTTTTTTTTTCTTTAAAGTAATCTCTACCCCCCAATGTGGGGTCTGAATTCATGACCCCGAGATCAAGAGTCACACGCTCCACTGACTGAGCCAGCCAGGTGCCCCAGTATTTTTATTTCTTAATTAATTGAAAATATACTCCAAGTCAGCTCTTTCATTTATAGAATTTCTTTGCAAATAAATTTATAAGCGCCTTTCAATGTCAGTATCTATACCCAGATGTATTAGCAAATAAATACATGTAAGAATCTTGAACACAGTTCTAATAATGAAAAGTTTCAAGTAAAGTTTAGCAGCAACCATCACCAGAGCACTTTTACTTTCCTTTAATGACCTTGGATCTCAGCTAATTATGGAGCTCTGTGGGCTCAGGGTCACACCAAGAGTGTGAACTACTTGAATAAAAGGAGTAAAAGCAGGCTAGTTTGACACTTCCAAGTGCTGTAACAGCAGGAACATGTTAGAAATGTAGTGGAGGGGCACTGGGGTGGCTCAGTTGGTTAAGTGTCTGACTTCAGCTCAGGTCATGATCTCACTGCTCATGGGTTCGAGTCCTGCATCTTGGGATCTCTGTCTCCCTCTCTCTCTGCCCCTCCCCGCACTCATGCTTGTGCACACGCTCGCTCTCTCTCTCTCAAAATAAATAAATAAAACATTTGAAAAAAAAAATGCAGTGGAAATTGCTTGGCCAACTGAGGCTAGTCATGATGAAATCCACACTGTTGGACTCACTGTGTCCTTGACAGCCATGAAGCAATGACAGATCCAGCGCCGAGTGGTGCCGTCACGACATATGTAAGAGAAGGCTCTATCAAAGTTCCTATCCGGAGCACAGAAAGAAACTTTTTCTATTGTCTGGTCAACTATGAGGTCCTAGAAAAAGGGAAGCACAAAGGAACAGAGGACTTATCAAGTTATTCAAGCTCCTCAGAATAAACACAGGATGTTCACTTCATAATAGAGTCTCCACAACAAATGAATTGAGACTATGAAATAGCTAGATCTGAGGCCAGCAGCCTGAATACTAAGAATTTGACTTAGGAGAAATCCCAAGAGGCACTCTGCCCAGATGCCTCTGTCACTTCATCTTCTGTTCTAAAACATATGCTTGCTGCTTTTAGTTTTATCATGGTATATTCCATGCTCAATTTGATAATATATGTAAAATCACTATATCTCATTTGATTCCCATATAACTTATATTAACTTAGTGATCATTTAATTTTAACTATGACTTTTTTATATACTTGCTGAATGGCACTGTATACACACAGTATAAACATTACACAGAATGTTTTTTAAAATCTTGAGGCTCTGAGATTCTTCTACGTGATATTCCCAGTCTAGAATCCCTAGATGCTGAGGTGGGGCTGTAAGAGCTAAAACATAAAATCAAACAAAATAGTTTTTATAAAGCATCACCATAATGGCTCATTATGATTTTATTTTGCATAATGTGCTTACTATGAATTTCCTCTTTAGCAAAATGATTTCTTCTTTTGGATTGTCTGTCATTTTTCTTATTGATATGTAGGAGTTCTTTATATATTCTAAATATGAGCCCTTTATAGATTATATGCACTGCAAAATTTCTTTTCCATTCCTGATGAGTCCAAGGGTGAAAAGCCACCAATTACTATTATCACTAAAGGTGGAAAAAGAACCAATTTAATACCAGTGCTACAAGTCGCCAGCAGGGGGCAAAATTACTTTCTAACTGGTATAAAACAATTAAAAACATAGCCTCCATGTATAACACATTTCATCCAAAACATTAAAAAAATACATAAGTTCTTAACAATAAATTTAAATGATCATTGTTTTCAATAATAATGTACATTTAAGAGTACCACTTCTTGGGACGCCTGGTTGGCCCAGTCGGTTAAGTGTCCTACTTTGGCTCACATATTCCTTTTATGGCAAGCATTTAAGAGCAGGGCAGAGGACTACAAAACAAATTTTAAGAGGGCAGTACATTTAAGCTTTTAAAGCTTTAAAAGATGTGTAAAGGGGCGCCTGGGTGGCGCAGTCGGTTGAGTGTCCAACTTCGGCTCAGGTCATCATCTCGCAGTTCGTGAGTCTGAGTCCC
This sequence comes from Panthera leo, assembly GCF_018350215.1. Lineage (NCBI taxonomy): Eukaryota > Metazoa > Chordata > Mammalia > Carnivora > Felidae > Panthera > Panthera leo. The sequence continues at coordinate 117,914,343 of NC_056684.1, forward strand.
GAGCTGGGCTCTGTGCTGACAGCTCAGAGCCTGGAGCCTGCTTGCAATTCTGTGTCTCCCTCTCTCTGCCCCTCCCCTGTTTATACTCTGTCTCTCAAAAATAAATAAACATTAAAAAAAGGGTACCACTTCTCTTGAAATTAAAAAAAAAAAAAGCCTTCGATGGAAGGTCAAAAGAACTCATGCAGCTGTATTAAGTCACTTAAAATGTATCAGACAAGTTACCCATCAAAATTGCTCTTTACCTGCAGACTCCCCCCCAACCCTTCAATAATACATGAATTTTTTTAGAAAAACTGCCTTCATGTTAAAATTTCTCCAGGCTTTAGGTCTCTTAGGAAATTTTAATTAATGATTAAATGTGCTTATATAACACTTTTATGGTCTCTAAGGTCAGAGTCTGTGTCTCTCTCTTTTCTTAATATAATTTATCATCAAATTGGTTTCCATACAACACCCAGAGCTCATCCCAACAACTGCCCTCCGCAATGCCCATTACCCACCTGCCCCTCTCTATGTCTTTATTCTTTATGCGTGTAGGACCATTTTCTTTCAAATGATAAATGCCACTTATGATTTGAGATATTATGTAGATTCTAAGTAAATGTTAACCAAATAAGCCATTTACTAGTCCTTAAGATTTCACTTAAATTGGGTGTTTGGTTAAATGGCAGGTTAATCATTTCAAATATCACTTTCTAAGAATATAGTTCCCTTTATTAAGGAACAAGAAGAAACTTCAGGTGTGGTCTTTTTTTTTTTTTTAATTTGGTAAAAGGTCCATCATCTTTTATACCAAATCTGTGGGGCTAAACATTTTCTTAAAATGTGTAAGAACGAAATCTTAACATTAAATTCAAATGCTCACTACATAAACATGCTGTCATGTAGAGCAAAATACTGAGAGAATTGTATTTTTTATAAGGTAAATGAGTAACTAATTTCGTTTCCTGAACACTAGTATCTCAGAAGACTGTACTTTGGACAAAGTGGAAGGATACAGAATGAGTGCAGCAGCTTAATGGCATTATATCTGATCATTAGGGATAAAATTTAAAAAACATGAGCAGTAACACATTAAAGCATATAAAATGTTTACCTTAGTTTTTTCATCCACAACTCTGAGTCCATCTGCTGATACCCACAGGACTGCCTTAACTGCTTTCTTTCCAGTCTTTTAAGAGAAACCAAAAAGGAAGGGGGGAGACACACAGATATATAATATTTAAAAAAAAAGTCATCTTCAATAGAAAACACTGACTTCTGCCTTCCAAAAGTCACAAGTACAGATGGAGTCCGAGTTCAGGAGGGGTGCCCAAAGCCAGATACTCAAACCAAACTGCAGAAACATTCAGGAAAAAAACAAGCCAAAGCCATTATTGTAGAAACACAAGGCAAAACAATAAGATAAAATTAAGTAAGGGGGAAGGGACAGGTGGACTCAAAACCATGATATCACATTCCATAAAGGGCAAAGAATTCATAAGTAGATTCTTCACCCCTTTAAAAAATCAACCAAGAAAACCAAGAGTCAGGTAAATATTAATACATAAGGAGTTACACCACAAGTATCTTCTACAAACGTATTTACAGTAAAAAGCAATATACATAGGTCTAAATTGAGATGCTGACCTATCCTCTGACTCCGATGTGTACAGCAGAACCCTTGGTCATCTGAAATTTTCATGTTAAATACCCAAGACGTCTTCATTATTTCTATAATAATCTTTAAAGACCATTATTTCTTCTCTCAGGATTAACACAGAACTGGTTTAGTTTTTAATTTGACATTAAATGCATGGAGACATTTTGGGGACATAGGAGGATTTAAAAAATTTTAAAAAATATTATTATTATTACATGAATTCTTTTTACTGGCTGAGAAAGACTTCTTTTGGCACACAAGAATCATGTGAGAACAAGCTGATGTAGGATTTCTCTTGTGATGGAATGAAAATGAGACAGTGGGACTTTGTAATAGTAACTTAACACCTTCCTGTCTTTTCAAATGCTCCAAGGATACAAGCAAAATAAAACGAATGCAAAATAAAGGCTGAGAATAGGTGTTAGAACATCATAAAAAAGTATAAATTAAAAGGAAACTGGTAGTAAAAAGTTGCAGCAGCCTCTAGAAGGGACAGAAGAGGATAAAGAAATGTCTACCATTCTCCTCTGTATGTGTCCAAGCCCAGAGCTCCTCCATATGGAAGGCATGGCCTTATTTAAATGAACTGTGTGCTTTACTCTGGGCTCATCTCCACTATCACCATGCATCTGATAAGAGCTTAGCACATGCCAGGCAGCAGAAACACTTAAAAATTTACAGCCCACTGAAAGGTGATGATTAAACAAAAGATAAATAATATAGTAGTAAGTGTTATAGTAGAGCTGAAAAATGTATAATGATGTCAGCAAGGAGGCATGGTCAAATCTATTTGTGGAATCAAGGAAGGTTATTCAAAGGAGAAGATCAAACTAGGTACTGAAATAATTTCTCTAGATGCACAATGTAGGGGTAAGGAGTCAGGGAAGTGACAGAGGTTGTGGACATGGCAGTCAAAAGAAACAGCAGCACAGGATATGGAAGCAAACAACATGGCAAGTCTGTGCTCTTTAAAAGCTTGAAAGTGGGATGGTTAAGCGAGGAGCAGTAGAAGATAAAGCATAGGAAAGGCCTAGCCATGGAGAGCCTTGTACACTTACTAAAGAATTCTATCTTAATTACATAGGCAATTAGGAGCTACTGACTGAATTTTTAAATGCATTTAAAAAATATCACTGTGGCAGCAGTATAGATGGGTTGGAAAGAGACTGAAAAGGAGGCTGAAAGACCACAACATGATTCCAGATGGCAGAAAATGAGGGTTAAGCTCTTTTCATTGAGATTGGGATACAGATGAGAAAGTTTTAAATGGAAAATATAAGAGAGAAATAGGAAGATCCCTCTCAGGTTCCTGGCTTGGGTAATTAGGTAAAGACGGTACCACAAACTAAGAGAAAAGAAGAGATGCAAAAACAAGTTTGAGAGGGGAAGAACAGGATTCCAGTTTTAGACAAGCAAAGTTTGGGATGCCTATGCAATATCCAGGTAGAGATAAACAACAGGTTATTGGATATTTAGGTCTGAAACTCAGTAGAGAATTCTAAGATGGAATTTTAGTTTGGGAAATATCAATCATGGGAGTAAAAAGAGGGCCAAGACCTGGAGAGAATATCAATAATTAAATAATTGGGAGAAAATGAGTCTCTGAAGCATCAGAAAAAGAATAGCCAAAGGGAAAGAAGAATGGAGAGACTAGGGTTATTGAAACTAAGGGAGAAGGGTTTCAAGAAACAGTAGGCGGTCCAAAATGTCAAGTGTTGCAAAGTGATTAAGCAAGGAAAGATGTGAAAAGTGTCCACTGGATTTAGCAATGAAGAAGATGTGGTAGAGTGATAGAGTTGTAATGGTTAATTTTGTGTGTCAAATTGGCTATGCTATGATCACACAGTTTTTTGGTCAAACAGTAGTCTAGATGTTGCTTTGAAGATATTTTGTAGATGTGATTAATATTTACAAGCAATTGACTTTGGATAAAGGAGATTACCCTTGATAATATGGGTGGGACTCATCTAATCAGTTGAATACCTTAAGGGTTAAAAACAGGCTTCCCTGAGAAGAGATTTTGCCTCAAGTCTCTAATACAGAAATTCTGCCTGAGCGTCCAGCCTGCTGGCTGGCCCTATACATTTCAGACTTGCCTGCCCCAATTCTTAAGCCCCTCCCTCTCTATATATGTATAGATATAGATATCTAAATATATACATATACATATATGTGTGTATACATGCACACAGAAATAGAAAACAGACAGTGGTTCTGTTTTTCTGGAGGTCTTGACTAATACAGAAGTGGAAGTCAGACTAGGTTGGGTTGAGAAGTAAATGAAAGGCAAGAAGAATCTGTAAATATTAAATACTCTCTTCAAAAAACCGTTCCTAAGCTTTTGCACAGCAAAGGAAACCATGCACAAAATGAAAAGGCAACCTACTGAATGGGAGAAGATATTTACAAATTATATATCCAATAAGGGGTTAATATTCAAAATACTCAACACCAAAAAACCCTAAATAATCTGATTAAAAATGAGCAGAGGACCTAAATGGGCACTTTTCCAAAGAAGACATACAGATACCCAACAGATGCATACACAGATGTTCAACATCACTATAGTAGCAAGGAAATACAAATCAAAACTACAATGAGATATCACTTCAGACCTGTCAGAATGGCTAGAATAAAAAAGACAAAAAAATAACAAGTGCTGGCGAGGACGTGGAGAAAAGGAAACCCTCATGTACTGTTGCGGGAATGTGAACTGATGCAGCCTTTGAAAAAATTAAATAGAAATACCATATGATCCAGTAATTCCACTACTGGGTATTTACCCAAAGAAAAGGAAAACACTAATTTGTAAAGATATATGCACCCATGTATTTATTGTAGCATTATTTACATCAGCCAAGATATGGAAGCAACCCCAGCGTCCATCGACAGATGAATGGATAAAGAAGGGTTAAAGCACACACACAATGGAATATAAAAAAGAACGAGATCCTATCATTTGTGACAACATGGATGGACCTAGAGGGTATTATGCTAAGTGAAATAAGTCAGATAGAGAAAGACAAATATCATATGATTTCACTTGTAGGTAGAATCTAAAAAACAAACAAAAACCCCCAGCAGAAACAGATCCATAAATACAGAGAACACACTGATGAGAGAGGGGAAGGGGGGAGGAATGGACTAAATACGTCAATGGGAGTGGGATATACAGGCTTCCAGTTATGGAATGAATCAGTCATAATGATAAATATAGTCAATGGTACTGTAATAGCATTGTAGTGACAGATGGAAGCTACACTTGTGGTGAGCATAGCATAATGTATAGACTTGTTGCACCTCTACGTTGTACACCTGAAACTAATGTAACATTGTGTGTCCACTATACTTCAATAAAACACAATTTAAAAGTTGACAAAAAAGATAAAAAATAGGTGCTGGGACCCAGTATCCACATAGTAGCAGGTGCCTTTACAGAAGAGGTCTGAGTGGGGCTCAGACAGTCACCCTAAGCTTTTGCACCATGATTTGCTCCATGAGGGCAGGGATTTTTTCCATCTTTATTATTTACTGTTGTAACCTCAGAGCTTAGAACAATGCCTGACACAGTATAGGAGTTTAAGAAATATCTTCTGGGAGTGCCTGGGTGGCTCAGCTGGTTAAGTGTCCAACTTTGGCTTAGGTCGTGATCTCACGGTTTGTTGGTTTGAGCCCCACATTGGCTCTGTGCTGGCAGCTCAGAGCCTGGAGCCTGCTTGGGATTCTATGTCTCCCCCTCTCTCTGCCCCACTCCCGCTCACACTCTGTCTCTCTCAAAAATAAACATTAGGAAAAAAAAAAAAAGAAATATCTGCTGAAGGAATAAAGTTGCTAAATATCTACTAAAGGGAATAAGGGACAGTTGATCAGTAACACAGAAGACTGACAAATGACAGTGAAAATCCTGTGTAAGAAATTTAAATTTGCAGCTTTATCAGTCCACTGATTGTTCAACTGTAGTCTGCAGTATTCAGCATCTGAGTCAACAGATAGGACTACTTCCAGGTTGGGAGACTGAAAGCAGAAAAAAAATCAAAGGTCATTATTTAAGTAATCTCTACACCAAACGTGGAGCTCAGACTCATGATCCCGAGAACAAGAGTTGCATGCTTCTCTGACTGAGGCAGCCAGGTGCCCCTCAAAGGTCATTTTAGAATGGGATTGTTCCTCATTTAGTCTCCTTACCATATGTAGCAAAATATAACATTTTCTTGGCCCAAATTACACTGTTATGAAAACATCTCTGCTTTTTTGAGGTATGCCTATATAATAAATTTTATGGTATTGTACTAATATATCACTGAGGCACTGTATTTATCATATTCCATGGCCTTTGATCTTCTAAATAGGGGAAGAAAACATAGTATGAGTTCTTGTATTTGTTCTCACATTTGGGTGCCGATTCTTGGATACATATAGTTACTTCAATCAGATGTTGAGATATTAACACTCAAAGACACCTGTAGCTGAATTTAAGTCCAGACTTCATCATACATATTCTATGGTAGCAATGCTCCTGTAGTATTTGTGCATTTTATAGTCTTCCATTCTGATAATATAAACTAAGATTGCCAAGCACTTTTCAGAAAATGATAAAAGTCATAGAAGATCAAAGTTTTTGCTTTTATGTGTCCTAAAAATGTCTATTCAAGCCAATATCCTAGGACGGAAGCTCAAAGTTAGCTAACCAAAAGACTGAAATACAAAGATAACCCAGAGTAAGTATGAAATACAGAATTTAGGTACATCTTAGTGATGCAAACACCCCTTAAAAAAAGACTACATAATACTTCATTACCATTGTTCCAAAACTATTTTTTAAATAATTTCAAAGTTATAGGTAGTTCACATTGATTAGTCACTTATGAAAAACATGGTTTTACAACAAAAAGAAAATTGCTTATTCTTCAAGGAAAGAAGATGCATTTAATAACATGGACAGAACTTAAGTAACTTCATATTTAAACTGGTAAAATCTGAGAAGATCACACTAACCTATGAGTGAAACATGACAAATATCAAGTATAACTGAGCTAGAAACCATGCAACTCTCTATAAGTCCAACTTAGAATTTTAAAATTAACATCTGCCATAAGCGCTTTTTTATATAGGTAGACATAAGCTAATACAGAAATTAAACAGACTCTGATATTAAGAGAAAATGATAGCAGTTAGTGGATCTATTACAAATTATTGAATTAAGAAACTTATACTGCAAGTAAGAGAAATGCACAGGTAATGTTCAAATGAAAATATAAGCGAAGAAACAAAATGATTGCAAAACTGACACAGAAATAGTAACTTTAGCTAAGTACACTGAAAGATCACTTTCCCCTAAATATAAAAGCTACTCACAATAAAAGGCAATTGAAATAACTAATTACAACAAAGAACTGTTATCTACCTACCTATCTCCAAAGATTGTTTGCTTGTTTTTAAAAAGTAGACATCACTTAAAGAAAGAAAAAGGATGATGATCACATATTGGTGATAGTCTTGGTAGGCATATCCTTATGGTTGCTCTTTAATTTTACATATTGGTATTATCTAGGGAAGTACTTCAGACTTCCAGTTGGAGAAATACGTTTTTAAACTGTTTAAATCAGAGATTGGCAAACTTTCTGTGAGGGACCAGATGTCAAATATTTAAAGCTTTGCAGGTTATAGAGTCTATGTCACAACTAATTAACTCTGCTACTATAGTGGAAAAGCAGCCACAGACAATATGTAAACAAATGGGCATAGCTTTGTTCCCGTAAAGCTTTATTTATAAAAACAGTGGGCCATAGTTTGCCAACCTCTGATGTAAATCATCATAATCCCTGAAAAGTAACCACTAATTAAATCTTTTTGGAAAGACAATATTGAAATACTAGACTCATTTGGAATTATATCTCTGAATTATCCTTATTCTTTTTCTTCCCTTTCCCTTCTCCCTTCCCTTCCCTTTTCTTTCTTTCTTTTCTTTCCTTTTTCCTTCCTTATCTTTCCCTTATTCTTTCCTTCTTTCTTTTACAAATGTGCTTATATGCTATCTATTGTTTTAAATTGCAACTCAGATCTCAGTGCTGCCCAACTCCAGAGTTCTGATTCCCAAGATCACCAATGAGATAAGAACGTGCAATTAATCAACATAAATAGAAGTGATATTTGCAGGCAAGACAATTCTGCTAGATGTATGATAGTAGATAAGAGCAAAAAGGTTAAACAGCTGTTCTAATGTTTAAGCCAAAGCAAATAAATGCTGTAAAGACACACAGGAAGCATAATTTGGCATAAATGAAATGTTAAGAAGCAACTGCAGCAAACAGACCACTTTGGGCAGGAAAGGCAGAGCAAGTCACTCTTTCTGAGCAATAGTAATTTGCCACTCTATTGTGCAACGTTCTTTCTCTACAAACCAAAATGATCTTCGAGTGTACCCAACATGTAAAGAATCACTGGTCAGTCTTTCTGTCACACCTACACACAGAGATAACCCAGTCATTACAGAGTAATGACATGCTAACAGGCAACTATAACGTGGTATGCCTTGTAATAAATGAGTAAGAAGCGTTTGTTTCACAGAAAAATGGGCTTCATTTTTTTTTTAAATCTGAGAAAGACCTTAAAATGATATTTGAATTTACGAACAGAACTGTATAAGGAACAAATTTTGTATTATAATTCCAAGATACAGTGAATATTCCCTAAAGGACAAAATGGCAAAGGGAAAGAAACACAACTTTCACCAGTATTTGAGGCTGGCATTATCTCTAATGGCTGTTTCACTAACACTACAGTAACCCTTTAATCTGGGACATTAAGTTACACTATATTTCCTGCATTATAAGTGAGAGGAGCCTTTAAAGGTAGCAAACAGCATGAAGGTTGAAACAAACAGCAAAGAAAGATTTCTGGAGGCAGTTCAGCTCTTCCAGTTTGCTAAGTCACTTTTAATTGTCAGAAGGGGGGAACCTAGGGATTATTCTAATACTATGAAGATTCCACAGGTATCTCAAATTCAACCTGTCTAAAACCAAATTCATCATGCCCCTTCTCACAATGAACAATTCCCCGATGCTTGCTCAACCATGCCCAAAGCTTGGGGCATCTGCATATCCTTCTGCATATCCCTAGCTTGAATGAATGAGTGAGTAGGAGAGCATGTTTCTCTCTCATCCCAGTGGTCCTGTGAATGTTGTTCCTTCTGTCGGAAATGCCTTTCTCCTCTTAGTTTAACTGGAAGTCATTGTTTTACATCTCAGCCTTAGGTGTCACCTCCTCCTAGAAGCCTTCATCACACTCTCACATTCAATCTTCCTCTCTGCTCTTGTAATACCTGTTTCTGTCACATGATTTGGTAACCATTTCTTTACCTGATTCCTTCCACTACAGGTTGAACTTGAAAGCAGTGCATTTGTCATTCATTCATTTATTCATTCACTAATTCAAATATTTTGGAGCAGGTCCTATGGATCACATACTATTTTAGGCATTAAAGACTCAGCAGTGAACAAAGTAAGTGAAGATTTCAGTCTTAAGAGAGCTTATGTTTTAGCGAAGAAAAGACAAACAAATAAATAAACTGTATGGTATGGGAAATGGTGATAAGCCCTATCAGAGAAAAATAAAGCAAAGAGGAAGAACACAAAGTATGTGTATATAGAGGAAGGTGGTATTTGGAATTTAAAATGAGGTTCTCAGTGAATGCCTCACTGAGAATGGGGCTTTTGAAGAAGGAATGGAAAGAGATGAAGTGAGCCATGCATATATCTGGATGATATGTATTCCAGAATAGAGGTTACAGCAAGTGCAAAGGTCCTGAAGCGGAAGCATAGCTAGTGGGTTCAAGGAATATCCAAGAAGCTAGCGTGGATGGAACTGAGGGAGAGTAGAAGATAGGAGAAGGGACAGTGGGAATTCATGTACCATGGCCTAGAAGGCCTAAAAGACTCTGGCTTTTATTCTGAGTAGGGCAAAAAGCTACTGGAGGATCTGGGGCAGTGGAACCATACAATGAGCCCTCTGTCTTAAAAAGATCACTCAGGCTGATATCTTGCGAACAGATGGTAAGGGGAACAACAATGAAAGCAGAAGTAGAACACCACTGCAATGACTCAGGTGAGAGGAGAAGATGGCTTGGATCAGGGCAGCAGCTCAGAGGTAATGAGACAGAAACTGTTGATGGAATAGACATAGGGTACAACAGAAAGAGAGGAGTAAAGATTAGATCCAGGATTTTTAGCCAGAGCACAGGTACAGAGCTGTTGTATAGTGAGATGGGGAAGATTAGGGGAAAGTAGTTTGGGAGGAAAAGATTAGGAATTAGGTCTGTGACACGGCATGAAATGCCTCATATAAAGTGTTTAATGATGATGATGAGGATGATGATAACAATACCTAACATTGCCCACTATTGCAGGCTGTTTTGTGCACTTTGCTAATATTTACTTATTTAATTTTCACAATAATCACATGAGGTTGGTATTATTATTATTATTTTTTTATACAGGGGAAACTGAGATACAGAATAGTTAAGAACCTTTCCCAAGGTCACAAAGCTAGTAAGTGGCTGAGCCATGATTAAATGCAAGAACCTGACTCTTCAGAGTCTGTGCCCTAGCCCCTATGCTATATTGCTTCTATGATGGAAACACCACTATGAAGTCAAGAGGCAATGTCAAGATAGAAATTTCAGTCATTGGCAGAGAGATGGTATTTAAATCCATGACACTGGATGAGATCATCAAGGGAGAGGTGTAGGTAGAGAAGAGTCCACAGACTGGGAAGTAGGCAGCAATATGAGGGAAAACCAAGAGCAGGATCCCTGAACTCCAGATGAACTGTGTTTTATAGCAGGGGAGGAATGGACTATGAGAGATCTGCTGATAGGTTGGGTAAGGGGGTAGGTAGGACCTTTAGAATAATGATACAGAAAAAAAACTTGACAAGAACAGCTTTGGTGGAGTGGTGAAGGTAAAAAGACTGATTAAATAGGTTTAACAGAGGAAGGGAGAGCAGAAACTGAAGGCACCAAGAAGAAACATTTTTTAAATAAAGATGATTTGTTTTGATCCACTATAAGAAAGAAAAACTGATATGGAAAAGAGTGTGGGGAGCATTGCTGGAGTAATAAAGAACTGGAATAATAAGAATCTAGTGGAGGAGATGGTCTCGGCGAGGAGCTCATACAGTTCATCTCCTGAATAGGAGGGAAAACAGAGCATATGGGCATGGATGTAGGTAGGTGAGTAGATGCGGTGCCAGCGCATGCTAGAGTTTTCTTCTGATTGATTCTATTTTTTCAGTGACGTAAGAAGCAAGGTCATCAGCTGAAAGAGAACAGAGTAAGAAATTCTGGAGGCTTAAGGAAAAAAGAAGTGTCAAATAGTTACCTAAAAATGAGAAAGTAAGAGCTAAAAAAAAAAAAAAAAAAAAAAGATTGTCTTGCTCATCTTTATATCTAGATAGCCTAGCATACTCCCTAGTATGTTTTACACAGTGTGATTTGAGCTCAAGAACCATTGTGTTTTCATGAATACAAATTAAAAAAGATGACTCCAAAAGTTGATGAATTTGTTTGTAATCTAGAAGAGGTCAGTGTTTGACATATTAGTTGATCATGTTATAGGAAATAATGAAACCAAGGATAATTGGAAATCTTCTGATAACTCTTGAGATTGTCTTTTTTTTTCCTTCAGAAATTTGTTACAATGGACTTCAAAAGGGGAAAAAAAAAACCTAAATCATAAAAGGTGCATCTAATAAAATACAAAAGAAGGTAAAATTTACATAAGGGCATGGGAATTTAAAAAACAGGAAGACAAGGAAAGAGGCAGCAGATATTCCCTCTCTCTTAAAGAAAAGGATCCAGAATGAAGGTAAGCAGTAAGTATGATTTGTTACAGAGGAGAAAATCTGGGAAATCTAAAATAGAATGTAGATGTTGAGTACACTGACTTTAAGAGTAGTCATTAATACCACAAAATGTTTTCTCTCAACAATTAGGACTGAAAGTAATATAACCACATATTACTCTTCAACCATGCATTCTCTAAAAGACAACCATTTCTAATTATGCCATTTAACAACTGAAAAAGCAAAAGAACATGAAAAAATATATTTGGCAGGACATTAACAGGATCTGCTAAGAACAGATATAGTATTTTTGGTGATTTTTACACAGTTAGAAGTGCCCTCCCCTCTCCGAATTCAAAGTGACATAATAGCCCAAGGAGGAGTTCATAAACTCAAATATCTACAGGGTTAAAAGCAGATAACAAATGAGTGAAGCAGGCTGAGTGCAAGGACATTAGGGAGTTGCAGGGATTATGGCAAATAGGCAACCAAAGGGTACACTGGCTACTCAACTCAAGCCACTGCTGCCACATAGAAAGCATTGTTTTACCAGATCTTCCAATTCTTAAGATATTCTAAGTTTCATGTGAAAACTCTCATGTTTGACATTTTGGCAACTAATTCAAATTTATAAACTGTGCAAGGCATACAATGCATGTTTGTGGGAAACATTCAGGCCCTTGTGCTATCTAGAGTACTTCTGAGAAAACATCAATATGGAGTAGGTGAAAAAGTCTGCACCAAGTTTCAGAAAACCTTGGTTTCAGGGTAGGCACTGCTCTTTACTACTAACTGGGTGACTTCTTTGAGCTTGGTTGTAAAATGTAGTTTCATGAACTATCCTAATTCACTGAGTGGTTGTGAACAGTAAATAAGAAATTAGGTCAAAGCATATCACAAACTATAAAGCTCTATATAAATATAAGCAAATCGCTTTGAGATAATGGAAAATATATACTGGTCTCTGCCCCTGGTTCTGGGCAGAAAGCTTCTGCAACCCTTGTAACTTCCTAATTTCCCAAGTGATAAGAGCACTGTGAGCATCTCTTGTTCTGATATTTGGTCTGTGACTCCATCCCTGACACAGAACTCCTAAAACCCTTGTAAATTCCTAAGTGATAAGGACACTGATAAGGAGCATCTTCTGTTCGATGAGGCAACTTTGGGTAGGCTCCTAGATAAGGGCTGATCAGCAGAAAGAACAAGCCATGATGAGAAGCTTGTTCAGCCTTACCTCAGATCCATCCTCCAGGGAAGGAAAGGGGTTAGAAATCATTAATAATTGATCACGCCTATGTGAGGAAGCCTCCATAAAACCCCAATAGTACAAGGTTCAGACAGCGTCCAGGTTGGCAAATGCATCATACTAGGAGAGTGACACACTCCATCTCCACAGGGACAGAAGCTCCCGGAACCCTCCCAGACCTCACACTGTGTAGCTCTTCTTCTGTTTCTTTTATCGTATCTTTTAATAAACTAGTAAACATAATTAAGTATTTCCCTAAATTCTATGAGCTGTTCTAGCAAATTAAACCAGAGGAGGGAATTGTGGGAACCTCCAGGTTTTAGCCAAACTGTACAGAATTTGTAGGTAACGTTGGGACTTACTACTTGTGACTGGCATTGGAAGTAGGGTAGGGGAAGTCTTGTGGGACTGAGCCCTTAAGGTGTGGGATCAGATACTATCTCCAGGTAGACAGTGTTAGAACTGAGCTAAAGTGTGGAATAACCAGCTGAGGTTGCAAAAAATTGGTTGGTGTGGGAGAAAAAAAAATCTCTACATATTTGGGGACCAGAAATGAATACTTTATGTGAGTAGTAAAGGAAATTCATAGAAGAGAGACTCGCAGGAGGTAGACTGACTGGAATTTTTCTAATACAATGGCCTAAGAACATTTCATATCTCTGTATTCAATCAGTTCTTCATAAAATGGGAATATAGTTTACCTAGCTCAGAGGGTGCCTCAAATATATTAAAATTATAAAATCCTTTTCAATCAAACGTTAAGTGTCATGTAATCACTTGAGTTAATCAAGTATTTATTTGGTACGGCCAAATACACTAATGAAGCTGTATGCAGTACATCCTAAAAAGTTGAGTACATTCTTGGCTCTCCTAACAATGGTGAGCAATTTAATGTAGCTAGTTTGGCAAATGGTTCTCAGGGTTTTTTTCCTTCTTTCTAAAGACGTGTGTAAGCTTGGGGCGCCTTGGTGGTTCAGTCGGTTAAGCATCTGACTTCGGCTCAGGTCATGACCTCGAGTCCCACATTGGACTCTCTGCTGTGTGCGCAGAGCCTACTTCAGACCCTCTGTCTACCTCTCTGCCCCTCTCCCACATGTGCCTGTGTTCTTTCTCAAAAAAACAAAACAAAACAAAAAAACCCAAGAGGCATATAAGCTTACAATGAGCTAATAATACAGTAACAGACTCAGGTTTATCTGTTCCCTATTGCAAAAGCTTGTGGAGACACTGCTTCCATTAACTGGTGATGCAGGAATAGGGAAGTGACCCATTGGTCAGGTTCAGGAAACAACTTAGGAAAAAGAAGAAGCAATCCTCCTGGCGATGATCTATAAATCCCGATTCAGGGCTAATAATCTTTTTATCTACCTACTTTTATGCAAATGTGCTTGGTGGACATCCCTCTTCCTAACTGTTGTTTTCTTTATCTTCGACCACTAAACCATACATGACATGAAGGCTAAGAAAGTGTCAAAATTTATGAGAAACTGTACTGGATTAAAAACTCAATAATATTGTAGTAGCATTGTATGGTTACAGAAGATAACTACCTTTATCATAGTGTTTCAAAATGTAATTAACTATAAAATCACTATACACCTGAAACTAACATGTTATATATGTGAACTATACTTTAATTAAAAAAAAAAAAACAAAAAAAAAAACAAAACCCCTAAAACCTACCAGGATGCCTGGGTGGCTCAGTCGGTTAGGCGTCCGACTTCAGCTCAGGTCATGATCTCACACTTTGTGGGTTCAGGCCCTGTGTCGGGCTCTGTGCTGACAGCTCAGAGACTGGAGCCTGCTTCCGATTCTGTGTCTCCCTCTCTCTCTGCCCTTCCCTTGCTCATATTGTGTCTCTCTATCTCTCTCAAAGGTAAATAAGCAATAAAAAACAAAAACAAAAACAACCCCAAAAAACAAAAAACCTACCTATCATATACTGTTCTATGAGATTCTTCATTTTCAGCTTTCATTAAGCCACAATTGACCTGGCAAACTTGACAAACCAAGTCTCTTCCGCCAGGCAATTTCTTGTAGATTAGTGCGCAAGTGGGTTGAATAATGGCAATTTGAAAGATTTAAAAGGCTCCAAATTAAAGTTTTTCATTTAAAAGCACATTCCTGCTGAGATTATGGGTAATGCTTCTTCCCCGTTGGTTTTTATAATTTTTTAAATGACTTACTATAACATAAAAAATTGTACATTAGAATAAAATTGTCCTGCCATAAAAAGAATTCTCCCTTCAATAACAAAAGAATTCTGACAGTCACAATGGTTCACAGATGCTAGTAGGAGATTGTTTAGTATCTTTTTTTCCTTTTTAAAAAAGTTTTTATTTAAATTCCAGTTAGTTAACATATAGTATAATATTAGCTTCAGATGTACAATTTAGTGATTCCACACTTCTGTACAACACCTACTGCCCATCTGCTGAGCGTCTTTTAAGGAAATTCCGTGAGAGTAAAACTCACTAGTATGATTTAAATATCTCCAAATAAGGGGCTCCCGTGTGGCTCAGTCAGTTAAGCGTCCAACTCTTGGTTTCGGCTCAGGTCATGATCTCATGATTTGTGAGATCAAGCCCCGAGCTGGACTCTGTGCTGCCAGTGCAGAGCCTGCTTAGGACTCTCTCTGCCTCTTCCCCACTCAAGCTCTCTCTCTCAAAATAAATATTAAAACAAATTCAAAATAAATAAGCATCTCCAAATAAATAAAATGTTGGTTTGAACCCCTGAAAAAAACTCTTTAAAGCCTTAATAAAAAAAGTGAGTTGAGGGGTGGCTGGGTGGCTCAGTCAGGTAAGAGTCTGACTCTTGATTTTGGCTCAGATCATGATCTCGTTTGTGGGTTCTAGCCCCACATCAGGTTCTGCGCTGACAGTGCAGAGGCTGATTGGGTTCTCTCTCTCCTTCTCTTTATGCCCCTCCCCTGCTTACACGCTCTCTCAAAATAAATAAATAAACAAAAAAACATAAAGTGAAATAAGTTTATAGGAAGCTATTTATTAGCACCTTTTCAGGTTAAATCTTTTTATTTTATTTTAAAGATTTTATTTTTCAGTAATCTATATACCCGGTGTGGGGCTTTAACCCACCACCCTGAGATTAAGAGCCACACTCAGCAACTGAGCCAACCAGGCACCCCAAGCTTCAATCTTTAAAACTTTGTTTGTAAATAATAAGAAAACAGAGTGACTGTATAGCATAGTGACTAAGAATGTGGGCTTTGGAGTCAAATTATCTGGTCCAAAATTCTAGCTTCTACCACTTATTAGATCTGTGAATTTGGGCAGGACACCTAGCTCTATAAACTTTAGTTTCCTCACTGTAAAACAGAGAGAATAATAATTTCAGGGTTATTTTAAGGACTGAGATGATTCTTAATTTTCTTTCTCATGCCATATAATCATGTTGCAAAATGCAACAGTGTGACCCAGTTCAGCTACACTGTAAGTGCACCCTGACTCCATTCTATATAGCAATGAATATTGCCACTTTGGGATGATTTTGAGTTGAAAGCTACCTTTGTTCCCTAACAGCATGTTGTATAACCTTTTAACAAGTTTTCTCTATAAACCAAATCAATATTTTCTATAACCTAGCCTTCTATGCAAGGTCTATACAAGGTTATTATTTTTTTTAAGTTTATTTATTTGAGAAAGAGAGAAACCCAAGCAGGGCTCAAACCACAAACCATGAGCTCATGACCCGAGCCAAAATCAAGATGCTTAACCAACTGAGCCACCTAGGTGCCCCAAGGTTGTTTTACTAAGTAGACATATTAAAAACTGATCACTTGGAAGCTAGTTTAAATTGTATAATAATTATGGTGATGTAAAATCGCTTTGAGAAATTCTATTTGGAAAAGAATAAATATCCACAAAAACTTCCTTAACAATTATAATGCCTATTTATATAGTTAACCCTTGAATACTGAACTGTGTAAATCCACTTATGTACAGATTTGATAAATACAGTACTGTAAATGTATTTTTTAAGATTAAAAAAAAATTTTTTTAATGTTTACTTTTGAGAGAGAGAGAGAGAGAGAGAGAGAGAGAGAGAGAAAGAGTAAGCACGCACAAGTGGAGGAAGGGCAGAGAGAGGGAGACAGAGGATCCGAAGCGGGCAAAGTGGGCTCCACACCAAGAGCAGAGAGTCCAATGTGGGGCTAGAACTCATGAACCGTGAGGTCATGACCTAAGCTGAAGTCAGTCGCTTAATCCACTGAACTACCCAGGTACCACAAGATTTTCTTAATTAACATTTTCCTTCCTCTCGCTTACTTTATCATAAGAATACAGTACATAATACATATAACATACAAAATATGTGTTGATGGGGCACCTGGGTGGCGCAGTTGGTTAAGCATCTGACTTTGGCTCAGGTCATGATCTCATGGATCCTGAGTGTGAGCTCCACTTAGGGCTCTCTGCTCTCAGTGCAGAGCATGTTCAGATCTTCTGTCTGCTTCTCTCTCTGCCCCTCCCCCACTTGTGTTCTGTCTCTCTCACAAAAATAAACATTAAAAAAAATATATGTGTTGATGGGCTGTTTATGTTATTGGTAAGGTCAACAATAGGCTACTGTAGTTAAGTTCATGGAGAGTCAAATATCATACAGGGATTTTCCACTGCGGAGAGGGATGAAGGCCCTGATCCCTGGCATTGTTCAGGGTTAACTGTAATGATGCAGATATCTATAGGATTAGTTCTTTCTAGATATAGACTTGTTAATTTAACTCAAACTCAAGATGTCTACTAAGAAATTTTATTGTGACATATGTGGGTAAATTATATGACTTTCTATTTCAGATTCACAGCAGTAAACTGAATCAAGCCATTCAACCTCTTCAAATTTGTTTATAGACAAATTTATAGTATAAAGGTGACCTACATGAACATGTAAAAACCAGTTACAACTAAAATATTTACTTAAGAAATGGAAACTATTTGTTCTTTAAAACAAATTTCCAAGGTAACAAAACCACCTAGTAAAAAAAAAATTGTGATGGGATTTTTATATTCACATTAACTTTTTATAATTTATAGTCAGTTATCCAATGACAGTAGTGTTTTCTTATGCTGTCTCAGTCTGAATTATTTTGTAGCACTTACTCAAAACTAAACAATGATAAGCTTTGACACAAAAATGTTAGAAATGTATTTAGCTATTTGTATATATATTCTTAATTTTAAGAAACTCTGAACATTAAATAATCATTACTTGAAAAGCATATACAGAAAGAATATCCCACATAATGATAGATATTTGGTAGACTAATTAAGATCATTTTTCTTAGATTAGCAGCCCAGGTTTAAAAAAAAAAAAAAAATCACAGAATCTCCAAATGTAGGTTTATGTACTTTCACTCACTTTACCTGAAATTTGATTTAGACTGAAAAATAAAAGTATTAGCACTGAATGTAAAATGTGTACATTCAATTTCCACTCGAAGTTAGTTTTTCTTCCCATTTCTCCCTCAACATTGAGCACTAAGTAAAACCCACTTGTTAAAAACCCAGCTAATATGCTAGTATGAACAGCTTTGTAAGATCAAATTAAATTTAATACCTAGCTTTGAGGAAATAATCCTCTTTTAACTTATCTGCTTTAATTATTGGATTTTAGTATCAACAGACACACAGTTAACATCATAGATAGCAAGTTTCCAATTTATTAATTTCCCTCTATAGTCAAATCAATTCCTGTATTATGAAGAAACCAATGTCAGTGCTATACTAGGGGTGTAACTCCTTATAAAGCAAGCACGAATGTGGCATCAAACTTACTTTTCCAAAGAAGCCTTTGAAGAACTTCCTTTCCTGGAGGAACAGGGGGACAAGTCGAGCGCTATTATTGTATGGGCTAAATGTCCCAGGGTTTCACACCAATAAGCACATACAGAAGTTGGGTAAAGGGCAAAGTAGGAGAAGGGGAGGGAGTGAGAGTTTTAAAGAGTTATCCATACCAGGAGTGACAGGGAAAAAGGAAGGGTGCATGAAAATGCAGGGAAACATACTATATGGCCCAAGAATCCATGAAAAGAGTGAGAAGAAATCAGAACCTGTGTATCCATGCAGAGCAACTAGTTAGTTTAGTATTCTGTATTTACTTTTGAAACAGAGATTATCCAAATTTGGCAGCAGAGAAAAAGATGAACACATATTGGTTTGGCAAGATTTGCATTTTAAATTTCCTAATAGTGAGTAGTAAATACATTTTTCAATTTTCATATACATTTTTTCAATGTAAACATCAGTGGTCAACTATGTGGAAGTCATGAATTAAAAAAACAGTCCACATTTGAATAACCACATAAAAAATGCAACACATAAAATTAAATTATGAGTATGCAGCAAGAATCCTTGTCAAACTTTTTCTTACTGAGTTCAAGAGGTTACTTAGAGAATCCTTACTTATGCATTAGGGTCAATTTGTATGTTTTTTCTTGGCTGATCAATTCCACAACAATCATAGGGGAAATAATAGATACGTGCTATTCCAAAAAGAGAATAAATCAGCTATAAAGAACACAAAGCTAATGTTTTCATTGCAGCTGAAAAAACAAATATATCTGAGAACCAAACAAGAACCACAAATTTTAAAAATAGGGTTTTGTTTTCTTTTAAAATGTTACTGTTTTAGAATAAAGAAACTTGCATTGACAGTTCTAAGTATACAGCTCTGAAACTATGTAGATAAGAGAGAGCTATCTAACTATGGTCCCAGCACCAATCTTTAAGCATGTACAACTTTGAAAGCTGGCTACCATTTAAAATCAGAACTTGAATGCAAAGTAGATGGGTTCTAACCCAAGCTGTCTTAACTTTACATTTCCTAACTCTGGTTGAACTATACTTTAAGCTTTTCGTTTTTAAAATCAGCGTTTAATGTTGGATAAGTATCTAGAAAAAGACAAATGTACTGAAATTTTGCTCTCTCAAACAATTTATAAACTCATTCACTACTCTCAAACACTGAATAGTTTGTTTTCCACCTAAGTTTTGAAAATCACAAACAGCATCAAATATTTCCAAAAAAATGTTTTGAACTTAAGCTGGAAAAACAATGAAGTAATTGAGGTAGTTATTGTAATAAGAGTAAGTTTATTTCTACTGCCAAGTTTGGTGACCCTAGTTTTGTTAGACTGTGAGTAACCATCAGCTTTTAAAGATGCAGCCCAAGTTAAAAGATTCACCATTCTTGAGGGCTAGGGAGGTGAGGGAAGGAGATCTGTTAATATTTAATTTAGCTCCCAGGAAAGCTCTTGTTAAACATGTAGTTTGCCCTCTTCATAAAAGACTTCAGATGTTAACAAAAAAAGTTGACGTGCAAATGCATTAAAAGATAGCTATCAGAGAATATTAGTGTTTTTTTAAAACAAGTTATGATTCTTTTACCTGCTAAAACAAGAACATATATTAAAGCAAATATATCAAATAGTGAATAAAAAAAACAACATATTAGAAACTGTCAGTATAATGAAACTAGTCTAAAACCCAGACAGAGAAGGAGAGACATTCAGAGACAACGGGAAGAAAAGACCTTTAAAAGGAAGAGTGTATTGAACTACTGTCAAGCAAGATAACCAAAGGCCCTATACACTTTTTACAAAATAGACTGATAAATGACATTACTACTCATCCTGCAACTGCCTATGTCATTAAAGGCACTGAAAATGGGCAATAGTTGTTTCTATTATTTATCCTATACAATCTAAGTCCCAATGCAGCTAATTTGTGCACTCATGTCACAAAATAAATGAGTAGAAAAATACCTTTAACTAACTTTATCATACAAAGTAAAAAGAATTTAAACATATTTATGCTCTTGAAAAGCATTTTGAAAATTCAATTTTGTTTAGTTACAGTATCATTTTGTTTGAGAATATTAACTATGCATATAACTTCTAGTTGATATTAAAGTAATCCTAAATTATAAGAGACTACATTGAGGAAAAATAGAAACCATACTTGCAAATTATCCAGCTTCCTCAATTATTTATAAATTTAAGAAGCTCTAGAATGTCACATTTTTAGTTCAAGTATCATCCAAGTAATAAGTTTACGATGTTTGTTTTGCTACTTAACTGATATATCTGAGCTATATAATTCTTTAAATTTTAAAACTCTGGCATTCAAACTAGTTACATATTTCTTCTTTAATCTTCTTTTACATTTACTTCCATTTATTTGAAACTCTAAGAAGGAGACATAGCTTTTGGTACAATATAAGCATCTGGCACAGCAGATTATAGATGTTTGATGAATGTTTGATAAGGGGCAGGAGGCAACCAGAAATTTCTGCACAGTAAAACTATGAAAAGAACAGAAAAATCATAAATATTTGTGAACTAATATGGTCTGAGAAGAACAACATCCTGAAGAATTCCAACTTACTGCAAGCCTCTCAGTGTAGAATTAGAAAGAATATTTGTAAGGGGGAGTTTTATTGACTATAATAAATAGGAATTGACCCCGATTACCCAAAAATTCAATCTTATTTTTTAAATACATGTTTACCTATCTGAAATTATACACAACATTTGCCCCAAGTCTCTTGGATAGCATTAGTTTGAAAAACTTTAAAGAACTTCTTGAATGAAAAGTTTAGAAGTGGTCAATTTCCCCTGAAAGTTTAAAAGTTTAAGTATATCCAGAAAAGCAACTGACATATATAAAACTTCGTATTAGTCATAAACGACCATAGGGAAATCAGGATATTTTAGAGATACATAAAAGGGTTTCATAAACTTTAAAACACTAAATGTAACATATGGTGATGATAATTGTTAGGAGATTTGATTTGACCACATATTGAGGACCTAATTGTGTTCTGTATACTCATTCTAGAAATATTTTTTGAGTGGCTACTATGTACCAAACACTGTTCCAGGCATAGGCATAATTTTTTAAATGGCAATTTGGTTACTATTTCTGATGAAAATAAAACCCATTAAATTTTATTAACTAAATAGTCCCATACCTCAAATAATCATGTTTATAGTTTATAATCTTCATGGTTAAAAAAAAGGTAAAAATTTCATTTGATTAAAAAATTATTTTTTTTTATTAACTTTATACTTTTAAGTAATTTCTACACTCAACATGGGGCTTAAACCCACAACCGAGATGAAGAGTCACGTGTTCTTCTGACTGAGCCAGCCAGTTGCTCCTAAAAAAATTAGTTTTAAAACTAGCTGGTGAAGGGGCGCCTGGGTGACTCAGTTGGTTAAGCGTCCAACTGATAATTTTGGCTCAGGTCATGATCTCATAGTTCAGTTTGTCAGTCCGAGCCCTGTGTCAGGCTCTGCACTGGCAGTGCAGGGCCTGCTTGTGATTCTCCCTCCCTACCTCTCTCTCTGTTCTACCCCACTTGTGCGCTCTCTCTCTCTCTCTCCAAGTAAAAAAATAAGCTTTAAATAAAAACAAAAATAAAATTAGATGGTGAATAATGGCCATCTCTGGGATTGCAAGAAATTTTATGTACTGTTTTTATTCATTTGTATTTTACACAATTAACTTATGTATATAATGAAGAGATGTTTCTAATGAAAAGTAGGCTTAAAAAAAAACACTTAAGGAGCACCTGGATGGCTCAGTTAGTTAAGTATCCGACTTCGACTCAGGTCATGATCTCACAGTCTCCTGGGATCGAGCCAGGCCTGGAGCCTGCTTTAGATTCTGTGTCTCCCCCTCTCTCTGACCCTCCCCTGCTCAAGCTCTCTCACTCTCTCTCAAAAAAACCACTTAAGCGGATTCACTGCTCATTAAACTAAATACCATTTCTTAATATATTCTGTACAAACTGAAACCATCCCTAGTTTTCCCTTATTTAGAAAGTGAACATGAAGCCACACTCTGAATTAAAAGACTAGCCTTCTAAGTGTAAGTTATATAAGTTATAAGATTTAATAACTATTTGTAGTTTGCTTCAGGTCTATGTAGTCTATTCACTGATTTGTCTATTGTTTTCGATCATTAGTATTATGATGCTTAAAATATTCTTTAGTGACTAGTAGGGCAAATCACTGCATTACTTTAAAAATTCTCTAAGCTAAACTTATTCTTCTAGTGAACTTAGAATTATTTTGTTAAAGAAGAGACTGAATTTATGTTTCTTGGAAAATTACATTACTTAGGCTGTATGTAACTGGAGAATAAACTCAAGTGGACATGACCAATCTATAAATTATAGTTTCACATATCATAATAGATGAATATAATCCCTTTAACATTAATGATGATTATACTAGGAAGGGCTTCAATCATTTAAGAATTTAAATGACCAAAATCTGAGGTAAATGTTATGTATGTGTGTGTATATGTACATGTGTCTACATATTGGTTTATTTTTAGTTTTTTGCATACTATAATCAGTTATTTTTCTCCTTTCCCTTCTACAATAGATCCACAGACATTTGTTCCAAAATATAATAGACCTCTCTAAGTTGGTTGCTTCTTTATTATTGTATCTTTTATATTGAGGGATTACAGAAGAGAGGTCATATGAGATGTACCAAGAAGTAGAAAAGTTTTGATTATTAAGCAAATTGAGAAAAAAAAAAAGCACTCACTAGTAGCCAGACTTGTGACAGCCTACCATACCAGCAAACCTAAAGCAACAAGTATTTAATGCTGTCTAGGGCAGGGCATGCAAAAGTAATGGTTAATGCTTTCATAGCAAAAGGGTAAAAGGCCACACGTTGGAGAGAAGGAAGGTTGCGAAGAGGATTGTCAGAGTTTATGAAACATTCTTCAAATCTATCCACAATATGATATTAACACTTTACTGCAAACCTTTATGAATTCTGAATCCATTCTCTCCTTTTACTAAATACACAGGCCTGTGCCTGGGATTTGTTTTATGGTATAATAGGCAAAGAAAACATTATGTATCCTGGAAAAGGCCTCTCCATTTCAAGTATGCTCAAGTTTGTGCAAAAGGCAGGGGAAATACACTGTTTATGTTAAAGGAGTATATAGAAGGAAACTGGGGAGTAGTAGCCAAAATAATAAGCCCTCCCCCCAACTGTAAACCTCACTAGCCATCATCACAGGTAACTCTATCTTCTACTTTTTCCTGGAAAGCTGTTTATTGTAGTAAATTTAAAATCAGTAATTAAAACCCAGTTATCACAGTTAAGACACTAACTCTAATAGTTTTCTCTTGGTTTTAGAACATTATTCATCTGTAAGATTTCATACCACTTGTTTAATTTAGGTTCTGAATCAAAAGTAACTTTTGGATAATGTCTGGCCTAAATTGGCAAAATTGGTCTTTATTACTGACATCTTTGGATGACAACATGAGATGCTCTTTATTAGAGAGCCCACATCTTTTGCCTTAAGAGAAATACTGTTATTGGATAGCGAATCATTAAAATTTATTGAGCAAAATCTTTAAAAAAAATATTTCAGCATATAGATCAACCCTGGCAACCATCAAATACATACAGCTTTCAATCTTTTTACAGCATCTTCACAGATGTGCATTCCTCTTGACTCATCAACTTCTACATGGCCGAGGTACTGTAGAAAAGAAGAAAAAAGTCAGGGTTATTGCTATGCTTATTGAGTAGCTACTATATGGTAAGTATCAGTTGGTAGAAAATTGAATATCAAAATTTCTGCACGTAAGAAACTACTACTATAGAAGAGTTAAGATAATGTTTCTAACCCTCAGTGTCCTCATATAAATGAGATTTAGAATAAATGTCTCAAAGAGCTGTTATAGAGAAGTGAAAAAGTACATGGTAAGCACTAAATGTTACCTAAATCTATTGGATCTGAATATAATAGCCTGTGCTAGACACAGTTACTGTGTCTCTGAACACAAAAAATAATCCTAAAATCAACTGTGTATGTATACATATATAAATACATGTATGTATATGTATACACACATATTGAAAAAGGCACAAATAAAAAGAACAGTTACTCAAAGGATGAAGAGATCACATATTCCTTTTATGGCAAGCATATAAGAGCAGGGCAGAGAACTAAAAAACAAATTTTAAGAGGGCAGTACACTTAAGCTTTAAAAGATGTGTAGAGGGGTTTGTCAGTTTGAGCCCTGAGCTGGGATCTGTGCTGACAGCTCAGAGCCAGGAGCCTGCTTGGGATTCTGTGTTTCCCTCTCTCTCTGCCCCTCCCCCACTCACGCTCTGTCTCTGTCCCTGTGTCTCTCTCAAAAATGAATAAACATTAAAAAAAATATTTATAAGATGTGTAGAATTTGAAGAGGCAAAAATTTAAAGGCTAGAAAACTATTTCAGGCCAAGAGAATTTAACAAAAGTTATAGGTGTAGAAAAGCATAACTATATATCTGCAAGTATTCCTGTTTGGCTAGAACATGAGGTATATACAGCTGGGAACTTTAATGCTGGAATGTGTCTTTTTATTATTTATTTATTTATTTATTTATTTATTTATTTATTTATTTATTACAAATGTTTATTTATTTGGAGATAAAGAGAGTGTGTGTGTGAGTGAGGGAGGCGTAGAGAGAGGGAAAGAGAATCCTAAGCAGGCTCCGCACTGTCAACGCAAAGCCCGACAGATGTGGGGCTCGAACTCACACAAACCGTGAGATCACAACCCCAGCCAAAATCAAGAGCTGGACGCTTAACCCACTAAGCCACCCATGGGCCCCGAGTCTCTCTTTAATCCTAGAGTCCATAGAGAGCTAATAAAGCTTTTTTTTTGCAAGGTTACAGTAATGTAATTCAAACTGTACCTTAGCATGGGAATAGGTAAGAGAAAACAGAAGGGATGGTGGGAATATTACAAAAGTACTCTTATTTATGTATTTATTTATTTTGTGACAGAGAGAGAGAGAGAGAGAGAGAGAGCGAGAGAGAGCGAGAGAGAGCGCGAGCCTTGCAAGCAGGGGAGGGAGAGGGAGGGAGAGAGAGAGAGGGAGTGCGAGCCTTGCAAGCAGGGGAGAGAGATGGAGGGAGAGAGAGGGAGGGAGGGAGGGAGGGAATCTTAAGCAGGCTCCATGCTCAGCACAGAGCCTCATGAGCTCCTACAACCCTGGGATCACGATCTGAGCCAAAATCAAGAGTTGGACACTCAACCGACAGAACCTCCTTGGCGCCCCTGAAAGTGCTCTCTTTTAAAAGGAAATTTATGGTCTGGTTCTGGGTTAACATTGAGTAGACCCACTTTTCTCTGTCCAACCCGCTGAATGAAAC
The DNA here is from genome assembly GCF_018350215.1 of Panthera leo. Classification (NCBI taxonomy): domain Eukaryota; kingdom Metazoa; phylum Chordata; class Mammalia; order Carnivora; family Felidae; genus Panthera; species Panthera leo. Next base: position 117,940,279 of record NC_056684.1, read on the forward strand.
CATAAAACCTGGACAGAATGCATGGAGCACCTATCTGAGGTCTCTTTTGTAAAGAGTAGAAAAGAAATTCAAGAAGAATACCAGGATCTTAGATATATATTTTTAAATATTTATTTATTTTGAGAGAGAGAGAGAGAGAATGAGTGAGCAAGCATGGATCTGGGAAGGGGCAGAGAGGGAGAGAGAGAATTCCACACAGGCTCTATGCTATCAGTGCAGAGCCTGATGCAGTGCTTGAACTCACAAAACTGTGAGATCATGACCTGAGCTGTAATCAAGAGCCAGACTCTCAAGATGCCTAGCCGACTGAACCATCCAGGCACCCTAAGGTACTTCTGAACTGGCAGGGAGTTTACCTCCCATTATCCTCCTCCTTTTTTCCTCCCTCTCTTTTTTGATGCTTCCAGTTTGAACTTAACACAGCCAGAAATCCAAAAGTGAGTGCTGTGGCAAAGAAAGAACTCTGAGGGAAATAAAAAAGAACTCTGGGAAAAGCACTCTAGCTGTGGCTCTAAGATCAGGAGAGAGTATAGGAATCATACTCCCTTTTATTTATCTCTCTTAATTCTTTGTTGTCTCACATCCCAGCTCCCCAAAATATCCTGTGGTGGTGGCGCTGATGGCAGCAATGGAAACCTGCAAGAGCCACACTTCTCAGGGAGGGGAACTTTCCTCCTGGTTAGTGAAACTGTGATTCCAGGAAGATGGGAACAACACCCTTTCTGCTTTTTTCCCCCTTTGTATATCTCCCACCATTTGGTCCTGCATAGAGGTGAAATAGTGGGAATGTATGGGAGAGCAGAACAACAAGAACCCCAGGAAACACAGGCATAGAGTTTAAGTAACTTGCCCAAGGTCACTTAGCTAGTGAATACTCAAACCCAAGCAGCCTGACCACGAACCATCTTATAATGCTCATACGTATGGAATTTTTCATTTTTACTCAAATCTTTCCAATACTGCATAAGTGCATAAAACCAGTGTATTACAATCAATTTAGGAAACTATTTGACTTCAAGTAACTTGAGGCATCAATCATAACGATCATTACCTAAGACCAAAATAATTAAATGTCTGAAGAATTTTAACAGCTATAATTTTGAGTGAACATTATATAAATAGGAAGAATCCTCACTTTTTAGTGAATCAAATGATGTATTATATATAGTTCTAAGCGGAAGGAGTCTAACCTCCTTAGGCCAAATCTGAATAATATGAAATCCAACAAGATAAATCTTTACATATTCTATTTTAGATTGTCAAATGCAACAAATTTTGCCTACAAATTTTATTTTCTAAACACTTTCTATCTAGATCCACATTTAGTTCCACTCTTTGGTTTTATAGATGAGAAACAGTGGTAATGTTTTCTCAAACTCAACATCACTGAATCCATTATGGATACTCAGTATATACAAGGGCCTCAAATTTTAGAGAATTTCTAAACTACTACATTAAAAACAATACATAATAGTGTTTCATATCAATAAGAAAGGATGCTGGTAGCAAATTTTCATGTGTACCTCTGTCTGGCTCAACAAAGGATAACTTTAAGACAGATTCCATATTTATCATCTTTGCTTACCTCTTTTTTCTACTAAGTTAGAACAATTTTACCCCCAAATTATAGGCTATCAGAAAAGTCAAATGTTTGGTGGCTCTGAACTAGCTCTAGATGTTCAGATTGACTCACACTCAGAAATAATAAAGTACTCTCTCACTGAAGACTGTTTTCATCATTCAGTTAGATGCAACAGTGATAGGTATATTACACTCAAATTCTGGAAAGCTCTATTTTTCGGCTTAGAAGACAATGATGAATGGACTTTTAAATACCTCCTTGGTTGAATTCAGCTCTAGAAAGGATTGCTTTATTTTCTGTTGATATTTGGCCTTTTTCAAAGTCCAAAAATATAATTTTAATTTTGTGGTCAATAACCAAAGAAAATAAAGCAGTGGAAAAGAGTAAAATCTTAGCAATTGAACTATTTGCATCATTGTTCTGACATTTTAACAAATTCTGGCATCTCATTCTTAGTGCCTTGTCACATATATTAAGTTCTTTTTGTTTCTTTACCCTTAATCACTGACTTAAAATGCCAAATATATATTTTTAAAAATTACATTATCCTGGACTTTCTATTTTGTTCTACTGTTGTGTCTTTCTATCGTGGCACTATAACATGCTATTTTGATCATCACGGTTAATTTAAGAATGCATTTTAACATGGTTTGGCATGGTCACTTTCACTAATTTTTCTCCCACGGAATTTTCCTGGTTATTTCCTATGTTCAATCTTTGTTATCAACTTTGGAATAACTTTGTTCAATTCCTGTCCAAAAAAAACTTTGGTGTTTTAATTAAGATCACCTTAAGTTCATTAGTTAATTTGAGAAAAACTGACATTATAATACTGACCTATTCCATCTAACACTATTTATTCAAGTCTTTTATGTCTCTGAAGTTTTATAGTAGCCTTCAAATATACTCTTGTACATTTCTTTCTAGATTAATAAGTATATTCCATAGCACTGCATCATTTAACATTCCCATCAAAGTGTATGACGGGTTCAATTTCCCTACATGCTCATCAGCACTTTATTTTCTATCAATTTTTAAATTATACCATCCTTTAATAGTTAGTATTAAACAAGTAGTATCTTGTGATTTTGATTTGCATGCTCCTAATGACTAATGATACTGAGTATCTGTATCTTTTTGTGTGCTAATTAGCTATTTGTATATCTTCTTCGGAGAAATACCAATTCATACCTTTGCTCATTTTTTAAAATTTGGCCTATTTATATACTTTTTAAGTTTTATTTAAATTCCAGTTAGGAGTGTAATATTAGTTTCAGACGTACAATATAGTGATTGAACATTTCTATACACCACCCAGTGCTCATCACAAACAAGTACACTCTTTCATCTCTGTCACCTATTTAACACCCCCCCCCCCCCCCAACCTCCCTTCTGGTAACCATTAGCTTGTTCTCTATATTTAAGAGTCTGTTTCTTCATCTGCCTCTTTTTTTCCCCCTTTGCTCATTTGTTTTTTAAATTACACATGAGTGAAATCATATGGTATTTGTCCTTTTTCTGACTTACTTTGCTTAGCATTAATACTACTCTCTAGCTCCATCCACGTCCTTGCAAATAGCAAGATCTTATTCTTTTTTATGGCTAAGTAATATTCTATTGCATATATATATACCACATCTTTATCCATTTGTCAAATGATGAACAGTGGGCTGTTTCCATAATTTAGATATTGTAGAGAAAACTGCTATAAACACCGGAGTACGTGTATCTCTCTGAACTAATATTTTTGCATTCTTTGGGTAAACACCTAGTAGTGCAATTGCTGGATTGTAGGGTAATTCTATTTTTAACTTCCTGAGGAATCTCCACTCTGTTTTCCAGAGTGACTGCATTAGTTTGCATTCCCAACAGTGCAAGAAGGTTCCCTTTTCTTCACATCCTTGCCAACACCTGTTGTTTCTTGTGTTCTTGATTTTAGCCATTCTGACAGGTGTGAGGTGTTATCTCACTGTAGTTTTGATTTGCATTTCCCTGATGATAAGTGAGGTTGACCATCTTTTCATGTGTCTGTTGGCCATCTGTATGTCTTTTTTGGAAAAATGTCTATCTCTTCTGCCCATTTTTAATTTTCATTTTTGGGGTGCTGAGTTTTATAAGTTCTTTTTAGATTTTGGATACTAACCCTTTATCAGATATGTTATTTACAAATATCTTCTCCCATTCCATAGGTTGCCTTTTAGTTCTGTTGATTGTTTCCTTTGCTGTGCAGAAGACATTTATTTTGATGTAGTCCCAACAGTTCACTTTTGCTTTTGTTTCCCTCGCCTCAGGAGACGTACCTAGAAAGAATATGCTATGGTCAACGTCAAAGAAATTTACTGCCAGTGTTCTCTTCTAGGATTTTTATGATTTTACATCTTACACTCAGGTCTTTAATCCATTTTGAATTTGTTGTTGTGTATGGTGTAAGAAAGTGGTTCAGTTTCATTCTTTTGCAGGTAGCTGTCCAGTTTTCCCAACACCATTTGTTGAAGAGACTGTCTTTTCCCCCACTGGATAGTCTTTCTGGATTTGCTGAAGATTAATTGACTACATAGTTGTGGGTTCATTCTTAGGTCTTCTATTCTGTTCCATTGATCTATGTGTCTATTTTTGTGCCAGTACCATAGTATATTGATTACTACAGCTTTGTAATATAACTTGAAGTTCAGAATTGTGATGCCTTCAGCTTTTTCTTTCATAAGGTTGCTATGGCTATTCAGGGTCTTCTGTGGTTCCATACAGATTTTTGAATAGCTTGTTCTAAGCTCTGTGAAAAAAGTTGTTAGTATTTTGAGAGGGATTCCATTAAATGTATAGGTTGCCTTGGGTGGTATAGACATTTTAGCAATATTTGTTATTCCAACCTATGAGCATGGGATGTCTTTCCATTTGTGTCATCTTCAATTTCTTTCATCAGTGTTTTATAGTTTTCAGAGTACAGGTCTTTCACCTCTTCAGTTAGGTTTATTCCTAGGTATCCTATTGCTTTTGGTGCAACTATAAATAGGACTGATTCCTTAGGTTTTCTTCCTGCCGCTTCATTATTGGAGTACAGAAATGCAACAGATTTCTGTACACTGATTTTCTATCCTGCGACTTTACTGAATTTGTTTATCAGTTCTAGTAGTTTTTTAGTGGAATCTTTAGGCATTTCTATATATAGTATAATGTCATCTGCAAGGAGTGAAAGTTTTACTTCTTCCTTGCCAATTTGGATGCCTTTTCTTTTTGTAGTCTGATTACTGTGGCTATCACTTTTAGCACTATGTTGAGTAAAAGTGGTGAGAGTGCACATCCCTGCCTTGTTCCTCACTGTAGGAGAAAAGTTCTCAGTTTTTCACCATTGAGTATGATGCTAGCTCTGGGTTTTCCATATTTGATACTTGGCCTTTTTTATGCTGAGGTATGTTGCCTCTAAACTTGCTTTGTTGAAGGTAGTTATCATGTATGGATGTTGTACTTTGTCAAATGCTTTTTCTGCATTTATGGGAATGATCAAAGTTTTTACCTTTCTCTCTCTTTTTTATCTTTCTCTTATTGATGTGATATATCATGTTGATTGATTTGCGAATACTGAACCACACTTGCAACCTAGGGAAAAAAAAATCTCACTTGATTAGGCTGAATATTTTTAATGTATTGTTGGATTCAGTTTGCTAGTATTTTATTGAAAATTTTTGCATCTATGTTCATCAGGGACATTGGCTTGTAGTTCTCTTTTTTAATGGTGTCTTTATCTGGTTTTGGTATTGGAGTAATGCTGGCCTCACTGAATGAATTTAGAAAATTTCCTTTCTTTTCTATTTTTTGGAATAGTTTGAGAAGAAAAGGTATTAACTCTTCTTTAAATGTTTGGTAGAATTCACCTGTGAAGCCATCTGGTCCTGGACTTTTGTTTGTTGGGAGTTTTTTTTTATTACTAATTCAATTTCTTTGCTGGTTATCAGCTTGTTCAAGTTTACTTTCTGTTTCAGTTCTGGTAATTTATATGTTTATAGGAGTTAATACATTTCTTCTAGGTCTTCCAATTTGTTGGCATATAGTTTTTCAAAATATTCTCTTATAATTTTATTTCTGTGGTGTTGGTTGTTATTTCTTCTCTCTCATTTGTGATTTTACTTATTTGGGTCCTTTCTCTTTTCTTTTTGGTAAGTCTGGCTAGAGGGGGTGCCTGGGTGGCTCAGTTGTTTAAGTGTCCAACTCTTGATTTTGGCTCAGGTCATGATCTCACAGTTGATGAGATCGAGCCCTGCAGAGCCTGCTCAGGATTATCTCTCTCCCTCTCTCTCAAGGTTTATCAATTTTGTTGATTTTTTTCAGAGAACCAGTCCTCCTGGTTTCATTGATCTATTCTATTGTTTTATTAGTTTCTATATATTTTTGCTCTAATCTTTATTATTTCCTTCCTTCTGATGGCTTTAGGCTTTGTTTGTTGTTCTCTTTCTAGCTCCTTTAGGTGTAGGGTTAGGTTGTTTATTTGAGATTTTTCTTGCTTCCTGAGGTGGGCCTGTACTGCTATACACTTCCCTTCTTAGGAAAGTTTTGTTGCACCCCAAAGGTTTTGAACTGTTGTATTTTCATTCCTTTGCTCATTTTCTAATTGGGTTGTATGCCTTTAAATTTTTGAGTTGTAAGAGTTCTCATTATATTCTAGGTATTAAGCCTTTATCAAATACATGATTTCCAAATATTTTCTCCTATTCTGTATATTGTCTTTTCACTTTCTTGAAAACATCCTTTGTGCAAAACTTTCAAATTTTGATGAAGTTCAATATATCTATTTTTTCTTTTGTTGTTTATGCTCTTGATGTCCTATTTAAGACTCTGCTACCATATTTAAAATCATGAAGATTTAACCCTGTGCTTTCTTCTATGAATTTTATGGTTATTACTCTTATATTTAGGTCATTGATTCAGTAAATTAATTTTTTACATGGTTTAAGGTAGAGCTCTAACTTCATTCTTTTAAATGTGAAAATCCTAGGGCGCCTGGGTGGCTCAGTTGGTTGAGTGACCGACTTCGGCTCAGGTCATGATCTCACAGTTTGTGAGTTCGAGCCCTGCGTCGGGCTCTGTGCTGACAGCTCAGAGCCAGGAGCCTGCTTCTGATTCTGTGTCTCCCTCTCTCTCTGCCCCTCCCCGCTCATGCTCTGTCTCTGTCTCAGAAATAAACATAAAATTTTTTTTTTTATTGTGAAAATCCAGTTGTCCCAATGGATGCAATGGATGACAATTCTTTCCCCCTTGAGTGGACTCTGCACCCTTGTCAAAAATCAATTGGACAAAAATATATCAGACTATATTTAATCTATCTTATTTGCTTCTTCAATCTGAGGATTCAAATACTGCTTTAAATGAATTCATCTTCCTCTCTCCTCCTGTAGCTCCCATTAGGCCTGGAAGTTCTACTGGCCTTTTTAATTTGTTCATCCATGTTTCCTCATCTCGTTTTCATATTTTCTCTTTATCATCTTGTGCTGCATTCTGGGTAACTTTATTAAATCTACCTTCCAGTTTACCAATTCTCTTTTCAGCTAGGTCTAATGCACTATTGAATCTATCCACCAAATACAATCTCAGTAACAGTATTTTTCATTTTAAGAAGCTCAAATTTGATTCTTTGTCAGATTTAATTCCTTTTTTTTCATGTCTTATTTTTTTCTTATGGTTTGAATTTTTGTATGTCTCTAATGATTTTATATATACATATTTTATAGTGTCCTCTATAGTCTATCAATTCAAGTTCTTACAGAGCTAATCTTGTCCTTTATTGTATAATCCTTATTATAACTGCTGATCATTTCCATATATGATTTATAACTTACTTTTTAAACTGTAAGTTCATCCTCACTGAAGCTCAATTTCACTGAGGGAAATTCATGCATTCTGGAATATGGAGTGGTTTTGCATTTGCTTCTAAAAGATACCCCAGGTGTATCAGTAGCCTAAGACCTATTGTAATTAATTTGAGGATTCTTACACCATGCAGGTTTTAGCATCTGAAGTCCAAATCCACAGTTTCAGTTTTTCCTTAGAGACTCCTTTTTTTCACCCAGGATCTGAGCAGAGGCACGATTCTGCTTTTTAATTTTTTTGTTTTGTTTTTTGCTTCTTCTCTTAGTTCTCTATTTCACTGATTATAAAGCCCACTGAAGTTTCTGGTTCTATGCTGGTTTCTCAGTTCTGATGCTCTGGTTTTTATAAGTCCAGGACTTTTAGAATGAATGTTAAAACCAAACGCTCTAGCTCACAAATCATCTACCTCCTAGGTTGTACCATGCCAGCATAATTACTGCTGTGTTTGCAAATTCCCTCTTAATTCCTGGTAACTGGAGAGATCTGTCTTTATTGAAAGCTCAGATGTGTTTTAAGAGAAAAAGGTTGTTTATAAATGTATTCAGCATTTCTAGATATTTGTGTTGGGAATATTTCTATGTTAGCTTAATACACTTTTTGCAAGAATGAAAACACCTGTCATATTTTTCAACAAAACTGTTTTTGCTATCTATTGATTTTAGTATATCTTGTAGGTAGTCAAAATACTGGAGTTTCCTATAATTTTAAGCAGTTTTTTGGTTGATTCTCTTGGTTTTTCAAAGATAACATCTGCAGAAACAAATAAGACAAAAAAAAGTCTTGATTTCCCACTTTTATAACTTTTATTTTCTTATCCAAAGGTACTTATCACCATTTCTAAATCAGTGTTGAATAACAGTCCTATGTAAGAGCAACCTTGGGGTGCCTGGTTGGCTCAGTTGGTTAAGCTTCTGACTCTTGATTTCAGCTCAGGTCATGATCTCATGGTTGTGAGATTGAGCCCTACATCAGGCTCCACGCTAGACATGGAGCCTGCTTAAGATTCTTTCTCTCCCTCTGCCCCTCCCCTACTCACTCTCTCTAAAAAGAAAAAAAGAAAAGAAAAAGAAAAAAGAAGAAAAGAAAAGAAAAAAGGAGCAACCTCATCATCCTCCCAAATTCAATGGAAATATTTCACCATGTATGCCCCTGGGACAGTTTTTTACTCATTTAAAGAATGTATTATTCTATTCCTATTTTGCTAAGAAGATTTATTGGGATTGAATAATATTTTAAACTGTAAAAAAAAACTGAGATGTAATCCGCATCACATAACCATTTCAAAGTGAATAATTCAGTGGCACTTAGTACATTCAGTGCTGTGCAATCACTGCCTTTATCTAATTCTAAAAGAAAAACCAAAAGAAAAACCTGTACACATTAAGCATCTACTACCTGTAGCAGCACTTTCCCGAAGCCCCTTAGCAACCAATAACCTGCATTCTGTCTGTATGGATTTACCTAATCTGGATATTTCATATAAACGAAATCATACAATATGTGATCTTTTGTGTCTGGAGTATTTCACTTAGCAAGTTATTTTTGGGGTTCACACATCGTAGTATATATGAGAACTTCATTACTTTTTATAGCTGATACATACAATATTCCACTGTATGTATGTACCATAGTTTGTATATCCATTCTTCCACTGAGGGATATGTGGGCTGTTTCTACCTTTTGACTTTATGAATAGTGGTGGTATAAACATGAATGAATGTACACGTATTTATTTGAGTTTTCCCTTCTTTGAGGGTATATACCTAGCAGCAGAATTGCTGAGTCCTATGATAACTCTATGTTTAGCTTTTTGAGGAACCACCAAACTGCCATCCACAGAAATTGAACCATTTTACTTTCCCACTAGTAACGTATAAGGATTCTGGTTTCCCCACATCCTTACCAAAACTTATTTTCCTTTTTTTTTTTTTTTTTAAAGGAGAACCATCCAAGTGGGTGTGATGTGGCATTTCATTGTGGTTTTGATATGTATTTCCCTAATACCTAATGATGCTGAGTATCTTTTCATGTACTTGTTGGCCATCCGTACATCTTCTTAGGAGAAATTTCTATTCCAGTCCTTTGCCTATTTTTAAATCATGTTCTTTTATATATTCTAAATACTAGACTCTTATCAAACATGTGATTTCCAAATATTTTCTCCCATTCTGCAGTTTTTTAATCTTCTTGATAACTTCCTTAGTGCACAAAAATTTTACATTTTAATTAAGTCCAGGTTATCTATTTTTTCTTTTGTTGCCCATGGTTTTGATGTCTTTTCTAAGAATCTATTGCCAGATCCAAGGTCATGATAATTTACCACTAAGTTTTCTTCTACGAATTTTATGGTTTATAAGACTTAATAGTCTTATATTCCTTAAAATTTTTTTTTAATGTTTATTTATTTTTGAGAGCGAGGGGGGGGGGGCGAGAGAGAGAGACAGACAGACAGACAGCACCAAGTGGGGGAGGGGCAGAGAGAGAGGGAGACACAGAATCCGAAGCAGGCTCCAGGCTCTGAGCTATCAGCACAGAGCCCGATGCAGGACTAGAACTCAGGAACAGTGAGATCATTACCTGAGCTGAAGTTGGACGCTTAACCAACTGAGCTGCCCAGGTGCCCCTATTCTTATATTCTTATATTAACTTTTAAGTTAATTTTCTGTACATAGTGTAAGGTAGAGGTCTGGCTTCATTTTTTTTTCAATGTGGAAATCAAGTTGTTCCATCACCATTTGTTGAAGAGACCATTCTTTCCCCATTGAATGGTCTTGGTACCCTTTTCAAAAATCAATTGGCCACAGATGTAAAGGTTTATTTCTGTACTCTCAATTCTATTACATTGTTTTATACATCTATCCTTATGTCAGTACGACATTATTTTGATTATTATAGATTTGTACTAAGTTCTGAAATCCACAAGTGTGTATCATTCAACTTTGCTTCCATTTCAATGATGAAGTCCTTTTCTTAGGTTCATCAATGTGATGAACTGTATCAAATTTCCTAATACTGAATTATTTGTGGATTCTTAAGTTAAACCTTACTTTGGTCTTTATTATACTTTTAGATCCCACTTGTTCTATTTTTCTGCCTACTTTTTCATCTATATTTATAAGTGGAACTGGTCTATGGTTTTCTTTTTGTTTTATGCTATCTTTGTTATATCAGGATTCTATTAATGCCATAAAAAAATCTAGAAACCATTCTTTCCTCCCCCAACCCCCATATGCTCTGGTATAGTTAAAGAGCATAAGAATTATTCTTTGAGGTTTTGAAAGAATCAACCTGTGTAACCATCTATAATCTTTTTGGGGAGATAGTTTTGGGTTTTAAAAACACTATTTCCTTCATGGTTACAAGCCTATTCAACTTTTCATTTTCTACTATAATTAATTTTAGTAATATATATTTTCCTATAACATTCTTTTTTTAAAAGAAGAGGAGGGAGGGGCAGAGAGAAAAGAGGAGAGACCTGACGCAGACCCTGTGCTGACAGTAGACAGCCTGATGTGGGGCTCCAACCCACAAACTGTGAGATCATGACCTGAGCCGAAGTTGGACACTTAACCGACTGAGACACCCAGCGCCCCCTTCCTAGAACATTCTTAATCTAAATTTTCAAATTTATCACCATAAACTATATAATGTTCACATAACTTAAATCTGTGATTGGGTCTCCTCACTTTCTTATCTCTAGTATTATACAGCTGTGTTTTCTTTCTTTTTCTTTATTAGGACTCGTTCCTAATACTATATCCAAGTCACTTAATCCCTGTTTCCATTTTTTATTAACAATAAAATGACAAAGTAGGGTTTTATGGTCGCTGAGTTACCTTTAGGTGTTGAGATATGAATATAGGTTTCCAAGTGTTTCCAGAGGATTTTATTCTATCATTGTGGTGACTTCAACTGATCTCTTATGGGTATTTATCCCGGTAAAAAAAGGGGGGGGGCAGGGAGACTTAATGGAAAGGAGAGAACAAAAATATCTCATATATGGAATGACTCTTAGCTGCAAAATCTATTTTGGAAATGTGGAGATGGAAATCAGTGTTGTGCTTTACTAGACTATGAGAAAAACATGCCCATTGAAAAAAACATTATTAAAGAGGTCTCTTTTCTTTTCTGAGACACTATCTCACTGAAGAATTGCAGCTGACTTGTGTTTTAATGGCTAAAATATTTGACACTGGGACTTCTTTTGTCTGTATGCCTTTTCCAAACTCCCTCTGAGTAAGGGACTTTTATTCACAAAAATGTACTTTATAAAAACTAGTATGTGGAATTTCATTCTTGGATGAATTAGGTCATTTTTCCTTTTCTTGAAAAAATTATTCAAATAGATTTCCCCCCTTATTTTTGGTAATGTTAGCTATGAGAAGAAATGCGGAGTTCTGATGTGAAAGACTACGTAGTCAACACTTCCCAACATTAGCAAAAAGTAACATAATGATTAATTTACAAGAAAGTGTAAGGCACATTATCAGGTATACATGTCCAGTATTATATAGCAAATATAGGATGTAGATGTGTTGAACATGATATCAAAATTTGTTTCAGGCCTTTAATCAAAGGAGAGTAGTTAAGTCAAATTAAAATGGGTTACTTTTACATATAATTTTGGAGTACAATTACATTTGAACAAGTCATCTGACCTAAATATATGCATTAAATCTAATCACAGAAGTTTAAAGCTGAAAAGAACTTAAAGAGATTCAGAAACTTTACCTTTCAAATGTGGCACAGAGTGTCAAAAAAGTTAAGTGATTTACACAAAGTCATATAACTAGTAAATTAACAGAGCCAGGAATAGAACTTTGATCTTTTCACTTCTAGATCTTTCTTCCTTCAACTATCTCACTATCTTCTGTTTACTATCTCACATTACCTCTGCAACTTTGCTATTCAAATAATGGTTTATAGTTTACTGGTCTTACATACATTAACTTAATGCTAGTCTACTTTAAAAAAAAAAAAAAGAAAGAAAGAGAGGTTGATCAAATAGGAATAGTCATCCATTTTGGCAATGTTGTTTATGGCTGAAGTGGGTGGGGGGCATTCTTCCTCAGAGCTCAGTATTTCCTTCATAAATGAAATTACCCCGACTTTCCTAGTAACACTATAGTACTGCTAACCAAAGAGTAGATATGGGGGATTTTGCTTTATAAAAATATTATAGCTGATAAGTAAAGAAAGGATGACAGAATTAAAGTATCACCATTTTGCAACTTAATGATTTAATAATCCCAGGCAACGATCATGAATGGTTACTGATATCACAAAAAGATAATCAGCTATTGTGCATCTCCTGATCATAGCCCACAACACCAATGAAGTATTCCTGGAAAAACAAGCAAGCAAGCAAGCAAGCAAGCAAGCAAACAAACACAATCTAAGCTAAATCTGATCAAGCCTTTAAGAACCAACCCACAAAAATTATAGGAAACAGGGGCGCCTGGGTGGTTCAGTCGGTTAAGCGTCCGACCAGCTCAGGTCATGATCTCAGGGTTCATGGGTTAGAGCTCTGCATCTGGCTCTGTGCTGACAGCTCAGAGCTTGGAGCCTGCTTCGAATTCTGTGTCTCCCTCTCTCTCTGCCTTTTTCTGACTCACACTCTGTGTCTCTCTTTCTCACAAAAATAAACAAAACATTAAATTTTTTTTTTTTTAATTACATGAAACAGAGGAACATGTTAAACAGAATGAATTTTTGGCATTTTCAATTTGCTGAAGAGTGAAGAATTAGAGTTCCAGACCAACTAGATTAACAGGTTTCAGTGAACACCAAAGTATCTCAATTCAAATGCCAAAAAGAATTCCCTAAAAGTAGAAGTAAACCCGAAGTAGACAGAGCCTTCTTAAAACTGTAATCCAGCTTCTCTTAATATAAAACCAGACAAGGACATTATGAGAAAGAAAAATTACAATCCATTCAGGATCAAAAGTATAGATGTGAAATTTTTGAACAAAGTATTAGCAAAGAGAATCCAGAAATATACTCAGTAAACTCAACTTGATTGAGTACCTATAATGATCAAGTTGAGCTTATTCCAGGAATGTAAGGTTAACTATTCAAAAAATCTACTAAGTATAATTTACTACCAAACAGAATTAAAGATAAAGATTATATAATCTCTATAGGTACAGAATACACTTCTGATAAAACCTAGTTTCCACTCATAATTTAAACTATTTTTTAACCAAGAACAGAAGGGAACTTGTTTAATCTGATAAACTGTGGCAAGATTGGGAATGAGGTAAGAATTCTTATTATTACCAATTCTACTCAGAGTTATATATCAGTCCCTGACCAATGAAACAAAGGGACAAAAAAACTTTTAAGTATGTATAAGAAATACAACAATAATTATTCAGAGATAATATAACTGTATTAGTAAAAAACCCAAAGGAATATACAAATAAATTATTAGAATTAATAAATGAGTTTAGAAGGACTGTAGATATAATTTCAACATACAAAAGCCAATTGTATCATTTCACAGTATATACAAATATTGAATCATTATGTTGTACATCTGAAACTAACATAATGTTATATGTCCATTATATTTCAATTTTTTAAAAAGTCAATTGTATTTCTATAACAGCAATAAGCAGAAAATGAAATTTTGAAAAAGATACCAATAAGAGAATCAAAACTAAATGCCTGATGTCATCCTTCATTCATGAATCTATTCTTCTAACAACGTCTTTCCTAAAATAATATGGCAACTCTACCCTTCCAATTGCTCAGATCAAAAACCTTGGCACTAGGGATGCCTGGGTGGCTCAGTCAGTTAAGCATTGGATTTCTGATTTCAGGTCAGGTCATGATCCCACAGTTCGTGAGTTCAAGCCCTGAGTTAGGCTCCTTGCTAACAGCGGGAGCTCACTTGGGATTCTCTCTCTGCCCCTCCTGTGTGAATGCTCTCTCTCTCTCTCTCTCTCAAAATAAACAAACAAACTTAAAAAAGAAAAAACACCTTGACACTATCTTTGATTTCTCTTTCTCCTTGTCAACACTTCACAAATTTAATAAATCAACAAATACTACCAGCCCTATCTACAAAATACACGCAGAATCTAATCCCTTCTCACCACTTTCAGTACTATCACCCTGATGTAAGCCATCATCATCTTTCAGGTCTGGATTTTCATAACAGCCACTTAACTGGTCTCTCTGCTTTCACCCTTGCTCTTCTCTACAGTAGATTCTTAGCACAAGAGTCAGAGTAATCCTTTTACAATCTAAGTTATATAATGTCACTCCTCTGCTCAAATGTCTCCAGTGGCTTCTCATTTCACTCTAAATAAAAGCCAAAGTCCTTAAAATGGTCTTATAAGACTCTATACCACTGGTTTTTTCAAAGGGGTGTGTTCAGGAAATATATGGAGGCATTTTTGGTAACAGTGACTTGGAAAGTTACTCATAGGTATTGTGCACAGATGATACCCTGCTTCCTGTATGACATCTGACTGTGCTACTGGGCATTAGTATCCATTTTAAGTGAATGGATAAAAAACTTACTTGTAATTATTTAAACTCTAACTCCATTTTACATATATACACAATATTTTTTGCATAATTGCAATTGCTATGTCAATCAAGGAAAGAATTTTACTTTGATAAGAATTTTACCAAAAGCTGTTCACCATTTCAGAAAATAACATCACCACTTACAATCCACTTGTGGTATATGAGTTATCAATATATCGTATCAGTCTACATTTGCAGCTCTCATCCACAGTGATTCTAAGGTAAAGGTTTACTACTTTAGGTCTTCTAGGGTAATTATGTCCAAGCACTCACACACTGGTTTAATTTTATTAAAGTTTTTTTGTTTCTTCTTTATATATTTAATTATGTAAGCATAAGTAGGTTATACTATGTATATATTTCATTTAGGATAGTATAAGAAGTATTATAAGATATTTGTAGTAAAAATATAGATGATAGATCTGACCAGTGTGAAAAGTATTAAACTACATGCATGATCAGGCACTTTGCTACTTAGCTGATCTTACCTCTACTTGTACTACCTGCTCTAAATACACTGGCTTCCTTGCTGTGTCTCCAACATACCATTCTCCTGCCCTAGACCTTTTGCACTTGCTGCCCTTTCTGTCTACAATCTGCCTCTTACTTTCTTTGAGTCTTCACTGAAAAGTCACTTTTGCAGTGAAGGCTCCCCCAACCATCTTATTTTAAATTTCACTACCCTTATCACCATGCACTTCCTTCAAACCTAGAACCCTTTTGATATACCAGGTACTTCATACATTTTTATTTTTTCACCAACTAGAATGTATACACTGTGCAGGAATTTTGTCTGTTTTGTTTGCTATACTACCCATGCCTAGAACACTGTCCGGCAAACAGCAGGCATTCAGTAAATTGAATAACTTTTAAATGAATTAATGAATTACTAGACTCATAGAGAAGAAAATGTAACACATTACTTAGCTCTACATTAAACAATTAAGAATCATTATACTGAAACCTCTTACACTAAACTTGACAAAGAAAGGGGGACAGGGGCACCTGGGTGGCTCAGTCGGTTAAGCATCGGACTTTGGCTCAGGTCATGATCTCATGGTTCTTGAGTTTGAGCCCCCCAACAGGTGAGCAAGAGCCCCACTTCGGGTGAGCATGAGCCCTGCGTCAAGTGAGCATTAGCCCTGCTTCTCTCTCTATCTCATTCCCTTACTAAAAAAAAAAAAAAAAGAAAAAGAAAAAAAGGAAAGAAAAGAAAAAGGAAAGAAAAGAAAAAAAGAAAGGGGGACAACTTATGGTTGTAGGACAAAATGTAAATGTCACTGACCTTATAAAATTAAAAAGAAAAGCACAGTTGACATAAGTTTGAAGGTAAGAGAGTTAGGGGTTTTAGTATTTTTATTTTACATGGTAGAGAATCGAGACATACCATCTAAAATTAAAGAAGAAAAAACTTATGAGTATAGGAAACTAATAGAAAAACCAAAAATAGTAATTCCAAAAGTCTGGGTGGAGAAGAGACAAAGAGCAGATGGAAGGACAGGATATGTGGGTTAAATGATCCTTTGTCACCTTTACAGTGGAGAACCAATGATAAAACTGGTAAGTTAAGAACAGACACTAAAACGATATTATCTAAAGAAGGTAAAATATTACCAATTATAGAAGCAAAAATAAAAATGGTTAAATGTCCCTGGGAAGTGGGATTAGTGGTAGAGAAGGTGTTGTCTCCTCACCACAAGCATATATTACTTCAATGGAAAATCTTAAGTTTAAATTAAATTCAACACCATTTTAATAAAATTTTAATTCACATATCATGGTTATAAAATCATAATGTAGTCCTTAAGAACACAATCCTCTACGGGCGCCTGGGTGGCTCAGTCAGTTAAGAGTCCAACTTCAGCTCAGGTCATAATCTCGTGGTTTGTGAGTTTGAGCCCCACGTCAGGCTCTGTGCTGACAGCTCAGAGCCTGGAGCCTGCTTCGGACTCTGTGTCTCGCTCTTTCTCTCCCCTGCTCATACTCTGTCTCTCTCTCTCAAAAATAAATAAACTTTTAAAAAATTAAAAAAAAAAAAAGAAAGAAAAAGAACACAATCCTCTAAATCAAGACCACAGGAATTCAGTGTTGGCTTCAAATAATCAGATATCACCAACTATTCACTAGCACTATCATGTAACAGAAATCTCACTGAATCATATTATGTCATAAACAAAATCATCAGCTCTTAAGAGATTCTGAATAGAGCTAACACTTCCTTTCAAAATCCACAGCAAATCATGAGTAACTGAAATGCTTGGGATTCATAAACCAATAACATTTCACAGTTTATGTTAAAAAGTTATCTGAAACAAGAAACATTTTTCCCAAATTTTTAATGTTTCAGTAATCTCTACACCCAACCGGGAGCTTGAACCCACGACCCTGAGATAAAGAGTCCCATGCTCCTCTGATTGAGCCAGCCAGGCACACCCAAATTTTTAATGTTTCAAACAGAAAACCAGATTATGATGTATAGTTGTCACTGTTAGCAAGCTAGAGAACTAAGAAATGAAAACAATGTATCTATTAACCAACTGGTCACTTCGATTGATTTATTTCATTGGTACCATATATGTGAACCTTACGTTTGGATCACTACCAATCAACTGGAGTATCTTCCAAAAAATTACAATGTGAGGCAGCTATGAAATGAAACATTATTGCATATGCAGAGGATTGTCACATTCAGACAATAAAATTATGAGTAGCAATAAAAGTCCCATCCCTTGGGATAAACAGAATTTTTAAAGCTGTAAGAGATTGCTGCGACCAATGCATTAAGTCCTCAGGCATCAAACATCTATCAAAAGCTTCTGACTCCTATTCAAGAGAAGATATTTAACTTGCAGTGTTAAAAATTCAATTAAGGAAAAAACCCAAGAAATAAGAAATGCAGATTTAGAACTCCAGTATTCAGTTGGCATCTAACAAATAACAATAACAGCAGCACCAAAATTTATTGTATACTATGTGCCAGCAGTGTTGTGTTTTTCATGTACCATATTTGCTCATTTATTTCTCAGAACACCTATATTAGATAAGTACTATTTCTCATTTTACAACTGAAGAAACAGAGGTGGAGAAAGTTTAAGTAATTTGATTACGGTCACAGTTAATAATAACTGGCATAGCACCAAAACAAACTTGGGTAGTTTGGCTTGAAAGCATATGCTCTAAATGGATAAAGAAATTGTGGTTTATATACACAATGGAGTACTATGTGGCAGTGAGAAAGAATGAAATATGGCCCTTTGTAGCAACGTGGATGGAACTGGAGAGTGTGATGCTAAGTGAAATAAGCCATACAGAGAAAGACAGATACCATGTGTTCACTCTTAGGTGGATCCTGAGAAACTTAACAGAAACCCATGGGGGAGGGGAAGAAAAAAAAAAAAGAGGTTAGAGTGGGAGAGAGCCAAAGCATAAGAGACTCTTAAAAACTGAGAACAAACTGAGGGTAGTTGGGGGGTGGGAGGGAGGGGAGGGGAGGTGATGGGTATTGAGGAGGGCACCTTTTGGGATGAGCACTGGGTGTTGTATGGAAACCAATTTGACAATAAACTTCATATACTGAAAAAAAAAAAAAAAAAGAAAGCATATGCTCTAGATGCCTCTCTAAAATTTATTACAGAGCCAATGAAGGACAGAAAGCAGGCAAGTGACATAGTCATATCTGCAATTTAAGAAGATCACTATTACAGCCTTAAGATAATAGTTTGAAAGGGATTAGCCACAAGAAAAACAGTCAAGAGAACTGTAATGGTCTAGGGAGAAAAAAAAGCTGAGGACTCGATTAAACAGTAGCAGGAGGAGAAAGAACAAAAAGGCAGAGGATAGATATTTAAGAAGTATAGATATGATATAATGACAGTGACTGACATTGTTAGTTGCCTACATGTCAGCCAGTCTTTCAACAGATTTCCCCTGCCAGAAGAGCCTAACTCCTTGGTACAGGCTGAAAATAGCAAATAATTGCTTTCTTGGCTTTCCTTGCAACTATAGCATGGAAGTTTAATTCAATCCTAGCCAAAGGAAAAGCAGTAGGAAGTCTCTGTGTGTATGTTTATAAGGGGCTGTCCCATTCTGATATAAAAGACATTTACTCCCTAGTCTTTATTTTTAGATAATGATGAGTGAGGGTATAAATTATTCTTTTTTTAAAGAAGTTTATTTATTTTGAGAGAGAGTGTGTGAGAGAAAGCAGGGAAGGGGCAGAGAGAGGGAGAGACAGAATCCCAAGCAGGCTCCACGCTGTCAGCACAGAGCCTGATGGCAGGACTCAAACCCACGAACTGTGAGATCATGACCTGAGCCAAAACCAAGAGTTGGATGCTCAACTGGACTTGGCCAGCCAGGTGCCCTACTTTAAATTAGGTTGCTGGATTCTGTTAATATTTTGTCAAAAGTTTTGTGTTAATATCTATACAATAATTTAGTTTGTAGTTTCCTTCTCTTATGCTGTCAAGTTTTAGAATGCTACACATATAAAAAGAAATTTCTAAGTTTATAAAATGAATTTGGAAGGCTCTGATGAACAAATAAAGCATGACTTTTATCTTTTCGTTAAAAGATTAATAGTTCCCAGGCCACTTGGGTGGCTCAGTTGGTTAAACATCTGGCTCTTGATTTCAGCTTGGGTCATGATCTTGCGGTTCGAGGGGTTGAGCCTTACGCTGGCATTGCAGAGCCTGCTTGGGATTCTCTCTCTCCTTTTCTCTCTGCTCCTCCCCCGCTCACACATGCATGCACATACTCTCTCTCTCTCTCTCAAAATAAATGAGTACACTTTAAAAAAAAATATTAATAGTTCCCTTGGTATGTTAGGGTTGGAAAGTAGAAAAAGGGAGGTAGGTAACTTTTACATATTACGATATTTCTTCTACAGGAGTTGGTCTTTTTATATTTTGTTTCTTTGGAGTTAGTTTTGGTCATTTATACAATCCAAGAATATTACCAATTCTATCCATGTTTTCAAGTTTATTTGCCTATATTTTTTTTTAAGAGAGAGAAAGAGAAAGGGCAAGAGTAGGGGAGAGAGGCAGAGGAAGGGGGAGAGGGAAAGGGGGGGAGAGAGGGAGAGAGGGAGAGAGGGAGAGAGGGAGAGAGGGAGAGAGGGAGAGAATGAATATGAATCTTAGGCTCCATACTCAGAGTAGAGTCTGATGCAGCGCTTGATCCCATGACCCTGGGATCATGACCTGAGCCAAAATCAAGAGTTAGATGCTCAACTGACTGGGTCACCCAGGCACCCCTATAGAATCTTAATTTTAAAAATGCCATTGGTATCTGTGATTATTTTCCCATTTTATTTTTTTTTGTGCATTCGTGCACAAAAGTATATTTAGTAACTTCTAATTTAGTATTAACATTGTACATCAAAATACACATTACATGGTAGGTAAGCCACTGGATCAGAAATACTGAGGGGCACCTGGGTGGCTCAGTCGGTTGAGCGTCCGACTTCGGCTCAGGTCATGATCTCGCGGTCCGTGAGTTCGAGCCCCGCGTCGGGCTCTGTGCTGACAGCTCGGAGCGTGGAGCCTGTTTCAGATTCTGTATCTCCCTCTCTCTGACCCTCCCCCATTCACGCTCTGTCTCTCTCTGTCTCAAAAATAAAGGTTAAAAAAAAAAATTAAAAAAAAAAAAAAGAAATACTGAAATAGCAAGAGCCCTACTTTCTGTATCATGGCTATATGCTTACACGCAAAATAAAAAAAGCCTGTGTGATACTGTGATTTACAAGAAACACAGATTTGGTCATTCAGATAACCACAATATATTTCTCATATATATTTGGTCTTCATCCACAGTTCCTGACTCACAGCTCCCAAAATCTTTGGAATTTCCTGAGTATTGAGAGTGATAAAGGTGTCTTTTGTTCCGTAAAGGAGGCAACTTTCTCGGAAAACACCTAAGGATGGCAGCTGGTTGCCAGGAGGACCAACCATGTGAATAAAGGGTTGGATCTGTCAGTCTCACCTCCCAACCCCTGGAGAGGGGAGAGGGGCTAGAAACTGAATCAGCCAATGACTTAGTCAATTATGACTATGTAATGACACCTCATAAAAACCCAAAAGGACGGTTTTTTGGCTTTTATTTTTGGAGTGCTTCCATACTTGGGTAACCAGAACATTTTCACATGCCACTAAGCCAGTCCCCAAGCTCCATGAGGCCAGAAGCTACTTTGTTCAAAACCTCACCCTATATATCTCTTTATCTCACTGTTGATTCATACCCTTTATCATGTCCTTTCATCAACTATTAAATGTAAGTGTCCCCTTGAGTTCTGTGGGCAGCTCTAGCCAATCTCTAAGGAGATCATTGGATCTCCAATCTGTAACTGGTTACTCAAAAACACAGGTTAACAGCCTGGGGCTTGTGACTGGCATCTGAAGTAGGGGGTGAGAGGAAAGTCTTATAGGACTGAAGCATGAAACTGGAATCTGATGAATTCTCAAACACTATGCTGGTGTCTAAGAGCTGCTTGGTGTTGCTAGGGCAGGGGGTGGGGAGATGATCCCCCTCACCATGTTCTAATGGACAACACAAAAAACCCTATTATTAAAATACTACCTCTTAAAACTTCTAGCACAATGGCAATCCTTATCTTAGAAAGAAATGGGGCCCAGAACAACTTGGCAGATCACTTAATATAGCAAAATGCTGGTCCAGGAGGTAAACACATCCAAATCCAGCCATTCATGTGCTCAATTCTCCATTTGGTCTATCCGATTTGTACATACCAGCCCACTTCCTGGTTCAGGATTATAACCTTAAACCAATGGAATAAAGTCCTTCCATCTCATTTAACAGTGAATTGAATTAGATCAGTTTACAAACAATACGAATAAGCATAAATCCTGTATCCAGCCCCTCAAATCTCCCAAATTTGAAGATAATATGAAATCCAGAATCTATCCAACAGAAGGTCCATTTTAGCATTCTGTATGTATTCTACATAACTAGAGAATTAAGATTTTAATTACAAATCAAAGGACTGATGAACTGGCTTAGATTCCAGCAACTGATTTTAACTGAAAATAACACTAGCATTTTAAAATATAATGTTAGTACGCAATTACAGGTAAACTTAGTATATTACTTTAACTGATGAAGCATACTGTTTTTTGTTTTTGTTTTTGTTTTTGTTTTTAACGTTTTATTTATTTTTGAGACAGGGAGAGACAGAGCATGAACAAGGGAGGGTCAGAGAGAGGGAGACACAGAATCTGGAACAGGCTCCAGGCTCTGAGCTGTCAGCACAGAGCCCGACGCGGGGCTCGAACTCACGGACTGCGAGATCATGACCTGAGCCAAAGTCGGCCGCTTAACCGACTGAGCCACCCAAGCGCCCCTGAAGCATACTGTTTTAATCAACAGTTCTCAAAATTTTTGGTCACAGGACCCAATTACACTGAGGACCCCAAGGCATTTTTGTTTGTGTCAGTTATATCTATTGATAATTTTACTATATTAGAAATTAAAACTAAGAACTTTTAAAAATATTTAATTCATTGAAAAATAATAATAAATGCGTTTACATGTTAACGTAAATGGCATTTAATGGAAAAGAACTATATCAAAATGAAACAATTTTGTGAGAAGGGTGGCACTGTTTCACATTTCTGCAAATCTCCCTAATATCTGGCTTAATAGAAAACTAGATTCTCAAATTTGGCTAATATCTGGCTTAATAGAAAACTAGATTCTCAAATCTGCATCTAGATTCAATCTATTGGAATATGTCATTTTGATACATATTTTCACACACAGATATATAGCTGGAAAAGAAAGTACTTCAGGATCTCACGAAAAGATTTTGGGGACCTCACTTTGAGAACCACTACATTAAGTTTTTATAGGTAATACTTCACTTCTAACATTAAAATTCCTCCTCTATTAAAAAAATTATTGGGGCACCTGGGTGGCTCAGTCAGTTAAGTGTCTGACTCTTGATATGTGCTCAGGTCATAATCTCACGGTTCACAAGATTGAGCCCCACGTCAGGCTCTGCACTAAGCATGGAACCGCTTGGGATTCTCTTTCTCCCTCTCTCTCTCTCAAAATAAACATTAAAAAAAAAAAAAGATGATCTCTGTTACACTAGCAGAATTGCAAGACAAGCTTTGAAACCTACTTTAATTAATTACTAATTAAATTGTAATACTAAATTGTACTTATACAGGCACCAGTATACTTTAACATACTTGGCAGAGATCAAACTAGTTGCAGTTTCACTTGATTACAGTCTAGTAATCACATTTCTATTTCCAGTAATTGCATATTCTGTATCTCCCATTCTCTGGAGTAGCTATTCTAATGTCTTCAAATCTAATTCCACAACTTCTCTCCTCACTCTTCTACAGATGTCTTCACTTCCTATTTCCTTGAGAAAATATGCCTTTAAACTCCAATTTTAAGCCACCAACACCATAAATGTAAGGCATTTACACTCCATTTGTTACCTTTGCTACTATTAAAATAGAAGCAGCATCCTTCCTCCATCTAAAACAAATCCACTTTCTACATGCTTCTTAAAGGCCCTTTAGTGATGCTCAAGTCTCTCCTACCTTAAAAACAAAATTCAACATAAAATCAAACTACCAGTGATTTATAGACTTTAACTGAGTAAACTTTATGGTATGTAAATTATATCTAGTAAAACTGGTAAAAACAACAATAACACACAGCTTTTCAACCTCACACTCCCTTTGCTACTCTGCCTTTCTGCTCTCCTTTGAAGACAAACTTTTTCATTAAAAATTTTTTTAACTACCTTATTGAGGTATAACTGACATATAATGAACTATATATATTTAAAGTTACAATATGCTCAGTTCTTGCATATACCTGAGAAACCATGATCACAATCAGTATAATAATCGGCCATCACCACTGAAAGTTTCCTTGTGGGCTTCGTAATACTTCCCTTTCTCCCCTCCCCATCTTCACACAACCTTGTCTGACGAACTTCTCGAATTAGTAATCTCTAGATTTGTCATCTTCTTTCTTATTTTGCATCCATTCACTCCTCAATCTAGACTCCATCCTTATGACTCCACTGTAAGTGCTATCATGAGAATCACCAGGACTTTCAAATTTTTAAATTAATGAAGTTTCATTTTCTCCTCGATAGCACTTGACCACTTTCTCCTTCCTTGAAACTTGGCTTCTGAGATCACACTCTTCAGGTTTCCCTTATACCTCTCTGGCTACTCATTCTTATTCTCCTTTGAAGATAACCCATTTCACTGCCTGTCCCTTCTATGTTTGTCCTAGGCCCCCCTCTCCTCTCACTTCTTCTAGGCAATCTCACTCATGACTTCAAGGATAATTTATATATAGTCAACTCTCATTATTCAAGAATTCCTTATTTGCAAATTTGCCTACTTACTAGAATTTATTTGTAATCTCAAAATGAAAACTCATGGTGTTTGTGGTTAAGTAGGTATCTTCATGTCCGTCTTTCCTAGACACCTCAAAAGGAATTCATCTTCTCTACCCTCAAACGTGTTCTTCCTCAGTGAGCATGCTCACCACCTTAATAGTTGTCTACATGGGAAACTTTTTATACCAACTCATCAGTAGTTCAGAATTCAGCAGTCCCCAGGGCAAGGCCAGATAAGACATCATTTGTCCAGCTATATTTGAGGAAATTCATCTATTTTTAGGCTATAGAAAATAATTCAGGTTCTGATTCTCCTATCCAACCATATGGCATTTGTACTTAAGTGCATGGGGTGGGAAGGGAAGGCAGATAAAGCGTGGGGAGCCACAACGTAGAAGAGGGGATGAATGTTTTGTCGAAAGGATTTCAAAACACCATTTGGAGAAGATCATACAAAAAACGTCCTAAGTAAGGTGTCCTGCCTGCATAAGATGTAAATCTTACATCTTAAATGCTTATCTCTAAAGCACATCTAATCAGCTGTTTCTTATGACAAATGACAGTATGATAGTGAACCTTATTTATCACACACAAAATACTTAAAAGTTGTATATTTCATAGCCAATTGGAAGTGCTTCAATTAATTTTACTTCAGTTATTTCAGTACTATATACCAGTCTCTCAGAACCCTGTGAATGAGGTTTTTAAAAATATATATATGTTTATTTATTACAAATATAACATGTTCATGACAAGAAATGTCACTAGTTCCAAAGGATACATAGTGAAAAGTAAAAAGATCCCCAAACCTTCACACGCATTCTGTAATTCATATTTATTTGTGTCTTCTTAACAGGTATTTCTTATATATATAAGCAGATATATAGATTTTTTTCTTTAAAAAAATTTTAACATTTATTTATTATTTTTGAGAGACAGAGCACAAGTGGGGGAGTGCCAGAGAGAGAGAGAGAGAGAGAGAGAAAGAAAGAAAGAAAGAAAAAAAAAAGAAAGAAAGAAAGAAAGAAAGAAAGAAAGAAGGAAAGAAAGAAACAGAATCTGAAGCAGGCTCCAGGCTCCGAGCTGTTCGCACAGAGCCTGACGTGGGGCTCGAACTCACAAACCATGAGATCACTACCTAAGCTGAAGTCAGACGCTTAACAGACTGAGCCACCCAGGCACCCCAGATTTTTTCCTTTTAACTATAAACAGAATCATATTATGTATACTGTTCGTGCCCTGCCTTTATCACTTAATAATACACTAAAGTCATCTTACTGTATGAGCATGTCAGAGAATATTCTTTCAGTGTTTCCTCTGTCAGTCAATGATCATCACCTCTATCAGTCTGGCACAAGAAACCAGGTATCAGCCTTAACACCATTCTTTTTCATTCCCTAGGTTCAGTCCATTTCCAATTCCTATTGCCTTTATCTCTTAATTATCTCTCAATTTACTTCATTTCTTTTCATCTCCACAGTTACCATCTTAGTCCAGACTAAACATGATCTCTCCTCTGGATTACTGTAATAATCCTTCACCAGACTCTTCGCACCTACTATGGACTACCTCCAAACCACACCACACCCACAGTCCCAGTTTGGGAAGAGGAAAAAGTTCTGGAGATGGGTGGTGCTGATGACTGCATAACAATATGAATGTTACTAATATTAGTGTACTATGCACACAGAAATGGTTAAAATGGTGAATTTTATGTTACATATTTTACCACAATAAAATGAACAAAAGATGAAAAAAACCCACACCATTTAGTGGCTTCCAGTAACTCTTAAAGTCCAAAATCCTTAACATGGCCTACAAGGGCCCCACCCTATTTCTTTCCAGGTTCATCTCATATAAGTTCTTACACCATAGCCTTCCCTTTTTAAAAAGCACTTATCTCAGTTTGTAATCACATTAATGCAAATATCTAATTAAAGTCTGTCTTCCTACAAGGACACTATCAACTCTACAAGAGCAAGAACTGTCTTTATTTACCACTTAGCATATGTCTGGTGCACAGTAGGTATTCAAAAAAATTTATTAAATGAATACAGATCTACCTTATTCTTTTTTTTTTTTTTTTTTTTTGTAACGTTTATTTATTATTGAGAGAGAGAGACAGAGCATGAGCAGAGGAGGGACAGAGAGAGAGGGAGACACAGAATCCAAAGCAGGCTCCAGGCTCTGAGCTGTCAGTACAGAGCCCAACGTGGGGCTCAAACTCACAAACCATGAGATCATGACCTGAGCCGAAGTCAGATGCTTAACGGACTGAGCCACCCAGGTGCCCCTCTTGTTTTTTAATAGTGGCAAAGAATTCCACTAATGGATTCCTAACTTCTTTATCCAATCCCAGAATGATGGGCATTTAACTTGTTTCCAGATTTTTGCTATCAAACGATGCTAAGATGACCACTTTTGCCAGTATATCTGTGAATGTACTTAAATGTAATCCTTTTTTTTAAGTTTATTTTTTTTAGTAATTTCCATACCCAACTTGGGGCTCAAACTCATTACCCTGAGATCAAGAGTTGCATGGTCTTCCAATTGAGCCAGCTAGGTGCCCCTTAAATGTAATTCTTAAATGTAAAATGTCTGGTCAAATGAAAAGTGCATTTAAAATTTTAACTGGTATTTCCAAATTGCTCTCCTAATAGGTTATAATTTATATTGCAAGCAATCAACAATGTGTAAGAGTACCCATTTCCACAATACTCATATAATCAAAATGAGCCTATTTTGGGGGGTGAGGTTGGGGGAAGTAGAAGAGTGTTAGTTTTTGTATGAGAGGGTTTTTTTCATATCTTAATATCATGCCAAAAATTTTAAAATAAAATATTTAAGTTTATTATTCCTATAAAAGAACTCATTTCAGCGAATAAGTTAAGTAGCAAAGCTAAGTGATTAGGATTTCTTTTTTTTTTCTTTGAGAGACTGTGTGCACAAGCAGGGTAGAGGGACAGAAGGCGGGGGAGAGAAAGAGACAGAGAGGAGAGAGGGGAGGGGAGGGGAGGGGAGGGGAGAGGAGGGGAGGGGAGAGGAGAGGAGAGGAGAGGAGAGGAGAGGAGAGGAGAGGAGAGGAGAGGAGAGGAGAGGAGAGGAGAGGAGAGGAGAGGAGAGGAGAGGAGAGGAGAGGAGAGGAGAGGAGAGGGAAAGCAGGATCCTTACTAAGTCTGGAAACCTATGACCCTGGGATCAATACCTGAGCTGAAATCAAGAGTCAAGACACTTAATCAACTTGAGCCACCCAGGCACCCCAGAAAATGCTTAGTAATTGACAGACTGTGGAAAAATTTGTATATTTTTCATGTATGTATTTAAAATATATATTCTATAAATCACTTTTCTGTCATATAGATTTTTTTCCTTTCTGAAGCTTCAGGCTATGTTTCAATCAATGGTAGAAAATCACAATAAGACTACGTATACATAAGAATAGGTAGAAAATAGAGAAATATGTTAACATTTTATATTAGACAAAATTTTTTTCTGGAAGATATTAACATTTTGGTCTAGTTCCTTCTATTTTTTTGTATCCACACTTAATACATCTCATAGCATGCTTATATAATTATAAATTACTTCTTTTCACTAAAGAGTATAACATGTACACTTCTTTCATGACCTTAAATGTGACCCTTCTTCGGAGTGTCAAGTAATAGTAAGAAAAAACACCTATATGGCACCCCCTTCTCTAGATCTTCACTATGTTATTACTTCTTTGAGCTTCCATTTTCTGATCTTACAGGTGAAGGCATTAGTTTAAATGACCTCTGTAAGATTAACAGTTATAAGATTAAAGAGAAAATTCCTTTTGATTTAACTCTTTTAAGATTTTCTAGAACACACCAGGCCTGTATTTAAGAAAACAGACTCCCTATTCCCTCTGCTCCACCACTTAGTAAACATTTACCACTCAAAATAATTTCATTTGTAATAATTTGGGACTTGGGGGCACCTGGGTGGCTCAGTTTGTTAAGTGTCCGACTTTTGGCTCAGGTTGCGATCTCTAGGTTTGTGAGTTCAAGCCCCACATCAGGCTCTCTTCTTCAGATCCTCTGTCACCCTCTCTCTGTCTCTCCCCTGCTTGTGCTCACTCACTCTCTCTCAAAAATAAACAAAACAAAACAAGGAAAGCTATCCATGCAAAATTGTCATTAAAAAAAAATAATAATAGTAATAGTAATAGTAATAATAATTTGGGATTTTTAGATATTTCAGGATTAGTTTTTCATCAGAAATGATCTTATTTGTAGTGATTCTAGAGTATATATCAGAAATTCCTATTTAAATATAAAGAGAAAAAAAATCACTAATTATAATTGTTTTCCTTATTAATTCTACCTTGAAGCAGAAGATAAAGAGGTTCATTTTTAGAGGGTTCTCTTTTAATTGTCCTAATTAATAGGATTTCACACACAATAGACTATCAATTCTTTTCCACATCTAGAATTACAGAAGCACGAGCTCTTACCTTAACTGGGAAGCTACATTTTCCAGTACGAACCCCTTCTTCATCTGTCTGCCACTGATGTGGACGACTGGCCTCTGGAACATAAACATCTTTCTTTCTCCTAAAACTTTGCCGTAGTTTATTCATTTTAATTTTTACAACCTGCAGACAGAGTAAAAGAAATATGAAAAAGAAGTTATTATCTTCTCATATATTTAAACTTCGGATTACTATGCTGATAAAAAACGAATGTTCCAAATTAAACATTTTGGTTTAATAGAAAATGAGCAATTAGTATCCCTCTTCTTAGAGTAACTCTAAGCTCAAACAAATCATTTCATTTTTCAAAAAAACAACTATAATACTAATTCAAATAACTTCTATGATTTGAAGAGATGTTATTCTAAGAAGTTTCAAGCATTTTAATTGTAATAATCCAATGAATATTCCTATTGATCTACCCCTCAAATCCATTCTAATTCCCGAATAAGGAAATCTGTACATGTAGGTCAAATTATAGACTGCTAACGATTTCTGAAAACATTTTGAAAAGTTTCATACTTATTAGGAAAAAAACCATTTCTAAACACTAAAATTTAGGACCTTTTTGACTTACTATTAGAAAACATTAAACAAAGCATGGACTGTAACCACCTTTTCATAAAGATGTTTTATAAAAAGGAAGAAAATAAAGTTTCCTTTAAACATACTTAAAGAAGAAGTTCTACTAGGATTAAATTATTCTAAAGAAAAAAATTCTTGCAAGTAGTATAACATCAGAATGTACTTTCATATCTATAATTATTACAGAATGAAAGTAAACTAATAGCTTTCCATTATAAAGGTCCAAGTCTCATCATTAACTCTGTAAATTAAAAGGGATTAAACTATAGTCAATTTTTGGTTTTGTTACTAGAAG
Source organism: Panthera leo (assembly GCF_018350215.1). Classification (NCBI taxonomy): domain Eukaryota; kingdom Metazoa; phylum Chordata; class Mammalia; order Carnivora; family Felidae; genus Panthera; species Panthera leo. Next base: position 117,970,025 of record NC_056684.1, read on the forward strand.
AGGTACCTCTCTGATGTCCTCAGTAGAAATCACAAAACTACAGGGAAGGAAGACCTAACTGATAAAAAACAACAGGACATTCAAGAACCTATGAATAAATGTAATGAATAAGTGTCCCTTTACAGAGCAGGTCTCAAAATCTGAAACCAATATCTCCAGTTTTCTGTTAAGGAGCATAGCATTGTTCATTCTTTCCCTGAAGGGATTTAACCACCTCAACCAGCCTCAAAGAGATCTTAACTTTTGAAAATGATGTGACAAAGGTATAAAAGGAAACGTCTCTGTCAGAGTGTTAAATAGCAAGGAATTGAACATTAGTTCCCACATGACACCAATGAAAAGCTTCAAAAATCAAAGTTAGCATTCTGAGGAAAATAATTTTGTATTTTAAAATGCATAATGCCACACCAGAACTATTACTAAATTAGCTAATTTGCACAGACAAGCCAATCTTACCACACATCTTCTTAAAAGGTAAAAATTCTGACAAATGGCAATGTAAAAACCCCTGGGTTTTCTAAAAATGAATTTATTTTTTCTCAAATCACAATTGATTTGTAGAGTGTATGAAGTAGATACTAAATAATCACACGACTGGACAAAAGGTAGTCCACTCTTTTGCCTTTAAGTAGGCATTCCTAAACTACTTTAAATAAGAGTCTACCTTAATCTAATAGGCTCCCCTCATTCCTCCCCAAAATTCCACAACCTTTCCTGACAATACATCCTGTTATTACTTCCTCGTATCATACTTTAACGTTTATTTATTTTTGAGACAGAGAGAGACAGAGCATGAACGGGGGAGGGTCAGGGAGAGGGAGACACAGAATCCGAAACAGGCTCCAGGCTCTGAGCTGTCAGCACAGAGCCCGACGTGGGACTTGAACTCACGGACCGTGAGATCATGACCTGAGCCAAAGTCGGCAGCTTAACCGACTGAGCCACCCCGGTGCCCCAACCTCGTATCATACTTTAAAACATATACACAAATATAAATATAAGAAAATAAAAAAATACCTATATCCTTGCTCAAGTTGGCACTCTGAGAATCTTGAGGTAAAAAGCCCAAGAGATTCCTTTCTTCTTAATTTCTTTCTCTTAGCAAAAAAAGAGGCGTAGGGGGGGTAACCTACACTCAGTTGTCCTGGTCAGACACCTGAAAGTCATCTCCTCATTCACTCTTTCTCTGACCAACAATTCTGCTGCTTTTGCCTCCTTAGTATATCTTGAATTCATTCCCCCACCCACCACATCAGTTCTATCCTCAGACATTTTTGTGTAAATTATTGCCAAAGTCTATTACTTAATGGTTGCTTTGCTTCCAAGAAAGGTCCATTCTAATCTGTTCTCTTGATTACTGCCAGAGCGCTTTATAAAACACAAATCTGACCATGCAATTACTCAGCTTAAAATCCTTCACTTGCTTCACAATACTTTCCAGATAAAGTCCAAATTCCTAAACTTGGCAAAACACAGTCCTTTTTCATCTGGCTTCACTCACCAATCCCCATTGACATGCTAAGCTCCAGCCACACTAAACTACTTACAACTCTCCAAACAAGGCATGCCCTCTTTCAGAGCCTATTTGTGTGTTCCTCCATCTGCCTAGCAAGACCTTTCCCCATTTGCCTCTGATTAAAGTCTACTCATCTTTGAAGAGTCAACTTGGGAGTCTTCAGGGAAGCTAGTAGCATTGTCTTCTTGACAAGCCCCTAGCTGGATGGGGTTAGGTCCTTCCATTTCATATGATTCCCATTAATATCCTTGGATTACTTCTTTTACTGCACTCATCAAACCTAACAGCAATTTTCTATTTCCTTAATAGTAAACTGTATCTTATGTATTTAAATACTACCCCTGCATCTTAACACAGGATCTCTCATATACATGGCACACTATAAATTTGAAGAAATAAAAGATAAAATAGACCCCCATCATATTAGATAATATTTACCAGGTAGGATAAATGTAGACATATAGGAGCAGAGAGAATCACCGGTGTTGGAAGAGACTGCAGAGATAATGGTAGGCCAGCCTCCCACTGACAAAAGAACCACCTTGACAACTTCCCTTAAAGGAAGACATATGGTCTCTGTCTAAATAACTCTAGTATAGGTTTATTTCATCTTTGGGCAGTTACTTATTGTTGTACATTCTGCTGACCAATAAGAGAACAGAGTAGAAGTGTCAAGATTTGGAATCTAAATATCTTGTGACTGGGGCCCAAGTGGCTCAGTTGGTTAAGCGTCTGACTCTTGGCTTCAGCTCAGGTTATGACCTCATGGTTCATGAGTTTGAGCCCTGCTTCGGGCTCTGTGTTGACAGTGTGGAGCCTGCTTGGGATTCTCTCCCCGCCCTCCCCCCCCCCCCCCGCCACTCTCTCCCTGTCCCTCCCCTGTGCATACTGTATCTCTCAAAAATTAAAAAAAAAAAATCTTGTGACTTTCAGTACTAAAATCGTTATCAGCATTTCTACAGAGAGTATTACTTGTCAGTGATTTTCAAATTATGCTTTAAGTAGCCCTAGGATTTCCAGGGAGGAGACCCAGATGCCACTGGTTGGTTGTGGAAATAAAGAGAACAAAGTTAGAAGACTACACTCAATTCAGGAGGGACATCAGGTCCCTGTCACAGCTTCAAACAGACAAACTCCACTTTATCTGATTCACATATTGGGGTTCCATATATGTTTAAGGAAAGGGTTTCATGGCTGAAAATTTTTTGAAAATGAGTGATATAATCATAACAGTTCTAAAATGAACTTGGCAAAATGAAAATATAATAATATCTTGCTTATTACTTCTTAATGAGTAACTACCAATGGTTTGTAAATAACCAAGGGAGAGACCAAACATTCTGTTTTCAAGTAATCTATATATAATGATTTTGCTTACAAAGACAAAGGAGACAACAAGAAAAAATACAAAACCTGTTAATATAAGGTAACATTCACTACAGGCCCTCCATAAAGTTAAACTTTACTACCAAATAAAGAAAATCATACCCCTTGAGAAAGTCCTGGTTGAACACAGGTAAAGTATATATTTCTGTTAGTATAAAAAATGAGAACAAAAAATCTTACTTTGGGGGCGCCTGGGTGGCTCAGTCGGTTAAGCGGCCGAGTTCGGCTCAGGTCATGATCTCATGGTCTGTGAGTTCAAGCCCCGCGTCGGGCTCTGTGCTGACAGCTCAGAGCCTGGAGCCTGTTTCAGATTCTGTGTCTCCCTCTCTCTGACCCTCCCCCATTCATGCTCTGTCTCTCTCTGTCTCAAAAATAAATAAACATTAAAAAATTTTTTAAAAAAATCTTACTTTTACCACAAACTAAATTAAAAAAAAAAGTCATCCCCATTGTACTAGCTAGACATAATTGCCAAATGTAGAAAATCTCTTCACAGTTCTCATTCTTAACTGCTCTGCAAAATTTGACACCATGATCCCAGCTCTCCTTTGTACACTTCTTTCCTTGTTGTCTCTCCCCACCCCAATACCCTACACCTCTGGTTTATCTTCTTCACCTCTGTTGCTGCCGATACTCTGAGGGCTTCCTCTACCCTTTCCCACCCACTGAGGGTATTCCCCAAATATCGGTCCTCAATTTGTACTCCCTTGTTTATACTATCACTCTTGGTGAAATAATCAACTTAAACCATCACTCCAACTGTGATGATTTCCCAATAATAATAATCTTACTCTTGTATTCAAATTCCTCTATTTAGGTGCGTTGGTGTTGCTCAAATACATCAATTTAAAGTTAAATCATCACCTCTTACCTCCCCTTAAGTCCTCCCCTTCTGTCTGACCCAATTTGTTTGGGTCAGTAAAAACTGAGAACTTACTATGTGCTGGGCCCTGTTGCAGATGCTAGTGGATACAGAAATTAATAAGACAATTTGCCTTTAGGTGGCTCTCTCCTCTCATAAAAGGTTAATGTAATAATAGCACTATGCAAAGTATGCTCTGGAAGCACAATCAAGGCTCAGGAAACATTTCCTATAGAAGACATTGCCCGAGTTAACTTTTAAAGGGAGAACAAAAATTGGCCACATACAATAAGGAGGGAAAAGATATTCCAGGCAGAGGCAACAGCATCAACAAACAAATAGATGCAGGAAATCAAATGCTAGGCAGCAATTCAAGAAGAGTGCAGACAAAGATCAGGTGCTGATTTCATCCTACAGACAGCCAGAAGCCACTAAAAGGTTTTACACGCGTCAATGACATGGTCAGAATTGCAACATAGTTAGATTATTCTGGTGGTAGTATGGAAAACAAATCTGAGGGCAAAAGACTATAAATGAGTTAGAAGGAGTTTTAAATAGTCTAGGCAATTTATGAAAACAGCTTGAACTAGGCCAGTGGTAGTGGTGTAGCTAGAAAAAGGGAAATGAAAAGTTTAAAAGTAAGAGTAGCAAAGAGAATTGAGTCAACATGATATATCTGCTGCAGGAAATTTTCTTTTGCCCAGGGTGATAAGACTAAACCAGTAATTAGCTTCACTGTTTGCTCCAAGAAATTCTTGCAAACTAACTTATCTGGGCAAACAGTGTGTGCATTAGAGCAAACAGGTCTCCTGACAGGATAACAAATTGCTTCAAGACCGTTTTCTTATTATGTCCACTAATTCTAAATATCATGTCAAAACTCTGCCCATCCCAAACAGTTCCCCATCTTGAAGGACGTGCCTTAAACCACATGAGTACAAATCTCAAATCCCTAGAAATACTCTTTCCTGACTTCCCCTAACTACCAAGACTCTGTCAAAGTGGTGCTTGCCCTTGTTGCAGTAAGTTTAACAACCTCAGCTTTGCTGAATCAACAGGATTCTTTTGATGGGGAAAGTCAATGGCAGGAATTGGTGACAGATTATGGATGTTAAGGAAGAGAAAGAAATCCAAATATGAGTCCTAAGTTTTAGTTATGCCTCAGCAAAATGAATTGTTGAATTTGAGGGGGATGCTGATAGGGCTTCCATGTAGGGATGTGTATAGGCTTCTCTTGGGGGAGAGGTCAGGGCAGTGATAGACAGTCATTATAGGTGTAATTTTTCCGGTGAATGTCTCTTCATTTTCCTCTTTTTCCCTAATAGAAGGTAGGATACAGTAAACAGAATTAAACTCAGCTTACTTAAACATGGTAAGAAGTGCACGCACTACATAATTGGCCAGTATGTACTAATACATACAGCCATACCAGTGATTACATTTTTGCAATGCTTACATTCTAGATAGTAAATAGCCACTGTGCTAGATTTCTCTCCTATCCATCACTTCACCTTCCACAACTCAACAACTAATAGGTTAATACCCAGTTTAACAGAGTACTAAGGCCAGTGAAGGTTTTGATTGGCCAGTAACAATACAAGTCAGATTCCAAAGTCCCATCTCTCTCAGGCACACCTGTTGGCTTCCTACATGGTTCTCAGAGGGTTGCCCTCCCTTTGTGGGCAACTGCCTGGTCCAATGAGGAGGATGCAATAACTCTCCATTCTGTCCACCATGTTGGTCCCCATCTCGAAATATTCCAGGTGAGATCAGGAATAGACGAGTTAGAGAAGACAGCACCGTAAACAGTGACACTAGCTATCCAGTAGTCAAACAGACCAAATAGCTCTTCATTAATGGATAAAATAGCAAGATCCAATTATATGCTGTCTCCAGTAAACCTACTTTTTTTATTAAAAAATTTTTTTTAATGTTTATTTTTGAGAGACAGAGAGACAGAGCATGAGCAGGGGAGGAGCAGAGAGAGAGGGAGACACAGAACCTGAAGCAGGCTCATGAACTGCGAGATCATGACCTGAGCCAAAGTGGGACGCTTAACCAACTGAGCCACCCAGGCGCCCCTACAGTAAACCTATTTTAAACATAAAGACACAAATAGGTTAAAAGTAAAAAGACAAAAAACAATACACCACATTAATAGTAGTCAAAATAAAGCTGGAGTGGCTGTACATTCCCTTCTCAATAACCAATAGAATAAGTAGGCAGAATCAGCAAGTATATAAACAGCAAAACTTGAACAACAGTATCAACCAACATGATCTGATTGACATTTATAGAATTCTTCTATCCAATGATAACAGATTATACATTCTTCTGCAGTGCATGTGGAACATTTAGCAACATAGACCATGTTCTGGGCCATAAAACAACTCTCAAATTTAAAAGGAATCATACAAAGTATGATGTCTAACAACAATGGAATTAAATCACCAATATTTGTAAACTACGTTTCAAAATAGCCCATGGGTCAAAGTACAAATCAAAAGGGAATTCAGAAAGTATTTTGGACTAAATGAAAACACAATCTATAAAAATTTACAGGATGCTGCAAAAGCAATACTTAGCAAGATAGCACTAAACCAGTGCTTTTCAACCAGGGACATTCACTGCATATCTGAACACATTTGGCAACATCTGGAAATATTTTTGGTTGTTCCCAGGGAGGTGCTATTGGCATCTAGTGGGTATTGGCCAGGGACACTGCTAAACATCCTATAGGACAGCCCCACAACAAAGAATCATCTAGCTTAAAATGTCAATAGTGCCACTACTGAGAAACCCTGCACTAAATATCTATTTTTATAAGCTTATTTATTTGTTTTGAGAGAGAGAGAGAGAGGGAGGGAGGGAGGGGAAGGACAGAGAGAGAGAGAGGGGGAGAGAGAGTGAATTCCAAGCAGGCTCTGCACTATCAGGTTCTGCACTTGAACTCATAAACCATGAGATCATGACCTGAGCCAAATGTGGACGCTTAACTGACTGAGCTCCCCAGGTGCCCCAAAATGTCTGTACTTTTTGTTTTTAAAAGAAAGGTCTTACTTAACCATGTCCTAAGCTTCCACCTATAGAAACTAAAGGGACAAAGAAGTGCAAAGTAAGCAGAAAAAAGGAAAGAGTAGAGATCAGAACAGAAAGCAGTAAAAAGTAGGAAAATAAAAACAGAAAAAAGGAAACCAAAAGATTATTCTTTGAGAAGATCAACAAAACTGATAAACCTGTAGCCACATTGATCAGGGGGTAAAAAGATACAAATGACCAATATCAAGAACGAAAGAATGTCATCACTATAGAAAAGAATAATAAGGGAATATTATGAACAAGTTTAGGCTAACAAATTCATTGATAACATGGAAAAATACCTTGCAAGTGCCAAACTACCACAGCTCACTTAAGACGAAATAGATAACATAAACAGTCCTATACCTAACCTATTAATGAAATTGGATTCATAGTTAAAAATCTTTCCACAAAGATAACTCCTGGGCTATGGATTCACTGATGAATTCTACCAAACATTTAAGAAATCATACCAATTCTATGGGGCATCTGGGTGGCTCAGTCGGTTGGGTGTCCAACTTTGGCTCAGGTCATGATCTCACAGCTTGTGAGTTCCAGCCCTGTGTCGGGGTCTGTGCTGACAGCTCAGAGCCTGGAGCCTGCTTCGGATTCTGTGTCTCCCTCTCTCTGTGTCCCTCCCCTGCTTGTACTCTGTCTCTGTCTCTGTCTCTCTCAAAAATAAAGATTAAACAAAAATTAAAAAAAAAAAAGAAATCATACCAATTCTATGCAAACTCTTACCAAAATACTGAAGGGCGGGGGGGGGGGGGGAGGGATGAATATTTCTCAAATTCTTCTATCAGGTTAATAAGAGTCTCCTGCTTTGGTTTTCTTTTTCAAGATTGCTTTGGCTATTTGGGGTCTTTTCTGGTTCCATACAAATTTTAGGATTGTTTGTTCTAGCTCTGAGAAGAATGCTGGTGTTATTTTGATAGGGATTGCATTGAATATGTAGATTGCTTTGGGTAGTATCGACATTTTAACAGTATTTGTTCTTCCGAGCCAGGAGCATGGAATCTTTTTCAATTTTTTTTGTGTCTTCTTCAATTTCTTTCATAAGCTTCCTATAGTTTTCAGTGTATAGATTTTTCACCTCTTTGGTTAGATTTATTCCTAGGTATTTTATGGGTTTTGGTGCAACTGTAAATGGGATCGATTCCTTGATTTCTCTTTCTGTTGCTTCATTGTTGGTGTATAGGAATGCAACCGATTTCTGTGCATTGATTTTATATCCTGCAACTTTGCTGAATTCATGAATCAGTTCTAGCAGTTTTTTGGTGGAATCTTTAGGGTTTTCCATGTAGATATCATGTTATCTGCGAAGAGTGAAAGTTTGGCCTCCTCCTGGCTGATTTGGATGCCTTTTATTTCTTTGTGTTGTCTGATTGCAGAGGTTAAGACTTCCAATACTATGTTGAATAACAGTGGCAAGAGTGGACATCCCTGTCATGTTCCTGACCTTAGGGGGAAAGCCCTCAATTTTTCCCCATCGAGGATGATATTAGTGTTGGGTCGTTCATATATGGCTTTTATGATCTCGAGGTACGCTCCTTCTATCCCTACTTTCTTGAGGGTTTTTATCAAGAAAGGATGCTGTATATTGTCAAATGCTTTCTCTGCATCTATTGAGAGGATCATATGGTTCTTGTCCTTTCTCTTATTGATGTGATGAATCACGTTAATTGTTATGCGGATATTGAACCAGCCCTGCATCCCAGGTATAAATCCCATGTGGTCGTGGTGGATAATTTTTTTTAATGTATTGTTGGAGCCGGTTGGCTAATATCTTGTTGAGGACTTTTGCATCCCTGTTCATCAGGGATATTGGTCTATAGTTCTCCTTTTTAGTGGGGCCTTTGTCTGGTTTTGGAATCAAGGTAATGCTGGCTTCATGGAATAAGTTTGGAAGTTTTCCTTCCATTTCTATTTTTTGGAACAGCTTCAAGAGAATAGGTGTTAACTCTTCCTTAAATGTTTGGTAGAATTCCCCTGGAAAGCCATCTGGCCCTGGACTCGTTTTTTGGCAGATTTTTTATTACTAATTTGATTTCTTTACTGGTTATGGGTCTGTTCAAATTTTCTATTTCCTCCTGTTTCGGTTTTGGTAGTGTATATGTTTCTAGGAATTTGTCCATTTCTTCCAGATTGCCCATTTTCTTGGCATATAATTGTTCATAATATTCTCTTATTATTGTTTTTATTTCTGCTGTATTGGTTGTGATCTCTTCCATTCTTGATTTTATTTATTTCGGTCCTTTCCTTTTTGATCAAACTGGCTGGTGATTTATCAATTTTATTAATTCTTTCAAAGAACCAGCTTCTGGTTTCATCAATCTGTTCTATTGTTTTTTTGTTTTTTGGGTTTTTTTTGGTTTCAATAGCATTAATTTCTGCTCTAATCTTTATTACTTCCTGTCTTCTGCTGGTTTTGGGTTTTATTTGCTGTTCTTTTTCCAGCTCTTTAAGGTGTAAGGTTATGTTGTGTATCTGAGATCTATGCTTTCCTCTTATGACCACCTTTGCTGCGTCCCAGAGGTTCACAGTTCCTGAGATTGAGCCCCAAGTCAGGCTCTGTGCTGACAGCATGGAACCCACTTGGAATTCTCTCTCTACCTCTCTTTCCACCCCTCCCCCGGCTCACATGTGTGTATGTGCATGCTCTCTCTCTCTCAAAATAAACATACATTAAAAAAAAAAAGCTATAGACCCATATCTCTCATGAGCATACATGCAAAAATTCTAAACAAAATTTTAGCAAATCAAACCAAACAAAACATTAAAAGGATAATACATCATGACTACATGGAGTTTTTCTAAGAAATGCAGTTAAGTAACATTCAAAAATCAATGTAATTCACCTTATTAGCAAAATTTAAATGTCCCTATCAATATTTAAGTTTGAAGCTATATCTTTTCTTCCTTGAATTCAAAGATTATACTGAGATTTTTTTTTAATGGGTTAAAAGTCAACTAATTTTAAGCATAATATTTACATATATCATAGAAAGTTAATACCTAGCCCTGATTTTTTGGTGTGAATTACAGTCATGTACTCCCAACTCCACCTCAGATGTCTTCAAATCAAATTCATGTTTCCTTTCAATCAAGCTCATCCCCCTGATTTTCCTATTCTACGTAACATTTTTACAACCATCAAAGCTTTACAATTATAACAGCAAACTCTGGGTGTGGAGCCTGATGCTGGGCTCATTCTTACAACCATGAGATCATGACTAGAGCTGAAATCAAGAGGCGGGTGCTGGCGCGCCTGGGTGGCTCAGTTGGTTGAGCGTCCGACTTCGCCTCAGGTCATGATCTCGCGGTTCAGGTCGTGGGTTCAAGCCCCGTGTCAGGCTCTGTACTGACAGCTTGGAGCCTGCTTTGGATTCTGTGTCTCCCTCTCTCTGCCCCTCCCTGGCTCGCACTCTGTCTCTCTCTCTCTCTCTCTCAAAAATAAAGAAACATTACAAAAAATTTTTTTAAATAAAAAAAGGGTAAAATTATAAAAAAAAGAGAAAAGAGGTTTCACATTTATTTGAAGATAAGATTTGTTTTACTCAGCATCCCGTAGACATTTGTTCATGTAACTTTTAATTTACATATTACAAAACCTTGAATATTTTAATTAAAACTTATTAGTAAGTATTTATTGACTATCTACCATGCCATAAAGCAATAAAAAGAACAAAAAAAGCCTGCCTCTATGAAGATAGAAAATAAGTAGGCAGATTATTTACAGATAAGATCAAATAAGTTTTCAGCATGTTTGCAAACTGGGTATTAAACACAGCCTTTATTAAAAATTAAATTATACACCATATAATAAAATAAATTATTAAAAATTTTAAAGTTTATTTCTCTTGAGAAAGGAGAGAAAGCACACAAGGGAAAGAGAATCCCAAGCAGGCTCCGTGCTGTCAGTGCAAGCCCAACTCAGGGCTCCATCCCACAGACTGTGAGATCATAACCTGAGCCGAAATCACGAGCCAGATAATTAACCAACTGAGTCATCCAGGCGCCCCTAAATAAGTTATTTTATTTTATTATTTTTTATTTTTAAAAATACAATTTATTATCAAATTAGCTAACATACAGTGTGTACAGTGTGCTGTTGGTTTTGGGGGTAGATTCCTATGATTCATTGCTTACATATAACACCCATGCTCATCCCAACAAGTGCCTCCTCAATGCCTATCACCCATTTTCCCCTCTCCCCTGCCCCCCACATCAACTCTCAGTTTGTTCTCTGTATTTAAGCATCTCCTATGGTTTGTCTCCCTCCCTCTCTGTTTTAACTATTTTTTCCCCTTCCCTTCCCCCATGGTCTTCTGTTAAGTTTCTCAAGTTCCACGTATGAGTGAAAACATATGATATCTGCCTTTCTCTGAATGACTTATTTCACTTAGCATAATACCCTCTAGTTCCATCCACATTGCTGCAAATGGCAGGATTTCATTCTTTCTCATTGCCAAGTAGTAGCCCATTGTATATATAAACCACATCTTCTCTATCCATTCATCAATTGATGGATATTTAGGCTCTTTCCATAGTTTGGCTATTGTTGAAAGTGCTATAAATATTGGGGTACATGTATCCCTATGAATCAGCACTCCTGTATCCTTTGGATAAATTCCTAGTAGTGCTATTGCTGGGTCATAGGGTAGTTCTATTTTTAATTTTTTGAGAAACTTCCATACTGTTTTCCAGAGCGGCTGCACCAGTTTGCATTCCCACCAGCAGTGTAAGAGGGTTCCCATTTCTCCACATTCTTGCCAGCATCTGTTGTTTCCTGAGGTGTTAATTTTAGCCACTCTGACCAGTGTGAGGTGGTACCTCCATGTGGTTTTGATTTCTATTTCCCTGATGATGAGTGACGTTGAGTATCTTCTCATGTGTCTGTTGGCCATCTGGATGTCTTCTTTGGAAAAGAGTCTATTCATGTCTTCTGCCCTTTTCTTCACTGGATTATTTGTTTTTTGGGTGTTGAGTCTGGTAAGTTCTTTATAGATTTTGGATACTAATCCTTTATCTGGTATGTCATTTGCAAATATCTTTTCCCATTCCATTGGTTGCCTTTTAGTTCTGTTGATTGTTTCCTTTGCAGTGCAGAAGCTTTTTATCTTGATGAGGTCCCAATATTCATTTTTGCTTTTAATTCCCTTGCCTTTGGAGACGTGTAGAGCAAGAAGTTGCTGTGGCTGAGGTCAAAGAGGTTGTTGCCTGTTTTCTCCTCTAGAGGTTTGATGATTTCCGGTCTCACATTTAGGTCTTTCATCTATTTTGAGTTTATTTTTGTGTATGGTGTAAGGAAGTGGTCTAGTTTCATTCTTCTGCAGGTTGCTGTCCAGTTCTCCCAGCACCATTTGCTAAAGAGACTGTCTTTTTTCCATTGGATACTCTTTCCTGCTTTGTCAAAGATTAGTTGGCCATACATTTGTGGGTCCAATTCTAGGTTCTCTGTTCTATTCCACTGGTCTATGTGTCTGTTTTTGTGCCAATACCACACTGTCATGATGATTACAGTTTTGTGGTAGAGGCTAAAGTCTGGGACTGTGATGCCTCCCACTTTGGGTTTCTCCTTCAATATTACTTTGGCTATTTGGGGTCTTTTGTGGTTCCACACAAATTTTAGGTTTGTTCTAGCTTTGAGAAGAATGCTGGTGCAATTCTGATTGGGATTGAATTGAATGTGTAGATTACTTTGGGTAGTATTGACATTTTAACAATATTTATTCTTCCAATCCATGAGCATGGAATGTTTTTCCATTTCTTTCAGTCTTCTTCATCAATTTTCTTCATAAGTCTTCTATAGTTTTCAGCATACAGATCTTTTACATCTTTGGTTAGGTTTAGTCCTAGGTATTTTATGGTTCTTGGTACAATTGTAAATGGGACTGATTTCTTGACTTCTCTATTGCTTCATTATTGGTGTGTAGAAATGCAACTGATTTCTGTACACTGATTTTGTATCCTGTGACTTTGCTGAATTCATGTATCAGTTCTCTCAGCTTTTTGGTGGAGCCTTTTTCGGGTTTTCCATGTAGAGTATCATGTTGTCTGTAAAAAGTGAAAGTTTGACTTCTTCTTTGCCAATGTGGATGCCTTTTATTTCATTTTGTTGTCTGACTGTTAAGGCTAGGACTTCCAACACTATGTTAAACAACAGTGGTGAGAGTGGACATCCCTGTCATGTTCCTGGTCTTAGGGGGAAAGCTCTCAGTTTTTCCCAATTGAGGATGATATTAGCTGTGGGCTTTTCATATATGGTTTTTATGTTTAGGTATGTTCCTTCTATCCCAACTTTCTTGAAGGTTTTTATTAAGGAAGGATGCTGTATTTTGTCAAATGCTTTTTCTTCCTCTATTGACAGGATCACATGGTTCTTATCCTTTCTTTTATTCATGTGATGTATCACAGTGATTGATTTGCAAATATTGAACCAGGCTTGCAGCCCAGGAATGAATACCACTTGATCATGGTGAATAATTCTTTTTATATGCTGTTGAATTCGCTTTACTAGTACCTTGTTGAGAATTTCTGCATCCAGATTCATCAGAGATATTGGCATCTAAATCTCCTTTTTAGTAGAGTCTTTGTCTGGTTTGGGAATCAAAGTAATGCTGGCTTCATAGAATGAGTCTGGAAGCCTTCCTTCCATTTCTATTTTTTGGAACAGCTTGAGAAGGATAGGCATTAACTCTGCTTTAAATGTCTTGTAGAATTCCCCTAGGAAGCCATCTGACCTAGGACTCTTATTTGTTGGGAGATTTTTGATACCTGATTCAATTTCTTCACTAGTTATGGGTCTGTTCAAATATTCTATTTCTTCCTGTTTGAGTTTTGGTAGTGTGTGGGTATCTAGGAATTTGTCCTTCTCTTCCAGGTTATCCAGTTTGTTGGCACATAATTTTTCCTAATATTCTCTGATAATTGTTTGTATTTCTGAGGGGCTAGGTGTGATAAGTCCAGTTTCACTTGTGATTTTATCTATTTGGGTCCTCTCTCTTCTTTTTGAGAAGTCTGGCTAGGGGTTTATCAATTTTTTTTTTTTTTTCAAAAAACCACCTCTCAGTTTCATTTCATTCTTAGTTTAAAATCTAGTTTGTCTGATATTCATTGATCTGTTCTACTCTTTTTTTCGATTCTATATTTTTTATTTCTGCTCTAATCTTTATTATTTCTCTTCTTCTGCTGGCCTTGGGGTTTATTTGCTGTTCTGCTTCTAGTTCCTTTAGGTGTGCTGTTAAATTTTGTATTTTAGATTTTTCTTGTTTTTTGAGATAGGTCTGGATTGCAATGTATTTTCCTCTTAGGACTGCCTTTGCTGCATCCCAAAGGGTTTGGACTTTCATTTTCATTTTCACTTGTTTCCATATATTTTTAAATTTCTTCTTTAATTGCTTGGTTTACCCATTCATTCTTTAGTAAGATGTTTAACCTCCATGCATTTGGAGGTTTTCCAGGCTTTTTTCTGTAGTTGATTTCAAGTTTCAAAGCACTGTGATCTGAAAATGTGCATGGTATGATCTCAATTATTTTATATTTATTGAGGGCTATTGTGTGACCCAGTATGTGATCTATCTTGGAGGATGTTCCATGTGCACTTGAGAAGAATGTGTATATTCTGCTGCTTTTGGATATAAAGTTCTGAATATACCTGTCAAGTCCATCTGGTCCAGTGTATCATTCAGGGACCTTGTTTCTTTATTGACTTTCTGCCTAGATTATCTGTCCATTGTTGTAAGTGGAGTATTAAAGTAACCTGCAATTACCGCATTCCTATCAATAAGATTGCTTATGTTTGTGATTGTTTTATATATTTGGGGCTTCCAAATTGGGTGCATAAAAATTTATAATTGTTAGCTCTTCTTGGTGGATAGACCCCATAATTATAATATAATGCCTTTCCTCATCCCTTGTTATAGTCTTTTAGTTTAAAATCTAGTTTGTCTGATATGGCTAAGTATGGCTATTTCAGCTTTCTTTTGACTTCTAGTAGCATGTTACATGGTTCTCCATCCCCTTTCAACCTGAAGGTGTCCTCAGGTCTAAAATGGGTCTCTTGTAGACAGCAAATAGATGGGTCTTGATTTTTATCCATTCTGATACCCTATGTCTTTTGATTGGAGCGTTTAGTCCATTTACATTCAGTGTTATTATTAAAAGATATGGATTTAGTGTCATTGTATTATCTGTAGGTTTCATGCTTGTAGTGATTTCTCTGGTCCTTTGTAGTCTTTGCAACAATCCAAAGAATCCTCCTTAGGATCTCTTGTAGGGCTGGTTTAGTGGTGATGAACTCTTTCAGTTTTTGTTTATCTGGGAAAACCTTTGTCTTTCCTTCCATTCTCAATTGGCAGTCTCGCTGGATAAAGGAATCTTAGCTGTATATTTTTCCTATTCACAACATTGAATATTTCCCACCACTCCTTCTGGCCTGACAAGTTTCAGTAGATAGGTCTGCTACTTACCTTCATGCGGCTACCCCTGTATATTTTATTATTTTTTAAAGGTTTATTTTTCAGAGAGATAGAGCATGCACGCTCACATGAGCATGAGCAGGGGAGGGGCAGAAAGAAAGGGAGAATCCGAAGCAGGCTCCAGGCTCTGAGCTGTCAGCACACAGCCCAGTGTGGGGCTCAAACTCACAAACCATGAGATCATGACCTGAGCTGAGACTGGATGCTTAACTGACTGAGCCACCCAGGTGCCCCCTAAATAAGTTATTTAAAACAAAGGTAATAAATACTAAAAACTTATCACTTCCTGATCATTTTATTACATTTTATTATTTATGCTCCTGAAGTTATTTATGATTTTGTATCTGTATGTGGAAAAAGTATGTAATGCTAGGCTATTCTGTATCTCCACAACATCATATTCAGTGACTTCATGTTGGTGGCTTGAAATCAGCCATAGTGGAAGTATTTACACCACGGAATTTGGCAAAACCTACTAATCATAGCTTGAATGATTGTTTTATTAATGTCCGGATCTAAGAAATTGATGGAGAAAATGTTAATGTTGACTAAATTCAAAAGCGTGTGCTGTCTAGAACCATTACATTATGAACTACACAAAAATGGAGAACATATTCTTCTAGTAATTGAAAACTACTATCCAATTCAGCAAAGAAGTTTCTCACATCATCAACATGCCAGGGAAATGTTGACATACACCTTCATTGCTTCACTTTGACCTTAGTCATTAGCACAAACCAAAACATCAACCATCCTTCAAGCTACAACTACACAGAGAACTAGTAGTGACACATTTACTAGCACACCACTGACTAGTATGTTAGAAGATGGTAAGTGCTATACACAAAAATATGAACAGTGTTAAGAGGGGGATCAGAAGTGCTGGAGGCAGGGATAAAGTTTTAAGTTAAGAAAGTAACATTTGAGCAAAGAATTGAAGGAGCTAAAAAAAGTGAGCTATATGAACAGGATAAGAGTTCCAGAAAACGAAAATAATCAGTGTGAAGCTCCTGAGGGGCTGGCTTGTCTCGAGTGTCTGACAAAAAGAAAGGAGGTCATTGTGTTCAGTGCAAAATGAAGACAATAGAGTAGGAGAGAGGAGACCAAATGGTTACACAGGGCAAAGTCATATAGGGTCCTGTAGGCTAAACACTGATTCTTCCTCTGAGAGAAATGGGAAGTCATTCAAGGTTCTAAACAGAACTTGTTTTGCAATTGGCTGCTGGGTTAAGAATGGATTGAAGAGGGATGCCTGGGTGGCTCAGTCAGTTAAGTGTCCGACTTTGGCTCAGGTCATGATCGCACAGTTTGTGGGTTTGAGCCTTGTGTCAGGCTCTGAGCTGTCTTCGGATTCTGTGTCTCCCTCTCTCTCTGCCCCTCCTCTGTTCACACTCTCTCTCTCGCTCTCAAAAGTAAACAAAAATTAAGGGGCGCCTGGGTGGCTCGTCGGTTAAGCGTCCGACTTCGGCTCAGGTCATGATCTCACAGTCTGTGGGTTCGAGCCCCGCATCGGGCTCTGTGCTGACAGCTGACAGCTCAGAGCCTGGAGCCTGCTCCCGATTCTGTGTCTCCCTCTCTCTCTGGCCCTCCCCTGCTCATGTTCTGTCTCTCTCTGTCGCAAAAATAAATAAAAACAAAAAAAAATTAAAAAAAAAAAAGAATGGATTGAAGATTTCCTTTTTGATTTCTTGGTGGAACCATTCATTGTTTATAGCATGTTCTTTAGATTCACGTATTTGGGATCTTTCCAGTTTTTTTTTTTCTTCCTTGTGATTGATTCCTAGTTTCATAATGTTGTGATCAGAAAAGATGCATGATGGGGCACCTGGGTGGCTCAGTCGGTTAAGCGCTGACTTAGGCTCAGGTCACAATCTCGCGATTTATGAGTTTGAACCCCGCACTGGCCTCTGTGCTGACAGTGTGCAGCCTGGAGCCTGATTCAGATTCTTTGTCTTCCCCTCTACTCCTCCCCTGCTCGTGCTCTGTGTGTCTCTTTCTCTCTCAAAAATAAATAAACGTTAAAAAAAATTTTTTTAAGAAAAGATGCATGAATAGGATTTCAGTTTTTTTGAATCTGTTGAAATTTGTTTTGTGGGCCAGCATAATCTATTCTATAGTATGTTCCAGGTGCACTTGAAAAGAATGTGTATACTCCTGTTTTGGGATGGAATGTTTTGACTGTATCTGTTAGATCCATCTGGTCCAATGTGTCAGTCAAAGCCACTATTTCCTTGTTGATTTTCTGTCTGGATGACTACTATCCATTGATGTAAGTGGGGTGTTAAACTCCCCTACTATTATCGCATTACTGTTAATTTCTTCCTTTATGTCTGTTAATAGTTGCTTTATGTATTTAGGTGCTCCCATGTTGGGTGTATAAACATTTATAATTGTTACATTCTCTTGTTGGATTGTTCCCTTTATGATTACAGTATCCTTCTTTGTCTCTTGTTACATTCTTTGTTGTACATTCTATTTTGCTTATATAAGTATTGCTACCCCAGTTTTCTTTCTACTTCCATTTGCATGAGGAATGTTTTTTCACCCCTTCCCTTTCAATCTGCATGTGTCTTTAGGTCTCAAGTGAGTTTCATAAGTAAACTGCTACAGCCACTGTGGAAAAGAGTATGGAGGTTCCTTAAAATGTTAAAAATAGAATTACCATATGATCCAGTAATTCCACAACTGCAAATTTCCCCAAAGGAAATGAAAACATTGGAGTGCCTGGGCAGCTCGGTTGAGCATCTAACTCTTGATTTCAGCTCAGGTCATGATCTCATAGTTCATGGGATCGAGCCCCACATCAGGCTCTGAGCAGACAGTACAGAGCCTGCTTGGGATTCTCTCCCTTTGCCCCTCCCTGGCTTGCACGTCTGTGTGCGCTCTCTCTCAAAATAAATAACCTTAAAAAAAAAAAAAAAAAAAAGGAAATGAAAACACTAATTCAAAAAATACATGCACCCTTATGTTTACTGCAGCATTATTACAATAGCCAAGATAATGGAAGCAACCCAAGTGTCCATGAATAGATGAATGGATAAAGATACGGTATATGTGTATAATGGAATACTACTCAGTCATAAAAAAGAATGAGATTTTGCCATTTGCAACAACATGGACCCTAGAGAATACAAAGCTAAGTGAAATAAGTCAGTCAGAAAAACACAAATATCATATTATCTCACTCATATGTGAAATTTAAGAAAGAAAATAAACAAACCAAGAAAAAAAGAAGACAAACAAAAAACCTTGTCTCAAATACAGAGAACAAACTGGTGGCTATCAGAGGGGAGATGGTAGGGGAATGGGTGAAACAAATAGAGGGGATTAAGGGTACACTTATCTTATTGAGCATTGAGTAATGTATGGAATTGCTGAATCAGTATACTGTACACCTGAAATTAATATAACACTATGTAAATTATACATAAAAAAATAAAATGAATGAATAAAAAATGTTTGGGAAACAGAGGTGGTGATTGTACAACACTGTGAATGTACTAATAAATACCACTGAATTATTCACTTAAAAACAAAAAAGAATGGATTGAAGGGAAAAAGCATGAGGTTAGGGAGCCAATTAGGAGGCTACTATAATAATACAACAGATGATGGTGAACTGGATCCAGATGGTTAATAGTAGAAGTGCTCCTGAATCTGATTTCCTTAACAGCTCTAGAAAATGCACTGTTCACTGATATAGTATCTGTTGAAATCACATTAAGTCTATTTAAATGGGAGACAGGTATAAGAGATCCCACTATTAATGCTGAAATTAAACACTAACAGATCAACTGTTTCAAACAGGAAGTCTTATCTACAGTATCAATCAAAAGATCAGCTGAACTGTCCTATTTTTCATGGCAATTTAACTTCATGCTTAACAAAATAAATAAATTTCTTCAACGCTGCCTAAGTGTATGAATGTATGATGGATTACATGCACATTTTAGAGTAATTTGCTCCACACAGGGAAGAATAAAGAACAAGAAGATATAATAAATATCAGGCATCCACTGTGTGAATAATACTATGTAAGAGTTTCATGTGCAAGTTTACAGATTGTTAAGAAATAACTGTCCCTAACCACAGGAAGCCGGCATGAAAGGGAAGAGACTAATTATAGGATTAACTCCTAAATGCCCCCTAAAAACATCACATACAGAGAATGGCAAAATAAAACCCCAAATAAAGGAAAGCATTCTAAACCGATTCTCTGTTAAGAAAAACTTAACTAGTAAGCAAAGGTTCATCTGACATGTTCTCAACAACTAAGGAGGTTAAAATTCCTAAAAGAATCTTCTATGGCCAGTTCAGTCATGTAAGGTATACTACTATTATGTCTTTAAACAAACAAAAATTCTCTAATATACAATAAGGAACAATAATTGATTCACATGGTGAGCCACAAGCTGGAAATGGTCTTATCTGTTGGAAAAACGTAATGAAACTAAAAAGACCAAGAATTAATGGCACAAAAAGTATAATTTCTAACAATGGCTTATCAATGTGGCATATGTAGTTTTATGGTAATGAAGTTGGATTATTTTAATATAAAAATATTTTAATAAGAGTAACTCTATAATAATACAAGACTTTCTATAGTGGTTGTTTACATTAGAATGGACTACTCAGAAAGATTGCATAAGTATCACTTTTCTGAGTAATCAGGAATATGCAAATCAAAACACCATATGTCATTTTACCTCTGTCAGTTTAGCAAATATTAAATAATCAAATAATAAAACATGGAGCAAAAGCATTCTTGTTCCCTTAATAGGAGCATAAATTGGTGCAACCATTTTGAAAAGTAATCTGGCATTGCCTAGGTAAGTTGAAGACACATATTCCTTTACGATTTACTAATTCCATTTCTAGGTCTACATTCTAGAGAAATTCTCACACAGGTGTACAAAAAGGTATGCAATATCTATGTAGCACTGTTTGTTGTAACAGTAAAATAACACTAGAATCTAATTATCCATTCAGAGAAGAAATACAGAATACTCACACATTAGAATACCTTGCAGAAGTAAAAATGATACCTTGATAAAAAATAAATCTCAAAAAATAAATTAATCAAGAGTAAGAGAAGTAAAAAGGAATGATCTACAGCATATAACATGGATGAATCTCACAATCACAATGTTGAAAGAAGGGAGCAAATTGCTTACATTATGATTCATTTATATACATACTAACAACACTGAGAAAATATCACCTATATAACAGGCACTGTACACATTGCAGGTAATGATTCATTTAATCCTCAAAACAGCACTATCAGGTAAATTCTATATTTTTTAATATTATTTATTTATTTTGAGAGAGAGAGAAAGAGAACATGCACACACATGCGGGGTGGCAGAGAGACAGACAATGTGAGCTGACAGCGCAGAACCAGATGCGGGGCTGGGGGCTCAATCCCTCGATCCTGGGATCAAGCCAATATCAAGAGTCAGATGCCCAGCCAACTGAACCACCAGGTGGCCCAAGTAAATTCTATTTTTAATCTCTTTTTTCATACATGAAGAAGCAGGCACAGAGAAGTAATTTGCCCAAATTACATGGTGGCAGAACCACCTGGCATAAGAATCTGTGTTCTTAGTTTTCTGATATTACAATGCCTCTCAAAAATATGCAAAACTAAACAAGATAACATCATGGATACATACATAATTAACAAAACTAAAGAAAATGAAAGAATGATAAACATAATTAAGAGCAGTGTTACTGAGGTAAAAGAAAGGGGGACATAACAGGGAAAAGTTCACATGGGGACTTAAAAGTTTTAGTAATGTTCTAATTCCTTATTTTTTTAAATTTTAATCCCAGTATAGTTAACATGTAGTATTATATTTACTTCAGGTGTACAACATACTGATATGACAATTCTATACATTACCCAGTACTTATCATGGTAACTGTACTTTATTTCTTAAGCTTATTTATTGCTTTTGAGATAGAGTATGCAGGTGGGGGAAGGAGCAGAGAGAGAGAGGGAGAGAAAATCCCAAGCAGGCTCCACACACAGCAGAGAGCCTGACCAGGCTGGATCTCACCAACTGCGAGATCATGACCTAGGCCAAAATCAACAGTGGGACATTCAAGTGACTGAGCCACCCACGTGCCCCAGTAAGGACACTCTTAATCCCCTTCTATTTCACCATCCCCTCTGGTAACCATCAGTTTGATCTCTATAGTTAAGAGTCTGATTTTTAAATCTTTTTTCTTTGTTTCCTTCATTTCTTAAATTCTACATATGAGTGAGATCACATGGTATTTGTTTTTCTCTGACTGACTTGTTCCACCAGCATTATACTCTAGATCCATCCATGTTGTTGCAAATGGCAAGATTTCACTTGTTGTTCTGGCTGAGTAATATTCCACTGTGTAAAACACTACATCTTCTTTACGCATGCATCTATCAGTGGACACTTCCATAATGTGGGCTGCTTCCATAATTTGGCTATTATAAATAATGCTGCAGTAAACACTGGGGTGCATGTCTCCCTTGGGATTAGTGTTTTTATATTCTCTGGGTAAATACCTAGTAATGGAACTACTGGATCATAAGGTAATTCTATTTTTAACTTTCTGAGGAACCTCCATGCTGTTTTCCACGGCGGCTGCACCACAGCATTCCAGCAGCAGCAGAGCACAGGGGTTGCTTTTTCTCCACATCCTCACCAACACTTGTTTCTTGTGTTGTTGGTTTTAGCCATTCTGACAGGTGTGAGGTGATATCTCATTGTGATTTTGACTTGCATTTCCCTGATGGCTAGTGATGTTGAACATCTTTTCATGTGTGTGTTGGCCATCGGTATATCTTCTTTAGAGAAATGTCTGTCCAGACATTTAGAGAAAGTGGTCTAGTTTCATTCTTTTCCATGTAGCTGCCCAGTTTTCCCAATGCCATAGGTTGAAGAGACTGTCTCTTTGCCATTGTACATTCTTGCCTCCTTTGTCAGAGATTAATTGACCATATAATTGCGGGTTTACTTCTGGGCTCTCTGCTCTGTTCCATCGATCTATGTGTCTGTTTTTGTGCCAGTACCATATTGTTTTGACTACTACAGCTTTGTAGTAGGTCTTGAAATCTCCGTTAGTGATACCTCCAGTTTTGTTCTTCCTTTTCAAGACTGCTTTGGCAATTTGGGGTCTTTTGTGGTTCCATACAAGTTTTAGGATTATTTGTTCTAGTTCTGTGAAAAATGCTGTTGGTTATTTTGATAGGAATTGCATTAAATCTGTAGGTTGCTTTGGGCAGTATGGCCATTTTGACAATATTTGTTCTTCCAGTCCATGAGCATGGAATGTCTTTCCATTTCTTTGTGTCGTCTTCATTTCTTTCATCGGTTTTTCAGAGTACAGGTCTTTCACCTCTTTGGTTAAGTTTATTCCTAGGTATTTTATTATTTTTGGTGCAGTTGTAAATGGGATTGTTTTCTCAGTCTCTCTTTCTGCTACTGCATTATTAGTGTCTAGAAATGCAAAGGATTTCTGTATACTGATTTTGTATCCCATGACCTTACTGAATTAATTTATCAGTTCTAGTAGCTTTTTGGTGGAATCGTTGGGGCTTTCTATATGTAGAATCATGTCATCTGCAAATAGTGAAATTTTTTACTTCTTCCTTACCAATCTTCCTTACCTTTTATTTCTTCTTCTTGTCTCATTGCTCTGACTAGGACTTCCAGGGCTATGTTGAATAAAAGTGGTGAGAGTGGATATCCTGGTCTTGTTCCTGATCTTAGGGGAAAGGCTCTCAGTTTTTCACTGTTGAGTATGATGCTAGCTCTGGGTTTTTCCTTACACAGCCTTTTTTATGCTGAGGTATGTTCCTTCTAAACCTGCTTTGTTGAGGGTCTTTATCATGAATGGATGTGGTACTTCGTAAAATGATTTCTCTGCATCTACTGAAATGATCACGGTTTTTCTTTCTCTTGTTGATGTGATGCATCACGTTGATTGAGTTGTGGATACTAAACCACCCTTGCATCCCGGGAACAAATCCCACTCGATTGTGTGATTGTGGTGAAAGATTTTTTTAATGTATTGTTGGATTCAGTTTGCTAATATTTTGTTGAAGATTACTGCATCTATGTGCATTAGAGATAATCGGTCTGTAGTTCTCTTTTTCTGTAGAGTCTTTGTATGGTTTTGGTATCAGAGTAACGCTGGATTCACAGAATGAATTGGAAGCTTTCCTTCCTCTTCTGTGTTTTGGAATAGTTTTAGAAGAATTGGTATTAACTTTTCTTTAATTGTGTTGTATAACTCACTTGTGAAGTTGTCTGGTGCTGGACTTTTTGTTTCTTGAGAGTATTTTTATTACCGATTCAATTTCATTGCTGGTAATTGGTCTGTTCAAATTTTCTATTTCTCCCTGATTCCGTATTGGGAGGTTATATGTTTCTAGGAATTTATCTATTTCTTCGAGGTTGTTCAATTTGTTGGAATGTAATTTTTCATAATATTCTTTATAATCCTTTGCATTTCTGTGCTAATTCTCCTCTTTCATTTCTGATTTTCTTTGACTCCTCTCTTTTTTTGTTTGTTTTTTTCTAATGAGTCTGGCTGAAGGTTTATTAATTTTGTTGATATTTTTGAAGAACCAGCTCCCGGTTTCATTGATCTGTTTTACTGTTTTTTAGTTTCTATTTCATTCATTTCTGCTCTAATCTTTATTTCCTTCCTTCTACTGGTTTTGAGTTTCATTTGTTCTTTTTATAGCTCTAATTTTAGGTGTATGTTTAGGTTATTTGAGATTTTTCTTGCTTTTGGGGTTTGTCTATACTCCAATAACTTCCCTCTTAAAACAGATTTTGCATCTCAAAGATTTTTGGATCAATGTGCTTTTGTTTTCATTTGTCTCATTGTATTTTTTTTTCACTTCCTCTTTGACTTCTTGGTTGACCCATGCAGTGTTTAGTAACATGTTATTTAAGCTCCATGTATCTGTGTTCTTTCCAGGTGTGCGCGTGTGTGTGTGTGTGCGTGTGGTTGATTTCCGGTTTCATAGTGCTGTGGTCAGAAAAGGTGCATGGTATGACTTCAACTTTTTGAATCTGTTGAGACTTGTTTTGTGGCCTAATATGTGATATATTCTGGAGAATGTTCCATACTTCAAAGGAATATGTATTCTGTTCTTTTAGGATGGAATGTTCTGAATGTGTATCTCTTAGCTCCATCTGGTCCAATGTGTCATTCAAAGCCACTGTTACCTTGTTGATGATCTATCCATTGATGTGAATATGGTGTTGAAGTCCCCCACTATTATTGTATTACTATCAATTAGTTCCTTTATGTTTGTTATTAGCTGCTTTATCTTTTTCAGCGCTACCAGGTTGGGTCATAAATTTTTACAATTGTTATATTTTCTTGTTGAATTATTCCCCTTTAGATTATGTAGTGTCCTTCTTTGTCTCTTGTTACAGTCTTTGTTTTAAAGTATATTTTGTCCTATATAAGTATTGCTACCCTAGATTTCTTTTCACTTCCATTTACATGATAAATGCTTTTCTATCCCTACCCTTTCAATTTGTATGTGTCTTTAGGTCTGAAAACAGTCTCTTGTAGGCAGCTCTTACTTTTTTATGCATTCCACCACCCTGTGTCTTTTGATTGGACCGTTTAGTCCATTTACATTCAAAGTAATTGTTGATAGGTATGTACTTACTGCCATTTTGCTATTTGCTTTATGGCTGTTTTTGTAGTTCTTCCCTGTTCCTTTCTTCTCTTGCTCTCTTCTCTCATGATTTTTGATTTCTTTAGCCATATACTTGGATTCCTTTCTCTTTATTTTTTGTATTTCTATTACAGATTTTTTACTGGTGGTTACCATTGGTTCATATATAACCTCTTAGGCATAGAGCAGTCTATATTATGTTGATGGTCACTTAAGTTTAAACCCATTCTTTACTACCCACCCCCACCATTTTTTAGGTATATGGTGTCATACTTTCTTATATCCTTTTATTTTGTGAATCCCTTGACTGATTTTTATAGATATACTTAATTTTACTGCTTTTGTACTTCCTAACTTTTCTCACTCCTGCTTATGGTCTTTCCTTTCCATTCAAAGACTCCCATTTAACATTTCTTGTAGGGCTGGTTTAGTGGTCATGGATTCCTTTAATTTTTGTTTGGAAAACTCTTTATCTCTCCTTCTGTTCTAAACAACCTTGCTGGAAAGAACAGTCTTGGCTGCAGGTTTTTTTTCTTTCAGCACTTTGAAAATATCATGCCACTCCTTTCTGGTCTGTAGAGTTTCTGCTGAAAAATCAGCTGAGAGCCTTATGGGATTTCCCTTGTATATGGAGAGTTGTGTTCTTTTCTCTTGCTGCTTTAAAAATTCTCTCCTTAAAAAAAGAGGTTAGAGTGGGAGAGAGCCAAAGCATAAGAGACTGTTAAAAACTAAGAACAAACTGAGGGATGATGGGGGGTGGGAGTGAGGGGAGGGTGGGTGATGGGTATTGAGGAGGGCACCTTTTGGGATGAGCACTGGGTGTTGTATGGAAACCAATTTGACAATAAATTTCATATATTTAAAAAAAAAAAAAGAAAAAAAAAGAAAAAAAAATTCTCTCCTTATCACTACTCCTTGCCATGTTAATTACTATGTGTCTTGGTATGATTTTGTGTCTCTCTTTGTGTCCTGGATCTGGATTTCTGTTTCCCTTCCCAGATTTGAGAAGTCTTCAACTATTATTTCTTGAAATAAATTTCCTGTCCCCCTTTCTTTCTCTTCTCTTTCTCGGATCCCTATAATGTGAATGTTAAATAATGTTCTAATTCTTCTTCTTCCTTTCTTTCTTTTTTTTTTTATTTTTAAGAGAGAGACAGAGCATGAGTGAGGGAGGGCAGAGACAGAGACACAGAATCCAAAGCAGGCTCCATCCAGGCTCTGAGCTATCTGAACAGAGCCTGATGTGGGGCCTGAACTCACAACCTATGAGATCATGACATGGGCTGAAGTTGGACACTTAACTGACTGAGCCTCCCAGGCACCCCAGTAATGTTCTAATTCTTTAAGAAAAAAAAATTTTTAATGTTTATTTTTGAGAGAGAGAGAGAGAGAGAGAGAGAGCAAGCAGGGGAGGAGCAAAGAGAGAGGGAGACATAGAATCCGAAGCAGGCTCCAGGCTCTGAGCTGTCGGCATAGAGCCTGACGCAGGGCTTGAACTCATGAACCATGAGATCATGACCCAAGCCAAAGTTGGATGCTCAACTGATTGAGCCACCCAGGCGCCCCTGTTCTAATTCTTTTTTTTTTTTTTTAAGTTTTTTTAATGTTTATTTATTTTTGAGAGCGAGTGAGCAGGTGAGGGGCAGAGACAGAGGGAGACAGAAGATTGAAAGCAGGCTCCACGGTGATAGCAGAGAGCCTGCCATGGGGCTAGAACCCACCAACTATGAGATGGTGACCTGAGCCAAAGTCAGACGTTCAACCGACTGAGCCACCCAGGCACCCCACCCCTGTTCTAATTCTTAAACTGAGTTGTAGATACACAAGTTTTCAGTTCATTATGCTCTATACCCCACAAATGTTATATATATTCTTTTGGATAGATCAACTATTTTATAATTTTAGGTGAAGATTAAGGTGGAAAGGAAGTCACCTAAAATCCTTTCCTGAAACTGAGGATTAAGATGGGGAATGTAGAAATATAAATACATACGCACACATAATAAAGAGACATCTAACAAAGAGTAAGAAAAATAAATCACACATAGTTATAAAAGTTAAAAGACTTTCTCACTTTTATTTAAAAAAATAAAGTCATTGAAATTCAGTCTGTCCAGCCAAATCTGGAATGAACCAGAATCCTTTAGAGGTACAACTCTTAGAGAAATGGGAACTTTCTAGAGTTTTCCCCCCCTACATTATATTTGTTTGCTTTTATTTGTTCTATAGTCACAACCACACCTCTAACTTTAGGCCTCTCTTGTATACAAATTATAAGGACGAGTGGAAAAGACAGGAGTATGCTTCAGAAAGTTAACTATGAGGAGAAAAAACCCCCAAAACTATAGCCCAAATTTGATATACATAGGAGATATAAAAGACACACTCAGGAAACTTGACCCTGACACGATTGCTTCCTTGTAAGAAAAAGAAACAAAGCCAAAATGGTAAGATTACTCTAATTTTTATAAATGTATTAACTAGTACCAAATGTAACAATATATAAAATAAACTATTAAACCATAGGAACCATTTTGAAAACCTGAAAAAAAATAGAAAATTCACAAATTTCCTTAAATTAGCTAAACTTCTTTTTTCAGGAGACTCTAATCCCACAAGGCTATTCCAAAGATAGCACTAAAAGCAAAAATCACATAAATTGATAATTATCTTGGGAATACCTCAAATCATCCACAAAGTATAGTATTACACTATCTTGCAATAAATCCAACACAAACAGGATTTTTCTAGTATGGAACAGTTTGCTATTTTCAACTGAATACAGTTAAAGTAGCTGCCTTATGCTTAGGAACTATGCCATGAGAAAAGCATCTATCTAGCACTAGAATCACACGGTATGCTCACACTATGAGAGGCACAAAAACACTGCAGAGAAGAAACTTGCTGAGTAGAACAGCAAAGAGAACCTAAATTTAATTTTATTGCCTTTAACTTTATTATTCTCTAAACAAATATGGTTGGATGTGAAAATATACAATCCTACTATATTCCTCCTCACACTTCTACTCCAGAATTCTACAGGGAAAGTTATGAGAAAAAAAAAATGCACTGACTGTCCATCTGCCAAAAACATTTTTTTTTATTCACTCACTAAAATTTAAGCTAAAAATGACATATTAAATAATCATTACATTAACAAAGAATATTGTACCACAAGCAAAAAGTATTTCATCTCTGAATTTTCTTTGATTTCTACCATTTCTTATGGTGTGTAATATGCTTTCAAGTCATAAGACATTTAGAGTGAAAAAAAAATCTTTTTATTTCATCAAGTTAAGTAAGTTTAAAAAATATAAGGAATCCTAGACTTTCCACATGGCCAAAGGATTCAGCAGTAGATCATCTAGTCAATCTCCTACTGAATCAATGAATTCTAAGAATTCTGGATTACATTAAATATTGGCCTAACTGGCATAATTTGCCTAACAGGAAACAATTTATAACTTATTAAGTTGTATCACTGGCTCAGTGTTCCACTTAGGCACGGAGCCAAGTGAATTGCAACAAAGTACAGCTTCATCGTCCACAGTAAAATTAAAATACTCAATATTAAACTTACAGAATTAATAAAATTCATTTTATTTTATTAATATTTATTTATTTTTGAGAGAGAGAGAGTGAGCAGGGAGGGGGCAGAGAGAGAGGAAGACACAGAATCCGAAGCAGGCTCCAGGCTCTGAGCTGTCAGCACAGAGCCCGACGCAGGGCTTGAACTCATGGACCTCGAGATCATGACCTGAGCTGAAGTCTGATGCTCACCCGAATGAACCACCCAGGTGCCCCAATAAAATTCATTTTAAAAGCTCAGTCACTTTTATGATAAAAATTAATTTACAAACAGATTCATAGAAAGGTAGAAAGAATAAAGGGCTGGTTTTGCTTTTTTTAAAATTTACTTCTCAAAAGAAACATTCATTTAGTTCTTGTATATACACAGTTGTTGATTAATTTAAAATTTGTTTCTATTCCAGTTCAAATTTATGAGTTACGTATGTTAGGATATCCTGAACACAATATTGCCTTATTTCAGAAAGTTCTGCCATCTACAGCATATTCAAAGAAAAGATTTTAAGAACAGATTATTCTAATTTTTCAATAGCTAAAACTAAAAGTTGTTTTGCTATCAGCTGTCAGACCAGAGGTTTAAAAACAACAAATTAATCTTGGTTGTCCTAAAGATTGGTATTTGAGAAGGGAACACTGTCACAGTTTGAATGCCAAAAGTCTTCAGCCATATACTCCCTCACCCTGACTGCCTTTTAGACCACATGTTCTTGACCAGGGCATCGTGCATCAGGCTCTTCAGATTTGGCAATGCCCTAATATTACACACAAACTTGAATGTGCAATTGTCTGTGCACTTTCTGGGACCAGATTCTTCAACTTTCATCAGAATCTCAAAGGATTCTGTAACTATCGAAAATTTAAGTGGATTTAAACAGTATTTTGTGATCCTGATCTATCATCAGCGTTTATTTTCAGTTTCTACCTTCCTTTTAATCTTCCCACTCATCTTGTTTACAAAATTATTTCTTTTATTTAGATACGTGGGTTTGGCTTCTTTATTCACTCTTAAAAGACTGTAAGAGAAAACTAGAGCTTCATAAAATGAGTAAAGAACCTGTCTACTTAAAACTGCAGTCAACAGTGGTTTCAAAAGCTGACCTTGTAATATTTAAAAAACCTGCAATATTAAAGAAACAAAGCTATCCCTTCTGAAGACTTTTTCTTTCGGTTAGTTACACAATCAATTTTATCTTTTAGTTGATCTCTTGCCTTTCAATTGAGAAAACAATCGGCGAACTGAATTTGCAATTCAGCTATACTCACCTTTACCTTTTAAGGCATGTTAATACTGAACATAAAAATATGACCATCACCCCTAACCTCACAATACAAATATATACAACTGACTTCATTAAAATGGTGTTCCTTCAAAAATTAAACCGTACTTATAAAACAAAATGGTTTTCTCTGATATAGCAAGGACTGATTTAGCAAGGAACATCCTGATGAAAAAGGGCAGAACTGCTGAGAATGCTAGCCTACTTTTACACTGACTTCCCTCCTCTAAGCATCTGTTAAGTGTGGGATGAGAAAAAGGTGCTGAATCTGGAGAGGCAGACTAGAATAAAAATATATTTGGTTCCAAGAATTTAAAAGAGACAGAAATGTCACTGGAAAAATTATAGAAATAAGAAGGTTAAAAACAGCTCTGCACTCCTTTCCTCACAAATAACTTCACATATCATCTACATACATCATCTCTTCAATTCTTTAACCCTCTCTGCTCTGTGATCGGACTCCTTTTCCCTCACAATCCTCTCCCCTTATCCAAACCATTAACAAAAGACTTCTAAAATATTATCTTAAGTTTGTCCATTGCTCTTTATCTCCACCATCAGAACCATGGTCCAAAACAACTTTCCCTCTTATCTTACTAGTATAAGCCATCAACCAGTATTTATCTTTATTTCCTCTACTGTCCCCCTCTGATCAACTGTGTACAAGGTAGCCAGTGTAATCTTTAAAAACGTAAAACGAATCATGCACTGCATAATAGTTCCATGGCTTTCTAATGTACCTTCAAATTAAATCCAAACTCTCAGCATTTGGGAAGTCAGTATGGCAGAATAACTGACAATGCCCAAGAAATGCTTGGAACAATGCCCAGAACATCACAAAGGTTGAGTAAATGTTAACATATAAGGTATAGCTCCTGCCTGCCTCTCTTACCTTGAGGTGACACTCTCCCCAGCTATGAGCCTTTCAGTTAACTAAAAGCTCTGGCTATTTCCCTGTCTGAAATGCTTTTCTTTCAGACCCTTCAAGAACTTCTGTCTTTCATTCATATGTCAAGTCTCAACCTAAATATCTTATTGGGGAACCTGCGTGGCTCAGTTGGTTAAGTGTCAGACTTCAGCTCAGGTCACGATCTTGTAGTTTGCGAGTTCAAGCCCCGTGTCAGGCTCTGTGCTGACAGCTCAGAGCCTGGAGCCTGCTTCGGATTCTGTGTCTCCCACTCTCTCTGACCTACCCCTGCACATGCTCTTTTTCTCTCTCAAAAATAACCATTAAAAAAAAAAATTTGTGGATGTGCAAGTATTTAAAAAAATATATCTTGTTGACGAGGCCTTCTTTTTTCCTCTTTCTAAATACCGTTCTCTATTATTCTGTATTATACCATTCTTTTTATTTCCTTCAGTGTTTATAGTTCGTAATTTTTTTTTTGTTTGTTTCATTGGTTAAACCCTTGACCATCATC
Organism: Panthera leo; assembly: GCF_018350215.1. Classification (NCBI taxonomy): domain Eukaryota; kingdom Metazoa; phylum Chordata; class Mammalia; order Carnivora; family Felidae; genus Panthera; species Panthera leo. The sequence continues at coordinate 118,001,324 of NC_056684.1, forward strand.
AGATGACTAAGCATCGATCCAATGAATTCTCAAAGTTGCTTTATATAGGAATCATTGGGCTCTGTTCTTTCTATCCAAAATGTACATGTTTATCTTCTCTTACTAACAAGCTAAAAAATTGATCACTAATATAAATATATCACAGCCCATGCTATGATTCATTATATGTACACATTTCCCTTACTTGTTTAAAACCCTGTGTCCAACAACATATTATGCTAGGTGCTGGCAGAAGAGGAACCAGCATGAAGTACTAAAGGTTATTTCTACCCTTAAGGTCTTGAATGATATAAGTAAGCATAGGATAGGAAGGACAAAAAAGGGGATGCATTTCAAGCAGGGGATGGGTTGGAATGAAGAGTCATGATACGTGTAATGTATATTTCACCAAAACTAACATGCCAGAGATTGCAAGATATGTTGCACTAAGAAAAATTCCTGCCAAAATTAATTATTAATAACTGTTCATTAATTGTGAAATATCATGAGTAGTAAGATGCATACCAATATGAGATAGATCCCAGTTTCAGAGATGTTAAAGTGTAAGGAAAAGAGGAAGTAGGGAAGGGAGAAGAGGGGAAGGAAAGGGGCAGGGGCAGGAGAAGAAGAAAGAAAAATGACCATTCAATTATTAATACAAAATCAATCTTCCAAGAACTTCAAAAAGTCTCAATGATATGGAACACTGGTTGTTCACTAAAGTTTGTTATCAGGAAGGGGAGAAAAATCCCTAAAAAGAGTGGTCACAGAGCAACCCATACTTTCATATTGTTTTCATTTGCTTTGCATATCTTTGCCTTTCCCTTTATTTTTAGCTTTTCTAAATCACTTTTTATATCTCTTACATATAGCACATAGTTGAGTCTTGCTTTGTGAACCAAACTGAAAATCATGAATTTTTTTTAGAGGTGAGTTAAATATAACAAAAAAGATAAATCTTTTAAAATTCATGTATTTCAAAACTACTAATTGACTTGAGGCTCATAGGTCATGGCTTAAAGGAGCAAATATAACTAAAAATTATAATAGCAAATGAAAAATCTTAAATGCATATAGTTAAAAATAATGAAAATATTCCATTTCAAACCTTATTAAGTCACTTATAAATGTATAATTTTTTAAAATGTTTATTTTTGAGAGGGACAGCATAAGCAGGGGAGGGGGAGAGAGAGGGAGACAGAGGATCCAAAGCAGGCTCAGCACTGACATCAGAAAGCCCTATGCGGGGCTCAAACTTGTTAACCATGAGATCATGACCTGACCTGAAGTCAGACACTTAACCGACTGAGCCACCTAGGCACCCCTATATTAATTCAAGTTAGTTAACATACAGTGTAGTCTGGCTTTAGGAGTAGAACTCAGTGATTCATCTCTTATGTATGACACCCAGTGCTCATCCCAAAAAGTGCCCTCCTTGAGGCCAATCGACCATTTAACCCATCCTCCTACCCACCTCCCCTCCGGCAACCCTGTTTGTTCTCTGTATTTAAGAGTCTCTTATGGTTTGCCTCCTTCTCTGTTTTTATCTTATTTTTCCTTCCCTTCCCCTATGTTCATCTGTTGTGTTTCTCAAATTCCACATGACTGAAATCATATGGTATCTTTTTCTGACTGACTTATTTCACTTAGCATAACATACTCTAGTTCCATCCACATTGTTGCAAATGTCAAGATTTTTTTTTTAAGTTTATTTATTCATAGAGACACTCAGGGGAGGGGCAGAGACAGATAAGGAGAGAGAGAGAGAATCCAAAGCAGGTTCTGCGCTGTCAGCATGGAGCCCAAGATGGGACTAGAACTCACAAACCGTGAAATCATGACCTGAGCCAAAATCAAAATCAGATGTTTAAGTGACTGACCCACCCACCCAGGCGCCCCACAAATGGCAAGATTTCATCCTTTTCCATTGCCGAGTAGTATTCCACAGTATATCTATATAGATATAGATACACACACCACTTCTTTATCCATTCATCAGTCGATGGACATTTGGACTCTTTGCATAATTTGGCTATCGATGACAGCACTGCTATAAACATTGGGGTGCATGTGCCCCTTCAAATCAGCATTTTTGTATCCTTTGGATAAATTTTGTATCCTTTGGGTAAACTTGCTGGGTCATAGGGTAGTTCTATTTTTAATTTTTTGAGGAACCTCTATATTGTTTTCCAGAGTGGCTGCACCAGTTTGCATTCCCACCAACAGTGCAAAAGGGTTCCCCTTCTTCCGCATCCTCACCAACATCTGTTGTTTCCTGAGTTAATTTAGTGACATGCAGAAAAATGAAACTGGACCAATTTCTTACACCATACACAAAAATAAATTCAAAATGGATGAAAGACCTAAATGTATAATTTTAAATGCTTATATGAGAAAAAAGCCTAGTAATTGGTGAGTTAAGCATCTATCAAGGTATATATTCTTTTTTTTTTTTTTTAATTTTTTTTTTCAACATTTTTTATTTATTTTTGGGACAGAGAGAGACAGAGCATGAACGGGGGAGGGGCAGAGAGAGAGGGAGGGAGACACAGAATCGGAAACAGGCTCCAGGCTCCGAGCCATCAGCCCAGAGCCTGACGCGGGGCTCGAACTCACGGACCGCGAGATCGTGACCTGGCTGAAGTCGGATGCTTAGCCAACTGCGCCACCCAGGCGCCCAAGGTATATATTCTTGAAGCAACACATTTTGTTCTTGGGTCTCAAAGAAGAACCACAAATATTTTTCCAGGGAAAATAAGCAATTCACAGTAAAAGTCTCACACAGGAAAAATAAAAAGGAATCAAAAAAAGAAAACACAAAGAAATTAGAATAAAATTCCACTTCCAGTAATATATCAGGCTAGATTTTCACCCAATTATCTCATTGAAAACAGCTAAAAGTGATGGGTAAAATTTTATTTCAAAAAATATTAAAAGCACTGAAGCATGAAGAGTTGACAAGATCATAAAGGAATAACCAGACCACAATCTATAAGAAAGCAGAAACTGAAAGAGAGCAGTGGCATAATGAAAGAGTTTTTATTCTGTATACATCTGCATAACTCACCAAGCTGAGCTTCACTTTTGATGATCTCTTGGGAGAAAACAGAAATCAAAGAATAAGACCTACCCAACATGGAAATGTAACAGGAGACCCTTTCTGCATAAAGCTGAGACCTCCCCCCACCCCCACACACACACCAGAAGTTTTATGTTCAGGAAAAGAGTGAACAGGAAGTAAATCCAGTCCATCTCTTCCCACATCTCATCGCCGAAGGACAAGGAAATTTATCTTCTTGATGCAAAGAGAACAAGGATTTCTAAGAGGTTGTGGACAAGAAGGCTCATACACATATTTGCAATCCACAGTCACCCCATTAGGGTGGCACAAAACCTCAAGGGATAAATTTAGTCACCATGTTGCAGTACCTTGAGGTATCTGGGGGAAAAAACTAAAGGTATATATTCTTGAAGCAACGCATTTCGTTCTTGGGTCTCAAAGAAGAACCACAAATATTTTTCCAGGGAAAATAAACAATTCACAGTAAAAGTCTCACACAGGAAAAATAAAAAGAAATCTATACCTAGGCACAGCATATGAAAGTTCAGGAAACCAAAAACATAAAGAGTACAAAAGCAGCCAGAGATTTAAAAAAAAAAAAAAAAAAAAAAAGACACATTCACTTATATTAACAACTATTAGGCAGCTGATTTATCAATATAAACAATGGAAACCAGAAGGGAGTGGAATTATTTCTTCCAATGACTAAAATAATACTGCCAGCCTGTAATTTTATACCTAGTGAAATATCTATCAAAAAAAAAAAAAATACAGACACTTTCAGACAAAAACAAACAAAAATAGTTTACTACAAAAAAATCTCATTAAAGAGAATTCTAAAGTAAAAAAAATCTTCAAAAACAAAGAAGTGATCCAGATGGAAAAATCTGAAATCACTGGAGGAATCAAGAGCACACAAAGTTGGGAATGACATCAAACTCAGAGGCTCACTGTCACCATTTTCTGCCATGTAGACCGAAGAATAGAAAACCCAGTTGACAATGAGACAAAAGAAACAGACTCAAAGGAAAGAAGTAAAGTCCTAGTAGCACTGTAAGCCCCTGGGTCCAGCTGTTCTTAAGGCCGACTGAAATCCTGTACCTGGGGGGCACCTGGGTGGGCTCAGTCAGTTGAGCATCCGACTTCAGCTCAGATCAAGATCTCACAGCTTTTGAGTTTGAGCCCTGTGTTGGGTTCTGTGCTGACACCTCAGGGTCTGAAGCCTGTTTCAGATTCTGTGTCTCCCTCTTTCTCTCTCTGCCCCTCCCCTGCTCATGCTCTGTCTCTCTCTCTCTCAAAAATAAATAAACATTAAAAAAAAATTTCTTCATGAAATCTTGTCCTTGGAAAATATGAGATACTGTAATGTCCTTATATTAGATTCTGCTTTTCACTTAAAAGGTATGTAAAGGAAAATGGCCAAAAATTAATAAACAGAAAACATACAATAGAGAAAATCAAAGTCAAGCACTAGTTTTTGACACAGCTAAGAAAATATATAAACGCTTTAGCAAGATAGATGAAAAAAAAAAAGAAGTCACAAAAAATATTAGGAATAAAAAAGAAATACTAAGCAGAAATTTAAAAGATAATAAAAGAATGCTTTGAATAACTTTATGCCAAATACTCTTAAGTTTATTTATTTATTTTGAGAGAAAGAGAGAACACGCACATGCACGTGAGCAAGGAGGGGCAGAGAGGGAGAGAGAATCCTAAGCAGGCTCGGCACTGTGAGTACAAAGCCCAACACAGGACTTGAACACATCAACTGTGAGATCATGACCTGAGTTGAAATCAAGAGTAAGATGCTTAATCAACTGAGCCACCCAGGTGCCCCTATGCCAAATACTTAAAAAACAAAACAAAACAAAACAGACAAAACAGAGCCCCATGCAGGGCTCAAACTCACAGACCGTGAGATCGTGACCTGACCTGAGGTCAGATGCTCAACTGACTAAGCTACCCAGGCGCCCCAAAGAAAATTTTTTTCTAAAAACTGACGTAACTACAAACAGAAAATTTAAATAAAACCATTAGAAAACTGAATACATATCTACCAAAAAAATTCTAAGCCCACTCACTCCCCCCAAAATACTAAGCCCAGACAGTTGAACAGAAGTTTGGCCAAATGTTCAAGAAACAGGAAACAGATCATTCTAGTCTTTTGTTTTGTTTTGTTTTGAATTTATTTATTTGAGAGAGAGAGAGAGAGCACAAGGAGGGCAACGGCAGAGACAGCGGGAGAGAGAGAATCCCAACCGCACTTTGTTCTGAGCCCAACATGGGTCTTGATCCCACAACCATGAGTTCACGACCTGAGCCAAAGTCAAGAGTCTGACATTCAACCGACCAAGATACCCAGGGGCCCCAGATCATTCTAGTCTTACATAAACCGTTAGTGGCGATGGGGGGACCAGAGTGGAGGGGGGAGGAATAGTTCTCAACTCATTCTTTGAGGCTGTTATAATCTTTTTGACATTTGTTTTTATTAATTTACTTTTTTAAACTGAGATTTATGCCCCATATGGGGCCTGAACTCACAACCCTGAGATCAAGAATCACATGCTCTACCGACTGGGCCAGGTAGGCACCCCAAGGCTGGTATGATCTGAACACCAAAATCAAACAAAGATAATGTAAGAAATGAAATTATGGGCCAACATTACCCATGAACATAGATATAAAAATCCTAAATGAAATACTAATAAACTAAATCCACTTGTATGTATTAAAAAAAAAAAAAAAAAGACTATCATGATTAAGTTTGGTTCATTCCAGCAATGCAAGGGTAATTCAACATTAGAAAATATATAAATGTCATTCACCACCCTGAACAGAATAAGGAAGGACAACATATGATCTCACAAGTACAGAAAAAGTGTCTGATAAAACTTAATACTCATTCTTCACACACAAAAAAAACATCTTAGCCAACCAGCAACAGAAATGTCTTTAACCTATAGCATATCTATGAAAAACCTACAACAAACAGTGGGGCATCTGGGGCTGAGTTGGAAGAACATGTGCTCTTGAACTCTGGGTCATGAGTTAGAACTCCATGTTGCGTGTACCGTTTACTTAAACAGAGAAACTTAAAAGAAAAAAAATCCAAGCACTATTCTTAATCATAAAACATAAGAAGCACTCACTTTGTTTTGTTTTTTGTTTTTTTGATGTTTATTTATTTTTGAGAGAGAGAGAGAGAGAGAGAGAGAGAGAGAGAGAGAGAGAGAGAGAAAGAGACAGTATGCAAGAAGGGGAGGGGCAGAGAGAGAGGGAGACACAGAATTCGAAGCTCCAGGCTCCAGGTTCCAGAGCTATCAACACAGAGCCCGACACAGGGTTCGAACTCACAAACCGTGAGATCATAACCTGAGTTGAAATGGGATGCTTAACCAACTGAGCCACCGAGGCATTCCATGAAGCACTTGCTTTTAAAAATTAAGTGCAACATGGGGCGCCTGGGTGGCTCAGTCAGTTAGGTATTCAACTTCGGCTCAGGTCATGATCTCATAGTCTGTGAGTTCGAGCCCTGTGTTGGGCTCTGTGCTGACAGTTTAGAATCTGGAGCCTGCTTTGCATTCTGTGTCTCCCTCTCTCTACATCTCCCCTGCTCACACTCTATCAAAAATAAATAAAAATTAAAAAATAATTTTTTTTAAAGTGCAACATAAGAATGCCCACTATTAACACTTGTATCGAATATTATACTGTTAGTCCTAACTAACAAAAGTAAGGCAAAAAAAGGAGAAAAGATGTAAGCATTGCAAAGGAAGACACAATTTGCATTCACATTATTTTAATAATTTAGTAAGGTGACTGAACATAGATCTGTTTACCAAAAAAGCTTACATCAGCAAATAGAAATGGAAAGGAAAAACAAAAGAGGAAAAGTATACTATTTATAATAGTAACAAGAAATAAGGCATCTAATAATTCAAAGAGAAGGTTTGAGAGATATTTAGAGAAAAATAAAAAACTTTACTGAGATATTTTTAAATATTTAAAGAACTAGAAAGACATACCATGTTCAAGGATAGGAAGATTCGGTATCATATAACAGAATTAATGCACGTGTAAATTGAAAGTTACAAAGATCTTTTTTAAAAAGTTACAGAGATCTGGGGCACTTGGGTGGCTCAGTTGGTTAAGTGTCAGACTTTGGCTCAGGTCATGATCTCGCGGTTTGTGAGTTCAAGCCCCACAGCAGGCTCTCTGCTGACAACACACAGCTGGCTTCAGATCTTCTGTCCCCCTCTCTCTCTGCCCTCCCCTGCTTGTGCTCACTCTTTCACTCTCAAAATAAATAAAAAAGCATTTAAAAAAAAAAGTTACAGGGAGATCTTGGGCTCATATACAAGGCAAGTCCCATTTTATGTATTTATTTAATTTATATATACATATGTAATATATATACAACATACATACACAATATATATATATAATATATATAATATATATATATATATATATTTTAATTTTTATTTGAGAGAAAGTGCAAGCCAGAGAGGGGGCAAATGGGGAGACGGAGAGGAAGAAGAGAGAGAAGGAGAGAGAAGGAGAGAGAAGGAGAGAGAAGGGGAGAAAAGGGGGAAAGAAAGGGAGAGGGAGTGGGAAAGAGAAAGAATGAATGCCAAGCACGCTCCACGCTCAGTGCAGAGTCCAATGGGGCTCAATCTCACAACCCCAGGATCATGACCTGAGCTGAAATCAAGTCAGACACTCAACTGACTGAGCCACCCAAGCACTCCTGGGCAAGTCCCATTTTAAAATAACAGCTTTGGAATATTTGCAGAACTTGACCCAAAATATTCCCATTTATGCATATATTTGCAATTGGTATAAACTTCTTATTCACTGATCACATATTTTATTTTAAGCTATAGTAAGAGTGGATGTGGCACTTCAGGATTCTTTTTTTTTTAATGTTTTTAATGTTTATTTATTTATTTCTGAGACAGAGACAGAACATGAGTGGGGGAGGGGCAGAGAGAGAGGGAGACACAGAATCAGAAGCAGACTCCAGGCTCTGAGCTGTCAGCACAGAGCCCGACGCGGGGCTCGAACTCACAAACCCTGAGATACGACCTGAGCCAAAGTCGGTCGCTCAACCAACTGAGCCACCCAGGCGCCCCAAGAATTCTTACAGCTGCAATGAACAAGTATTAGCAAAGAGTACGTGATCAGTACGTGGATGAGTTCTAGCTGAATGTGCTGTGGCCCCACCAGTTCAAAGGTCAATCACTGTGCACATTCAATACAATGTTAAGTCTGGTAACTATTCCTGCAAATGATGAAATGTTGCCAACATTTTACATAACACATAAGGTTTTGGTTATTTGTAATTATCTACAAATATTGCCAAAATATCTCCTTAAAAGCCACCTAAAAATGTAAACATTTATTCTGAATATAAATTGCATTTATAAGGAGAAAACAGATAAAACACATTCATAATACAATGATCATATAGGGCTCAAAGGGTATTTATAGTGGAACTATGTTTGGTCCTTATACGTAAAATATCCTTGTACTTGTGAGGCTCATAAGCAGTTGCCCAGTTTGTTCTACCACAGATGTGAAATTGATTAAATGTATGATTTTCCCTAGGTCTAACTTATTCAAATTTAATTTTAGTTCATGTGAATTTTATGATACCTTACATTGGTGCTTAAACTTTCCTTATTCAGTTTCCTAATATAGAAATAATGATCATTTGTTTTACTAACTCCTAGGAGATGATTATTGATGGCTTACTGTGTGTCAGGTACTGTTTTAAGTGCTTTGGTACATATTATATAATTTAATCTTTACAACTTTATCAGGTGGATAATATTACTATCACCATTTTACAGATAGAAAAACTGAGGTACAGAAAAAGTTAAGTCACTTTCCTAATGTCACACAAGTAGAAAAGCTTAGGGATTCATAACCAGGAATCTGTCTCGAGAGCCCAGACCCTCAATTACTATGTTACACTTCTTTTCACAATATTTAAAAGATACATAAAATTATCATGGACAGAAAAACTCACCATTAAAAAAATTATTAGTAACAGTTAAACAACAGTTAAGCAATATTAATGGCAATATAACTTATCATAGGTTGATACTTAACAGCTATTTCAAAGTTTCATGGCTACAATTAAGAGTTTTGAAGTTGGACAGACCTGGCTCTGAATCTTGGCTGTGCCCTTTACAGTAAGCTGTGTGACTTTGGACAAGTTTCGTAACTTCACCAAGCCTCAGTTTCCTCATCTGTAAAATGAGAATAATAAACATCTCACAAAATTGTTGTTGTAACATAATTACTGCTATGTTACAGTGATAGGGTAACTCCAAACAAAATACAGGTACACAAAATACAAAGAGGAGATTCTCAATTTACCCCAGAGAACAGGACTTTATTCTAATGATGTAAAATGACCACTCCAAGTTACCATAGAAACTATAAAATCCACACACTGGTGTAGAAGAAAAATCTCCTCTAATTCATAACAAATAATTCCCTTAATTACAAGTCAAATGCCTGAGAGGTAAAAGACTGAATCTGTGAAATATAAAATACTATATAGACACAAAGAAAGAGATGAACAGAACAGACACTGTTGTTTGCTGACAACTCATACAAATTCCATTCCGTACATATCCTTTCTAAGACTGGTAGTATTCAGGGGCACCTGGGTGGCTCAGTCCGTTGGGCGTCCGACTTCAGCTTAGGTCATGATCTCACAGCTTGTGAGCTGGAGCCCTGCACCAGGCTGTGCTCCTGTGCTGACAGCTCAGAGTCTGAGCCTGCTTTAGATTTTGTCTCCATCTCTCTCTGTCCCTCTCCCACTCATGCTCTGTCTCTCTCTCTCAAATATAAATAAACATTAAAAAAAAAAAAAAAAAAAAAGACTGATAGTATTCAAGGGGCCCAAAACGTGAATAGCTGTATCGACAAGGAGTGATTCCTAGCTATGGTAGGAAGAAATTTTTGTAAGAAAAAGACAAAGAAAGAGGCATGTCATCAAAGCAGGGTATTAGTATATTACTACTAAGGAATGATTATTTCATTTATAACTAGCATTTTATGGGTCAAACAAGTTTAATTGTCGCTATTGCTGCCTTTAGAATCTCACTAAAATAATTTTACAATAAACACATTTGTATTAATGTCTGCATTTACCAATAAATCATCTGTAACATTATCTATTTGTGATAAAGTTAGTTGTTTCTTTGAAGGGGGAAGTTTTAGTAATACAATATAAAAACCTGATTTTAAAGGAATGATAGGAATAATATTTTACAAAAGCCCTATAGGATAATTTTGTTAAACAGCTCATCAATAATATTATCAAGGTGAGTTTTTATGAATGTCACCAGTCTAATAGCAAGAATTATACTAAGTATTAAAATAACTTATTACATAAATAATTATTAAAATGATTGTTCATTGTAGCTCAAAGATTTATTTATTTTTTAATGTTTATGCATTTGAGAGAGAAAAAGAGAATGGGTGGAGGAGGGACAGAGAGAGACTGGGACAGAGGATCTGAAGCAAGCTCTGTGTTGACAGCAGAGAGTCTGATGTGGGTGGGGCTCAAACTCAGGAACTGTGAGCAATGACCTGAACTGAACTTGGACACTTCAATGACTGAGCCACCCAGGCGCCCCTAGCTCAAAGATTTAATACAGAACGTCCATTCCCTAATATATTCCCTTTTAACAAATAATTGCAAAAACATCAACAGACACATGAAAAGATGCTCATCATCAATAATCATCAGGGAAATGCAAATCAAAACTACAATGACAATTCACATCATCTTCATCAATGACTAAAACCAACAACACAAGAACAGGTGTTGGCAAGGATATAGAGAAAAAGGAACACTCATGCACTGCTGGTGGGAATGCAAACTGCTGTAGTCATTGGAAAACAGTAGGCAGGTTCCTCAAAAATTTTAAAGTAGAAGTACCCTATGATCCAGCAATTGCACTAGTAGGTACTTACCCAAAGAATACAAGAACACTAATTTAAAGGGATACATGTGCCCCTATGTTTATAGCAGCATTATTTTTAATAGCCAAGATATGGAAGCAGCCCAAGTGTCCATCAACTGATGAACAAAGAAGATGTGGTAAATATATACAGTGGAATATTAGCCATAAAAAATGAAATCTTGCCATTTGCAACAACATGGATGGAGCTAGAGAGTATTATGCTGAGTGAAATCAGAGAAAGACAAGCGCCATATGATTTCACTCATATGTGGAATTTAAGAATCAAAACAAATGAGCAAAGGGGAAGAGAGACAGAGACATAAACCAAGAAAAAGACTCTTAACTATAGAAAACAAACTGATGGTTAACAGAAGGGAGGTTGGGGGGTGGGGGATAGGTGAAATAGGTGATGGGGATTGAGGAGGAGTGCACTTGTGATGAGCACTGCATTTTGTATGGAATTGTACCACTAAATTGTACATCTGAAACTAATATTATTACACTGTATGTTAACTGGAATTTAAATTAAAACTTTAAAAAACTAAACAAAAAATAATTCCAAAAATAGCCTTCAAATTTTCTTAATAAATTTATAAAGGTTTTTGTCTGGAATATGGCAATCTGTTTTCACAAAGCACCCTTTTTAAAGAAAACTTATTAGTTAAATAGGAAATCCTTAGGAAATCCTTTAAAAACCTATTGTAAACATATCAAAGGAAATGAATATAGGAAAATAAGGTGCTTGAGGTAACTTGGCCATTACAGAACTCCAAACAAAAATTCAAGTCCTTCTGCTCTGTATCTTAACAATTTGTAATTTTTCAACTTGATAAGCATTTCCTTCACTACTTTACTTTCTCTAAGTGATGAGAATAATTTTTGTCCTTTTTGTGACTCTATTAATAACCAATAAAATCAAGTTGTTTAATCACAACTCACAAATATGAAAAATTGTGACTTAGGAATTTTTAGGTAGCTTTTTGTTTTATATAGCTTGCAAATACCACTGATTATTTACATTTCCCTCATTTGCTTTGTCATTCTTTCACACTTTTTTTTTCCTGAACCATGTGAGTGAGTCGCAGACACTGTACCATTTTAGCACTCAATGTTTCTTTTTTTATTATTAAATGTAATTTATTGTCAAATTGGTTTCCATACAACACCCAGTGCTCATCCCAACAGGTGCCCTCCTCAAGGCCTATCACCCACTTTCCCCTCTCCCCCACCCCCCCATCAACCCTCTGTTCTCAGTATTTAAGAGTCTCTTAATGGTTTGCCTCCCTCCTTCTCTGTAACTATTTTTTTCCCCTTTTCCCTCCCCCATGGTCTTCTGTTAGGTTTCTCAGGATCCACATATGAGCAGCACTCAATGTTTCTATGTATTTTCCCAGGAAGACAGATATGCACTTAGATAACCACAGTGTAGCAAATCAGAGCAGTATTGTATCAATGTTAAAATTTCTGTTACATAATTACACTCCATGTTCAAATGTTTCCAACTGCCTTAAAAATGTCCTTTAAAGCTACTGATTTCCCCAGTCCAAAATGCAATTCAGGACTGTGCATTACATTTAGTGGTAATGTCTCTATAGAAACTTACCATCTGAACAGTTCCTTAGTCTGTCTTTTAAAACTAATATTTTAAAAGAATATAGACTAGTTATCTTGCAGAATGTCCCTCAATCATGTTTGTCTGATGGTCTCTCATGTTTAAATTCAGGGTATGCATTTTTTACAGGAATGTCACAAAGTAATGTTGGGTCCTTCACGCACATATCAAAAACTCCAAGAGGCTAGTGGGTTCTATTATCAGTGATACTAACTTTGATCATTTGGTAAAAGAGTCTCCTGCCAAGTTTCTCTACTGTAAAGTTACTAATTTTCTCTTTGTAATAAGTTAATATTTTGTAAGGAACTATCTTGAGGCTATGTAAATATCACGTTCCTTACCAAACTTTCACCTAATAGTTTTGGTACTTGTAAATTATTCTTGCGTGAAAGTACTATTTAAATTGTTCTGAAATAGTCATTTTTTTTTCTTTTTTTAATGTTTATTTATTTTTGAGAGAGAGAGAGAAAGAGAAAGAGCATGAACAGGAAAAGGGTAGAGAGAGAGACAGAGACACAGAATCCAAAGCAGGATCCAGGCTGTGAGCTGTCAGCACAGAGCCCAACGTGGGGCTCAAACTCACAAACTGTGAGATCATTACCTGAGCTGAAGTCGGACACTTAACTAAGCCACCCAGGTGCCCCTAATCTTTCTCAGTTGTGCTAAGTCGTATCACTCACATCTTAAACTCAGTCTGAATCTAAGTACAAAACTGCATAATAATAACAGGTATCATTTAATCAGATCTTACTATGTGTAAGCTAGTTCCTACCCTTCCCCTATGATCATCTGTTAAGTTTCTCAAATTCCACATGTGAGTGAAATCATGTGATATGTCTTTCTCTGACTGACTTATTTGCTTGGCATAATACACTCTAGTTCCATCCACATTGTTGGAAATGGCAAGATATCATTCTTTTTCATTGCCAAGTAGTATTCCATTGTGTGTATATATACCACATCTTCTTGATCCATTCATCACTTCATGGACATTTGGGCTCTTTCCATAATTTAGCTATTATTGATAGCACTGCTATAAACATTGGGGTGCATGTGCCCCTTCAAATCAACACTCCTGTATCCTTTGAATAAATTCCTAGTAGTGTCATAGCTGGGTTGTAGGGTAATTCTATTTTTAATTTTTTGAGGAACCTCCACACTGTTTTCCAGAGTGGCTGCATCAGTTTGCATTCCCACCAACAGTACAAGAGGGTTCCCCTTTATCCACTTCCTCACCAACATGTGTTGTTGCCTGAGTTGTTAATTTTAGCCACTCTGACCAGTGTGAGGTGGTATCTCACTGTGGTTTTGATCTGTATTTACCTAATGGTGAGTGATTTTGAGCAGACTTTCATGTGTCTGTTTGCCACCTGGATGTCTTCTTTGGAAAAGTGTCTACGGGCACCTGGGTAGCTCAGTCAGTTAAGTGTCTGACTTCGGTTCAAGTAATGATCTCACAGTTCATGGGTTCAAATCCCACATCAGGTTCTGTGCTGACAGCTCAGAGCCTGGAGCATGCTTCAGATTCTGGGTCTCCCTCTCTCTCTGCCCCTCCCCCACTTGTACTCGGTCTCTCTCAAAAAAAAAAAAAAAAAAAAACTGAATAAGGGGCACCTGGGTGGCTCAGTTGTTTAAGCATCTGACTTCGGCTCAGGTCATGATCTCCTGGTTTGTGAATTCGAGCCCCTCAGTGGGCTCTATGCTGACAGCTCAGAGCCTGGAGCCCGCTTAAGATTCTGTATCTCCCCCTCTCTGCCCCTCCCCTGCTCATGCTCTCTCAATAATAAATAAATGTAAAAATATATATATTTTAAAAATGAACACATACTAAAAAAATTAAAAAAGGAAAAGTCTATTCATGTCTTCTGCTCATTTCTTCACTGGATTATTTGTCTTTTGAGTATTGAGTTTGGTAAATTCTTTATAGATTTTTGATACTAACCCTTTATCCGATATGCCATTGCAAATATCTTCTCCCATTCTTTAGGCTGCCTTTTAGTTTTGTTGTTTCCTTTGCTGTGCAGAAGCTTTTTATTGTGATCAGGTCCCAAAAGTTCATTTTTGCTTTTATTTTCCTTGCCTTTGGAGAGAGACATGTCAAGTAAGAACCTGCTGTGGCCAAGGTCAAAGGGGTTGCTGCCTGTTTTCTCATGTAGGAATTTGATGGTTTCCTGTCTCACATTTAGGTCTTTTATTCATTTTGAATTTATTTTTGTGTATGGTGTAAGAAAGTGGTCCAGTTTCATTCTTCTACATGTTGCTGACCAGTTCTTCTAACACCATTCGCTAAAGAGAGTGTCTTTTCTCCATTGGATACTCTTTCTTGCTTTGTGGAAGATTGGTTGGCCATATACTTGTGGGTCCATTTGTGGGTGCCATTGATCTATGTATCTGTTTTTGTGTCAATACCACACTGTCTTGACGATTACAACTTTCTAATTAATACAGGCTAGAGTCCAGGATTGTGATGCCTCCAGCTTTGTTTTTTTTCCCCCAACATTACTTTGGTTATTTGGGGTCTTTGGTGGTTCCATTCAAATTTTAGGATTGTTTGTTCTAGCTCTGTGAAGAATGCTGGTGTTATTTTGATTGGGACTGAATTGAATGTGAGGATTGCTCTGGGTAGTATTGACATTTTAACAATATCTGTTCTCCCAATCCATGAGCATGGAATGTTTTTTTCCATGTCTTTGTGTCTTCTTCAATTTCTTTGATAAGCTTTCTATACTTTTCAGAGATCTTCTACCTCTTTGGTTAGGTTTATTCCTAGGCATTTTACGTTTTTTGATGCAATTGTAAATGGGATCGATTCTGTGATCTCTCTTTCTGTTGCTTCATTATTGGTATATAGAAATGTGACCGATTTCTGTACATTGGTTTTATATCCTGAGACTTTGCTGAATTCCTGCATCAGCTCTGGCAGTTTTTTGGTGGAGTCTTTGGATTTTCCATGTAGAGTATCATGTCATTTGCAAAAAGTGAAAGTTTGACTTCTTCTTTGCCAATGTGTATGCCTTTTATTTTGTTCTGTTGTCTGACTGCTAATGCGAGGACTTCTAACACTATGTTAAACAACAGTGGTGAGAGCGGACATCCCTGTCATGTTCCTGATCTGAGGGGGAAAGCTCTCAGTTTTTCCCCATTGAGGATGATACTAGATGTAGGCCTTTCATATATGGTTTTTATGATGTTAAAGTATGTTCCTTCTATCCTGACTTTCTTAAGGGTTTTTTTATTAAGGAAGGATGCTGTATTTTGTCAAATGCTTTTTCTCCATCTATTGACAGGATCATATGGTTCTTATCCTTTCTTCTATTAATGTGACGTATCACGTTGACTGATTTGCAAATATTGAACCAGCCCTGCAGTCCAGGAATGAATCCCACTTGATCATGGTGAGTAATTCTTTTTATATACTGTTGAATTTGATTTGCTAGTACCTTGTCGAGAATTTCTGCATCCAGGTTCATCAGAGATACTGGCCTCTAATTCTCCTTTTTAGTAGAGTCTTTGTCTGGTTTGGGAATCAAGGTAAGGTTGGCTTCAAGCTTTTCTTCTGTTTCTGTTTTTTTGGAAGAGTTTGAGGAAAATAGGCATTAACTCTGCTCTGCTATAAATGTCTGGTAGAATTCCTCTGGGAAGCCATTTGGTCCAGGACTATTATTTGTTAGAAGATTTTTGATAACTGATTCAATTTCTTTGCTGGTTATGGGTCTGTTCTATTTCTTCCTGTTTGAGTTTTGGTAGTGTGTGAGTGTCTAGGAATTGGTCCATCTCTTCCAGATTGTCCAGTTGGTTGACATATAATTTTTGAGAGTACTCTCTAATGATCTGTTTTTCTGTGGTGTTGGTTGTGATCTCTCCTCTTTCACTCATGACTTTACTCCGGTCCTATTTGGTACCATTTGGGTCCTCTCTCTTTTCTTTTTGAGACATATGGCCAGGGGTTTATCAATTTTGTTTATTCTTTCAAAAAACCAGCTCTTAGATTCATTGCTCTGTTCGACTGTTTTTTTGGATTTTATATTGCTTATTTCTGCTCTAATCTTTATTATTTCTCCTCTTCTGCTAGCTTTGGGCTTTTTCTGCTGCTGCCTTTCTAGCTACTTTAGGTGTAAGGTTAGGTTGTATATGGGACCTTTCTTGCTTCTTGAGATAGCCCTGAATTGCAGTGTATTTTCACCTTGGGACTGCCTTTGCTGCATCCCAAAGGATTTAGACTATCTTGTTTTCATTTTCATTTGCTTCCATATATTTTTTTTTAGTTGTTCTGTAATTTCCTGGTTGACCCATTCATTCTTTAGGTGGATATTCCTTAACCTCCATGCATTTGGGGACTTTCCAGGGTTTTTCTTGTGATTGATTTCAAGTTTCACAGCATTGTGATCTCAAAATATGCATGGTATGATCTCAATCTTATTATACTTATTGAGGGCTATTTTGTGACCCAGTATGTGATCTACTTCGGAGAATGTTCTATGTGCACTCGAGAAGAATGTATATTCTGCTGCTTTAAGATGAGAAGTTCTAAATATATCTGTTAAGTCCATCTAATCCAATGTGTCATTCAGAGCCATAGTTTCCTTACTGATTTTCTGCCTAGATGATCTGTCCATTGCTATAAGTGGAGTATTAAATTTCCCTACAATTACAGTATTATTATCTATACAGGTGTTTATGTTTGTGACTAACTGATTTATATATTTGGGTACTTTCATATTGGGGGCATAAACATTTACAACTGTTAGCTCTTCTTGATGAATAGACCCCGTAATAATGATATAATGCCCTTCATCTCTTGTTACGGTCTTTGTTTTAAAATCTAGTTTGTCTGATAGAAGTATGGCTACTCCAGCTTTCTTTGGCCGTCCAATAGCATGATAGATGGTTTTCTATCCCCTCACTTTCAATCTGCAGGTGTCCTTAGGTCTGAAATGAGTCTCTTGTAGACAGCACATAGATGGATCTTGGGTTTTTATCCATTTTGATACCCTATGTCTTTTGATTGGGGCATTTAGTCCATTTATATTCAGAGTGATTACTGAAAGATATGGATTTAGTGCCATTGTGTTAGCTGTAGGTCTCATGTTTGTGGTGATGTCTCTGGTCCTTTGTAGTCATTGCTGCTTTCCATTATCAGTATACCCTTTAGGATTCCTGCAGGACTGGTTTAGTGGGCATGAACTCCTTTAGTTTTTGTTTGTCTGGGAAAGCCTTGATTTCTCTTTCTATTCTGAATGACAGCCTTGCTGGATAAAGGATTCTTGGCTGCATATTTTTCTTATTCAACACAGTGAATATTTCCTGCCACTCCCTTCTGGCCTGCCAAGTTTCAGTGGACAGTTTGCTACTACCCTTATGTGTCTACCCTTGTTGGTTAAGGCCCGTTTGTCACTAGCTGCTTTCAGCTCTCTTTATCTTTGTATTTTGCCAGTTTCACTATATGTCATGGTGTTGACCTGTTTTTGATATTGAAGGGAGTTCTCTGTGCCTCGTGGACTTGGATGTCTGTTTCCTTCCTCAGATTAGGGGAGTTCTCAGCTATAATCTGTTCAAATAAACCTTGTTCCCCTTTCTCTCCCTCTTCTTCTGGAACTCCTATATATGGGTATTATTTTCGTTTCATGGAATCACCAGCTCTCTAATTATCCCCTCATGATCCAGTAATTTTCATTCCATTTTTCAGCTTCATCATTTTCCATAATTTTATCTTCTATTTCACCTATTCTCTCCTCTGCATCCTCCATCCTCGCTGTCCTCGTATCTAGTTTATTTTGCATCTTATTTGTAGCATTAAAAAAATTTTTTTTAACGTTTATTTATTTTTGAGAGACAGAGTGTGAGTGGGGGAGGAGCAGAGAGAGAGGGAGACATAATATCCAAAGCAGGCTCCAGGCTCTGAGCTGTCAGCACAGAGCCCGACGTGGGTCTCGAACTCACCAACAGTGAGATCATGACCTGAGCCGAAGTTGGACGCTTACCGATTGGGCCACCCAGGCGCCCCTGTAGCATTTCTTAATTCACCATACTTCGTAGGTCTTTGATCTCTGCAGCAAGATTCTCTGCTGTCTTCTACGTTTTCGAGCCCAGCTATTAGTCTTATGACTGGTATTCTAAATTCTTAGTCAGATATGTTGTTTATATCTGTTTTGAGCAATTCTCTGTCATTTCTTCCTGGATTTTCTTTTGAGGAGAATTCTTCTGTTTCATGATTTTGGCTAGGTTTCTGTCCTTTATGTGTTTTAATAGCTTGTAATGTGTCCTGCACCTGTGAGTACTACTATATTAAAAAGGGATCATACACTGTCCAGGGCCTGGCACTTCAGGAAGTGTTTTTGGAGTGTGTTGCCTGCATTCTGTTGTTGCACATTTGGCTGCTCTATCCCACTGTTCAGTCCTCTGCAAAGCTCCTCCTTGCCTGTCATGGTAGAGTGTCTGGACCTTCCATCAGGTGTGCTTTGATTTGTTAGTTGAGATCCTGCCGAGCTGTCTCCTCTACCTGTGGAGATCCTTCTGCCACTCTGCAGATTAATTTCCTGGGTGTTCCAAGTGATCTGACCTCAATATAGCTGTGTTTGACGGTGAGAGAAATCCTGGTCACCCTATTTCTCCATCATCTTAACTCCTCTCCACACTTTCTCTCTACACTGGGCACCCCACTCTTCTGCACTCCAGCAGCAGCAGTGACAGGGGTGGGGTTTCTGGGAGTGGAAAATCTCACTAGGTTATATTTGAGCAGACAGATCTGAAGATACTGAGTAGTAAGAGGGAAAACCCAAGTACACAGGTGAGAGAGAGCATTCTGGGTCAAAGGAACACCAAGTGCCCAATTCCTGAGGCAGAACTATGCCCAGTGTGTTTGAGGAATAGAAAGGAGATAATGTAGCTATATAGCTTTCTTAGTAAAGGGAGAATGGGAAACGAGGTCAGAAAGGAAGCCAAGTTCTTCATATGGTTTCACAGGATACTATGAGGGGAGAAATTAGGAGTTTGGTTGTTAAGCCCAATAAAATGTAAAAGTTTATGAATAAGATAGCTATATGTCAAATTAACTTTTGAAAATGGCTAGCTCCAAGTCTATCACACGTAATATTCATCATTAAACAGTCCTAATTACTCCAAGTCTGGAAGCAGTATCTCCTTCCTCTGAATCACTGCTTTTCCAAAAACTTCTTGTAGCATTTACTACATTTTACATATTATAACTATTGGTGTAGATCATGTCCTATAGAATTTAAGCACCTTGAGAGTAGAATTCATAGTTTATAGTTGTTTAATAGTAATAAAGGGCCACTGTTGGGATGCCTGGGTGGCTTAGTTAAGCATCCAACTCTTGATTTCAGCTCAAGTCATGATCCCAGGGTTGTGGGATCAAGCCCCATGTTGGACTCTGCTCTGAGCATGGAGCCTGCTTAAGATTCTCTCTCTCCCGCTGGCCCCCTTCCCTGCTTGCACTCTCTAACAAAGGAAAGAAAGAAAGAAAGAAAGAAAGAAAGAAAGAAAGAAAGAAAGAAAGAAAGAAAGAAAGAAAGAAAGAAAGAAAGAAGAAAAAAGAAAAGAAAAAGAAAAAGAAAAAGAAAAAGAAAAAAAAAAAAGAAAGAAAGAAAAAGAAAAAGGGCCACCACTTACTGAGGATATTTATCAGTCAGCTCATTTAATCCTATTATCACTTCCATTAGTATTTAGCACATCAGGAAATTGAGGTTTAGAGATATTAAATATCTGATGCAAAACTACATAGATAATTAGTAGGGTAACATTTTAACTCAGGTTTGTCTGACTCTAGAGCCAATGTTCCATGTTGTCTTTAATCAACTTCAGCATCTAATTTAGAACCTTGTTTTCAAAAGGCACCTAATATATTTGTACCAAATAAATAACTAAAATAAATAATTCTGTTTAGGGACAGAAGATGAATTAGAGTCAGACCAATGATCAGATCAGAATTGGAAAAAGCAGGGAAAAAAAGATAAAATCCTTAATAAGGCTTGTAAAAAGTTTGGCATAACTTTGGGCTTGCCCATTGGTCCAACTACACCTGTCCTTTGATATCTTAAACCCGCCATGCTTCCTTTCACCATAAGGTCTCTCTAATTGATAGTTTTAACAATTGCTTACTTTTCCCTAAGTTAATTCTACTCATTCTTTTTTTAATTTTTATTATTTTTGAGAGAGAGAGAGAGAGAGAGAGAGAGAATGAATATGAGCCAGAGACGGGCAGAGAGAGAGAGGGAGACACAGGATCTGAAGCAGGCTCCAGGCTCTGAGCTGTCAACACAGATCCTCATGCAGGGCCTGAGCTCACGAACCAGGAGATCATGACCTGAGCTGAAGTTGAGACACTTAACCAACCGAGCCACCCAGCTGCCCCCAATTCTACTCATTCTTCAGAGCTCTGTTCAGATATCACTTCCTCAAAGTAACTGTCCTTGACCACTGCCTCTCTCACCTGAACTAAATCTCTATAATAAGCAAGTAACATCCTGCTTCTCTTTTACACTTTATCACAATATAAATAAATGTGTACTTAATACGTCTCTTCTCTGCAAGAATAAAAACAGCATGAGGGCAGGATCCTCATCTGTCAAGTTCACTGCAAATGATTAGTAAATGCTTAAAATTGTTTATAATATTGCTTTATTATTATAAGTTATTATTTAGGAAATGATTTAATAAGAGGCACCTCTTACAAATTATTATAGAGTAGACTGTGTCTGATCAATTCTCCTGGCAACAAAATCTATAAAAACAGGATTTAAAAACAAAAAAATATACACAGAAAGCAGATTAGATATGAGAAGCCAAAATACCAAAGGAAAAGAAAAGGCAGAGCTAAGTCTGACATTCACTACTTTTTCCTCCTGAGGCAACTAGCTGCATACTAGACCTTTTGGCCGTCTCACAGGACTGCAGAGACAGAAATTAGAGCTCAGGGCTTATCAAGACAGGTAGGATTTGAGGGGCTGAGATTCCACATAAAAGGCAACCACAGAAAAATGAATCTGGAAATTCTGTACCGCATTTGCCCTTAGGGTATTTACTGAATCCTAACCTGTGCATGGAGCAAGAGGGCTGGGGGGGGGGGGGGGGGGTGGCTATTTTAAAGCCAAAAAGGTAAGTAGAACTTCTGGTAGGTTCACAGTGCTGGGAAAAGAAAAATTACAGTTCAGGGCCTGCCAAGAAGGACAGCCTCTGGCAAATACCCCAGGATTCCATTTGATACCTCTGAAGGACAACACTCTTCAGAGTAAGGGAAAACTGGATTTAAACCAGCTCTTAAGAAGTCTAAAACAAAGCCTCAAGTCATCTCAAGCCTGTATTGGATCAAGGTCATTTGCTCCTACTTTTAAATATCACTACAAGAAAATTAAATCCTTTCTAGAGAACAGTATCATCATTAAAACCCTCTATAATTTTTTATACACAATATCTGACATTCATTTTAAAAATTACCAGAAATGCTAGGAGACAAGACCAAATGACTGAAAGACAAGAGAAAAAGCAGGCAATAAAAAAAAGACCAAATGGTGATCCAAATATCTTAAATCACCAGACACCAATTTTAAAAGAACTGTGATTAATATGTTCAGGAAAATAGATGAGAATTTCACCAGAGACTTGGAATCTATACAAATAAAAAATCATAAAACTGAAATTCTGAAACTAAAAAATAAATATAAAATTAATTTAAAAAACATGCTTATAACAGATTTGACACTAAATAAATTAGAAAACAGATCAATAGAAAATATCCACATGAAGGACAAAAAAAAAAAAAAAGATGGAAAAACAAGAAAAGCACATGAGAGGCATATAGGCTACAGAGAAAGATAGAACATACAGTTCTGCAGAATCCCAGAAGTAGTGAATGTGACTGGGGCAGAAACAATATCTTAAAAATATTCCAAACCTGACAAAACACACAAAAGCTACAGATTCAAAGGGGTCTATGGAATCCAAGCAACTTAAATACAAAGAAACCCACCTGGAAGAATTATTTAAAACTGAAGAAGGGCACCTGTGTGGATCAGTTGGTTAAGCATCCAACTTTTGATTTAGGCTGAGGTCATGATTTCATGGTTTGTGAGATCAAGCCCTGCGTTGGGCTCTGTGCTGACAGCATGGAGCCTGCTTGGGATTCTCTCTCTCCTTGTCTCTCTGCTTCTATTTTTCCCTCAAAAATATATAAATAAACTTTTAAAAATGATAAATTAAAAAAAAAAAAAACTAATGGAAACCAAAGACACTGCTTCCCTAACAACAACAAAAAGTGGAATCAGAAGACAATAGGATATATTTAAAATACTGAAAGAAAATAACTGCCAAGCTGGAATTCTGTGCCCAATAAAAATACCCTTCAAAAAGCCTCCAAATTTATCCTATGAAGCCAGCATTACTCTGATACCAAAACCAGATAGACACTACAGAAAAAGAGAACTACAGACCAATATCTCTAATGCACATAGATGCAGTAATCTTCAACAAAATATTAGCAAACCGAATCCAACAATACATTAAAAAAAATCTTTCACCACAATCACACAATCGAGTGGGATTTGTTCCCGGGATGCAAGGGTGGTTCAGTATTCACAACTCAATCAACGTGATGCATCACATCAACAAGAGAAAGGAGAAAAACCATGATCATTTCAGTAGATGCAGAGAAATCATTTTACGAAGCACCACATCCATTCATGATAAAGACCCTCAACAAAGCAGGTTTAGAAGGAACATACCTCAGCATAAAAAAGGCCATGTAAGGAAAAACCCAGAGCTAACATCATACTCAACAGTGAAAAACTGAGAGCCTTTCCCCTAAGATCAGGAACAAGACCAGGATATCCACTCTCACCACTTTTATTCAACATAGCCCTGGAAGTCCTAGTCAGAGCAATGAGACAAGAAGAAGAAATAAAAGGTAAGGAAGATTGGTAAGGAAGAAGTAAAAAATTTCACTATTTGCAGATGACATGATTCTACATAAAGAAAGCCCCAACGATTCCACCAAAAAGCTACTAGAACTGATAAATTAATTCAGTAAGGTCATGGGATACAAAATCAGTATACAGAAATCCTTTGCATTTCTAGACACTAATAATGCAGTAGCAGAAAGAGAGACTGAGAAAACAATCCCATTTACAACTGCACCAAAAATAATAAAATACCTAGGAATAAACTTAACCAAAGAGGTGAAAGACCTGTACTCTGAAAAACCGATGAAAGAAATGAAGACGACACAAAGAAATGGAAAGACATTCCATGCTCATGGACTGGAAGAACAAATATTGTCAAAATGGCCATACTGCCCAAAGCAACCTACAGATTTAATGCAATTCCTATCAAAATAACCAACAGCATTTTTCACAGAACTAGAACAAATAATCCTAAAACTTGTATGGAACCACAAAAGACCCCAAATTGCCAAAGCAGTCTTGAAAAGGAAGAACAAAACTGGAGGTATCACTAACGGAGATTTCAAGACCTACTACAAAGCTGTAGTAGTCAAAACAATATGGTACTGGCACAAAAACAGACACATAGATCGATGGAACAGAGCAGAGAGCCCAGAAGTAAACCCGCAATTATATGGTCAATTAATCTCTGACAAAGGAGGCAAGAATGTACAATGGCAAAGAGACAGTCTCTTCAACCTATGGCATTGGGAAAACTGGGCAGCTACATGGAAAAGAATGAAACTAGACCACTTTCTCTAAATGTCTGGACAGACATTTCTCTAAAGAAGATATACCGATGGCCAACACACACATGAAAAGATGTTCAACATCACTAGCCATCAGGGAAATGCAAGTCAAAATCACAATGAGATATCACCTCACACCTGTCAGAATGGCTAAAACCAACAACACAAGAAACAAGTGTTGGTGAGGATGTGGAGAAAAAGCAACCCCTGTGCTCTGCTGCTGCTGGAATGCTGTGGTGCAGCTGCCGTGGAAAACAGCATGGAGGTTCCTCAGAAAGTTAAAAATAGAATTACCTTATGATCCAGTAGTTCCATTACTAGGTATTTACCCAGAGAATATAAAAACACTAATCCCAAGGGAGACATGCACCCCAGTGTTTACTGCAGCATTATTTATAATAGCCAAATTATGGAAGCAGCCCACATTATGGAAGTGTCCACTGATAGATGCATGCGTAAAGAAGATGTAGTGTTTTACACAGTGGAATATTACTCAGCCAGAACAACAAGTGAAATCTTGCCATTTGCAACAACATGGATGGATCTAGAGTATAATGCTGGTGGAACAAGTCAGTCAGAGAAAAACAAATACCATGTGATCTCACTCATATGTAGAATTTAAGAAATGAAGGAAACATAGGAATGCAAACTGGTACAGCCACTCTGGAAAACAGTATGGAGGTTCCTCAAAAAATTAAAAATAGAACTACCCTACAACCCAGCAATTGCACTACTAGGTATTTATCCAAGGGATACAGGTACACTGTTTCGAAGGGGCACATGCACCCCAATGTTTATAGCAGCACTATCAACAATAGCCAAAGTATGGAAAGAGTCCAAAATGTCCAATGCTGGATGATGGATAAAGAAGATGTGAGATAGATAGATAGATAGATATAGATATAGATATAGATATAGATATTATACACACACACACACATACATATATATATACACATATACATACATATATATGTATATATATATGTATATACACATATACATACATATATATGTATATATATGTGTATATACATATATACATACATATATATATATATATATGTATATATATATGATGCAGTATTACTCCATATATATATAATGGAGTATTACTCAGCAATAAAAAAGAACGAAATCTTGCCATTTGCAACTATGTGGATGGAACCAAAGGGTATTTTGCTAAGCAAAATTAGAGAAAGACAAATACCATATGACTTCACTCATATGAGGACTTTAAGATACAAAACAGATGAAAATAAGGGAAGGGATTCAAAAATAATATAAAAACAGGGATGGGGACAAAACATAAGAGACTCTTAAATATGGAGAACAAACAGAAGGTTACTGGAGGGGTTGTGAGAGGGGAGATGGGCTAAATGGCTAAGGGGCATTAAGGAATCTACTCCTGAAATCACTGTTGCACTATATGCTACAAACTTGGATGTAAATTAAAAAACTTAAAAAACTTAAAAGGTTAAAAATTTTTAAAAAGGCAATCAAATGAAGAAAACTTAAAAAAAAAAAATGACCATTTTGCCAGTTAATAATAATGTTATTTTCTGATGTGTGTGGTTTTATGAGCCTTTTTAAAACCTGTAATGATTTCTCATTCTGAATATTCACTTTATTAAGAGAAAATATGTAATAAACACCATGAGAAAACCAAAAAAAACAAACAAAAAAAAAAATGAAGGAAAGAAAAGAGATTAAAGAAAACAGACTCTTAACTACAGAGAACAAAAGAATGGTTACCAGAGGGGAGGTGGGTGGGGGGATGGATGAAATAGAAGGAGATTAAGAGTACACTTACCATGATAAGCACTGAATGATGTATAGAATTGCTCAATCACTATATTGTACACCTGAAACTAATATAACACTGTATGTGAACTATATTAGAATATTTTTTAAAATATGCTTAAGCATAAAAATATTAGGATAAATTCTCTGAGGAAAGGAGAATGAAAATACGAGTTTAGGGAAAAAATGGGAAGAAATAAAATTTCTCATTATTAAAGAAGAAGAATCCTTCAAATATAAAGACAAAATAAAAAATGCTTTCAGGGAAGAACAGAACATTCACTACCAGTAGACCCACAGTAAAAGAAAGGAAGTATCTATGAAGAAAGGTAGTAATCTCAGATGGAAGCATGGTAACATAGGAAAAAAGAAAAAGGAAGTATGTGAGTAAAATTAAATAATTACAGATTTAAAACAACAAAATAAAAACAAAGCAAAAACAAGCAACCAAGAGGAAAATGATAAATGTAATGAAAGGGTAACAATGTCCTTGTGTTGTCCAGAAAATAATAGCAGGAAATTTTCGCAAAAATGGCCATAGGGGTGCCTGGGTGGCTCAGTAAGTTGAGCATTTGACTCTTGATTTCAGCTCAGGCCATGATCTCCCAGTTCGTGGGATCTTCGCTGATGGCATGGAGCCTGCTTGAGATTCTCTCTTTCCCTCTCTCTCTCTCTCTTTCTCTGTCCCTCCCCCACTTGTGTATGCTCACATGCATGCACACTCTCTCAAATAAATTTTTTTTAAATGGCAACAATTTCTTCATTCCTTATGTACACTCCTTTATACTGTGACTTAGCTACCTTCCTATCAAGAGGTGAAATCTATTTCTTTACCTCTTTAATTTGCATTTTGTCCATGTGACCTGCTTTGGCCAATGGGGGTTAGAAAACATGATACAACAGATCTTTCCAACAGAAGTTTCTTCAGTGATGAAAATGTTCTACATCTGTGTTACCCAATATAGTAGCCACTAGCCACATCCGGCTAGTAAGCACTTAAAATGTGGGTAGTTTGACAGAAGAACTAGAGTTTTTATTTTATTCAGAATAGTTTTAATTTATTAAAATTTACATAGCCACATACAGCTAGTGGCTTCTGTACTGGACAGCACATCTCTAAAATTTAGATGCTAGAGATACTGAGAGTAGTGAAAATTAGATTGGATAACACTGGAAAAGCTGAGTTTGATAACGTTAAGGCCCATAGTCACTTGCTACAAATAAATATTCCAAACATTCTTTTTTTTTTTGTCTCAGTACCCATAAACTCACACTGATAAAACAATAAACTGAAAAAAAAAATAACTTTACCATATCCTGCAAAAAAACAATTATTCATCAAATGTTGGCAGACAACTTTACCTAGAGGGCTTTCCTAAATTATTAGCATAAAATCCCTAGGAATTTCCTATTTTTTTTACAGTTTTTTTTTAAGTTTAAAGTTTTTAAGTTTTAGAGGCCTTCAAATTCTACCAGATGAATAGCTTTTAATTAAGTAACTTCAGGTAATTATTCATTTACTACATTACTTACTTCCCTGCAGCAGTTCACTATCTTTTCTTATCCTCTTCTCTACCCCCACCCCATTCACCCTAAGAGAAGGAAGAAGTTGATCCAATGCTGGTACAATTCCACAGATTTTTTTTTTCAACTTGTCAGCATTAAGTAGGTCAGTTTTCTGCTCTACTGGGTGTTTTGGCAATAGGTTTTCTTACTAGAATACCATGGCTACTCTGCCTGGTAAGCACATACCACAAAGGAAAAAAGATTCTGAGTAACTCCTAAAGAGTGAACAGGCTGCAGGATCTCTAGAAGAAAATCCCTGAGTCCTAACTGAATACCATCAGGAAGTTCTGACAGAAAAACAAAAAACAAAAACAAAAAAACAGGAAAAAAAACTCCAAACTTTTTCCTATATTGTACAATCTAAAGGTTTTAAGGGTCCTTAGTATCTAGCAACCACAAAGATTTCATTGATACTCTAATATGTACCCAGCCTAATCCTAACCAGTGAGATTATAAATCAAAGGGAATAAAGGACACCTAATCTATCAGATGCTTTAAGAATTCCAATAGAAGAAACCTTATCATTAAAACTAAAATTCTAGAAAACATCTCCGTGGTAAGATATAACTTCCTTGTAAAGAAATTTTTTTTTAATCAGAAATGAAACTTTTAGGGGCACCAGGGTGGCTCAGTCAGTTAAGTGTCTGACTTTGGCTCAGGTCACGATCTCACAGTTCATGAGTTAGAGCCTGGGCTCTGTGCTGACAGCTCAGAGCCTGGAGCCTGCTTTGGATTCTGTGTCTCCCTCTCTCTCTGCTCCTCCCCTGCTCGTGCTCTCTCTCAAAAATAAACATTTAAAAAATTATTAAAAAAAGAAATGAAAACTTTAATGACTGTAGTACAGCAGAAAGCAAATTTGGTAGAAGTTTATTAGAATAAATGATTTATACATAATTTATTACTTCTTTTAAAAATCAGTATTGCCTCTCTGTTGTGGGTCTGAGTACTCAGTTTCACATTTTTAATCATTTGTAAATCAAGTATTAAAGAAGAAACTTGACAGGTACATATTTACCAGTTTACTTCATACTAGATCCAAAGTTCTTCAGGGGCAAGATTAATATCCCCTATTAAGAATAGGGTTTCAAATGGAAAAAAAAAAAAAAAAAAAAAGGGGCTGAAACAAATGTATTTACTGGATTTGTTTCCCAGAAAATTCCAAGAATTTTGACAAATTTAGTAAAGGAAAATGTACATTTTGCAGGCCAGATCACTAATTGATGTGACTATAGTGTACACTTAAGTTCACCAGGAATAAATTACATGAAAAAATGCATTGTGGCCCGTCAGCTCCTTCCTGGAGACCAATTATCATCTAAAGAGAAATCTCTCTACCTAAGGATGAAAAAAAGTTTACTTGGAGACAAAAAGCCACTGCACTAACAGTATTCTTATTTTCTAATATTTCCATTTGTTTATGTCTTCCTATATTCCAATATCATTTAGGTAGCCATAGTTCTTCCAGCTTTATACTATCATTTCTATAATTTTCTTATCAGTAATCTACCCATCTCAGAATATATTCTTCTGTTCATTTAAATTCCATCTGAATCTCTCATCAACTTGTTTGGAACAGAAAATGGAATTCAAAGGCATGTGTTTTTTTTGTTTTTTTGTTTTTTTAAAGGCTATGGTATCATGGGAAAAGCTAACAGATGGTTTGATGTAGCATATGTACTTTATTTTCTATAGTTCTTTTGCTCTATATACCATATCTCTAATAGGGCTGTAACACAGATGAGAGAATATTGGACTTGAAGTCAGAAGACCTGTGCTAAAATCCTCACTAGCACTTTCAAACTATATGACTTTAAATATGTCACATAATGTCTGTGGCCCCCACTTTATACATATGTTTTCTTATTTTATAAGATAGGCAAAAACAAAGCTAATACTATTCCTATATCTTGGATAGGGAAATACATAAATGACAAAAATAACTTTAAAATCATATAATTGGGTCACTTTGTTGGCTCAGTTGGTTGAGCATCCAACTTCAGCTCAGGTCATGATCTTGCAGTTCATGAGTTCGAGCCCCACCCTGGGCTTGCTGCTGTCAGACGGTCAGCACAGAGTGCACTTCAGATCCTCTGTCCCCCTCTCTCTAACCCTCCCCGACCTGCGTTCTCTCAAAACTAAATAAATATTAAAACAATAATAAAATCATATGATTAAATAGCCACTGTTTAAGATGTGACCATATGTACATTGTGATTTCTACTGGCATTCTTTCCTCTTAAGTGTACTACCTTAAACTATATTAACAGAGACAAACTGCTTATGTGTATTGCCTTACTTTAACAGGCTTACATGTCAAAAGATCACCAGAAATTAACTACGTTTATCTACTTATCAACAAAAATGAAAAACAAGTGTACCAAACCCCTAAAATATAACTCATGTTATGAAGGCATAACATATGAAGAGTATTTTAAAAACAAACAAAAAAAGGGAAATGACAATGACAGATGACAAAAAGAGGAATATAAATGCATAATACAAATATTTGGTCCATTAATTCTATTTCTAGGAATTATAATAAGGGCATAATACAAGTATACAAAGATGAATGTAAAAAACATTCACCATAGCACCACTTATAACAGTAAAAACTATAAGCTTAAATGTAAAAAAAAAAAAAAAAAGTTGGGGGACTGGCTGAATAAATTAAGGCACATCTACCATGGCATACAATGTAGCTTTTAAAATTATGAAGTGCTAAAACAAGCCCCTCCTTCAAGGACACGAAAACACATTATGATAATGGGATAAAAGGCAAATATTGTTTGCAAAAGCATTCTAAAGTTAACATTGCTCTCATTTGCTTTCAGAAAAAGTAATTTACTTTAAAATTTCATTAAACATGAAAGTAGAATGAGATTTTTGTGCTTATCAAGGAATTTTTTAAAATCTTTTCTCATTTTATGTATTTTAGAGAGAGAGGGAGTGCGTGAGCAAAGGACAGGGGCAGATGGAGACGGAGAATCCTAAGCAGGCTCCACGCTCAGAGCAGAGCCCGACATAGAGCCCAATCCCACAACCCTGAGATCACGACCTGAGCCAAAATCAAGAGTCAGAAGCTCAACCGACTGAGCCACCCAGGCTCCACTATCAAGGGAATTTTCAAAATGATGTCTACTTAAACATCAAAGCTCATACCCTTTTTTTGAAGTTTTCTCCAATCCTCCAAGCAAAGTTGGAAGCTCCCTTGACAGTGTACCAAATCACTCTTTCAGTATCTTTGTTATCGGAGTCATTACCCTGCACTCTGCACTGTCTTGTCTTCCTTATGAGACTAAGTTCCTTGAGGACAAAAATAAGGTCTTAAGCAGTTTTGTGTCTTGATACTTAAAACAGGTCCCAGCACACAGCAGACGCTCTATAAAATGCTTGTTGAATGTCCACATTCAAACTCTACTTTTCTGCTGATGAGATCCACAACTTGAGGCTACATCAGACAAACCTCTCTCAGCCTCAGGTTTTTTGTTTGTTTGTTTGTTGTTGTTGTTGTTGTTGTTTTTAAGCAACAGTGGGGATACAAAACCAGGACCTATTTTAGAGAATTGTGTGAGGGACTCAAGACCTGTGTATAAACATATTTGACCTGACTGGTATATATACATGGCATGCAAATAATGTTACTCTGCTTTGCTTTTTTCCTGATGACAGTGTATCATTAAAAAATTAGAGAAACTCATCTACTTAAAGAGAATTGAAATGCTCAAAATGAATTGTACAGACCGTAATCCTGCAGAAATTTAAATTTTAAAAAATCATTCACCGGCACTTGTTAGGGAAAGTAATAAAACCATTAATTATTCCAAAGGTGAAGATTCTGCTTCTCTATTTCAGACAGCTGTTGAATATTGCTACTATAGTTCAATGGTTCTCAAGTTTTTGCATGCATCAGAAATCACCCAGAAGGCTTGTTAAGGCACAGATTGCTGGCCCCTAACTCCAAGGTTTCAGATTCAGTATAACTGGGCAGAAGCCCCAGAATTTACATTGCTCATAAGCTCCCAGATGATGCTGATAATGCTGGCCCAGGGACCACACTTTGAGAATCATTTATATAGGTAATTTAGCAATCAAGTCCACAGTCTTTCCCAGGACTTTTTTCTGATACTAGAGGAAAGTTAGCTCTCTTTCTCTAGGATTGAGGTTATAAAACCAATATAAACTGGGCCTGCTTGCAGCCTTCTTCCTTGACTACATACATAAATAAAGCTACCTGTCTCAGAAGGAAAAGAAGTAAAGAAAAATAGAGCTGAGTAATAAGGAATAAAAGTGGGAGCCCCTAACAGTCATTTGAGCCCCTAAATCTCTACTAAATCAGATTTGACTCTAATTATCAAATCAGATTGACTAATTATTCAATTACTTGGGCCAATAACTCTTCTTCCCCCTTAAGTTGGGTGTCTGTCCCCTGCAACTATTAGAGTCCTACCTAAAACTGTGGGGAGAAGAGATGGAAGAGATGAAGGCACAAGGCTCTAATAACATACAGCTGTCCAGAAGTCTTGGCAGTGAAATAGCAAATTTTCAGGTGAGATTACATTTTGGCTATAACCTGATGGTCCGAAAGAAGCTACCACATTTGAGGGGTTTCCTGGAAACTCATCCCCTCACTAGAATTTGTGACCAAAACCTTTTTCACAAGTTCACACTTAAGTGTCAATGGATTCCACAAGAAATGAGACAGTTGTGCCTAAATCAATACATAACCTCACTTAACTTTATTAGCTGTAACTTATAGTGGGGAAGATCTCTAAAACTAGCCACACAGAGCCATAATTTATTGGCCTATATCAACAATTAAAATGTGTGATTATTCCTCCATTCACTTATTAAGTCTCTACTACACAAGGATATCATGATCAATCTGTCCAGCAAGTAGAAGTTCGCCAGACAACCAAATTTAGGAGCCACCTATACTGAGATGACAGTTGAATCCAGGAAACTGGAGAGTCTGCCTAGGAGATGGTCTACAAATATCCTCAACCTGGTTCAAAGATGAGCTCTGGGAAAGGTGGGGTGTGGTGGGGGTCCTATAAACTCCCCAAACTACAGGTAAAGTTTAATAGACAAATTTTTCTGATAAGAGA
This sequence comes from Panthera leo, assembly GCF_018350215.1. Classification (NCBI taxonomy): domain Eukaryota; kingdom Metazoa; phylum Chordata; class Mammalia; order Carnivora; family Felidae; genus Panthera; species Panthera leo. Next base: position 118,034,139 of record NC_056684.1, read on the forward strand.
GATCATTCCTTATATTAGATTCTGAAAGGAGGACAAGAACTACCAGTATAAGGAGAGGAAATATCAAAGGAGAGAGCTATGTATGAGGAATGCTTATATCAAGAAGAGAAATCGTGGGGTGTCTGGGTGGCTCAGTCAGTTGAGCATCTGACTCTTGATTTTGGCTCAGGTCATGCATAATCCCAGGATCATGGTATCAAGGCCCACATCAGGCTCTGTGCTGATTCTGTCTCTTCCTCTGCCCTTTCCCTCTTTCTCTCTAAAACAAACAACAACAACAACAACAACAAAATGGAGGAATCAAAAGGCATCTACTTATTACTAGGTACCTATGAGAATTATGCTGTGCACATTACATATATTGTATTTAATCCTGATAATAATCTTGTGAGATGGGTATCAGCAGCTCAATTTTACAGATAAGAAAACTGAGGCACCAAGAAATCAAGTGACTTAATCCAGGCTAAGCAGCTATCCAAGCTATCACACTGTACTGGAAGGTAAGATGAAACAACAAAGAACTGGGGGCTATCATTTCAATTCCAATCTTCTTTTTTCCTTCAGAGCAGAATCTCTGAGAACTTAACTGTTCAGGTCAAGAACATAAACTTTGGAGAGACATCACTTCAAACAGAACTATTTAAGTTTAATCTGCCTAAATTAAGGCATTAAATTGTTAAATAATAAAATCGTTTCTGAGGCTGTATAATCTGGAATATTGGCAATTTGGCAGACCCTATTAATGTCATCATAAAATTAAGTTTTGAGTCCAAAGCACTCATTCTAGAGGGAAGAAAAAAAAAAAGTCCCTTAAGGATGAAGCTTGGGATAACGGCCAGTTTTGATGTTTGCAACTCTTCTTCAATAAAAGTTCAAAATGAAGAAACATGGGTGCCAAAAATCAGGGTCAATGAAATATAGCAAAGCTGCTTAAATTATCCTCTTTTAGCCAATACTAATAAATTCTAGCTCCTAACCTAACAAAAATCTTTTTTTTTTTTAAGTTTATTCATTTATTTTGAGAGAAAGTGTGCATGTGCATGCACAGTGGGGGTAATGGGGTGGGGAGTGGGGCAGCAGAGAACCCCAAGCAGGCTCCACAGTCAGGGCAGAACCCAACTCAGGGTTCAATCTCATGAACTGTGAGATCATGACCTGATCTGAAATCAAGAGTTGAACACTTAACCAACTGAGCCACCTAGGAGTCCCTAACAAAAATCTTTAAAATAAAGTATTTACAAGAGGAGTCACAAGCTCTTGCTAGGATCTTTTGCCCCTTTCTAACAGCTTATAACCATTAATAGCAACTTTCACAGCAAGCAGGTCTTAACACACTTTAAAGTGGTGTTTCAGAACAATGTAATATGCCAGAAGTAAGGAAAGAAGCATGAGTTAATCATTCACATGGGGATTAAAGGTAGGTACTCACAGGTATAGTCACACATGATGCTAGATGTGTTCTGCAAGCAAGGCATAGTTTTTTTTCCCTCTGTCTGAACTGTCCTCTTTTTGAAAGTATAAATAACATTAAAACACTTTATTGTTGAAGACAATGCAAGTGAAATGAGTTCTAGGATGGATAAATTGATATAGATGCAGCTAGAAAAGAAGATCTTTAACCTGTTTTTCTCTCCATGGAACTAGAACCTAAAATGAAACTGATGTAGACTTCATGTGGGAATGGAAACTAGTAGTCTTTTTAAAATACAACTTGGATATCCATCCTCAGATTTTTAAATGAGCATATATCTAGAAATTTATCACACAAAAATCATCAGACCAATCAGATAATTTATGGTATATCTATACCACTGGTTCTCATCAGTGATTCTACATCAGAGTCACCCTCAGAGCTTGTAGGACCATAGACTGGCTGGGCCCTAACAGAAGAGTTTGTAATTCTGTAGGTCTGGATGGAGGCTAAGAATTTACATGTCTATAATATTTCCAGGTAACCCTGATACTGCTGCTCCAACGACCACACTAAGAACCACTGATCTATACAACGTACTTCTATGAAGCCATTAATAGTGAAGTAGATCTATATTGATACAATATACATATGTGTGAATGTGAGTTTAAGTGTGAGTGTGTGTGTGTGTGTGTGTGTGTGTGTGTGTGTGTATGTGTGTGTGTGTATGCAGTAGTGTGCTGATAACTGGCTCTGGATGGATTTAGGCAGAGAGAAAGAAGCCCTGATTTATAGCATTTGCCAATTTCTGTGGTATAACTATTCCCACTATAGCTAATATCAAGTTACCAATGATTTTGGCTTGCATAATTCTTTAATTACTGGTTCTGGTAAGCCAATGCACACCATGTAGAAAAATATCTAAAAGGATATAAGGTAAAACTGTAATAGCAATTATCTTTGAGTAGAAGGATTATGGGAATTTCATTTTATCATTTTCTGTTTTCTCAATTGCTTTATAACATTCTTACTTTTATAATAAAAAGCTATTAACAGTTTAAAAATAAAATGGAATTATCAATTTAGATTAGAGTTCTTGACAGTTGAAATTTAGCAGCCCTTCTATCAGAAGGGACAAGGATATTTAAATACAGATCTATCCACTATTCTTCCACTATCCTTTACTAACCAGGCCTTGCCAAAGTGAGAAAAAGAGAGAGCGAGCAAATAAGAGAATAAGGCCTAAATGGGAATTCTTTAAAGTCTAGCCCTGCAACATCGAGGTATTAATAGCAACCATAGAATTCAAGCGGAGAATAAACTGAGACAGCTGCAACTTACTACTATAAGCCCAGTTTCACAAAGGGAGTAAGAGCATAATCCCTCTAGCCTTGCCTCATCAAAATGTAGGCTTAGGCTTAATTAACAGTTCACCAAAGTATTGTTAATGGCAAAAAAAAAAAAATAGCATATATATCCCACAATATAAGATCAAATAACTTAAAGCCATAAAATGAAATGATATGCACCTACTACATGGTAATATAGATACATTTCCAAAAACACAGGAAAATGGTCACAAATCATTGTGGAATGGAAAGTGTACATTACAAAACTGGGTATATGATCCTATTAATAAACAAAAATACACATTTGTGTATAAATTTATATGTGTATGAATATTTAAAGACCAGAAAGATATAGCCAAAGTTAACAATAATTATCTCTGGACGAGGGTATTATAGATGATCTGCATTTTCAAAAATATCTACAACAGGGACGCCTGGGTGGTTCACTTAGTTGAGCACACAACTCTTGATTTTGGTTCAGATTATGATCCCCGGGTCAGGCTCGGCACTGAGCATGGAGCCTGCTTAAGATTCTCTCTCTCTCCCCCTCCCCCTCCCCGACACAGGTACATGCTTGCTCGCTCTCTCTCCCCCTCTCTCTTGAAAATAAAAAATATAAATTAAAAAAATACACCTACAGGGGTGCCTGGGTAGCTCAGTCAGTTGAGCGTCTGACATCAGCTCAAGTCATGTCTTTCAGTCCGTAAGTTGGAGCCCCATGTTGGGCTCTGTATGGACAGCTCAGAGCCTGGAGCCTGCTTTGGACTCTGTGTCTTCCTCTCTCTCTGCCCCTCCCCTAGCTCACTCGTTCTCTCTCTCTCTCTCTCTCTCTCTCTCTCTTAAAACTAAACATTAAAAAAAAATTGGAGGGGTGGCACCTGGGTGGCTCAGTCGGTTAAGCATCCAACTCTTGGTTTCTGCTCAGGTCATTATCTCATGATTCAGGAGTTCAACCCCCGACACTGGACGCCATGCTTACAGTGCGGAGCCTGCTTGGGATTCTCTCTCTCCCTCGCTCTCTGCCCCTCCCTTGCTCATGCTCTCTTTCTCTCTCTCAAAATAAATAATAAACTCAAAAAATTACAAAAAAATACTCTATACAAAAAATAGTTTTAATACATCTATAAAAAAAACAATAACAAAAAGAAAAAAGACAAATTTAAAAAATATCTACAACAAATATGTATGATTTGGGTAAATTTTTTACTCAACATGCAGGGGAAATGCAAATGGTATCAAATAAATAAAGAGATATCAAATCTCATGTTCAATCACAGAAATATAAGTTAAAACAAAATACTACTTTATACCCATCAGATTGCAAGACTAAACAGATGGATAAGACCAAATGCTGGTAAGGATTTAAGGAAATGGGAACCCTTATACAGTGCTGGTGGGAGCATAAACTAGGCAACCATTCTAGAAAACAATCTGGCAATATTTAGTAAAATTAATTATGTATACAGACCATATGTCAGCAATTCCTTTCCTCAGTATATACCACAAAGAAACCTTTGCACAAGTCAAAAGTATAAGGAAATGCATAGCAGTACTTTTGTGTTAGCAGTTTCCAAGCCACACCTAAAAATCCACTAAAGAAACAAATAAATAAAATGTAGAAATGTGCATACAATGGAATATTATACAACTGTCAGTAGTTATAGATTTTTTTTTTTTTAAGTAGGCTTCACACCCAGCATGGAGTCCAATGCAGGGTTTGAACTCATGACCCTGAGACCAAGACCTGAGCTGAGATCAAGAGTCAGACTCTTAACCTACTGAGTCATCCACATGCCCCTAAACTAAATTTTAAATATGTTTAAATCTTAAGAGAGCACTGAGCAAAAAAGAACAAGTGAGATTCACAACACAACACCATTATATCAAAGTCCCAAAATTCATGCCATTTTACCTTGCACAAGCAAAAGCTCACCTTCACAACTAAATTTAGAAATCTTTTTGCTTCCAAGAGTAATAGTGTCCAGTTTCTGCAGCTGACTGATGTTTTTGAACAGATGAAACATTTTCACTACTAATGAATATCCCTTTTACTACAAATAAAGTAAACCTCACATAAATTTCTAAAGTAAATTCAATGACTGGTTCCCTACCTATTATAATTTTATAAGTAATAACTAAAAATAGTAAGAACAGATGCTTTAATTTTTTTTTTTTTTTTTTTAATTTTAGAGCGAGAACATGAGCAGGGGAGAGGGGCAGAGGGACAGAGAGAGAGAATCCCAAGCAGGCTCCACACCCGGTATGGAGCTTGACACAGGGTTTGATCCCATGACCCTGGGATTATGATCTGAGCTGAAATAAAGAGTCAGATGCTCAACTGACTTAGCCACCCAGCCACCCCCAGGAATAGATGCCTTTTACTGAAAGCCTACATGGTACTGCACTGTACAAATAGAATCTCTAATCCTTCTAATAATCCTGAGAGATAAACAAAGCACATTAATAAACTATCTCAGAGAGATTAATTGATTTGCCTAACACCACACATTTATTGTGTAGTGAAACTAAGAATCAAATCAAGTCTGTCAACTATGAAGTCCATGCTCTTCCACTCTAGCACAACGTCTAATAGTATCTCCTTGTCACACTTCCAATGCAGCAGGCACTGTAGTAGGTACTTACATAAATTATCTCCTTCACACTTGACAATTACCCTAAAAGTCAGGTATTATTAACCCCATTTCACAGATGAGAAAACAGATGCTTACATATTTAAAACCATGCCCAAGGTCCCAAAATTCAAGCTAAGGTTTGCCTTGCATAAGCAAAAGCTCACCTTCACAACTAAATTTAAAATTCCTTTTGGGACTCCTGAGTGGCTCAGTCGATTAGGCGCTGGACTCTTGATTTCAGCTCAGGTCATGATCTCAGATCGTGAGATCAAGCCCCCCATCAAGACCTGCACTGGGCATGAAGCCTGCTTAAGATTTTTCTCTTTCTCTCTCCCCTGCTCACATGTCGGCACCCTCTTTCTCTCTAAAAAAAAAAAAAAAAAAAAAATCAGAGATGGAAACTGGTACATTCTGGAAAACATTATGGAGGTTCCTCAAAAAATTAATAATATAACTACCCTACGACCCAGTAATTGCACTACTAAGTATTTATTCAAAGGATACAGGAGTGCTGATTCAAAGGGGCACATGCCATGCACCCCAATGTTTCTAGCAGTGCTATTGACAATAGCCAAAGTATTGACAGAGCCCAAATTATTACTATATGTTAACTTGGATTTATATTTTAAGATATATATATAATATTAGTAAAATTCCTTTTGTTTCCCACAGTACCCAGTAAGATGTTACTATATATTCATAAAGCACCTATGTACCAAATATCATACTGAAGTCAAATGAATTTTTGAAGGAAAATGAATGCAATCATATAATTGTGACAGATTCTATTAACTGGCTGCCTAAAAAGCCATTCCCAAATCCTTCCTTCCTCCTTGCCTCTCACTATAGAGGCCAAAAGCTACTTACAGTTAGAAGTGACTATATGACCCAATTTGGGCCCAGGAGACATTAGAAGTAACTTGCTAGAAGCACTAATAGGAAAGCTTTTGCTCAGCCTGGACCTTTTGCCTTCCTCCTTAAATGTGGGTGGAAGGCTGGAGCTGGAGCTGTCTTAGGGCCATGAAGGCCAAGCAAATCACAAAAATATGGGCCCCAACATTGTTAAGCCACTGAAACAACATGAGCAACTGCCTACTTCCAGAATTATGTAAGAAAAACAGACCTTTCTTTGTTTAAGCCTTGTAGTCAGGTTTTCAATTACTTAGAGTTGGATACAATCCTTATACACCACCATATCAGAAACTCTACCACAACTTTAACTGTGATTTCCTGACAAATAACTAAAACCAAAGTTACTTGCTAGTCCTAAATCAGTCTGACAAAGTTATAATCTCCTGATAAGGACTATTCTAAGTATTTGCTCAGACAGCTTCAGGAAGTCTGAGCTGAGGGAAGAATGACAGAAAACAAGAATATAGAATCAGGAAGATCCAGGGGCTCTGAATTGCACACATGGTAGGAGCTCAGACTCTCAAAACAATTACCAAGAGTATATCATCAAGAGGGCCATCCCCTCAAATAATAACTTAAGCCTTCAAGAGTAAACTTCAAAACAAAAACCTGGGAACATTAAGACCACTGTCTCCCCAAATTCATATTGCTAATATTCTTAGGTAGGATATGGTATTGGGAGTTAAATAGAAAAATAATTTGCTTTTATTACATATTTATTGAAGTATAATGACTTTTTTTTTTTTTTTTTTTTTTTTTTTTAGAAGATGGACACTTAAGTACTTAGGGATGAAGTATCATGATGCCTGCAACTTTCTTTCATGGTTCACAGAAAAAAATACACATGTATTAGAATATATACATAAAGCATATATATAAAGTATGACAAAATATTTAAGTTACTGAATTATCAGAGAGATACAGATGTTCAATGTACTCTTCTTTCAACATTCTTACACACTTGAAATGTCTCATAATAAAAGTTGGCATTAATGTTAGTTTCCTGGCTTGGGTATTTTGCTATAACTATGTAAAATATAACCACTGGGGAAAACTAGGTAAAAGTCACACCGGACCTCTCCTCTTTTTACAACTTCCTATGAATCTAGAATTATATCAAAATAAAATGTTAAAACTAAAGTACTGAGAAGACTTCTTGTTTGGTAATAGAATAAACAAACACCTCCCTTTATCTCTCACTGAACTATAAAACCTGGACAGTATGCATCAACAACTATTTGAAGACCCTGAAAAGTAAATATTACAGGTGGATTTGGGAACAGCACCAGAATTCAAAGTATCACTGAACCTGCTGTGAACTTAACATTTCTTTCCTCTAGTATTTTCCAGCCTAAACTCAACACAATCCAAAACTCAGAAGTGAGCACTATGGCGCAGGTGGTGAGAAATACAGAAGAAGCCCTCTAGCTCTGGCTCAAAGCTAGAAAAGGGAATGTGTAACGCTCAGAAGAAGTGAGGATTCCCAAATCCTTTGGGAATTTTTCCTCTCTTTCTCCCCATCCTTTCATGTTCCAGTCCCCAGGTCTTCTATGGTGAGTACAGCAAAGCAGCTGCTGCAGCAGCAGCAGCAGCAGCAGCAAGAGTATCTGAAAACAGAAAGCCTCCAGGGGTGAAAATTTAGAGGGGAACCTTCCTCTCCATTCAATGGAGCCCTTGCCTCCAAGTGGACAGGCCAAACTCCATTTTTTTTTTTTTCCTTTTCTCTGTGTCCTCTGGGAAATGAGTCCATAAAGTTGTTTATGAACTCTGAGCTCACCCTCAACTTATGTAGGTATGGACCCAATGTAATACATAACAAAAACTTTGAAAACTGAGATAATGGGTAGAGCTCCATCCAGAAGTAATCACTATCAGGGTCATCCAAGTGCCTCATGCATAAGGCTATTACCCATTCACTTAAGCAATAAGTATTGGATGAATAAGGCCCCTTCTTTGTCCTCAAGGAGGTAGCAGTCTAGGAAAGGATGTAGACACACTAGTAAATAACTGCAATTTAGTTTGAGAGCTGCTATAATAAAGGTACATACTAGATACAGAGTTATTGCAGAAGATGAAGCAATTCAATGGACAAGCTAGGGAGCACTTCAGAGAAGTGATTTAGCTGGAGCTTAAATGATATATTGTGGTACCCCTAAAAAGACAAGGTGGGCAGGAAACAGCATTCTGGGAAGTGGGAAGAGCTGGCAAAAGCTCAAAGGCAGAAGAGCATCGTATATTAAAGGAAACTACAAGGAATTTGGTGAGAATAATCTTAAAGGAAACACTGAAAAAAAAAACACCCGTAAAAATAAACAGAAGCACTGAGCTGTAAGATTGAAGTGTAGCTAGAAAACAGATAAAAAGTGTAGGTCCATAAAGGTACAGCTCCTGAGACATCACATTAAGAAATTTACCTTTTCTTCACAGATAGCAAAGTATAATTATGAATGGTACAATCAGACCTGTGACTAAGGATAATTCTAGATGTTTTCTATTTTCTGACTGTTGTGGACTAGAACAGTGACTTCCAAACTTTTTTGATCCCATACCCATTACTAAAAACTTTTGAGTCTATCCCCTCAATATATGTATATTTATATTACATTTAGACATGATTATAGTCAAATATATTAAATGTATACATATATTAAATGTACAAAGTAGAAAATGTTTAAATGACATAATAAAAATAATAGATGAAAAGTAGAAATAATCCAAACGCCCATCAACTGATGAATTAACTTTTTAAATTGGTATATCCAGCATTAGATGGTATATGCCTGGCTGGCTCAGTCAGTAGAGCATGTGACTCCTGATATCAGGGTTGTAGGTTCAAGCCCCATGCTGGGTGTAGAGATCACTTAAAAATAAAATCAGGGGTGCCTGGGTGGCTCAGTCAGTTGAGCATCCAACACCTGGTTTCAGTTCAGGTCATGATCTCATAGTTTGTGGCTTTGAGCCCCACATCAGACTCCGTGCTGACAGTGCAGAGCCTGCTTGGGATTCTCTCTCACTCTCTCTCTCTGCCCCTTCCCCACTCACTCTCTCTGTTTCTCAAAACAAACTTTAAAAAAATTTAATAAAATAAAATCATAAATTTATAAATTCATAAATAAATAAATAAAATTGGTGTATCCATACAACAGAATACTACTCAATAATAAAAAGGAACAATGCTGATACATGCTACAATATAATGGCCCTCAAGAACATTAAGGTAAGTAAAAGAAGCTGGACACAAGACCACAGTTGTATGATTCCATTTATATCAAATCTCCAGGAAAAGCAAATTTTTAGAGATAGAAAGTAGATTTATGATTACCTGAGGCTGGGGTTAGAAATAAGAATTGACTACAAATAGGCAGAAGGGATTTCTAGGAGGTGATGAAAATGTTCTAAAACTGAATTGTGGTGATGACTATACAGCTTTGTAAATTTACTAAAAATCACTGATTTGTAACCTTACAACAAGTGAATTTTATGTATATAAATTATGTCAATACAAATGCTTGAAAACAAAAACTAAACATAATGTGAATATTTTAATGTAGAGACCTATGCAAAGTAAGTTCCTAATTGCCTAGAAAACAGAAGGGTGGAAGTAAAAAGGCTGTTAAGGGGCCTAATTGACAGTCAAAAGACACCATGGAGACCTAAATGTAAGACAGTGATAGAACACAAAGAGGACTTGCTTCAAGTTAAAATGCAGAGTAAGGCTATCAAATTATCACATCAAAAATTACTGAGATTACATATTTAACAGGTACATATTACATCAATAAAATAAACAATATTCTTATTAATCTTAAAATTCCAAAAACCAGACCCAATCAATACAATCTCAGCTTTGCTCTGGCGAAAGAATTAATTTTGTTATTTTTAAATGTTTATTTATTTATTTTGAGAGAGAGAGGGAGAGAGAGAATCCCAAGCAAGCTCAGCACTATCAGCACAGAACCTATGCGGGGCTCAAACTTGCAAGTCGTGAGATCATGACCTGAGCCAAAACCAAGAGTCAGATGTTTAACTGACTGAGACACCCAGGTGCCCCAAGAGTTAATTTTAATCTAGTACCCTGAGATCTGAGAAATTCCTTCTTATGGCATTGTCAATTACTTTACAGACTTAGCTCTGTAAGGTGCTCAAGCCTCTATTCTCCTTTACTTCTTAATCAATGTGTCACAAATCAGATAAAATGCAACATGCTGGACAGTGGTACAGTTTTATGATATGTATAACCACTTTTTATTATATGATTAGTAGACTCTGAGAATAACACATTTTTCATTCAATTATGTTTTTCTATTAAACAGAACTTTTTACTAAATATAAACTAGTATTAACATAATACTCAAAAAGAGGAGATGTGACTTAAATATCAATGTCAAAATACCTGGTTAATCTTTAACTCACCCCTCACTGCTCATTCTAACCCTGGTTTTATTAAGCACTGATTTTCTAATTTACCTCTAACTACTGTCAAAATTGGACTTCCCTGATATTTATCCAGTTTTAAGACTTTCAAGAGATTCAAAGATGTCAAAATTCTCAAAGTCTCCTTTTTCCAAAGATTAAATTATCCCAGTGGGAGGGGGAGTTCTGATTTCCTCCTGCTATAGTCAGAAAAGGCTTTTAAGATTCATCTTTCTTATAGTTTTTTCTTATAAATTCAAACAATTATTTGAAATTCAGAATTAATGAACAAGTTTTCTTTTCCACAGATAGATGATGAAAGAAAACCATCTCTGTAAAATATCTCCATTAATGACAGCATGACTTTCTTCCAATCAGACCTCAATAATTTTCCTCACCTGTTCACTTCTCTTATCCTTAGATCACTAATATTAACGTTTACTGATTAACATACAATCTGTATCCTAATGAACAGGGACCTAGGAAGTTTTTACTGTCAATCCTCTGACACAGACTCCTCAATTTGTAAATTTGTAAAAGTAACTTGGAGTTAGTAAACTTCCAAACTTTCTCAGAAGCTAACATTTCTTTAAAATATTATAATCAGGTTAACGGGGCGCCTGGGTGGCTCAGTTGGTTAAGTGTCCGGCTCCCACTCAGGTCACGATCTCGCCATCTGTGAGTTCGAGCCCTGCATTGGGCTCTGGACTGACCCCTCAGAGCCTGGAGCCTGCTTCCGATTCTGTGTCTCCCTCTCTCTGCCCCTCCCCCGTTCATGCTCTGTCTCTCTCTGTCTCAAAAATAAAATAAACGTTAAAAAAAATTTTTTTAATATTATAATCAGGTTAAAATAAAGATAAATCTATACTTTTAACGATATCTTATAATGTAAAATAATCCTGTCTTGATGATGATTAAGCTATTCCAATATTACTGAATTGACAAAAAGAAAACGTAGTACTTCACGTAACATGAAACATCATCCTATGTGTCAAAAGGCAAGACCTCCTTGGCAAAATGCAGAAAATAAGCCTAGCTCTATTAAACAGTATAAATAGTTATGCATTAAGGGCGCCCAGGCCATTCAGTCAGTTGAGTGTCCAATTCTTGATTTCAGCTCAGGTCATGGGTGTGGGACTGAGCCCTGAGCCAGGCTCCATGCTCAGTGTGGAGCCTACCTAAGATTCTCTTTCCCTCTGCCCCTCCTCCCTGCTTGCATGCTCTCAAAAAAAAAAGGCATTAAAAAACAATGTCCTATTCAACACTGTACTAGACATACATTCTAGCTAGAGAATTAAGAAAAAAAATAAAACAAATCCAACTTGGAAAGGAACAAGTGAAACTATTTTTATAGAATGGATAAAAAAATGTGGTATATACATATAATAGAATATTATTTAGCCTTAAAAATGAAGGAAATTCTGGGGCGCCTGGGTGGCTCAGTTGGTGGAGCTTCCGACTTCAGCTCAGGTCATGATCTCACGGTTCGTGAGTTCGAGCACCACATCAGGCTCTGTGCTGACAGCTTGGAGCTTGGAGCCTGCTTCGGATTCTGTGTCTCCCTCTCTCAACCCCGCCCCCACTTGATCTTCCCCTCCCCTCAAAAATAAACAAACATTTTAAAAAAATTTAAAACAAAAATGAAGGAAATTCTCACATATACTACATCAAATGTCCTTGAGGACATTATGCTCAGTGAAATAAGCCAGTCACAAAAAGACAATACTGTATGATTTCATTTATATGAGGTACCTAGAGTAGTCTAATTCATTGACAGAAATAGAATCCTGGTTGCCAGGGGCGAGGGGATGGGAGAATAGGGAGTTGTTTAATAGGTATCAAGTTTCAGTTTCACAAGATGAAAAGTTCTGGAGATTGGGTTGTACAACAATGTGAATGTATTTACTGACATTACACTAAAAAAGAGTTAATATGGTAAATTTTATGCAACGCTAATCACTTCCTTACCACAAATTTTACACACTTTTGTTAAATATTTCATACACAAAAGGTGTTATACCTTTTTTTAAATTTTTTAATGTTTATTTTTCAGAGAGACAGAGCACAAGTGGGGGAGGGGCAGACAGTGAGGGGACACAGAATCTGAAGCAGGTTCCAGGCTCTGAGTTGTCAGCATAGACCCCGATGTGGAGCTCGAACTCACAAGCCATGAGATCATGACCTAAGCTGAAGGTTGGAAGCTTAAACAACTGAGCCACCCAGGCACCCCAGTGTTCTAATTTTTAATAATGGGGTGGGGAGTTCCAGAGAAGAAAGTCACACAACTTCTGTTTTGCCAAAAATCTGTATAAGCATGAACTGAACGTCATTTTTCAATGGAGTGTCACTATAATTTTAGAGATGGGAATACTAAAGAAAAAAAAAATACTGATGAGTAGGATAACCAATAACCCCAAAGAAATATAATTTCTGCCTTCCACAATTATTCAATTTTTTTTGTATGTTAAAAGAATATTTACATATTCATCTTTACAAAAGAACTTTTATCATTTACCTCCTTCCATGGATTGAATAAAATGTCACAGAGTAAACACAATCACATTTGCAATTTCTATAGGGTGTCTTAGAAGTTTTTATTGTTGTGGCACCTGGGTGGCTCGGTCGGCTAGGTGTCCATCTTCAGTCTTCGGCCTAGGTCATGGTCTTGTCGCTCCTGAGTTAGAGCCCCGCGCAGGGCTCTGTACTGACAGCTCAGGGCCCGGAGCCTGTTTTGAATTCTGTGTCTCCGTCTCTCTCTCTGCCCTGCCCCTGCTCACATTCTGACTCTCACACTCTCTCTCAGAAATAAATAAACATTAAAAAAATTTTTTAAATACTTAAAACAGGGGCACCTGGGTGGCTCAGTCGGCTAAGCATCTGACTCTTACTTTTAGCTCAGGTCATGATTTTGTGGTTTGCGATCAATCAAGCCCTGTGCTGGGCTCTGCGCTGACAGTGCAGCCTGGGATTCTCTTTCCCTCTCGACCCCTCCCCACTTGCACACACATACACACACACTCTCTCCCTCTCTCTCAAAATAAATTTAAAAATGCTTAAAACAAAAAATAAGGCAAGTTAATGACAAAAGGTTTTATTTATGTTTGTGTATATATGCATATATTGTTGTTATTGCTATTTAATATACAATATTTTACACTACCTATTATTCCCAATCTACATCTACTGGAAAACATCTCATCTTGTTTTTAAATGAAAAATGAAACAAAACAGCTTTCCCATTTATTACACTTTGAACTAAAATATATTGTTTCAAAGAATGAAATCATTTACAACAATGTGGATGGAACTAAAGGGTATTATGCTAAGTGAAATAACTCAGAGAAAGACAGATATCATGATTTCACTTACATGTGGAATGAGAAACTCAACAGATCAACATAGGGGAAGATAAGGAAAAATAAGATAAAAACAGTGAGGGAGGCAAACCATAAGAGACTCTTAAATACAGAGGACAAACTGAGGGTTGCTGGAGGGGTGGGAGGGGGAATGGGTTAAATGGGTGATGGGCATCAAGGACAGCACTTTTCAGGATGAGCACTGGGTGTCATATGTAAGAGATCAATCACTGGGTTCTACTCCTGAAGCCAAGACTACACTGTATGTTAACTAACTTGAATTTGAATTGAAAATAATAAAGTAATATAAACTATATTATTTCATAAACTCAGTCAGTTCTGATTATTCACAGTAAAGAGCAAACTTCTGAGATTACCTCTATTGTCACAATTGCTGGCTCAGTCATTTTCCACTGTAGGATATCTACCTGTGAGTACCTAGGAAATAGGACTGAACCAATGCTGCCAAATTAGGCTCATATCTAGACAGCAAAAAAATTTTCTGTGTCTAAGAGATAATGAGTATATGTATATATACAATAGTACATATTAATTATAGCTTATTTCCCACCTATAGTGAACAACATATCCATGTAATACTTAGAGGATAATCTAAAAATATTACCCCATTACATCCAGAAATTAAGTACTAGCTATATTCAAACCTACGACAGGTAATTTATATAAATGGTGAGTAAGTGCGATTAATACAACCAAATACTCTACAACTTGGTAAGTTTTCTTGTTCCATTGGAAAAAAATGTTTAATTACCAGAAATTTAGCAAGTAAAATTGTACAATCCAAAAAGAGCTTACACAGTTTTCCTCAAAAGCAGCAGACAAAACAAACTTGATGCATACAATAACACTGGCACTAGTTTCTTAAATCTACCATATTGGAAACCAGTTTCCCAAATAATTCTCCAATTATTAAAATAAGGGGAAAAAAACAAGTAGCCTTTGAACTAAAATAAAAGAAATATAAACTATATTGTTTCATAAACTCAGTCAATTCTGACTCAAAAACAAAAACCGAAGATGCAGATCTTATTTTTTAATGTTTATTTATTTTGGGGTGGCGGGGGGGAGACAGAGAATCCCAGTCAGGTTCCATGCTGTCAGCACAGAGACCAATAAGGAGCTCGAACTCAGAAACTGTGAGATCATGACTTGAGCGGAAATCAAGAGTCAGACATTCAACCAACAGAGCTACCCAGATGCCCCCGAATTTTATTTTGCATCTTGTTTATACATTTTTATCTCTATTTTTCATTATGCTGCTTTGTTGATACAAACAAAAATTCAAAACCTATTTCACCTCTTCCTGTTTAGGCATCTTATTTTCAGCATCATACTCTACTCAGACAGGAAAAGCACGCAAAATTCTTACTGGACTCAGACACCATAATTTCCTGCCAATATTCCTCTTTTCATATATTATACATGTTGTTTATATTCTTCATCTTAAAAGTAATACAAACTGTGGCCCATTATATTCTTCCAAGATAGCTACAATGGGAGATTCCATCCCATTGTATCTCTTCTTATAATGAGATGTTGATATTCCTCCCTTCAAGTGGTGTGGTCTATGTCTACCCCCTCCTCTGAACATAGGTGGGCCTTACTGACTACTTCAACCAACAGAAAAAAGCAGATTTAAGACTATGTGACTTCCAAAACTAAGTCAAATATGCCATGCAACTTCACCTTGTTCTCTTGGGATGCTCTCTCTTGGAACCTAGCCACCATGCTGTGAGGAAGCCAAGCAGCCAAAAGGAAAGGTCATGTGTAGGTGTTCTGGCCAAGAGCCCAGGCTGAGGTCCCTGCCAATAGCCAGCGTTAACCACCAGACACATGAGTGTGCAAGCCTTCAAATGATTCCACCGCCCAGCCAATCAAGCCACCCCACCCTTCCAGCTACTCCACCTCAGGCTACATATTAACAGAGACAAACTGTCCCCCCCAAGTAAGTCTTGACCAAATTACAGAAACATAATCAAAATAAATGACTGTGGTATGTTTTGAACCACTAAGTAAACAATAGATAACATAAGCTCATAAATAAAATTTGAAAAATGCACAAAAAGAGAAAGAAGAAAACCTTTAATTACACTAAGTTTCACCACTGTTAACATTTTGACACATATTTTACCATCAAGAAAATATTTTGCCCCCCTCACCTAAGATTTCAAATGCTTTATTTTTACTGGAATAAAGGGCCAAGTTTTAAAGGTAGTCAAGTGTTTGTATCTAACTAGAAATAGGAAGGGAAAACATTACAGTCATTCTACTTTTCTTCTCTTTACTCTTTCACATACCTGTCCTTAGTGAGGTATCTGAGGATGGCTGGTACACCAATATTCCAATCTATGGATGTGAATCAAGACCTTGGGTTGCAACAGCAGCTGTACTGGACCTCCTCCCTGGAAGAAGTTGCTGAAGCCCCAAATCTGAAATTTTTAAGGAAAGAAAATACTAAATATAAACATTTCCTTTCAATCACTTATAATTCCATCTCCACAACTAAATGGGTGCTGGCAGAGTAGGTTAAGATTACATGTAAGTGAACGCACAGGTTTCACTAATAGTGGAGTAATGCGGATTCAAGATCCAGCTCTACTTACTAGATATATGATCTTACTGAAAGAACGAATTAGGGCACCTGGGTGGCTCGGCTGAATGTCCGACTTTGGCGCAGGTCATGATCTCCCGGTTCGTGAGTTTGAGCCCCACGTTGGGCTCTGTGCTGACAGCTGGGAGCCTGGAGCCTGGAGCCTGCTTCGGATTCTGTGTCTCCCTCCCTCCCTCTCTCTCTCTCTGCCCCTCCCTTGCTCACACATTCTCTCTCAAAAACAAACTTAAAAAAAAAGGATAAATTCTCTGTGCCTAAGTCCCACCATGTAATGAAGACTGTAGTGACTGGATCAAAATCTTGGGCTAGGAGTTGGAAGACCTGGGTTCTAAACTCAGTTATCATTCTGCCTTGCTGTAAGAATTTTGATACTTCTCTGGGTTCAGATATACCATCTCTAAAAGGAGAGGGTTGTATTAGATAATGGTTCCTGAAATCTAATCCTTAAACAGATGCCAGCCATGACTAAAAAATGGGTGTAAAGTTACCAACTGTGCTTACTCTGAGATTGTCTTTCCTATTTTTTGTTATTAAAATGGCTTCTTTTATGAGATGATGTGATAGACAGTAGTATAGTTTTTTAAATATCTTGAAGAGTCAAAATCAAAAGCCTATAGCCCTATGTAAACAATATAGAATTCTTTTTAGAAATTCTTGTATGTATGCAACTTACATGAGCTCTAAAACCCCCTCTACTTCTAACATTCCACATATTTACTATTCAACTAGCATTTTTTAGGTACCTAAAGTGTGACAGACACGCTACCAGTTGCTGGGGAAGCCCCAAATTAAATAAGATTAGTCCCTGCTCCTAAAAATCTCCCAATCTAATAGGGAAATAGACACATAAACCTCAAATACAATTTAACAGGCTAAGTTTTGTAATAGAGGCTTTACACCTTGCAACATACAAGAGGTAAAATAGCGGAATGAATGAATTTTTAAATTAAGTAGGATTTTTTAAATTATTACTTAAGATTTTATTTGCAGGGGATGGGGGCACCTGGCTGGCACAGTCAGAAGAGCATTCAACTCTTGATCTCAAGGTTGTGAGTTCAAGCCCCACATTGGGTGCAGAGATTACTTAAATAAAACTTTAAAAAATGAGATTTTATTTTTTTAAGTAATCTCTACACCCAATGTGGGGC
Organism: Panthera leo; assembly: GCF_018350215.1. Lineage (NCBI taxonomy): Eukaryota > Metazoa > Chordata > Mammalia > Carnivora > Felidae > Panthera > Panthera leo. The sequence continues at coordinate 118,051,993 of NC_056684.1, forward strand.
TTGAATTCACAACCCTAAGATCAAGAGTCACACACTCCACCAACTGAGCCAGCCAGGTGCCCCAAATTAAGTGGGATTTTAGAGCTTTATAATTGTATGAAGAATTACTCAACCTCTTTAAATCTCAATTTCCTTACTTGCAAAACAGGAATGATTACAGATAACACAGAGTTGTGGTAAATAGATAAAATGTAAAAACAAAGGACAATCCACCCAAAAATTTGGCTTATGTACTTTCCAGAAGACAAATTAAAAATGTATCATATATTAATGACCTGGCACAAAAGGGATTATTTACAACACTGATTTACACTCAGGGGTACCTTTGTCCACTAACTTCTAAACATCTGAAGGCTTACAACCAAGTTTGCTCCATTTATATTCCTAGCACCTAGTACAATTCCTTAATAATGGCAAGTATTAATAAATAGTTTATTAGAAAAAAGGACTGAATGAACGAATGGCTTTTTAAAAAAAACAGGAACTAAAGTTATAATAGCTGAAAGTAAAAATTCTTAAGTTTTCATTCAAAACTAATTTTAAGTGTGTATCTTAAGTACCCAAACCTGTCATATTAGAACCTGGATACGCAGGCCTGTTTTAAAAAGCAAAACAGGGTGCCTAGATGGCTCAGTCGGTTGAGCATCCAACGCTTGATTTTGGCTCAGGTCATGAATCTTAGGGTTATGGGATCAAGTCCTATGTCAGGCTCTGCACTAACAGGTTGGGGTCTACTTAGGATTCTCTCTCCCCTTCTCTCTCTCTGCCCCTGCCCCACTTGCATGCACACACGCACAGGTGCACACACACACACAGGTGAACACTTTCTCTCTCTCAAAAATAAATAAACTTGAAGGAAGGAAGGAAGGAAGGAAGGAAGGGAGGAAGGAAGGAAGGAAGGAAGAAAGAAAGAAAGAAAGAAAGATGAACTCCCAGGTTGGTTTATGTTCCAAGTAGTTGTCCCTAGAAGAACGGATCAGAAAAAGAAACTTAAGCACAGCATTTAAGCTTTATTCAGACCCGGAAGACAAAAATCTGACATACTTCCCACAAAGAACATGCCTATGGAAAAAAACTACAGTATCTATTTAAAAAAAAAAAACAACAAAACACTTATTTTTACTTTTTTTTTTTTACTAGAATTGCTATGCTAATTACAGTGATCATAAAGAGGAAACCTTCCCAATTACAAATTAAGACCTCCTACTCAAAACTTAACTCATAAATTCTGTTTACCCAACTAAATATTTACTTTCATCATACCCGAAGATCCTCCTTTCACTTCCCAGTATCTGTTCAAAGGTGTTAGACCCAATCACCATCCAATCTCATTTCTGAATGACTTTCAAAAAATGGGTGATTACCTCCTTAATATCATATCCCCTCTTAACATGTAACCACTAACAGTTCTCATAACTACATTTTGCCAAGGCCAAGTGTGATGTGCTACTCACAACTCCAAGCCTGTGCTGCATGGCTCCAAACTATTCTTCTCCAAGTAGTAGCATGCTATTCTCTTCTCTTAATTACATACGAATTCCTTGCACTCAAAATGTGGTTCACCAACTGGTACCATCTCAGGCCCTACCTTATACCTACTAAACAGGTTCTGCATTTTAACTTGAACCTCAGGTGATTCATACAAAGAAAATTTTGAGAGGCACTGTACTAATTCAGGGTCCCTTCCTCCCACCTTACAGTTTTTGAATTGCGATTTGCCATATAAGGAAAGAGATCCTTTTTCTTTTGAGCATATTAAGACCCACCAGGGGTGCCCGGGTGGCTCAGTTGGTTGAGCGTCTGACTTCGGCTCAGGTCATGATCTCACGGTTTGTGGGTTCAAGCCCCGCGTCGGGGTCTGTGCTGACAGCTCAGAGCCTGGAGCCTGCTTCCGATTCTGTGTCTCCCTCTCTGCCCCTCCCCAGCTTGCATTCTGTCTCTCTCTCTCTCTCTCTCTCAAAAGTAAATAAAACATTAAAAAAAAAAAAAAAAGACCCACCAAAATGAAGTGAGGAATCTTTAAATAAGATTACACAGTTTCTTCACAACCTTCTTTTCATAAAAGACTGTAAGTTTTATGAAGCCAGAGACTTCACTGTATCCTCAAGACTAAAACAGTACCAGGTAAATATTTGTAGAAGAAACAAAATAGACAACAGATGATCCCTAAGGTCCTCTGACTTTCAAATCTTTGGCTCTTCCATTTGCTATGTAAACAAAATTCCATCTAAGGAAAGGGAAGCTAAAAGATCATCTAAATTTACCAAATAAAAAATATGCCACCTTAAATGACTTGGTCACAAGGTCACAAGGCAGGTTCACTATTAAGTTCATAAAGCTCAAAAACATTTTTATAATATCATATATATTTTTTTTAAGTTTTAACTTATTCATTTTAAGTAATCTCTACACCCATCATGGGGCTTAACCTCACGACTCCAAGATCGAGAGTCACATGCTCTGGGGTGCCTAGGTGGGTCAGTAGGTTAAGCATCCAACTTCGGCTCAGGTCATGATCTCGCAGATCTCGATGTGGGGTTTAGGCCCCACATCGGGCTCTCTGCTGACAGCTCAGAGCCTGGAACCTGCTTTGGAATCTGTGTCTCCCTCTCTCTCTGCCCCTCCCCCACTCATGCTCTCTCTCAGGAGCACACACTCTCTCTCAAAATAAAATAAAACACTTAAAAAAAAGAGTCACATGCTCTTCCAACTGAGCCAGCCAGGCACCCCGGTATCATTGTATTATAAATATTAATATATTTTATAATTATATTTTAGGTCAAATGACAATACTTCCTCTACATGTACACTATCATCCAAGTAGCTAGCAAAACTCAAATATCCAGAAAAGTTGTACACTGAAGGGTTTAAGGAAACCTAAAATGTACACATTGTTGCAAAGTATCTGTACATAAAAACTGAAGATTTCATAGTATGATTAGTTTCTTCAAAGCCAGAAGTAAAGTGCTTCCAATCTTTACTGCACTTTAAGTTGAAATAGAGGAAAGAAACAAAAGGGATAGAAAAAAATAAAAATACAGAAAAGAAAAAAAAAAAAAATAGGGACCAGATATGGCAACCAGATAGAGAAGTGAACAGAGGTAAATAGCAATCAAAAGTCTCAAGGAACGTGATTTAGGGACTTAGAAAAGGAAAAATGGCTATAAAAGCAAAAAGCAGAGTATCAATTGAACCAACATGCATTTCAGGAACTTCTAACACATAGTGCAAGAAATTTTGGGAGCAAGTAAATTCTAGAATATCTCTGGGGTTGGGGTGCCTGGCTGGCTCAGTTGGTAGAGCACCTGACTCTTGATCTGAGGATCATAAGTTGAAGTTTCACATTAGGCCTGGAGCCTACTTAAAAAAAAAAGAGAGAGAGAATGTTTTTTAATTTTTATTTTAGAGAGAAAGAGCGCAAATGGGGGAGACGGGCAGAGGGAGAGAGAATTCCAAGCAGGCTCCACGCTCAGCACACAGCCCATCACGGGGCTCAATCCCAGACCCTGGGATCATGACCCCAGCCAAAAATCAAGAGTGAGAGGCTCAACTGACTAAGCCACCCAGGTGCCCAGGGAGAGTCTGTTTTTAGAATATCTCTGGGATCCAGGCACCTGGTGGCTCAGTCGGTTAAGTGTCTAACTCTCAATATCGGCTCAGGTCACAATTTCACCCTTGTGGGATAAAACCCTGTGTGGGACTCCACCCTGGGTGTGGAGCCTCCTTGGGATTCTCTCCCTTTCTCTTTGCTTCTCCCCTGCTCATGCTTTCCCTCTCTCTTGCTGTCTCTCAAAATAAATAAACTTTTTTAATGTTTTTTGTTTTTTGTTTTGTTTTTTTTTTGAGAGGGAGAGAGAGGCAGAGAGAGAAAGAGCACAAGCAGGGGAGGAGCAGAGAGAGGGAGACACAGAGGCTGAAGTAGGATCCAGGTTCTGAGCTGTCAGCACAAAGCCCAACATGGGGCCCAAATTCATGAACTTCGAGATCATGACCTGAGCAGAAGTCAGTTGCCCAACCGACTGAGCCACCCAAATCAACCCAAAACAAAAATATAAACTTTTAAGAAAATGTTTAGAATATCTCTGGGGTTGGTGGATCATTTCTCCCATCTACCATAGCCTACATAACTAAATTAATAAGGAACAAGGAAATACATCCCTAACCTCTTCAGAGATCACTAAAAAGCAAATTAGGTTCAATATGTACTTTGTGTTCTATGGCAAGCACAGGTCTAGAAAGTTTTCATTAATCTCTATGAAGATTTTCATTAAAAACAAAAAAAATTAAGTTTTGATTCCTCACCTACCTTCTACACCTCATTTTCCCTATTTATGATATTAGATTTAGTCCAAAACATAGATATAATCAGTTCATGCAGAGATTTCTATTTCTAAAAGACATTTTCTAGAAATCTATTATATGCAAAACAAACAAACAAACAAAAACCCATAAATGTTAAATTAGGGTGAGGAAAGACCACCAGAACAAGGTACCAAAGTAGAAATCATAGACTGACTATAAAAATGTAAAACAGGGCTGCCTGGGTGGCTCAGGCAGTTGAGAGTCCGACTTTGGCTCAGGTCATTATCTCACCGTTCGTGGGTTTGAGCCTCACATCAGGCTCTGTGCTGACAGCTCAGAGCCTGGAGCCTGATTTGGATTCTGTGTCTCCCTTTCTGTCTCTCCCTGACTCTCAAAAATAAATAAACGTTAAAAAAAAATTTTTTTTTTTAATGTAAAACATCTATGAGTGCCTGGCTGGCTCAGTTGGAAGAGCATGCAACTCTTGATCTAGGGGTTCTGAGTTTGAGCCCCACACAGGGTGTAGAGATTACAATCAATCAATCAATAACTTTTAGATGTAAAACATCTGCACTGCAAAACTCATCATGAAGGAAAGTTAAGACATGAATGACAAATTAGTAAAGTATCTACAATATAAAACAGAGATTTAATGCCCTTAATGTATAAACAGCTCCTATAAATTAATAAAACATGGGTAGAAACACATGAAAATATAACTTACGAAAGAAGAAATAAAATCATAAGCACAAGATGTAAATTTCATTAGTAAGAGACACAAATTATCATTTCAGATTGACAAATACTAAAAATATCAGTAAGATCCATACTGTTCCATAAGGTATGTGTTATAATCATATAACACACCAGTAAGATGTGAATCAGTAAGATCCATAAGTGTTCTATAAGGCATATAAAATCTGGCACTCCTATTCACTACTACTGAGATTCTATCTATCAACAGTTTATCATTGTAAGAGCTTTCAAGAAAATAAAGACATTTCAAAATATGCCCATCCTTTGACCCAACAGTCCCACTTGTAAAAAATATATTCTAGGGATGTAAAATGTAAAAAATCCCATTCTAGGGATACCTGGGTGGCTTAGTCAGTTGAGTCTGACTTCAGCTCAGGTCATGATCTCACAGTTCATGGGTTCGAGTCCCACATTGGGCTCTGTGCTGACAACTCAGAGCCTTGAGCCTGCTTCAGATTCTGTCTCCCTCTCTCCCTGCCCCTCCCCCCTCTCAAAAATAAACAAACATTAAAAAAATTTATTCTAAGTAAATGGATGTGTTTAAATATATATGTACAGAAGAGCCATTGCATATGCCCAGCATGTAGCCAGTGTTCAATTAGTATCTGATGAATAAATAGTACTGTTGAATCATAGCATTGTTCATAATAGCAAAACTGTTACCATTACAGAAGTATCTACAAATAAACCATGATATATCCATACATTGAAATCCTATACAGCCATTAAAAATGATAATGCAGGGGCAGGCGCCTGGGTGGCTCAGTCGATTAAACATCCGACTCTTGATTTCAGCTCAGGTCATATCTTGTAGTCAGTGAGTTTGAACTCCGGGTTGGGCTCTGCGCTGATAATGCGGACCTGCTTGGGATTCTCGCTCTCTTTCCCTCTCTCTCTGCCCCTCCCTGACTTGTGTGCACACATGTACACTCTTTCTCTCTCTCTCTCTCAAAATAAACTTAAAAAAAAAAAAATTAATGATAATGCAGATCTATAATTATTAATTAGGGAAAAAAAACAGTAAACCATATGGTGGTTCCTCAGAAAAAGTAAACACATAATTACCACATGATCCAGCAATTCCATTTCCAGGTATATTACCAATAGAATTGAAAGAAGGGACTCAGATATTTTTTACAGCAAAGTTCATAGCAGCATTGTTTATAATAGCCAAAAGATGGAAACAACCTAAATGCCCACTGAAAGATTAAATGATAAGCAAAATGTGGCATATACATACAATGGAATATTATTCAGCCTTAAAAAACAATGTTCTGACACATGCTACACCATGGATGAACCTTGAAAACATATGCTAAGTGAAATAAAACCAGATACAAAAGGACAAATATTGTATGACTGCATGTTTTTGAGATATACAAAACAGCGAAATTCAGACAGAAAGGTAGAATGGTGGTTGCCATGCGCTGGGGGAAGGGGAGAACAAGCTGTTACTGTTTAATGTGTACAGAGTTTCAGTTTAGAAAGATAAAGTTCTAGAGATGGATAGTGGTGATGGCTGCACAATAATGTGAATGTACTGAATGCCACTGAACTGTACATTCTGAAATAGTTAAAATGAAAAAAATTATAACATGGTTAAAATAGTAAATTTTATGTTATGTATATTTTATTACAATAAAAAAATTATAATGAAAACAATAACACATCTTCTAGACTGGAATAAACACTGTTTATTATTTTTGAGTTGTATTCATAAAAAGTGATATTAAAAAAATGCATTACTTTGGTTATTTCTGTTCTATTATTATTATTCAGTACCCCCTACACAAGTCATCAAGAATAGTACCAAATGCACACCTGTCAGAATGACTAAAATCAACAACACAAGAAACAACAGGTGTTGGCAAGGATGTGGAGAAAAAGGAACACATGTGCACTGTTAGTGGGAATGCAAACTGCTACAGCCACTGTGGAACACAATACGGAGGTTCTCCAAAATTTTAAAAGTAGAACTACCCTACCATCCAGTAATCTCACTACTAGGTATTTACCCTAAGACTAGAAGAACACTAATTCAAAGGGATACATGCACCCTATGCTTATAGCAGGATTATTCACAATAGCCAAGATATGGAAGCAGCCCAAGTGTCCATTGATTGATGACTGGATAAAGATGATGTGGGGTGTGTGTGTGTGTGTGTGTGTGTGTGTGTGTGTGTGTGTGTGTGTGTGTGTAATGGAATACTATTCAGCCATAAAAAGAATGAAATCTTGCCATTTGCAACAACATGGATGGAGCTGGAGAGTATAAGGCTAAGCAAAGTAAGTCAGAGAAAGACAAATACCATATTTCATTCATATATGGACTCTAAGAAACAAAACAAACAAGGGAAAAAGAGAGAAATCAAGAAACAGATTCTTAATTATAGAGAACATACTGATGGTTATCAGAAAGGAGGGGGGTGGAAGATGGGTTACATAGGTGACAGAGATTAGAGAGTGCACTTGTCATGATGAGCACAGGATGAGGTATGGAACTGTTGAATCATTATACTGTACACCTGAAACTAATATAACACTGTACATTAACTGGAATTAAATTAAAAGCCTAAATATAAAAAAAAAAAAGTACCAAATGTAAATATTTTTCATCTGAGGTTCAAAGCATAGCTCTGTAAATTACAGTTCACATACCTATTCTAAATAATAAGACACTAAATCAGAGTTAAAACATGTAGCTTCTGTGCTTTTTACAAGTTACTTAAGATGAAAGTCAAATAAATTCCCATGTAAACTAACTCTCATCCTCTTCAGCAAAAAAACCAAGCTATCTAGAATATAGCAAAGAACTCCAGTAAGAGGAAAGATCTCAAGTATCTGCATATGCACATTAGAAAATCACCAGAAAACTGAAGAATAAACTACCGAAATGTGATCCTTTGAGAATACACAGCTTATGGTCAAAATAAGCAAAAAGAAGGGCCAAGTCGGACATCAAAGTAAACATCAAGAATAGAAAGCTCCAACCAATCCCATCTTTCCCCTTTCATCCTCTGAGAATGGTCTGACTCTGGTATAACTCACATATTTGATTAGGGCATACCTAAATAATTCATTCCATAAAGGAGTGAAAGGTATGTAAGGGGTGAATCCAAATTTAGTCCTATCTGAAACTTTATTGAGCTCAAGTACCAGAAGTTTCCAGGTGTGGGAGCAGTGCTCTGCTTATCCAGGTGCACTCTCACCTCATGAGATGCTGCCCTCTGGCACACTCTATAGGCAAAGTTAAGTCAACACACTGCTCTCCACAAGAAACCAAGGCACCTATTTTAAACTGTGAAAACATTTGGGTCACAATTAGCACTTAAAGAGGACGAGAAAACTAGGGGCACCAGGATGGCTCAGTTGGTTACACATCCAACTTCGGCGCAGGTCATGATCTCGCGGTCCGTGGGTTGGAGCCCCCACATCAGGCTCTGGGCTGACAGCTCAGCCCAAAGCCTGCTTCAGATTCTGTGTCTCCCTCTCTCTGCCCCTCCCCCACTCACACTCTGTGTGTCTCTCTCTCAAGAAGAAATAAAACATTTTTTTTTTAATTTTTTTAAAGAGAGAAAGAGGGGCGCCTGGGTGGCTCAGTCGATTGAGCATCCGACTTCGGCTTGGGTCATGATCTCGTGGTCCGTGAGTTCGAGCCCCGCGTCAGGCTCTGTGCTGACAGCTCAGAGCCTGGAGCCTGTTTCGGATTCTGTGTCTCCCTCTCTCTGCCCCTCCCCTATTCACGCTGTCTCTGTCTCAAAAATAAATAAACGTTAAAAAAAAAAAATTAAAGAGAGAAAGAGAAGTAAAATGGAAAAGATGAGTGCATCACCTATATTAAGGATGAATACCAATCTCATTTTTCTTTCAACTCTGTGTATGGGGGGCAGGTCACCATATCAAAAATGTTTAAAATTCACTGCTGTAGGGAAATGCTTGTATGTTTACACCTGAAGACAAGCAAAAATATGTGTGCAATACCAACAAAATGGAAATAAAACAAATGTCCATCTTTAGAAGAAAAGATAAATTGTGGTACAGTCTTACAATGAATACATATATCTGAGAAAATGAATCATGGTTACACACACTGATATGGATGAATCTTAAAAACAGAATACTGAGGTGTGCCTGGGTGTTTTAGCTGGTTAAGCGTCTGGCTCTTGATTTTGGCTCAGGTCATGATCTCACAGTTCGTGGGTTTGAGCCTCACATCGGGCTCTGTGCTGACAGTGCGGAGCCTACTTGGGATTCCCTCTCTGTCTCTGTCTCTCTGTCTCTCTCTCTCTCTCTCTTTCAAAATAAACTTAAAAAAAAATACTGATTAGCCAAAGCAAATAAAAATATATACGTAGTATATGTATATATGTGTAACATGGTTACATTTTTACATCTAAAAAATAGGCAATACTAAACAATATAGTTTTGAAATACATACAAATGCAGTAAACTTAAAGGAAGGGAATAATAAAACCAAAATAAATTTCTGAATAGTTTCATCCCCAGTGGAGAGGCAGGTGAGTGGAAATCAAGGAGAAACATACCAACAATATTGGTGATGTTCTATTCCTTAACCTGGGTGATGAGTTCACAGCTATTGATTTTATTACACGCTTCATTACTTACATACACAGTACCATATTCTCGTCTGCATATTAAATACTTCATAATGGGAAGGGAAAACAGAAAAGGAAAAGAGAGGGGAAGGAAAAAGAAGGATGGACACCTATAACATAGGTCAACATGCACCTCCTATCTCTCCCTGGGCAGGCAATGTAAAGTCCCATTAAATATAAGCTTCGTTCTGTAAAGTCCCATTAAATATAAGCTTCGTTCTTAACTTCGTTAAGCTTGGCTTAAATATAAGACAAAACTGGAGGGGCGCCTGGGTGGCGCAGTCGGTTAAGCGTCCGACTTCAGCCAGGTCACGATCTCGCGGCCCGTGAGTTCGAGCCCCGCGTCAGGCTCTGGGCTGATGGCTCGGAGCCTGGAGCCTGTTTCCGATTCTGTGTCTCCCTCTCTCTCTGCCCCTCCCCCGTTCATGCTCTGTCTCTCTCTGTCCCAAAAATAAATAAAAAACGTTGAAAAAAAAAAAATAAAAAAAAATAAAAATAAAAAAAAGACAAAACTGGTGCAGCCACTCTGGAAAACAGTATGGAGGTTCCTCAAAAAACTAAAAATAGAACTACTCTACAACCCAGCCATTGCACTACTAGGCATTTATCCATGGGACACAGGTGTGCTGTTTCGAAGGGACACATGCACCCCCATGTTTGTAGCAGCACTATCAACAATGGCCAAAGTTTGGAAAAAGCCCAAATGCCCATCAATGGATGAATGGATAAAGAAGATGTGGTAAATACATACAATGGAATATTACTCGGCAATCAAAAAGAATGAAATCTTGCCATTTACAACTATGTGGATGGAACTGGAGGATATTATGCTAAGTGAAATTAGTCAGAGAAAGACAAAAATCATATGACTTCACTCATATGAGGACTTTAAGAGACAAAACAGATGAACATAAGGGAAGGGAAACAAAAATAATATAAAAACAGGGAGGGGGACAAAACAGAAGAGACTCTGAAAGATAGAGAACAAACAAAGGATTGCTGGAGGGGTTGTGGGAGGAGGGATGGGCTAAATGGGTAAGGGGCATTAAGGAATCTACTCCTGAAATCATTGTTTCACTATGTGCTAACTAATTTGGATATAAATTTTAAGAAATAAAAAATCAAATTAAAAAAAATATATAAGCTTCATCCAGAAACCCCACTAAAACATAAGATTTTTTTTTAAGAGCACAAACCTGAAATGAAGGCAATTTTTCTATCCTCAGTTTAAAAAAAAAATTTTTTTAACGTTTATTTATTTTTGAGACAGAAAGAGAGACAGAGCATGAACGGGGGAGGAGCAGAGAAAGAGGAAGACACAGAATCAGAAGCAGGTTCCAGGCTCTGGGCTGTCAGCCCAGAGCCCGACGCGGGGCTCGAACTCATGGACCGCGAGATCGTGACCTGAGCTGAAGTCGGACGCTCAACCAACTGAGCCACCCAGGCGCCCCTCTATCCTCAGTTTTTAAAAATTAAGATGATACCTGATGTAATATAAGAAAAGGGAAAGTAACTTAAAATAATACATTATAATATGTAAATGCTCAGGTATAACCATCTTAGATTTCATATTATTAAGGAAATAGACACTGGCACATATACACAGAAATGCCATGCACACGACATCTACAAAGTAGACTGACACAAATGAGTTGTACTGGAAAATCAGATGCCAAAAGGGGCAATGTCATCGGTAATACGATTTTCCAAAACAGTTAACAACTCATTAAAGTTCTGAACAAAACAAAGTAAAATGTAAGACTAAAGTAGTTGCATTCCTGGAAAATTTAGTGTCTATTAAAACCATACAAAATACTACTTTGTTTAAATGTGTTTAAGTGTGGGGTGCCTGGGTGGCCCAGGCTGTTAAGTGTCTGACTTCCACTCAGGTCATGATCTCACAGTTCGTGAGTTCAAGCCCCATGTCTGGCTCTGTGCTGACAGCTCAGAGCCTGGAGCCTGCTTCAGATTCTGTGTCTCCCTCTCTCTCTCTCTGCTCCTTCCTCACTTGCGCTCTCTCTCTCTCAAAAATAAACATTAAAAACAATTGTGTTTGTTTTTTTATTTGGTTTGGTGCAAAAAGGTGATTTTATTAAAGCAAGAGGACAGGACCCATGGGCAGAAAGCTGCAAAAAAACCTTTTTTAATGTGTTTAAATGCATAACAGAATTAACATCAGATAAGTGCAAACAGGTTTTTCACCTACAAGATCTGGGAAAAAGTTCAAAAATCATGCAGAACTGTCTCCAACATTGTAGAATATATGGCATTTTTGGCTCCTGCTCATTGAATGCCAATAATATATACCCACCCCACCTTCATTACTGTGGCAACCAAAAGTGCACCTTCAAAAATTCAAACATTCATAGGGGTACTGACCCCATTGAAAACCAGTGACTACAAGAAAGGATAAGTCCCAGTGTGGCCTCCATACAGCCTTTATTTTCATGACACCATAAAGCTGAATGTAATGATAAAGCCTACCCAATTTCTAACTTTGGCAAAGAAGAAATCCTCATACAGCGAAGAAATTTATTATTAGAGAAAGTATAAAGGCAGGTTAAAACACAAGGATACTTACCCTAAATGAAATTGATACATTAAACCAAAGGTTGGCAATTTTTTCACCCATGTGACATCAATCTTTGAGGGCAGTGTTATTTTGCTAAAATACAACAAATGTCCCAATTGAAAAGCACTGTAACACTCAAAACATGTTATAGTTTACAGAGCATTATTTAATTTGAATCTTTATAGCAATTCTATGAGACAGATACTATTATTCTTTTTATATTACTTATAAAGAGAACAACAAAAAAAGGTCAAAGTCACAGAGCTGGTAAACTGAGAGACAGGACTTCAAGTCCTCGGATTTCAAATCCTGTGTTCTTTCCATCAAACTATACTGCTTCACAAAGATTCAATATGGCAATACAGATAAAAAGAAACTCACTAGGATACCTAGGTGGCTCAGTCGGTTGAGCATCCAACCTCGGCTCAGGTCATGACCTCACGATTCATGAGCTGGAGCCCCACATTGGATTCTGTGCTGACAGCATGGAGCACGCTCGGGATTCTCTCTCTCCTTCTCTCTGCCCCTCCCCACCTTGTGCTCTCTCTCTCTCTCTCTCTCTCTCTCTCAAAATAAATAAATTAAAAAAAAAAAACTCATCAGTCAATACAACAGAAATGTTAACAGCAAAAGATCAATATAAAATCTCGATGTAGTTTGATATATCACAGACAGTTGTACTACCCACAGTAGTTATTGCTGAATATGAGAAATTTTTAAAGATTTTTAAGTAATCTCTACACCCAACATGGAGTTCAAATTTATAATCCAAGATCAAGAGTCACAGGGGTGCCTGCGTGGCTCAGTCAATTAAGCATCCAACTCTTGATTTCAGCTCAGATCATAATTTCACAGTTCATGGGATCAAGCCCTGCATCAGGCTCTGTGCTGTCAGATTCTCTCTCTCCCTCTCTCTCTGCCCCTCCCCCGCTCATATGTGCCTGCACCCTCTAATAAATAAATATACTTTTTTTAAAAGAGTTGGGGTGCCTGGGTGGCTCAGTCGGTTGAGCAGCCAACTACAGCTCAGGTCATGATCTTGCGGTCTGTGAGTTCAAGCCCTGCGTTGGACTCTGTCCTGAGAGCTCAGAGCCTGGAGCCTGCTTCCAATTCTATGTCTCCCTTTCTCTCTGCCCCTTCTCTGATTGCTCTCAGTCTCTCTCTCTCTCTCTCTCTCTCTCAAAAATAATGAATAAAAAATTAAAAAAAAAAAAGAGAGAGTTGCATGCTCCACTGACTAAGCCAGCCAGACACCTCAGAAAAAAGTAAAATTTAAGCAATTACCATGATATATAGTATGTGATTACTTCCTAACATCAAAAAGGTTCTGGATCGCAATTTTAATCAATCTTCTACTTAATCCAACATTCCAGAACCACACCATTGATTCTGAGAGTTAAAGGGTTAACAATGTATTTTTTTAAAACCTTTCAATTTGGGGAGAAATGCATAACCATTAAAAACTTTATAAAATCTCGGCTTAACCACAGCACCTCTAACGTAGTTACTAGATCAGTCCTTTCAGAATAAATTCTCTGAAGTTCATTTGAGAATAACAAAATGATGAGATGGTATATTGAATTAGTTCTCATTCATGACTGGTAGATTACTTTAAAACTCTAAATAGTATTGTGCTATGCTTCTTAATTGATAATACACTTTCATAGATCCAAACACTCAGGTGCACACAATAGTTTACAATATAAGACAAAAATAAAAGCAAAGGCATACTCAGAGTTTGATGTAAAAGGAAAAAGGAAGTAGTATATCTTATTATTTCAACTGAAGTAATAAGGAAGATCATTTATCAGCAAGCACAATCTTCTTAGACTCATCTCTAAAGGGAAGAATAATATAGTCTTCCTAAAAAGTAATAGACAATAATCTACAAGACTCAACTCTCCACTAAATTGAATCCAAACCCCAAGAATAATAATTTGGCATTTCTATTTTATGTCTTTTAATGTTTATTTATTTTGAGAGAGAGAGAGAAAGAGAGAGTGCATGTGTGGAGAGGGGGGTGCAGAGAGAGAGGGAGAGAGAGAATCCCAAGCAGGCCCCATACTCAGCATGGAGCTTGATGCAGGGCTTGATCCCACAACTGTGAGATCACAACCTGAACCAATATCAAGAGTTGAAGGCTTAACCAACTGAGCCACCCAGGAACCCCTTGACATTTCTTTTTTTTTTTTTTTTTTTTTTTTTTTTTTTTAATGTTTTTATTTATTTTTGAGACACAGAGTGTGAGCAGGGGAGGAGCAGAGAGAGACAGAGAGGGAGACACAGAATCCGAAGCAAGCTCCGGGCTCTAAGCTGTCAGCACAGAGCCCAACGTGGGGCTTGAACTCATGAGCAGAGAGATCATGACCTGAGCCAAGGTCAGAAGCTTAACCAGGTGAGCCACCCAGGCGCCCCTTGAATTTCTATTTTAAAAGAAACAATTTCTTTTCATCTATACTTCTAAATTCACGGGTAAAGTTTGAGTAGGGTGAAGACTTTAGGTAGTGAAAATATGCAAGCATATTAGTTATAAACTACACACATGCTGTCTTATAACATACTTTTTAAGATTTATTTTTAAGTAATTTCTAGACCCAAACATGGAGCTTGAACTTACAACCCCAAGATCAAGAGTCACATACTCTACAGACTGAGCCAGCCAGGAGCACCTGCCTTATATTTTATCTCACCATTTTGTTCCTCTTTCCCAAAGAAGAGTTATACTCAGTCATAACTATGATTGTTTAAGCCAAAAACTCTACCTCAAACAAAACCCTAATTTTCTCCCTCATACACAGTTACTTCCCTTTTCCTGACTTGAAATTCACTCCATTACAACTTCCATAATCTCTGTGATATCTATACATACTGCACTGACTTTTTTTATTAGTAGCTAATGGAAAATATATGCAATAGAACTTAATATCAATTGTTTGAATATTTTAAAATGCCAGCACAAATACAAAGAATTAAGCACTTAAGCACTTTATTATATTGAAAAAAATTGCAATTCATCTTGAAAAACCTCAAATTCAAAGTTGCTAAGACACACATTAAAATTAGATTTAAATGTCTTACCCAAAAGCCTCAAAACATGCCATAATCCCCAGACATATTTGCAGAAATTTCAAATACTGATTGACCAGTGTTTGGGGGTCATTATACATATAGATATGGATATGGATATGGAAATGGATATAGATATAGATATCTGTCTAAACACAGAAACCAAAAAGGAATTACAGGACTTACTTGAAAATTTAAGAGCTACCATATATAAAGCACTTATATAGGCTAGGCATTGTTCATAGAATTCAGATACAGTATGTATATAATCTCATTTCATCAGCATAAAAAACAAGAGGTAATGGCTATAATTCAAATTTCGTTTTTATTTTTTTAATATTTATTTTTGAGAGAGCAATAGAGTGCGAGCAGGGGAGGGCCAGAAAAGGTGGGGGTGGGGGGGTGCATAGAATCCAAAGCAGGCTCCAGGCTCCCAGCTGTCAGCACAAAGCAGGACACAGGGCTCAAACCCACGAGCGGTGAGATCATGACCTGAGCTGAACTTGGACGCTCAACTGACTGAGCCACCCAGGAGCCCCTATAATTCCAATTTTAAAGATGAAAAACTGTGACTTTGAAAGATTAAAAAGATTTCTACGCGGTGCAGTAAATTCACCCAAATAACAATATACAAAATATGTCAAATACATAAATAAACAATGCATAACTAGCTCAAAAAATAACATAAATCTCTCTCAAGCAGCACTAAGAAACATAAATGCAAATTGGCAAGCAGGGCTAAAGCCACGAACCCACTAGGGTCCTAGTCCAGAAACAGTGGCAGCTGGAAGTTTGGCTTCCCTGGGGAACAGGGACTAAAAGTGCTCCATATAAGACAGAGGGTTTATCAGAGCTAAGCCAGAGCAAGGGCTGGGGTAGGGCTCCCTCATAAAGAAAACTTGGGGTGCCTGGCTGGCTCAGTCAGTGGAGCATGCGACTCTTGAGCTCAGGGTTGTGAGTTCAAGCCCCACAATGGATACAGAGATTACTTAAAAATAAAATCTTTAAAAAAAAAAAAAAAAAAGAATACAACTTGCCAACTCTGCCAGGAGGTATGGTTTATACTAAGTCACTCCAATGAAGGTTGCAGGACACAGACCCAGCTTCAAAACCAAAAAAGTAACCAGGCCACCTGCTAGCTCTATGACTAGATCTGCAATATCCACACTATCACCAATATCTCTGAAGGGCAAGAACTCTAAACCCGGTTCTAGAATTGGGGTCCACAGGCAAGTATAAAATTTCTATACAAGGAGGGAGGTGAACACAGAGGGACAGTGAAAGCTCACTACGTCTCAATAATATTTGCAAATGGTATATCTGAAAAGGGGTTAATATTCAAAACATATAAAGAGTGTATATAACTCAACGCTAAAAATAAACATAATAATAATAATCTGATTAAAATGGGCAGAGGGCCACACCCAAAAAATAATCCAGTGAAGAATGGGCAAAAGACATGAATAGATACTTGTCCAAAGAAGACATCCAGATGGCCAACCGACACATGAAAAAATGCTTAACATCACTCATCATCAGGGAAATACGAATCAAAACCACAATGAGATACCACCTCACACCTGTCAGAATAACTAACATTAACAACTCGGGCAACAACAGATGTTGGCAAGGATGCAGAGAAAGAGGATTTCTTTTGCATTGTTGGTGGGAATGCAAGCTGGTGCAGCCACTCTAGACAGTATGGAAGTTCCTCAAAAAACTAAAAATAGAACTACCCTACAACCCAGCCATTGCACTACTAGGCATTTATCCAGGGGATACAGGTGTGCTGTTTCGAAGGGACACATGCACCCCTGTATTTATAGCAGCACTATCAACAATGGCCAAAGTATGGAAAGAGCCCAAATGTCCATCGATGGATGAATGGATAAAGAAAATGTGGTATATATATATATATATATACACACAATGGAGTATTACTCGGTAATCAAAAAGAATGAAATCTCGCCACTTGCAACCATGTGGATGGAACTGGAGGGTGTTATGCTAAGTGAAATTAGTCAGAGAAAGACAAAAATCATATGATTTCACTCATATGAGGACTTTAAGAGACAAAACAGATGAACATAAGGGAAGGGAAACAAAAATAATATAAAAACAGGGAGGGGGACAAAACAAGAGACTCATAAATATGGAGAACAAACTGAGGGTCGCTGGAGGGGTTGTGGGAGGGGGGATGGACTAAATGGGTAAGGGGCATTAAGGAATCTATTCTCGAAATCATTGCTTCACGATATGCTAACTAATTTGGATGTAAATTTTAAAAAATAAAAAAGTTAAAAAACAAAAAACAAACAAACAAACAAATAAATAAATAATAAAATGGGCAGAGGGCCTGGGGCGCCTGGGTGGCTCAGTCGGTTAAGTGTCCAACTTCAGCTCAGGTCATGATCTCATAGCTGGTGGGTTCCCCGTTGGGCTCTGTGCTGACAGCTTAGAGCCTGGAGTCTGCTTTGGATTCTGTGTCTCCGTCTCTCTCTACCCCTCCCCGACTCATGTGCATGTGCTTGCACTCGCACTCTCTAGCTCTCAAAAATAAATAAACATTTAAAAAAATCTTTTAATGGGCAGAGGGCCTAAATAGGCATTTTTCCAAAGAAGACATACAGATGGCCAAGAGACACATGAAAAGATGCTCAACATTACTAATCATCAGAGAAATGCAAATCAAAACCACAATGAGCTATTACCTACACCAGTCAGAATAGCTACTATCCAAAAGAAAAGAAATAACAAGTGTTGGCGAGGATGTGGAGAAAAAAGAACCTGCATGCACTGTTGGTAGGAATGTAAATTGGTGCAACCACTATGGAAAACAGTAGGAAGGTTCCTCAAAAAATTAAAAATAGAAATACTATATGATCCAATAATTTCACTACTGGGGATTTACCAAAAGAAAGCAACACTATTCAAAAAGATATATGCATCTTTGTTCACTACAGCATTATTTACAATAGCCAAGACATGGAAGCAACCTCAGTGTCCATCAACAGATGAATGGATAAAGCAGATGTGTTACACACACACAGACATACAAGAGAAATATTACTCAGCCATAAAAAAGAATGAGGTCTTGCCACTTGCAACAATATGGACAGACCTGGAGGGTATTATGCTAAGTGAAGTAAGTAAGACATCAAAAGACAAATACCACATGATTTCACTTATATGTGGAATCTAAAAAGCAAAACAAAATAGAAATGGACTTATAAACACAGAAAATAAATTAGTGGTTGCCAGAGGGGAGAGAACAGGAGATAGGCAGAATAGGTAAAGGGGATTAAGAGGTACAAACTTCCAGTTATAAAATAAATAAGTCATGGAGATGAAAAGTACAGCATTGGGAATATAGTTAATAATATAATAACACTGTATGGTGACAGATGGTGACTATATTTACTGAAATGAGCATTGTATAATGTATAGGATTGTCTAATAACTATATTGTGCACCTGAAATTAATATAACATTGTATGTCAACCATACTTCAATAATAAAAACTTAAAGAAAATAATAGAAAATAATTATACTTTCCTTTAAAAAAAGAAGACAAATCTGTTATATTCTGGACATTCCATTCTCCATTTCCTGAATGTGTAACTAATTAAGACTTTCTGGTGCTTCCTCATACCCATGGGTATTTGTAAGATAAATCCTCATTACTTAAAATAACCAGAAAAAACCTACCAGTTAATAATCATGATAATCTGAAAAGGGTTTTTTTTTTTTTTTAATGCAATAAAGTTACAAAAACCTATTTCTAACTGGCAGCCTTTGACAACTCCAAAACTAAAGCATACAGGTTGCCACAACTAAAGAAAAGTGTCTTTATAGCTAAACTTGTTGATTATGTCTAAGCAAACTTTAAGTGATGCAGGATCTCTCAAATTTAGCCTTCCTATTATCAACCAGACACAGTCCTATTATCAACCAGACACAGGACTTTCCTACCACTAGGAAGGGAGTGGTTTCCAGCTTTAGGATGACACAATTGAAAGGTTCCAAAAAGGAATTAAAAATAGTCTCTAGAAGGAATAACTCAGAATAAAAAGTGTGTTCTAGTAAAACAAACATCAAATTAGTAATCCGTTACTTAAGTTCTAGACCTACCTCTGTCACTAACTAGTTGTGTGACTTTGGCTAACCTAACTTAGGCTTCAGGTTCTTTTTCCCTACTAATTCTAACATTATAACATTCTTTAAAACACCTGACAGGAATGTTTGCTCCACATAAACAAATTCCAAATTTTCATGTTTTCTAAAGTTTCAAAGAACTTCACAAATGCTAATGATGCCTATCACTCTCTCCTCCCAAAAAAGTCACATAAGTAGAATCTAAAACATTTCCTTGAGGGGCGCCTGGGTGGCTCAGTCAGTTAAGTGTCCGACTTCGGCTCAGGTCATGATCTCACAGTTCGTGAGTTCGAGCCCTGCGTCGGCTCTATGCTGACAACTCAGAGCCTGGAGGCTACTTCGGATTCCGTGTCTCCCTCTTTCTGCCCCATCCCCACTCATGCTCTGTCTCTCTCTGTCTTAAAAATAAATAAAACATTAAAAAACATTTTTTTAAACATTTCCTTGAGAGTTTTCCAAAGTACTTTAATATTTTTTAATGTTTATTTATTTATTTTGAGGGAGAGAGAGAGAGCACATGCATGCACATAGGGTCAGAGAAAGAGGGGGAGAGAGAATCTCAAACAGGCTCCACACTGTCAGCAAGGAGTCCAATGTGGGGCTTGATCTCACAAACCATGAGATCATGACCTGAACCAAAATCAAGAGTTGAATGCAACCGACTGGAGTTACCCAGGCACCCTGAAATTCAGTTGTTTTTTTTGATGTTTGTTTATTTTTGAGTAAGCAAGAGAGAGAGACAGCACGCAAGTTGGGGAGGGGCAGAGGGAGAGGGAGACAGAGAATCTGAAACAGGCTGCAGGCTGTCAGCACAGAGCCAGACATGGGATTCAAACTCACCAAATGTGAGATCATGACCTGAGCCGAAGTCGGAGACTTAACCGACTGAGCCACCCAGGCGCCCCCCGAAATTCACTTTCAAGTGTATACTTCTGAATTTGAAAACTACATACAGTCATATAACCATCACCACAATCAAGATACAGAACAGATACAGGCAATGTAGAATACTTCCCAAAAAAATTCCCGCATGCCCCCCACTCCCTGGCAACCACAGTTTTCTGTCCCTTTAGCTTCACTAATTCCAAAATATCTTAAAATAGAATCATACAGTATGTGGCCTTTTATGTCCGGCTTCTTTCACTCAGCATGATGCATTCGATATCCACCTATGCTGCTGTATGCACTACCACATAGTATTCCACTGTACAGAGGTACCAGAGTTGATCAATTCACAGTTGAAGTACATTTGAATGTTTCCAGTTTGGGGTATTAGCACAGAGGTTTTGCTTGACTGTAAGTTTTCCTTTCACTTGAGTCCTAGGAGTGGAACTACTAGATCACTACAGTATATATGTGTTTAACTGTATATGAGTACCTGCCAAACTGTTTTCTAAAAAGACTGTACCAGCAATGAATAAGAGGTTTCTGGGTTTTGTTTTTTTTTTTAAGTTTTTATTTTGAGAGAGAGAGAGAAAGAGAGAAAGAGAGAAAGAGAGAAAGAGAAAAAGAGAGAGAGAGAGAGAGAGAGAACACACACAAGGGAGCACAAGTTGGGGAAGGGCAGAGAGAGGAGAGAGAGAGAATTCCAGGTAGGCTCCACGAGACCAGCACAGAGCCCAACATGGGGCTTGAACTCACAAACTATTGAGGCTGTGACCTAAGCCAAAATCAAGAGTCAGACACCGAACCACCCAGGTACCCCTGAATAAGAGCTTTTTAATGGTTTTAAGGAAAAATAAATTTATATCTTATGTTACAAATTTCATAGAAAGATCCCACATAGATCCAGATATTTATCAGAGGAAATTTTCCTATGTGCTA
Organism: Panthera leo; assembly: GCF_018350215.1. Lineage (NCBI taxonomy): Eukaryota > Metazoa > Chordata > Mammalia > Carnivora > Felidae > Panthera > Panthera leo. The sequence continues at coordinate 118,073,284 of NC_056684.1, forward strand.
TATATATGTAGAAAGCAGTTAACAAAGAATGTTGATTTGATAAATATTCACATTTATCAAATAGATATTTTTTAATAGGCTTTAAAATGTCATGTTTGAAATCATACTCAAATCGTGATCTCATCGTTTGTGAGTTCAAGTCCCACATCGGGCTCTGCAGCAAGAGCTTGGGGCCTGCTTGCAATTTGTTCTTTCTTTCTCTTCCTCTCTCTCTGCTCCTCCCCCATTTGTGCTCTCTCTCTAGATGAATAAATACACTTAAAAAAAAAAAAAAAGATGCTCAACCAACTGAGCCACCCAGGTGCCCCAAAATAAATGTTGGTTTTAATGAGACCACCTACTTATGAAACCCTCCACTTCCACTTTCTCCCTATCATTCTCCTGGTTTCACTTGTCTTTTTTATCCAATACAGATTTCACAGTTCAATTACTGCTTGCACCCAATTTGTTTCCCACGTCTCCTTCACACTCTCCTACCAAAACTCCTGTTAACCTTCTCTATGACCACAACAGAGCAGCCAAATAGTGACAAAAATCACATATCCACTCAGACTGATTACTGTCCTAAATTCACAATTAACTACTTCAACCACAGCAATATTACTCTAAAAGCTCTCTGTAGTGGCTGTTTTATAACTTGTCCTCAATCCTTAAACATTTCACCCCTCCTCTCCATTTCTCCTGCTCCTTAGTTTACAATACTTTTATTAAGAAAATAGAAGCCATCAGGGGCGCCTGGGTGGCTCAGTCGGTTAAGCGTCCGACTTCGGCTCAGGTCACGATCTCACGGTCCGTGGGTTCGAGCCCCGCATCGGGCTCTGTGCTGACAGCTCAGAGCCTGGAGCCTGTTTCAGATTCTGTGTCTCCTTCTCTCTGTGACCCTCCCCCGTTCATGCTCTGTCTCTCTCTGTCTCAAAAATAAATAAACGTTAAAAAAAAAAATTTTTTTTTAAAAAGAAAATAGAAGCCATCAGATGAAAGCTCCCTATTTTTCCACAACCAAATAGATAACATACCCCCCCCCCCAAACTGAACCAGTCATCTTCTTTTCCCCTACTTTAAAATGAGTAAGCATCTCTGGTTACTATTAAATGGCCACTTAAGTTTGCTCTTTGTAGTATCTTTCACTTAAAGATTTCCTTCCTTTCATAATTCACTCTGGTATCATCAATTGTTCCTCCTCTACAAGATCATTCTCATTACCATGTAAACATGTACCATTACCTCCCATAGTTACAGGGTTTTTTTTACGAGTACCCCATCATTCCCTATACAGCTATGCCCCACCTCCTCCCCCATTCCTCAGTTGACATTTATAGTCACATTTCTCAGAAAAGTATCAGCTCTCACAGCCTCTAATTCCTAACCTTTCATTCACTATTCAACCTGCTCCAAACTGATCTACCTTCACAAGTTCATTGAAACTGCCTCTTAAACAGTTAAGGAATTAACTGTTTAAGAACAGTTCCTTAACTTAAAGGAATATTATTCCTTTACTTAAGGGATACTTAAGTTATTCCTTAACTTAAAGGAATAAATGAAGAGAGCTTAATGGACAGACTATTTAGAGAGCAATTAAGAAGCTATTACCTTCTCTAAACACCTAGAAGGTACAGGGGTACAAGTTCTCACCTCTCTGTAACCTTAAGTTACTGGAACCAGAAAAGGCTATGGCAGTGGAAAAGGTACTTTGCAGCTAAGCAGCCACAGGTGGAGGTATGCAGTTTTTGCCTAAACTGCAGCCACATAGGGAAGAGGAAAAGGAATAAAAACCCTAATCTCTTTTTCCTTCCACTGTCCAATCTCCTGTCAATTGTACCTCCACTGGCGGAACACAACATGAAGCTAGAAGGCAAAGAAGCCTAGATGATATAAACCATGGAGGTCAGCCTTCTGAAGCACAAAGCAGAGAAGAAAAGGGCAAAAACAGATCTGGAGAGACATACAGAGATGACCAACACAAGATTGTCAATAATTTCCATTTTGATATATCAAATTGGCATGGTTCCTCTCTCCTCTCTTGGCTTCCATGACATGACAAATCCTAGTTTTTCCCCATATAAACTCCCTCCTCCCCCTTCATCAGATGGCATATAAACTCCCTCCTCCCCCTGCCATCAGATGGCATCATCAGTTGCTCTGAGCTCATTACCAGACAGCTGAGCTTACCTTTTCCTCATGCCTCTCAATCCCATCTATATAATGACAATTCCCAACAGCACCTTTCCTTAAGCTCCAGCCGCCCATATCCCAACATTATCATTTCAGATGTCACTTGGAAATTCACAGATCCAAAACAATCATTCTCATCCTCTTAAAAAAATGTTCGGGGGGCGCCTGGGTGGCTCAGTCGGTTAAGCATCCGACTTCAGCTCAGGTCATGATCTCGCAGTCTGTGAGTGTGAGTTCGAGCCCCACGTCGGGCTCTGTGCTGACAGCTCAGAGCCTGGAGACTGTTTCAGATTCTGTGTCTCCCTCTCTCTCTGCCCCTCCCCTGCTCATGCTCTGTCTCTCTGTCAGGGATGGGTAAACATTAAAAAAAATTTAAAAAAAAAAAAATGTTCGGGGTGCCTGGGTGGCTCAGTCAGTTAAGCATCCAACTCCGGCTCAGGTCATGATCTCACTGCTCGTGGGTTCAAGCCCTGCATCAGGCTCTGTACTGACAGCTTGCAGCTTGGAGCCTGGAGCCTGCTTCAGATTCTGTCTCCATCTCTCTGTCCCTCCCCTGCTTGCACTCTGTCTCTCTAATATAAATAAAAAATAAACATTAAAAAAGATTTTTTTAAATGTTTTCCCACTCCACCTATATCTCAATAAACGCCAAGCCAGAAATTTGGGAATAAGCTTTTATTCCTTTGATTTCTTTTTCTCCTTCACATCTAATCCATCAGTAAGTCTTGAAAACTCTACAGCTAAAATGTATCTTGAATCCATCCACTCCTGTCTCTACTTCCAACACCCTCCTAAATTGCTCTTCCTGCTTTCTTTTTTGCTTCCCTACAATCCAATTACCAGGTAACAGCCATTTATGTTTTCAAAATGTAGATCATATTTATCTTATCCTCTGCTTACCGTCCTTCAACAGTATCCCATTACCTTTAGAACAAAATCCAAATCCTCTACAGCAACCTACAAGGCACTTCATGATCTGACCTCTTTATACCTATCTAACCACATCTTAAAAGCTACTTTTCCTCACACTCAGGAGGTTCCAGCCTTACTTCAGTTCCTCAAAAATTCAAACTCTTTCCCACTTTAGTCTTCTCACATGCACAGAATACCTCTAGCTCTGTGCATGATGGCTCCTTTTAATTCTTCATAGCAATTCAAATGTCAACCCTAAGTGTGGCCTTCTCCAACAAGATCAAAACTAGTTCCCCCTTTATTCTCCCATCACAGCATACTATTATTTTCATTGCATATTCTAAAATGGCAATTTTCCTGTGTACTTATTTATCTTCTTATTGTATATCCCCTTCCACTACATTATACATTTCATGGGGGCAGAGGTGACTAAGTTAACTCAAGTCCAACACCACTGAGGATCCACTACATGCAAAGAACTATGATAGGCAACTGTGGGAGTGACAAAGAATAAGTCAAAGTGACAAAGATCCTGTTCCCAGTATGTACATTTATCTACTTAAGGAGAAAAATGTATATTTAACTATAAATGCAAAGCAGAAAAATAAATAAATAAGTAAATGCAAAGCAGATACTATGCCATATAATTTTGCTACAAAGTGGTATGGGATCAAAAGAAAAAGAGATAAAATGTAGAAAAAGTGATGAATAAGAAAGCCCTCACATAAGAAGACGGTTCTATTATGGCTTAGAAGGATAACAGGAAAAAAAGCATTCATTCGAAGCAGAGCAAACAGCCTTAATAAAAAGACAAAAAGGGCAAAAAGTGAAGGACACACAGGAAGAGGAGGCTAAAAAGATCAAAACAGCTACAGCATAGAGAAACTGTAGAATCCCAATGAAATATTCAATGATGTTAGTTAGGGAACAGAAAATTTTCAGTGAGTGTGCTACAGAATTCAACCTCAACCACTATAAAATGAAAATATAAGGTATTTTCTTTTCTTTTTAAAGGTTTATTTTTTTTTTTAATGCTTATTTATTTTCGAGAGAGAGGGAGAGAGAGTGAGCAGGGGAGGGCAGAGTGAGAGGGAGACAGGATCCAAAGCAGGCTCCACACTGACAGCAGAGAGCCTGATGCAGGGCTCAAACTCATAAACCATGAGATCATCACCTGAGCCAAAACTAAGAATTGGATACTTAACCGAATGAGCCACCCAGATGCCCCAAGGTTTATTTATTTTTGAGGGACAGAGCACAAGTGGGGGCGAGTGCCACAAAAGGGGGACAGAGAATCCTAAGTGGGCTCCATGCTGACAGCAGTAAGCTGGATGCAAGGCTCGAACTCAGGAATCATGAGATGGTGACCTGAGCCAAAGTCCTACACTCAACCTACCGAGCCACCCAGGTGCCCCAATATAAAGTATTTTCAAGTAAATGAAAACTAAGGTCCTTTCCAGATCTAAATTTCAAATGATGGAGCTCATATACACAACTAGTTTTAAAGTAAAAATGATCATGCTCATTGAAAGAATGTTTCATCAATTTCACATGGAATTTAACATGACTTTTTTCTTTTTTTTAACGTTTATTTATTTTTGAGACAGAGAGAGACAGAGCATGAACAGGGGAGGAACAGAGAGAGAGGGAGACACAGAATCGGAAGCAGGCTCCAGGCTCTGAGCTGTCAGCACAGAGCCCGACGCGGGGCTCAAACTCACGGACCGTGAGATCGTGACCTGAGCCGAAGTCGGCCACTTAACCGACAGAGCCACCCAGGCGCCCCTAACATGACTTTTAAGGTGGTTTTAAACTGTCTAAGCAATTTTTGGGGGCACCTGGGTGGCTCAGTCAGTTAAGTGACTGACTTCAGCTCAGGTCATGATCTCATGGTTCACGAGTTCAAGCTCCACACTGGGTTCTGAGCTGACAGCTCAGAGACTGGAACCTGCTTTGGATTCTGTGTCTCCCTCTCTCTCTCTGCCCCTCCCCCACTCATGTGCTGTCTCTCTCTCTCAAAAATAAAAACACTTAAAAAATTAAAAACAAAAGACTTTAAATAACAATTTTTCAAAAATCTTACTTACTCCTTCCAAAACTTTAATCCAAAAGGAATATGGAAAGAGGTGGCAGGCAGGGGGTAGGGGAGTATGACCACTCAAGATATTTAATATCACACCCACCCAAGATATTTAATATTGCACCCACTCAAGATACTTAATATTACACCCAGACCAAATTTGAGAATAATTTAATTAAAAACGTCTGAAAGAAAAAGGCAAGTTTTTTAGCAATATTCTCAAAAGTCATAATTTACTGATATTAAGTTGTAACACTGTTGTTTATAAGCCTTTAGATAGTAACTGGCTGTTGTTCACTATATTCATTCAATAGGAATGTACAGATTACTGATAAAATACCCAGGGAGTCTAAACAGTATACACAAAAATCATAGAATTTTAAAGGTTAAGAGAGATTTAGAAGAATAATCAAGATAATTTTAAAGAACAACAACATGGGAATATGAGGCTGACTCACCATACCAGACACCTAAATTTATTACAAAGCTACAGTAAATAAAGACAGTATAATACCAGCTCTGAGATAGGCAAACAGAGCATAAAAAAGGCCCACGTGTAAATAGAAATATGATATATGACTTACAATCCTTAATGAAGATTGGTGACAAATGGTTGCTACTCTATAAACAGCATTGGCACTTATTTTCTGTTTAAAAAACTTAATTATATTCATATATTATTCATTATAATTTCAGAATAATTTGAATACTTCAGCATTAAAAAAAACTTTAAAGATCATTAAATCCAATACCATCACTTCATAAAAGAAAAACAAAGACCCAGAGAAATTAAAACATTTAGGCAAATCATAGCGTGGCCACACAGGAATTAAACCCCTATCTCATGATTTCTTTATTGAAGAGTTTACATCCTTTCATTCAATACACACAAAATGCTTCCCATCTACTCCAATTTCTTTAAGTTACCCATGATATCAACAACGTCAAATCAGAAGTGGAGAAAGATACAAAAGGTGTGGCAACATAAAAAGCCAATACATACTTTCATTTCCTTCCTTAACCTTCTTTCAAAGAAATTCAAAAATCTACAGGGCACATGGCTGGCTCAGTCAGTGGAGTGTGCAACTCTTGCTCTTGGAGTTATGAGTTCAAGTCCCACATTCGGTATAGAGATTACTTACTTAAAAATAAAATCTTAAAAAAAAAATCTAGGGGGTGCCTGGGTGGTTCAGTCGGTTAAGCATCCAAGTCTTGATTTCGGCTCATGTCATGATCTCACGGTTTGTGGGTTCAAGGCTCACATCGGGCTCTGTGCTGGCAATGCAGGGCCTGCTTTGGATCCTTTCCCTCTGTCTCTGCCCTCCCTACCCCCTCAAAATAAATAAATAAAATAAACTTTTAAAAAAACCTAGCCCTACTCTAAAAGATTAATCTTAATCTAAATCCAACATGCGAGAGATTCAGGAAGAAAATAACTTCAATTTTGTTAATGTTTTTATTTTTTGGAGAGACAGAGAGTGAGAGTGGGGGAGGGGTAGAAAGAGTAGGAGACACAGAATCTGAAACAGTCTCCAGGCTTTGAGCTGTCAGCAGAGAGCCAGACACAGGGCTTGAACTTGTGAAACCATGAGATCATAACCTCAGCTGAAGTCGGACACTTAACCAATTGAGCCACCCAGGCGCCCCAGGAAGAAAAGAGCTTTAAAAACTGATTCTTGGGTCAGCACGTTATAAATATCTATAAATATCAAGTGTTTAGGGAGTGCTGTTATTAGGCCCAATATTTTTCAGTCACAAATTCCATCAACCTCATATCTCACTCAGTTTGTTTCCAGAGGATGTTAAACATTTACATTTAGAGATTTTTACAAAGACCAGTTAAACAAACACTGCTCAAGACTGTCTGAAAGTAGTTGCTCCAATTCCAAGGCTCAATTAAGGTACAAACAGAAATGACATCTTCTCTAGGAAAGCACTCAATCTCAGGTTACTAGAGTTGTTCACCATCTGTTAATTCAGATAAAACTTTCCTTCCATAAATCACCCCCACCCTGGGATATATGACAGGAGTATTAAGAGTGAAGTGAGAGAGACTTGCAGAGAACCTATTTGCAAACTTTGAAATCCCAATTTGGGGCACCTGGGTGGCTCAGTCACTTAAGCGTCTGACTCTTGGTTTTTCGGCTCAGGTCATGATCTCATGGTTTGTGACATCAAGCCCCATGTGGGGCTCCGCGCTGAGAATCCTTGCTTGGGATTCTCTCTCTCTGAAAATAAATAAATAAACATAAAAAAGAAAAGAAATCCCAATTTAAACAATGACCACCACTGCCACACAAGGACAGTGCTCTATAAAAAACTAAAAATTGACTGCATTTAATCACTTAAGCACTGAAGGGTAAGAATATGACCTCTGGAGCCAGATTATCTATGTCTGAGTCTACCATTTGCTCTGATTTTGGGCAAATTGTGTAACCTCTGTGCCTCAGATTCCTCAACAAGAAAACAGGATAATAACACCTACCTCATAGGAGTTATTGCAAGAATTAAATTAGTGCATGTAGAGCACTTAGAACAATGTCTAGAATACAGCATTAGCTGCTGCTAGTATTATTACTACCTGATCCCATTACTAGATATCAGTTCTCACATGTGGCTCAAATACAGACTAGTTTCCTAGCCAGATTATGCAATTTTAATGTTCCTGAATCAGCGATTCAATGTACTAAATTCAAAATAAGCTCTACAAAACACAGCCTCAAGTCTTCCTTTTGAATCATTTACTATCAAACAAAATTCTCACAAATAATAAACAGCCAATTTTTTCTTAACTCCAATAAATCTGTATGAATTATCACTACAATATACAACTTGTGAAAAATCATACGCTTGAAATAAATCCTTCTCATTTTACTTTAAAAAAAATTTTTTTTTAATGTTTGTTTATTTTTGAGAGACAGAGACACAGAAAGAGTGTGAGCGGGGGAGGGCAGAAAGAGAGGGAGACATGAATCCAAAGCAGGCTCCAGGCTCTGAGCTGTCTGTCGACACAGAGCCTGATGCAGGGCTCAAACCCACAAACCATGAGATCTTGACCTGAGCCAAAGTCAGACGCTCAACTGACTGAGCCACCCAGGCACCCCTTCATTTTACTTTTAATTACAAATTAAGCTCTGATCTTACAAATCAGATTAATAAGTCTAGATCCATATGTAGTAATAAAACATCCTGAACTTTTTATTAAGATATTTGATATTAATCTGCAAATTTGCTTTGTAAAGATTTAAAAAAAAAAAAAAGAGTTCAACATCTTTATTCATCTGGAAAATGCAAATTAAAACCATTCTAACACATCACTTTGTACCCACGAGAATGGCTAAAAAATCAAAGAAATTAACAACCAAAGATTGGCAGCAACTGGATTCATACACTGCTAGTAGATTAAAAAAAAAAAAAAAAAAAGAATTTGCCAAATGGTTAAGTTTATTTATTTTGAGAGAGAGAGCACGAGCGAGCAAGCAAGCAGGGGAGGGGCAGAAAGAGGGAGAGAGAAGATCCCAAAAGGTTCCGCGCTCTCGGCGCAGAGCCTGAAGTGGGGCTCAACTTTACAAACCGTGAGATCATGACCTGAGCCGAAACCAAGTCAAAACCAAGTCACGCACTTAACCAACTAAGCCACCCAGGCACCCCCAACAATTTCTTAAAAACATACATGTACCCTGTGACCTAACAATTCCCCTCTTAAGTATTCAACCAAGAGAAATGAAACATATGTTCCCAAAAAGACGTGTACAAGAATGTTTATAGCAGCCTTATTCAAAGCAGGCAGAACTGGAAATAACGCAAATGTCTATCAACAGAAGAATGGAAAAACAAAGTGTGATATTCATAAAATGGAATACTGTACGACCTAGGAAATTATCTGTTGTTTAAAATAATGATATGAATTTATTATTCAATGAGGATGTCTTATTTTCTTCAAATTCTGTCTCATTTTAAAATGCATTTTTATCCCTAGTTGAAAATAATTTTTATTCTGAAAATAATCTTATTTTTTGTTTAGTAACTCACTTGAGGTTTTGTGCCATAATATAAACTTTTGAAAATTTTTAACTTGGTGCTTTTAAGAGCCAAATAAACCCCAGGGTCTTATTAAGTGATACTACTTTTATTAAGTGATACTCTTAAAGGTATGTATACATATATTTTCTTTTCTTATGCATTCTTGGTGCATGTTCATCCTAAATGCTCCCTCCAGAAATTATCCATGTATAAAAAGATGGCTGGCTTAAAATGGCTACTTTGATGGAAACAGTGTCTTAGGGAGATACAACTTGTACTTGAGATAAACTGAATACTCAAACCATGGTTTAGCCATTGCTTAAATGGCATTGTATTTAAAAGGCATTTTAAATACTATTGCTGTAACTTTCCATTTCCTTAATAAAACAATATAAAACAAAATTAATATCAAAAGTATGTTAAGCAAAAGAAGCCAGATAAAAAGAATATACATAGTATTATTCCATTTATATGAAATTCAAGAACAGACAAAATCAGAAAGCAGTTGCAAGGAAGGAGGGCAAAACAAAATTGAAAAGGACATTAAACCACTTTTGCTGATCATTTACATAAGTTAAATCACAACTTTGAATATTATCCATCCCTAGATTCCACATAAAAATTAGAGACCATGTGGGGCGCCTGGGTGGCTCACTTGGCTAAGCATCCAACTCTTGATTTTGGCTCAGGTCACAATTTCATGGTTCACAGGTTCGAGCCCCACATCAGGCTCTGTGCTGACAGCACAGAGCCTGCTTGGGATTCAATCTCTCCCTCTCTCTTTGCCCCTCCCCAGCTCATGAGTGCACACGTACCTTCTCTCTCTCAAAAATAAATAAATATTAAAAAAAAATTAGAGATCACTCAAAAGGAGAAAAAAAAAGACAAAGAACAGAAACATAACTTCACTTGAAGGAAATACTTAAAGGTTAATGATCATATTTAAAATATTCCACTAGTGATAAAATATGAATTTCAGAGACTAGTTACTCTTTTCTCCCTATCAAATTAGCAAATATTTTTAAATGATAACACTGCTGGCAAAGATATATATCTCAAGCTCATACATTGCTAATGGGAATGTAAATTTGTACAACCTTTCTAGAAAGAAATTATGCAATGTTTTGCTCTCTTGAGAACCCTTAGAAATGTAAACCTGAACTTGATAATTCTACTTATGGGAATCTATCTTAACAATATAGAAATGTGGATAAAGATTATATGTTTAGCAATATAAATGAAGATTTGTTTATAATTTTTTTTAATGTTTATTTTTGAGAGAGAGAGAGAGAGAGAGAGACATGGAGCGTGAGTGGGGGTGGGATGCAGAAAGAGAGAGAGAGACACAGAATCTGAAGGAGGCTCCAGGCTCTAAGCTGTCAGCACAGAGCCCAACACAGGGCTCGAACTCATGTGCCATGAGATCATGACCTGAGCCAAAGTCAGACACCTAACTGACTGAGCCACCAGGTGCCCCAGATTTGTTTATAATAATTGGCAATAAGCAATCTGAATGTGAAAACTATGGAAACTCGTTGTATAAATGATGATATATCCTTTAATAGAATTTTCTTCAGCAGTTTGAAACTGTTTTCAAATAACTGTAATGATATTAAAATGCATGTTAAAAAAAAGCAGGTTCCAAGGGCTCCTGGATGGCTCAGTGGGTTGAGCATTTGACTCTTGATTTCTGCCTTAGGTCATGATCCCAGGGTCATGGGATCAAGCCCTGTATAGGGCTCTGTGATGAGTGTAGACCTTGCATAAGATTTTCTCTCTCTCTCTCTCTCCCTCCCTCCCTCCCTCCCTCTGCCCCTTACCCCCACTCAAGCACACACTCTCTCTGTATATAGAGTAGAATAGAATAAGCAAGTTCCAAAATTATGTATATAGTAAAAACTTGCATAAGGTAAACACAGAGATAATAAATGTTAATATTTAAAAAAATAATGAAGGGTCAATATCATAGAGACTTTGATTATATTTCACAAGTATCTGGGCTTTCTTGCACAAGTGATATCCTACACTGATTAGGTCCACTAGAGGTGGGGGAAAAGACCTAAAGAATAAGAACATTCATTGAAGGAACACACCATTAGTATTACTTGGCTATACAAATAGCCAACTTATCAAATGAAGTCAAAGACCTTCAAGGTATGTTAAACAAGTCTATAACAAGAAAAAGTTACAGAATTCAATATGATGCAAATGTATACCAATCATGTTTAATTTGAGCTAAGGAAAATAATTAGGTGATTTAGTTATTTTCCACAGAAGTAAGCCCAGCTCTTTTACAAAGCAATGAAAAAGATGAGAAAAGTACAGTAAGAAGTCAAGCCAGCAACCTAATTTCCCAGGACATTAGTTCTTACTTGGCAAAGTACTGCCCTCAGAACTCTACAGAGAGGAAACACATAAAATTCAAATACCATGTAAAAGATGTATACTATACTTTGCTTTTAAGATCTCCAAAAAGAAAACAATTAATGCATATTAAAACACAGAAAAAAAGAGCTCAATTTAGAGTTAAATGTTCTTAAAACAAAGAATCGGTTTATCTCAGGGAACCTGGGTGGGTTGGTCGGCTAAGCGTCCGACTCTTGATTTCGGCTCAGGTCATTGTCTGGAGGTTCCTGGGTTTGAGCCCCTGCATTGGGCTGTGTGCTGACAGTACGGAGCCTGGTTGGGATTCTCTTTTCCTCACTCTCTCCCCTCTCCCTGCTCGCTCTCTCTCTCAAAAAAAAAGAATCAGTGTATCTCAAAAGGCTATAAGTAAATCGCACAAGTTGTAAAAGAACTATATTTTTACTATACTTTAAATGAAAAGGAAAATAGCATGCTATTTCTCACTTTCAACTAGGATTACATAGAAAACTTTGATATTAAAAAAAACTTTGATATTAATGATGTTAATTCTTGATTGTGAATTTACCTCGGCTAATTAAAATCCTTATAATTTTTCTCTATGTTTTTAAACATCACTATAGAACATTTCCTTGAATTTCCATAAAGAATAAGGCCTTAGTATTTGATCATCCCTCAGAAAAAGGCTATATGTTTAATCCAAAAGAAGTGTCTTCTTTAGATAAAAAGATACTAGGGTAGGTGAGTCAAAGAGGGGAAAGGCAGGGAGAGAGTCAGGGAAAAAAGAAGGGGTATAATAGAAACTATTGTTCCTTTAAGTAACATGTTTAAAAAATGTGACCCTAATTTCCATTAAAAGTCCAGCAGGGAAGCTTGCCTAGAACTACAGACACAAGGTTGCCCTGTAAGCAGAAAAATGATACCTGAACTTCATTTAATGTTCAAGTATAAAGTAACATAAGGATGGGGGCGACTGGATGGCTCAGTCGGTTGAGTGTCCGACTTGAATCAGGTCATGGTCTTGTGGTTCGTGAGTTCGGGCCCCATGTCAGGGTCTGTGCTGACAGGTCAGAGCCTGGAGCCTGCTTCGGGTTCTGTGTCTCCCTCTCTCTCTGCCTCTCCCCTGCTCATGTCCTCTTCTTTGTCTCTCAAAAATAAATAAACATTAAAAAAAATAAAGTAGCAAAACAATGAAATCATACAACCATATATTTAAATCAGTGGGTTCATTTATAACCCATTCTTGCAACTCTAAACTGCTTCCCTCAGCACCATGACCCCAACTGCCACAGCAGACCAAAAGGCCAACAAACTACTACTTGGAAGAATGAATAACAAGACAGAATATTTTATTAAACTTTTGTAACAGGAGTGCCTGGCTGGCTCAGTCAGAAGGGCATGCAACTCTTCATCTCGGGGTCATGAGTCAGAGCCCCACGTTGGGTGTAGAGGTTACAAAACAACAACAACCTTCCCCCCAAAAAAGAAAAGATTTGCAAATCACGTATCTAATAAGGACTTATACCCAGAATGTATATTTTTTTACAACTCAAACTCAATAATAAAAGGCAAATAACCCCATTTTTTAAATGGTCAAGGGATCCTAAAAAACATTTCTCCATAGATAAACAAATATCTAATAAACCCATGAAAAAATTCTCATCATTAGCCATCAGGGAAATCGAAAACAATACCACAGTGAGTTATCACTTCACATCTACTAGGATGGCTATAATAAAAAACAGAAGTAAAAAAAGTGTTGGTGAGGATATGAAGAAACTGAAATATTCATTTCCCACTGCCAGCAAAAATATAAAATGGTACAGCTACTTTAGAAAACTGAGTTACCATATAACCCAGCAATTCTACTACTAGATATATTATCAAAGAAAAATGAAAACACACGTTCATACAAAAACTTATACAGGAATGTTCACAGCAGCATTATTTGAAGACAAAACTGGAAACAATTCAGTATCACAAGAGAATAGATTTTTTAAACTGTGATATAACCATATATTGGAATACTACTCAGCAATAAAAAGGAATAAATTCTTGATGCACAAAATAACATGGATAAATCTCAAATAAATTAGGTAGAGTGAAAGAAGCCAGACCTATCAAAAAAGCACACACCATACAATTCTCTTTGCATAAAATTCTAGAAAATGAAAGCTAATCTATGATGACAGCAGATTAGTGGTTACCTCTGTGGGTAGAAAAGGAGAGATAGATTACAAAGAGGCACAAGGAAACTTTTAGAGTGGTTAAGTATTGTCCTTATCTTTTTTTTTTTTTTTTAACTTATTTTGAGAGAGAGAGAGTGTGCACACACAAGCAGGGAAGGGGCAGAAAAAGAGAAAGAATCCCAAGCAGGCTCCACACTCAGCACAGAGCCCAATGCAGGGCTCAAACGCACGAACCATGAGATCATGACCTGAGCAGAACCCAAACGTCAGACACTTAACTGACTGAGCCACCCAGGCGCCCCAAATGTTCCTTATCTTGATTGTGGTGGATAAATAGGTAAAAACTCATCAAACTGTATAAACATGTGCAATTTCCTTGTAGTCGATTATGTCTGAATATATCTGTCCAAAAAAAAAAAAAAGACAAAAAAAAGAATGTATTTGCCATGTTAGGGGTAACAGAAGTATACTAGGGTTTCTCAAATGGCACATTTGGGTAAGTAAAAGGTAGAAAAAGTAGGCTGAGAGCTTTTAAGGATGAACCTGTTAAAAGTTAAAATAGTAACTGATCTCTATATGATAATAGCTGAATATATTCAACATCCACCGACAGAGCAAATAGTCAACCAAAACTACTATGAATTCAGTCTAGCCTTCAAAATAAAAAATTTAGTTCATCTCAACATTTATACATATGATGTCTATGTATAAATGTATAATACATGTAATATGTATATATGTATGAAAGTAATAAGTTCTAAATATATATATATGTTTTAGTTATACATATATTTTTAGAACTTATTACTTTTGTCTATGATAATATTTGATGAGAAAATGGATTAACTGTAGAAAACATCCACTCCAACTCAAAGAGTTGCAGGTAACAAATTGAGAACTGCTAATAACGATATTCAATGCCAGGGAGACCCAATACTTAAATATTAGCTTCAATAAAATACAAGTCAAGTCTAATGAAAAATGTGTCTAATAGGTTCCATAGCTATACTTCATAACCCAAAAGAATTTAGGGATTAGTTATCACACTGCCAATCTGGGTGGAAGTAATTAAGAATTTACTGTGACTTAAAGGCAAAAAATATAGTTGAATTAAAAGAAAGATTCAAGTTATTCCACAGATGGGACTAAAAATAAGACAACTGGAGTGCCTGGGTGGCTCAGTTGGTTAAGCGTCTGACTTCGGCTCAGGTCATGATCTCACCATTAGTGAGTCTGAGCTCCGCATAGGGCTCTGTGTTGACAGCTCAGATCTTGGAGCCTGCTTCAGATTCTGTGTCTCCCTCTCTCTCTGCCTCTCCCCCACTCATATTCCGTCTCTCAAAAATGAATAAACATTAAAAAAATTTTTAATAAAATTTTAAAAAATTATGTGCACTAATTAAACTTAAGGCAAAGTCCATTACATCATGAATGTTATAGAAATTACACACCTGCTTTCATCAGAGGTAATTTAAGAAATATAGCTTTTAACAGCTTTCTACAGATACAGATTTTTCTTTCACCTTTGACCAAATCCTTAACAAAGGAAGCTACTTAAATAGTAAAGAAGACTGTATTAACTGTAGGGGAGGATAACTAATTCCTTCTAACTGGCATTTAAAACTAACTTAGAACCATTCAATCTATAATGTTTAATAGTTTTTCTTGAAGTAGGGTTAAGGGTTCCCACTGCTAACAAAAGCATACAAAAATTCATACAACAATACATATTTGGAAGAGGATCAGGTAATATGCTAGAGCCCATGACCACACAGTAAAATATGAGCCTCATTTGCCCATGTTTTAGTCTAATCTACCAAACTAAACCAACCACATAAACAAACTAAGATGGTAAATGTTTAAAGTACATGTAAAAATTTTAAGTAAATTCTGGTTTTCCTAACTGCCAAATTGTTTATACTCACACTATTTGGAATATTAGCCCTTCTAAACAGAGAAGTCAACAATAGGCTTAGTACTGTTATAATTATTAATAATTAACATCACCATGTGTTGACTGCCCACTATTGGCAAGGCACTAAACAAAATGATTTTCATTTAATTCTCATTATCAGGCTGGTAAAGAAGCTATTATAAGCTCCATTTTATGGATGACAAAACCGAGGCTAAGGGAGGTTCAATAAAATGACAAATCAGTAAATAATAGAGCCAGGAATCAAAAACATGGTCATATAATTCTAAAACCTGGATTGTGTCCATTCTACCATGCTTCCTCAGAACACAATGCCTTTTTTAATTTAATAATATAGTAGTTACAAATATCCTTCTGTCATCATCAGGGTATTCTATGGTTCTGTAAGATTCTTTGAAAAAAAAATTATATTGATTAAAGAATACTGGGAGCAAAAATTCCTTATAACAAAGTTGGTTATATTAAAAATATTTAAATAAACCTTCATAAATCATGCAAAGCAGCACAACATGACACAACTAAAAAGCACCGAAGGTATACTTGTACACGATTGACCAGGACAAAGCATCACTAACTTTTACTTCTCTAAGGTCAAAGATAGCCAAGGTCAATCTTAAGTAAGTTACAAATTTTGCTTTTCTCAGTGTTGCTAGCTTCCCTGACTTTCCCTTTATTCAGGAGCCAAATAGTGTTCTACAGCTTTCAATCCCTCTTGCTCCCTAAATAACTCAAAGAAAATCTGATAACAATCATTTTCCTAATTAACTCTATGCACCTTAGTATAACAAGTTACCACAATTAAGATTTTGCTATCTAATCAGAGAACTCAAGACTTTGAACCTGATTAGAAGAATGTAAGGAATCAACAAGCAAGTGAGGAGAAATAAAGATTTGGTGGTGAGAGAAGGGGAAGTCACTGAACATTAATTATTAACACACTAGCTCCTTGGTTAGCCCATTTAAGATGGGTGGGGGTCTCTTCCTACTGCTTAATCCCAGACTCCACCAGAGAAAGACAAATGGTATGACTTGCCCTAGTTACGACTGCTAGGGACCTATTCCCAAGAGTTGCAGAAGCAGAGACAAGTGTCCAGCCTTCTAAATCCACATGGTACTGCCCAGGCTCCCATCCTCTAGGACTAGCAATTCTCAGTCTATTCACTTGCATTCTGACCTGCTTTCCTGAGTGGAAGATAACAAAGGAAGAGTTATAGCAGGCAGTGGAAACTGCACAGTACAAAAAATATGTCCATGGGAGAATGCTGCAAATAGGCTCATCCTCCTTTACATATGTCACTCTAGGAAAACTGCCAAGAGGGGCTCACTACTCTAGACATACTTCCTACAGATCCTCCAGACTCCTCCTTAAACACATGTCAGTGTTCTCCTCGTTCTCCCTTAGTTTCAATCCTCCTTTTGCTCTAAGATTTCCAAGTGTGTATTTTATATTCTCAAAAATATATAAGCAGTATCATGAGGACATCCTATTTATCAGAACCTGTGGCTCAGATCTGAACAAACATCCTAAGGTTTTATACAGTACTTGTAACTTTAATAATGAAAATCCCAATAGGTTATATTACTGAAACAAATTTTCTTGGCAAATAATTTATCATCATGTCAAGATAAAAAAAATTAGATAGCAAGTTTATTTTTTAATATTTAAGGAGTACAATTATTTCCTTTCTCCCTAGCCCTATCAAGGAAACATGTATCAGAATTCAGAAACTGGAATTCAGAATTCAAGAGTCATTCTGTGGAAATCACAATCTATCAAACATAATAGATATGTTTTGGCAAGCTAAAAATAAAATGCAGGTTTTCAAGTACTCTACTAAATAAACAAGGGGCGCCTGGGTGGCTCAGTCGGTTAAGTGTCCAACTCATGGTTTTCGGCTCAGGTCATCATCTCACAGTGTGTTAGTTAGAGCCACGCACTGGGCTCTGGGCTGACAGTGTGGAGACTGCTTGGGATTCTGTCTTCCTCTCTCTCTCTGCCCTTCCCCTGCTGGCTCTCCCTCTCTCTCAAAAAAATAATAAACTTAAAAAAAAAAAAAAAACAAAAAAAAACACCTTTTTTTTTAAGGTGATAACTTTCCCAAGGGATCTTTTCTGATAAAAGTAATTCTCTCAGCAAACTGAAAACCAGACATAGGTTTCTGTACCTTTACACTACTAAATTCTCAGGCACCAACATTTCCATCAAGGTTTATTATATGGGTAGTTGAAAGCCAGCAGCAGAGAGAGCAGACCAGAAGCTATTTATAAAAGAGGATAAAATGCTACTGATATAGAAAATAAACTTAATTAACTAGTGTTAACTGAACTTCTTTTCTAAGTCATTTACTTGAATTTTCTTTGATATGTGAAATTAAGTCTCACCAAATTGTAGTCAGGAACACAGTTTCTTTGGGACTTAGAAACCACCATTCATTCAACTACAGATTACTAAATCTCACTATAAAATGAGTTGAGCAATCAGAGCTATTCATAGGTAAGTGTGATTAGATTATGGATGAATAATAAGTCAACTGAATAAAGTCCATTTATTAAAAAGCAAGTAATCAAATTGGTCAATGTTCACAATTAACGAACAGTGAACTTTTATATTTTTCCCCCACATTCAATTATTAAGGTTTTACACTCCTCCATCAATTAGCAAAGAATTGAATGATCTATACAAATGTGTCCACCAACTGCACAATGACTTAAAGAACAACCACTGTGGTGGCAGGGATCCTCCGTTTAATGCAATGCAAGGAATTCAAAAGCTTTCATCCTTGGAACCTTTGTTACAAAAATCAGTAAATTTCTTTTGTGAAAAGACTGCTTATTTTTTTCAGTTCAAAAGTATAATGATTATATGTTTTGTAGTCTTCCAAACAAAAATAAAAATTTTAATGAAATATAAAAATCTGAGAATAATTATTTTTGAGAGAAAAAATTATGTAAAAATCCTAATGCAAAGCTACACCAAGAGTTTCTTCACAATTTCATAAAACATTAATGAAAGGGCCACATAAATCCCTTAAAGATTTTAAAGAGAGCTGCAAGAATCTCTAAGTTTTCCATACTTCTTTCTCTGTTCCTGTAGCCACAAAAATTAATATAATCATCTCTTCCTAAATATAAACCATCTAGGTTTTTACAGAAGAAAAAGGAAACCAAGAACAGCACAGAAAATACACATATTCTTAATATAGCTGTAAAAAGGTACTGTAGATTGTATTTAGGTCCCCAAACAAGTTAAGTTTACAACATGTACCACATCCAGTTCATTCTCAAGGGAGAAAATCATCAAAACAAAGGCTCCTGCTTAATAAACTATTTGCTTTGTAGTTAAGCCTCTATCCCAGGTGCATTTTACTGTGAATTATTATCACTTTCTTCTCTCTTCAAAAGCCTAGAAATCTAAAATACACAAGTATATCTGATTCCCTTAAAAATGCTTTCATATTAGGGGCTCCTGGATGGCTCAGTTAAGCTCCGGTCATGATCAATCCCAGGGTCCCATAGGGCTCCACACTGACAGCAGGGAGTCTGCTTGGGATTCTCTCTCTCCCCATCCCCTGCTCACGGGTACAATCTCTCTCTCTCAAAATAAAATAAACTTAAAAAAATAAATGCTTTTATATGTTTTGTATTAGTGTAAGGCCATGAGAAGCCTTATATTACTTTCACTCTCTTTTAAAAAGGAAACACTCCTTTGCTTTTCTTCTTTGAAATGCGTCTTACTTGGTTTTTACTTATTTTCTATACATGAACTGTTCTCAAACCAGTCCATTTCAGCGTTAGTTGTTTACTGCCAATATGTCTGTGCATACTTAGGTTTTTTACAGACAATGGGTTACCATACCGTGGTATAAAAAGAAAGGTAAACAAGAGGGCACAAGTGAAACACCACTCAATTTCATTTCTCTGACTCAAATTTCCTTAAGTCCTCATGCCAAAGATTCTCAATATCTAAAAAGAGGCACAACGCAGTATGTGATCAGGCAAACATAGGAGAAACCAAATTGGAGGCTAAAGAAATTAAATAGAATGTACGACCACCTGAGACAGCATTACCAGAAAAATAAAAATAAATAATAAACTCAGTCCCTAGAAAGCCCTACTGAAGGGCTACTTTTGCTGCACTGCATGGCTCAAAACAGTTTTTCAAACTCTTTTGACTATAAGAAACAGATTTTACATTGTGACCTAGTACACACACAAGAAAATTTTCCCAAAACAACATTTTTCTTCACCAAATGCAATGCTAGTCAATTCTGTTCTATTTCATTTTATTTTCAATGCTGGTGGTGACCCACTAAACTGAGTTTATAAATTACTAATAAATCACAATCCACAGTTTGAGAAACATAGGGCTTAATAGAGGATATCCCTTATATTTGGATCATTTTTGCAATCTGCCTCTACTTGTCTCTAGCAGGGTAGACAGTTTAAGAAGTTTAAACATTATCACTGTTTTCATTGAAGTAAGTGGCTTTTAAAGTGGGATCCTCTGACCATCACCTGAGATAAATGCAAATTCTCAGGACCCACCCCAGATGTACTGAATCAGAAACTCTGGCCAGCAGTCTGTATTTTACCAAGCCCTCCAGGTGATTCTGGTGCAAGCTAAAGTTTGAGAATCACAGCATTAAAAAAAAAAACTCGGGTCTTTATCCTCTATTTAATAATCTAGTCAGTAAGTACCCACTGCTTACTCGATGCCAGTCACTATTCTAAAAGTTCTACAAATATTAACTCATGTGAAAAAACAACCCTATGAAATAGGGACCATTTCTATTATTATCACTATCATACAGATTAGGAAACTTGCACAGAGAGGTTAAATGATCCAAGCTAAGTGGTGGAATTTATTTTAAATTTGGCCAGCGTATGTCTATCCTTTCATGACTCCCCTCTTTCTGATCAAGTCCCCAGTCCTTCCTACTCCCTTAGTTTCAGCTACTCCTCACCTCCCCTTTTTCCTTTCAAATTCCCCGTCCTGTCAATGTCCTCATTTTCTAATATCATTGGTGTCATCCTAAAACAAAAATTTTTTTCTAAGCCACTAGAATGCAAGTCACTTAACCCTGCTTTTAGGATGCTCTTCTCTTCCACCTTAGTATTATGAAGCCGAAGTTTCTTCTATGTCTGAAGTCCTTAGAATCTACTAATAACTACACTGTTAATTTCTCATATCTGCTGTTACGGCCAGTTTCCACAAGACCACCACTCTCTTCCAGAGCAACTTTCTCCTACTGCGTCCTATCTACGCCCTATCTACTTCGCGCTTCCTACAAGGAAATTATTTCTCCCCGCCCACCCCTGTGTCATTTTGCGTGACTACTCTCCAACTGAGAGAACTTCCACTCCCCGGTAGACCCCCTCACCCCGGTCTCAAATCCGAACTACTGCTCCAGGTCCCATGGACCCGCGAGAATCCCCCGCGGATTCTCAGACCCAGGAGCTCCCAGTCCAGTCTTGGGTCTCCCATCCCAGACAAGCGGTGGGGGCAGGGAGCTCCTGTTCCTCCCCAGCTGTTCAAGGTCTCCACAGGTCCCACCCTCCTAAGACCCGCTTCTCCTAGACTCCCCCGGAGTCCTCCACCCTCGGACAGCCGCCTTTCTCAGGAGAGTCCCCAACCCCCTCTCTGCCTTTCCTCGACGTCCCTCGCTCAGACCCAGGCCGCTCACTGTCACCCCGGACCCCGGCCGCCCTCGGTGTCTCTTCTCCCTCGGACCCGGGCCACTCCCAGTTTCCCGGCCCCCCAGCTCCCTCCGCTCGGGCCGCTCCTGGGTTTCCCGGGTTCCTCTGCTCTCTTCCCTCGCACCCCAGCTGTCCTGGGTGTGTATCCCCGAGTCACCCGGTCCTCGGACCAGGTTGTTGCCGGTCACCCCGGGTCATCCCCCCTCTCCGGGACCCCGTCCGCTCCCGTCTCCTCAGGGAACTTACCGCTCACACACCGGCCGCCGGTCAGCGCCCAAGCAGCGGGACGTCCCAAGGGACCTCCCGGCATGAACCGCTTGGGTCTGGCCCCAGCCTATGTTGCCAACGCGAACTCCGCCGCCGGGAACCGGGCCATTCTCCCACCAGCCCAGTCGGAGCGAACTCGCCGCAGCCGCCGCCGCCGCCGCCGCCCTGGCCCCGGCCCGACCCGGCCCTCAGTCCAGGCCCCCTTCCTCCGGCCTCCGCCTCCGGAGCTCCGAGCTGGAGTTTCCGCCCCGCGACGGCCCCCAGACCTCAGGCCCGCGCTACCGGCACTCACCTGCCGCTGCCCCCAACCAACTCCAGCGCCACTGCCTTTACCTCGGCCGCCAGTAGCCATCAAGCGCCACCACCTCCCCCATGACAACAGGCCCACCCCGTTTCATAGTTCTTGCCTCTCCATTGGATAGTGGGGCGGCGGCTCTCTACTCTGATTGGTTTCACTTAGCCGTCTGTCATAGCTTCCTCACCGCCCCTTTTCCTGGACCCGGTATTAGCCCCCTCCCGGACTCACAGCATCCTGAACCAAGCTTTAGTTGTAATTGGTTGATGGTAGGGCGGTTCGAAGTTATGATAGGCTACCGAAAATGTCTGTTAAGTCAATTGGCAAGGGATGTAGCTCCAGGGTTGGTTCAAACTTGGGCACAGTTTGGTTGCGCAGTAAAAAGCAAGGAAGGGGCCGATGTTCACAATCGAGGTTACCGGGGAAGGGTTAACTCTTTGTTGTAGAGTTCATTCTGTAAACTCATCCCTTTCTCCAGTTCCCTCCCTATTAGGAGAAGTTTATCACTGATAGTTTAGAGGGTAGTACTTACAAAATACCAACATCAGAGGTTGTGTTTAAGGAGTGTTTTCCAACTCCTTGGGAAAAAAGCACTTACACAGATAAAAATGTCCTCTTCTTGAAGTCTCAATGCACCCTATTTCCTTGAAGTTCTTTCCAGAAGTCTTCATGCTAAAGGGCAAAGCACAACCATTTATTTAGCAGAAATCAGCCCACTTTGGTTGCAGTTACAACGTCGTTAATAAACTGAAGTGGCATGTTGAGAGTTCTCCAGACTCACCCCTGGCTCCTGCCAAGTGACCAAGCAGCCATGAGCAAGTTTGGACGAAATGGGCCACGTTTACCCGTGTGATGCTCTGGAAATGAGAATTCCGTCCCTCCCCGCCCCTTCTCCCAATTTGATTTTTATGTTCAGCAGTTCATAAATAGCCCTACTAGATGTGTGTCAGATATTTGAAAGCTTGTCTTTTCCTAGCATTCTAAATTAGGACCGTTGAATGAATTGCAGTTCTTTTCTCACATTAGCACAATGCACGAGAATAAATGATTGCATTTTTTATTCATTTGGGTACAAGTCACAGTACGCATTTTTGAGAAATCTGGTGTTGCTATAAAAACTCTTGCGCTCCTAGAAATATATCCATCCTTAGATTTTGCTTTTCTTTTTAATTTCCACCCACTTTTCATGCTCCTAAATAACAAAATGTTTGCCTGATTACTCTTTAAATTTCTAAGTCAGATTTAAATATACCTTTCTCACAACTCTACCTATAATACACAAACCCATGGACCATGAAACAAACCAGAGATGGATTGGGACAGGTCAAGGAGGCACCCCCTCACAAGCATTACCTTATGGTTGGGAACTTCCTGTGAGACTGAGAATCTGGACTTCAGAAATTTTGTGCTTTGCCCCTTTCTTCTTCCAGCCAACTCTTTGTCCCATATCTCTTCTACTCACCTCCCTGTCCTTTGCAGAGCAAGCTACAAGTAGTCTAAAACTTCACTGTTATCCAGGAAAAAAAAAAAAGTCTAATTTCTAGCTTATATTTTTAGTCAACTTTGAATAAACTACATATCACCAAACTAAGCAGAAATTATTCCTCCAGTAACTAGAACAATAAGGTGTCTTTTCCCAGTTATTTTCCGGAACTTTCCTCCCCCTTCCCTCATCCTCACCTTCCAATTTAGAAATAACCTCCCCTTCAATTCAATGACTCATAAAAAGCCTGTAAAGGAAAGTGGAAAAGTCAAAATAACTTCGGAGATGTCTGAATCATTCAGTCAAAGGAAAGATCAGACATTGACCATGATAAGATGGAAGCCAAGACATAAGGCAAGCCTGAGCTGACATCCATAACAAATGAAGTAACATGCAAATGTGAAGATTCCCCAATGAGAAGGAGGTATCAGCATATCCTTTACACAGCCTTTTATTATATTACCAACAGCTTTCGTCTCTCTAGTCTTGGCAGTATGCCCTACCTACCAATTTTAGAGCAAGTTAGAAGGCAATTAATGTCCTGGCAGATAGGAAACAATAACGTCATAGGAGGGCATGGGCATTATTATGGTACTTGGGGTAATAATGGCTCCTGTACAGCCATAGTGATTTGGTGCCATAGAGAACATAGAATTAGTCCAGCCTCACTAAGAGGACTTGCCATCTAAGTCCAGGAACTCAACAAAATAACTATCACAAAACAAGGAATACTTCCACAAAGGTCAGCTATTCATTCCGTTCTGTGAGAACAAAGTACTCACAAATGTTTTCACTCACACATGCATATATACATTTTACCACTCCTGTTCCTTATGGAAATCAGTTAAGAAAAAAAAAGTAAAATAAACATGTGCAGTCCAGTAAGAAAAGAAAAAATCTTAAAGAAGGAAGATTTTAAGGAACATTCTTTGATCCAACAGAAAGCTATTTATTATGTTATTAAAGTCCACACAGTACTAGAAAGTTTATTGCTTGTGCCCCACGTTTTGATTTTGCATGAGTCTTATCACATAACCTTACCACATAATTCATCCAGCCTCTCTTTTCTTTCCTGTGTTATGTCTTCACCACTCTTAAGACCCCATCTTAGAAAGCAAGAACGCTGGAGTCAGGGAGTCTGTAGCTTTGTGTTGTGTGGCTGGCTGTGGAGGTAGTGCAGATAGTATCTGTTCAGAGGCACTTGAGCAAGACCAGGATAGCAGGTATATTAAAGGCAAAAATAGCCTTTATAAATCCTGATTAAGTAGCAAATGAAGGACTTGTGGTGATGTCCTGATGTCTAAGGCCTTGGGCTTCGGCGAATGCTGATGCTACTTTCTGCTCTCTTTTCATCATATCACTTTTCAAGGGAGCAGAATCCAGGTTTCCTGTCATTTCTATTTTAGTCCGGGGTGGGGGCAATGTCACTAGGGAAAGCTCCTTTTCTGTTTGTTTATTTTTGGATTCCCCTCCCCCAACACTGGATTCTAGACACAATTCCAAATGGATTAGCGAAACAAACAACCGGTGGGGAAGAAAATCATTCTGATAGTAGACAAGAGCCAGAGCTGCCTGTTTCTAGCAATTGGAAGCAAGCCAAGATATTTGATAAGAGGTAGTTCCCTGAGTCAGGGATCCCTGAAGATGGAGACTGATGGGATGAAGGGATTAGAAAGGAGGGGTTGGGATAGGGAGGGTGGGGGACAGGGCCAGCAGAGAAGAGAGTAAGGAAAGCTAGACAAAGTCAAGAGGCCACAGAGTTCTGAGCCAGCTTAGAGTCCTACCCCCATCTCTCTGGCTGTGGACTTTATACCAGGTTACACAATTATACCAACAAAGTGTAGGCTGTCACTGGTTGAAAGGAGAGCCATGCCAGAACTTTACCCTATGGGATCTTTGCTCCACTGCCACCTGGAAAGCCTCCCTGAGCTCAAAGCCTGCTGCTCTGGCACCAGGGCAAAGCTGACAAGATTCGTGCAGCCACCTTTTATAAAGGTGATCACTGGCACAAAGCTCTGGATGAAGAAAGGGAAACCGTCTGGAAGAAGATGTTTTCACCATCTCAAACTGCGGAGATTCCAACACAGAGAAGTGCCAAGCTGCCTTCCCTGCTGGAACAAAGCACTGTGGTTTCAAAGTTCAAAGCTGTCTCCCATGGATGGGAAGAAGCTTAAAAAAAAAAAGGTGTGTGTGTGGGTTTTTTTTTAAAGTGAAAAATGGTGTTCCTACAGGTAGAACCATTTATTTTCTAATGCTAGGGCTCATATGATCTTTAAATAGCACGTCAGATGGCCTCATTATGTAATGCATGTATTTTCATCCTCAAGAAAAATGTGTACTACCCCTTTACCCACCTTGAATTTTATAGATAAGATAGCTTGAGTGCTTGCAAAATGGATGGGCTGCAGCTCGTAGCTCTGCCATCATGCTGTTGAATAGAGCCCCTGGTTACTATCACTAGATCTATGGGTGGACCAGCCATTCTTCCGCAGCAGGGAGTGGGCTGCTCAAAGCACCAAGCACCATTTAAACTTTTGTCCATCTCTGTTTTACACACAAAGAGTTTCCTGGAAACATGGCTGCATTCCAAGGATTTCAGAGAGTAGAATGCCTTCTAGAACTACAGTTTGCCAAGCACTGGAATTACGTAAGAAAGTAGACTTGAAATCACTCTTGAATCTAAATGTGTTCAAATCCTGACTCTGCCATTTACTAGCTGTGTGACTTTGGGAAAGTTGATTTATATCCCCAAGCTCCAGTTTTCTTCATCTACGAAATGGGATGTGTTAGTGACAAATTACCCCCAAAACTTAGTAACTTAAAACAACATTTATTATCTCCGTTTCTGTGGGTCAGAAATCCTGATGGAGCTTAGCTGAGTCCACTAGCTCTGGGTCTTACAAGGCTGTAATCATCTCAAGGCTCAGTCGGGATGGATCTGTTCTCAGCTCATTCACATCATCGTTGATAGAACTCAGTAGCTCACAGGCTTTAGACTAAGGCCTTAGATCTTCAGGAGCTATTGAATGAGGCCTCCCTCAGTGCCTTGCCATGAGGGTCTCTCCACAAGGCATCTCAAAACATGGCAGCTTACATCATCAGAGTAAGCAAGCAAGAGGGCAGACCAGCAAAAGAGAGACTTCTGGCAAGACAGAAGTCAGTCACTTGTAATCTAATCACAGAACTGATACCGCATCACTTTTGACACATTCTACTACTGAGAAGCAAGACATTAGGTCCTGCCTATGCTGAAGGAGAGAGGATTACACAAGAATATAGACACCAAGAGGGGGATCGCTGGAGCCACTTTAGAAGTGGCCTACCTTAGGAAATAATAACAACACCTCCTCGTAGGTTTCATTTAAGATTAAATGAGAGGGCTACTTGAGTGGCTCAGTCGGTTGAGCATCCAGCTTCTGCTCAGGTCATGATCTTGGTCATGATCTCATAATTCGTGGGTTCCAGTGCCGCATCAGGATCTGTGCTGACAGCTCAGAGCCTAGAGCCTGCTTCAGCGTCTGTGTCTCCCTCTCTCCCTCTGCCCCTCCCCTGCATGTGCACATGCTCCCCCTCTCTCTCCCTCTCTCATTCTCTCTCTCAAAAATAAACATTTTTAAATAAATTAAATAAATAAATAAATAAATAAATAAATAAATAAAAGATTAAATGAGAGAGGGGCATCTGGGTGGCTCAGTCAGTTGAGCATCTGACTCTTGATTTGGGCTCAGGTCATGATCTCACGGTTGTAAGATCGAGCCCAGGGTCCGGCTCTGCGCTGGCAGCACAGAGCCTGCTTGGGATTCTCTCTCTCTCTCCCTCTGTCTTTGCCCCCACCCCCCCGCCCCCGCGCTTTCTCTCTCTCTGTCTCAAAATAAATAAATAAATGTAAGAAAAAAGATTAAATGAGAGAAAATATTCAATTTAAGTCCTGACATATATAACTGGCTTATATAATAATTATTATTCCTATTAATGTTATTATTGAGTATATAATGGTTCTCTCCCCCTTCTAGCTATTAGAACAAAATCTTCATGAGGAATAAATGAGATAATCTACATAATTCAGGAAACACTGAGCACATGGTATGTGCACAGTAGCCATTAGTTATTATTAACTTTTATGAGTATGTGATATCTGTTTTCCTCTCCAAGCTACTGGATATGCTATGATGATAGTAACCTTTCCAGGATGATCTTATTTTCAAATATTTTGTCTCATTTATCTATGTGTATCGTATACTTGCCAGAAGGTAATGGCAGATTTGGGATTCATAAAATATGGCCAACAAATCTAAACTTCAGCCTAATTTCCTGCCTGCCCTATGCTATGGGGATGTGCTCAAAGAAGATATGCTCAAAACCTGCAAGGTGGGCTAATTATGGCAGCACCTCCTTCATGCAGAAATCTGAGCTTGGCTCCATGGAAGCTCCGGGGGGAGGGGGGACGGGGGGGTAAGGACTTGGTTGTGTGGTCTTTGTCCCTTTCAAAAAAAAAGCTGGTCACCGTGCAGTCTGCTAAGTCAGTCCTCAACTGAGGATAAGAGAAAGGGTAATTCCCACACAGGTTCTGTGGATACAGTAAGGACACTCAAGAGAAAGTTTCCATACCTGGATCGGGAGCAGCAAGAACCAAGAGACTAAAAGAATAGCAATTTTGCAATTAGAGAGTGGGAGGAAGAGGGGCACCTGGCTGTTTCAGCCGGAAGAGTGTGCAGCTCTTTATCTCCGGGTCATGAGCCCCATGTTTGGGTGTAGCAATCACTTAAATAAACTTAAAAAAAATTTTTTTAATTAAAAAAAAAAAAAGAAAGGGGCACCTGGGTGGCTCAGTCGATTAAGTGACTGGCTCTTGATTTCAGCTCACGTCGTAATCTCCACGGTTTGTGAGTTTAAGCTACGCATTGGGCTCTGGGCTAGGCTCTGGGCTGGGCTCTGGGCTGATGGCATAGAGCCTGCTTGGGATTCTCTGTCTCCCTCTCTCTCAGCCCCTCCTGCATGCTCTCTCTCTCTCAAAAGTAAATAAACTTTAAAAGATAAAAATAAATTTTTAAATTTTTAAATAAGCGAAAGTAGGAGGAAGAGAGTCTAGTTTGCAACATGAAAGAAAGATTACTAAGAGGTTGGAGTGACTGGGTTGAAGCTAGTTTCCTTATAAGGAAGGAGGATATGGAGGGGTGGCCTAAGGCCAGAGAAAATGAGGAAGTATAATCAAAGAAACCCCATTATTTTGGCTGTGAGTCATTTCTCAGGGTTCACTCATGATTATATGAGAAAAATGAGGGGGGTTCTCCTAAAGTATAAATAATCTTTAGACCAAAGACACTATAGAAAGACAAAGGTTCAAGTACTCATCTGATCTCATCTTTTCAGGCCAGAAGTATCTATCCCCAGTCTCTCTTTATCCTCCCAATGCCTTCTTCCCCTGCCCCATTTGTGTACATGTTCTTTCCTTCTGTCCGTGTTCCATGCAGAAGAAAAAAGCTCCTCACAAGGAAATGCCTTAGGATCCTTTAGACTGGAATTGTTTCTCTCTCTCTCTTTTTTTTTCAAGATTTTATTAAGTAATCTCCACACCCAACATGGGGCTGGAACTTACAACCCTAAGATCGAGAGTTGCGTACTCTACCAACTAAGCCAGCCAGGAGCCCCTGGAACTGTTTCTTGCTGCAGAGTCACCTTCTCAAGCAGTTTCTGCTATGGTGCTACACCGCTAGAGCTCAATAAATATTCACAGATGATGACAGTTTACACCTCTGCCTCCAAATCAGGTCACCTGCCCAGCGGTGATTTTAACAGGCCCATGGATTTTCTGAGATGCACTAACGCTAGGCTTTTCTCCTCCTGACTTGTCTCCAGACATTACCAGACTTGTGCACAGAAAGGTTCAAAGCAGAAGTTGCTGAAAAAGTTCTGTGAGGTTAAAGGAGAGGTGTGTAGCAATATCAAGTTCCTCCTTCTGTGAGTCTTGTCTTCTCTCCTTCTAACTCTGTATTTTCTCTGTGTTTGGAGACTTGTAAGTTTCAATACCTTTCAGTAGCTGGGGAAAACCTCTGCTCCTCTGCAGGATGGCCAATTTTAGAAGGGAAAGAAGGGGCGGGGAGATGAGGACTTGCCCCCAGGAAGTCTGACTACACAATAGGGATGGTTGTATTTATTTATTCAGCCCTTTCCTACAGGCAGCCAGGGCAGCAGCCATTTCATTTTGCTCTCAGGAAGTGTATTTAGTGGTAGGCTTTCTTTCTTTTCCTGTCAGTTTCCTGCAAGAGGACATCAGTGTCTTCTCAGTGCAGCAGCTGATAAGAAGGATGTTGTTGCTCAAGTAGAGACAGACAAACCTATTTCCCATCACAGACCCAGACCCCTTCAAGGGCACAGAGAATTGGGCTTGGGTGTGGAAATAGAAGAATCTGATTTCTGCACCTATTTCCCTGGTGCCATTTTCCTCGTTGAAAGACTCTCTTCAGTGGGATACAATAATAACATCTTCCACTTGTGTAGAATTTCACACTTCCACACTTTTCCAAAGTAGTGTCCCACTGTACAGAAGCAGAGTTGGAGGCACTGTATTTGGCATAGCCCGGGAGTTACTTTGTAGGGTTAATATGAGGAGGCAGCTTTGGTGTTAACGTTATGTTCTGGGGAAATTAAACAAACAGTGTAGGCCTACCCTAAGTTGGATTCCATGACTAGCTTCTACTACTACAGCGGAACCTTCTGACATTCCCTTCTCCCAGCCACCATTGGGTGGCGTGCCCCTCTTATACACACGACACTTCCACATTGGATACACACATCCCACATGTAAGCTTCCTTAGTGCCTATTCCTCCTGTATTGTGTCAGCATTGTGATATCAAGAACCACATTCATGCTGCTCGTAACTGCCCAGCACAGGGCCTGGCCCACAGTAGTTCACTACATATTTAGGGAATGAATGAGTCAGGAGTTGTCTCTAGGAGCAGCCTTGCCACCCTACACCATCATTTATTTTGGGGTGGTGCTCTGGGAGTTATAAAAAAGGCATGTGCTAATTATCGTATAATGATCACTAGTGGTTATAGTAATTAGTAGGTAAAAGCACAGTAGTGGAATATGACTAAATAAAGCCCTCCGCCAGTGTATAGGGCCCATCCCTGCATTCTGAATTTGGAATCCCACTGCCTGTCTTTGTTAGACTCCCCAAGACAGAGGTACTCCTTTGGGGAAGGCCCAACACTGGGGACAGGGAGAGTTCAATTTCTTCCGAGACCATTCTGGTCTGGATATTAAAATACAGACTGGATATTAAAATGGTGGCCCTCAGACTCTAAGACGGATTTCCCTTTAAGGGTCTGCACTGAGTCATCCCTCCTCCAATCAATCAATCAATCAATAAGAAGCTAACTCCCTCAGGATGAGTGATAGAAGCAAAAACTCATCCTTCTAATCCCTTCTTCTTCCCATTGAGGCCAATATTCATGGCCTCAGTCCCTCAGTGGGAACAAGAGGGCAATCTGAGAGAAAAAAAAAAAAAAAAAAGACATTTCCCTCCCTTTCCTTCCTCTGGGCCTGTGGCTTCCTGTTGCTGAGGGGAGGTGAGACTGGAGATAAGGAAGGAGGAAAAATAAGCCTAGAACACAGTACTATGATGGCCTCGAGTCTGTGGGAGGAGGTGCAAACTGGGATAAAGGATGACAAGACATGAAGAATCCCTGTGGATTCTTCAACAGTTCTTGCATCCCAGATGTGACCATGGCACAGCTCAGTTGCCAGGACACTAGGGAACCAGAAATGCAGTCAGTAGGAGGTAATGACAGCAAAGAAGCAGGCAGATCTGATACGTAGGCCCCTACAAAGAATTACGCCCTGTGGGAGTACCACAAACTGCTCAAGACTGGGTAGCAAAGTGGAGTAGGTACTGAGGGTGAGACCTTGAGTCAGGAGGCCCACACTCTTTTCAGCTTAGTCATCAATTTATGGGAGGACCCCAAGTGAAAGATGAATGTCAGAGATGTGGCTTAATCAGCTACCTAGGGGATGAGTAGGTGTTGGTGAGATGCTTTGAAATCTCTAGATGAAAAGAATTGCCAGGAGAAGTTATTATTATTTTGAATGTGGAGTTATTATTATTTGGAGTGTTGATCATACGGAAGCCAGAGCACCCGTATTAGAATCAGAGGCCACAGTTTTTTCACCTTGGGCGGACCAATGCCAGTTTCATAGCTGTAGAAAATAGTGATCTATTTTCTAATAACCTTAGCTTAGAGCGGGGTCATTGTTGAGGTCCATAAGGAATACAACCAGAAATCTCATCTCTGGAGTATTAGAAATTTCCAACCACGCTCTAATAAATTTTCTGTGCAGACAGATGCTGGCCAGGTCTAACTTGCCTAGAGGGTTGTACAGGCTATGATGGAATAACACTTCTCTCTCTCAGTATCTCTCCCAAGCCTACTTTCTCCTCTCTTTCTCTCTCTCTCTCTCTCTCTCTCTCTCTCTCTCTTTTTTTTACATGTACATAAGGCTACTTAGAAACTTGGATTCATCAAGGGACAGTTGGAGATCCCCAAATGATCACCCCAATTGTAGCTCTCTACCTACAATCACTCAGTGTTTTTGTTTTAAAGAAAGTGGTTAAATCAGACCTTTTTCCTTTTATTTGGCAGGTATGTGAACCTGGTATTCTTCTCTATTCAACCCCTTGTGTGTTTTTCTATAAATACTCCCACTCCACTCCCTTCTCTGGTTTCTTTCTGCAAACCATTCAGGTTGTCATTCTGAAGGAGTATGTTAGTCTTTGAACAATTAAGTAAAAGTATAAACTCCTTCCCGGTCTCTCCAAAGCTAGCAGGCTGACTAGACTCATAACAAGACTTTAACCCAAATCTGCAACAAGTGCTCACCTGTCCTGAGTGACCTAAAGCGGCAGCCATCCCAGGTCACAATTATCACAGGAACAGATATTATTTTTCTGCTCTTGCACAAAGCGGGCAAAGGTTGTCTACCTGATGCAGAATGGATCACTTGATAAAGCCAGAGCTGCTTGTAAACAAACAAACAAACAAAAAAAAATCACAAGAATGGGCATGTGATTAATAGGCCCCCTTTAGGGGGAAAGCAGACCCAAATCCACAGTACCACAAAAAGCATGGGTTAAATGAACACGGACCCATCTCTGAAATCCCTAAATCTTAGGATTTCAATGTTATTTACAAACTTCCAAAAGAGATAAGCTTAGTACTGATAAAAAGGAATATTACTTCACACTGTAAGTGATAAATGCATGAAATTCTTACCCAGGGAAGGAATATAATCAGAATATAGAAAATATATGAATTGCAGAGCCATTTATGAGTGAACCAGCCATTTTCCAACCCTGATTCTATATTAGAATCCCAGGATCTGGAGCACCTGGGTGGCTCAGTCAGTTAAGCGTCCAACTTCAGCTCAGGTCATGATTTCACGTTTTCATGACTTTGAGCCCCAAGTCAGGCTCTGTGCACTGACCGCTTGGAGGCTGCTAGGGATTCTCTTTCTCCCTTTCTCTCTCTCTCTGCCCCTCCACCACTCCTACTTTGTCTCTCTCAAAATAAATTAAAAAAAAAAAAAAAAAAAGGATCCCAGTTTCCTCTCTTAGTTCCAGGGATTTCACTTCACTAGGGTGGAACAGGGTCCGGGGATCTGTATCTCATTTTTGCGAAGCTCCCTCAAGTGATTCTGATTCATAATCAGGTCTGCATTCCACTACTTAAATAACCTTTTCTCCAAAGAGACTACTGAATGGTCTATGGGTTTGACCCAGCCTAGTAATCCCTATGATCCTAATTGTCAAAAGGCTTGGTTAGAGACAAGCACAACTGGTATCCTTGTGACATGGAACAGACCCTAAAGCAGCCATCAGACTCTGGATCCCCTGATCAAATCTAGTAGTATAACAGTCCAGTGGTCCCTGACTCATTTAGA
Source organism: Panthera leo (assembly GCF_018350215.1). Lineage (NCBI taxonomy): Eukaryota > Metazoa > Chordata > Mammalia > Carnivora > Felidae > Panthera > Panthera leo. The sequence goes on from NC_056684.1 coordinate 118,106,639, forward strand.
AACTTCTCCAAGATCTGAGACTTTCCTGCCACAGGGATGAATCAGTTGGGGCTTCTTAGAACATTTCCTTAGAACTTTCCTTTGGAAGGAAGTATTCAGATTTGCTTACCAGACTAAGGTGCAGACTTCTTTAAACATTTCCCCCTCTCTTTTTTGTAGCGTTTAGCAGAGTACTGGGCATTCATTTATTTATTCAGCAATATTCATTGCTTAAAAATTAGATACGTACTCTATGCTGATACTTTGTTAGTGAGGATATAAATTAAGCAAATGCCACAGTGTTAAAACAGGCCAGATGTGATCTCTAGCCTTTTAGGAATCTAACAGGCTCTCAAATTTTTAAACTTTTATTGTAATGGCTGGGTACAGTGGAACAGCTATTCCAGGAAACTCTACCTAAGGGTCATTCCATCCTCTTAGGATAGCAGCATTTGAGTTCTTCAGAAGCTATAGCTATCCCAAGGCTAATAACAACTGTAAAAGAACATGCCCATCTTTTCTTCCTAAATGTACCTAGGAATTAAGGGTAAAGAGGGACTTCCAGAGGATGAAAACTATGCTTTATTCACCTTTGGATCCCCAATAGCAGATACATACAGTATGTTGTGTATAGTAAGTGTTCAGTGGTTTTGACTGAGAAAATGGATTAATGAAGCTTGAATCTCAGTTCTGCTACTTACTGTGACCTGTACAAGTAACAGAATCATTCTGACCCTTGGCTTCCTCATGATTGGGACAACTACCTTGCCTACTTGATATAGGATTAGAAATCCCATGTTTTAAGAGTCATTAGCGCTGTGACTGGCATAAGGTAGGTACTCAACAAATAGTTGTGTAATAGTACATAGTTGTTACCTGGACAACAGATAATCAGAAACTCCTAGCCAATATGTATGGCTCTTACCGACACCTAGTGGTGCAGTCTTAGAACACATACCAAAAATCTATAAACAGCTCACCAAACTCCACACCCGAAAAGCAAATAATCCAGTGAAGAAATGGGCAGAAAACATGAATAAACACTTCTCTAAAGGAGACATCCAGATGGCCAACAGGCACATGAAAAGATGCTCAACGTCGCTCCTCATCAGGGAAATACAAATCAAAACCACACTCAGATATCACCTCACGCCAGTCAGAGTGGCTAAAATGAACAAATCAGGAGACTACAGATGCTGGAGAGGATGTGGAGAAATGGGAACCCTCTTGCACTGTTGGTGGGAATGCAAACTGGTGCAGCCGTTCTGGAAAACAGTGTGGAGGTTCCTCAGAAAATTAAAAATAGACCTACCCTATGACCCAGCAGTAGCACTGCTAGGAATTTACCCAAGGGATGCAGGAGTACTGATGCATAGGGCCACTTGTACCCCAATGTTTATAGCAGCACTCTCAACAATAGCTAAATTATGGAAAGAGCCTAAATGTCCATCAACTGACAAATGGATAAAGAAATTGTGGTTTATATACACAATGGAATACTATGAGGCAATGAGAAAGAATGAAATATGGCCTTTTGTAGCAACATGGATAATGGAACTGGTGAGTGTGATGCTAAGTGAAATAAGTCATACAGAGAAGGACAGATTCCATGTGTTTTCACTCCTATGTGGATCCTGAGAAACTTAACAGAAGACCATGGGGGAGGGGAAGAAAAAAAATGGTTAGAGAGGGAGGGAGCCAGAACATAAGAGACTCCTAAAAACTGAGAACAAACTGAGGGTTTATGGGGAGTGGGAGGGAGGGGTGCATGGGTGATGGGTATTGAGGAGGGCACCTGTTGAGATGAGCACTGGGTGTTGTATGGAAAGCACTTTGACAAATTTCATAATAAAAAAAACAAAAACAAATCTGTAAACAATAAGAACTAATAACGAGTTCATTAAAGTTTATGAATATCAGAAAAAAAAAAAAGAACACATACCAAACATATCAATTGCTGGTTTGAAACTTAAATTGGGGACTAACTAGGAACTGTTGAGTACCTGCTTTACACAAGTAACATTATTTAAGCCGCACCAGTTATTTTCAATCCTCATTGCATATTAGAATGGGTTGTGAAGCTTTTAAAAATTTGCTGGTGTCTGGGTTTCACCTTCAGAGATTCTGACTTAATTTGCTGGAGGTGTGGCACGTGCTGTGACATTTTAAAAAAGCAGTTTTAAAAAGCAACCAGGTTGAGAACCACTGTAATCGACCCACGAGATAATTATTATTCTTTCCATGTTACAAATGATCAAAGTAAAACTCAGAATGATAAAGTAATCTGCACAGAGTCCTATACTTATTAGTAGCAGAAGGAAACTCGAACTCAAGTGTACCATTTTTCTACCACATCACATAGCCTTTGCAAAGACTTTTGGAAGTCGGGTGTGCTCCACTTAGCTTTTCAAACTTAAGGGCGTTAGGGAATTCCATGATCCAATGGGGTGAAGTACTCCAAACAACAGTTTGCTGTTGATGGGATAGTATGGTCCAATGAAGGCACTGATTTCCTGAATCCTCTCTCTAGACTCCCTCTTCCCGGAGTTCAAACTCAAGTGCTGCGGAGATAGATAAATGAGCAATGTGAAGTTGTTTGATTGTGAATTGAAGAGCTACAAGATAAATTTAAAACATTTTTTTTCTGAGATCATGAACATGTTAGAGAATTAAAACAAATTAAATTAATCATCTCTTATTGAGTTTCAGGAAAGAGCTGCCTGTACCGTTACTGCATGCTTACAGGTTTGGCCAAAACAGTTGAGATGATAGATATTAGCAGGTAAAAGAAAATGAAAGGGTCTAACATGTGAGACCGTGTCTTAACTGGCCTCCCACAGAGGTCCTAAGAGGACAGATGGATGATCTGGAAAGGCATGCAAAGCACAGTCTCTTCCAAATCCATCCTATAGAACATACCAGCTCAGCCCAGGCATGCAAAACGAATGGGACCTCATTGGGTCAGCGAGGAAGGCTGCAGCATCTTATAGAGATGGGATCCAGGCCACTGCTTGGTTCAATTACTTGCTAGGATGATTTCCCTGAATTTTGAGAAATGTTTCTTTCGTTGGTGCTGGGCAACATATGGGAACAGGCTGAGTGCCAAGGTTCAGCCAAGTGGGCAATATTCTAGAAATTTACCACGTGAAAAGTCTGTATCAAGAGTCACAAACTATCAGCCTAAGGGCAGAATTTGGCACATAGATGTATTTGGCACAGTGTTAGCTTATGGTAGTCTTAATATTTTTAAATTAGTTGCCATTATTTAACATCAGAGAGATTTCATGTAAAAATCTCAATTTTTTTGTGTGAGATGTAATATAGAGAACCTTGACTGTCCTGGTCACCTGCTGTATCCCCAGAACCTAGAACAGCGCCTAGAACATAATAACTGTTTAGGACATATTTTAAAAATACATGTTCTTCAAAAATTAATTAATTAATTAATTAAAAAGTAATAATAATAAAATAAATGTTATCCAAAAACAGGCTTATAAGAGGAACTGTTGTCTTCATTTTACAGTAAATAAAAGAAGTATCAGAGAATTTGAATAATTCACCTAAGGTCGCACAATTGGTAAGTAGCAGACTATTTGGATTCGGATGCGTTTGACTTCCGAACTGGTGTTCTGTCCATTGTGCCACACTGCTCAGCATCCTACATTGGTGGGCCTTTTGTAATCATAAAAGGCTTTCAATCTAGACTTTTTTTTAAAGTTTATTTATTTATTTCGGGGCAGCTGGGTGGCTCAGTCAGTTAAGTGTCCGACTCTGGCTCAGGTCATGATCTCACGGTTTGTGAGTTCAAGCCCCTTGTCAGGCTCTGTGCTGACAACTCAGAGCCTGGAGCCTGCTTCAGATTCTGTGTCTCCCTCTCTCTGCCCCTCCCCTACTCATGCTCTGTCTCTGTCTCTGTCTCTCTCTCAAAAATAAACATTAAAAAAATAAAGTTTCTTTATTTATTTTGAAACAGAGAAAGAGAGAGAGCCAAGGAGGGGTGGAGAGACAGGGAGAGAATATCCCAAGCAGGCTCCGCACTGTCAGCGCAGAGCCAGAGAGGGGGGCTAGAACTCATGAACATCGAGATCATGACCTGAGCCAAAACGAAGAGTTGGAAGTTTAACCAACTGAGTCACCCGGGCATCCCTCAATTTAGACTTTTTAAAAAAAGTTTTATTGAGATATAATTATATGCCATACAATGCACCCACTTAAAGCATACAATGCAAGGGGTTTTTTTGTATATTCACAGGGTTGTGCAACCATCATCACAGTCTAATTTTAGAACATATTTGTCTCTCCTGAAAGAAATCCCATTAGTAGTCAATTCCTTTTCTCCTCTCCCTCCCCATTCCCACCTTTGTCAGTCCTAGGCAACTACTAATCTACTTTCTGTCTCTGTAAATTTGTCTCTCTGGAAATTTCATATAAATCATACAATATGTGGTCCTTTGAAACTGGCTTCCTTCACTTACTAGAACATTTTCAGGGTTCAGCCATGCTGTGGCCTGTATCAATATTTCATTTATTATTATTTTTAATACTTCATTTATTCTTACTGAAAAATAATATTTTATTGTACAGATACAGCAAATTGTATTTATCCATCCATCAGTTGATGGGCATTTGAACTGGTTCCACTTTTTGGCTATTATGAATAATGCTGTTATGAATATTCATGTCAATTTAGATTTTTGACATTCTTTCAAAAGTTAGTCATTGTAATGTTTTGTGTTAAAAGCAGTGATTTAAGTGTATATGTTAAAAAAATCTACCATCATTTATTAAAATTCAGTTTGTGCACTTTATTTATTTTTTTTATAGTTTAATGTATTTTAATAGCAAACTTACAGGAACAGCACAGAAGACAGACAACATTAAAAACATGTACTTGCATGTAGGACAACTCAGTTAGAAAAGTATAGTGAATGGATGGAATCTACCGTATGATAAAAATGCTACAAACACCATTTAGTCGCCGTCAATCAGAAATTTACTTGTTTTAAAAAAATCCAAATGCTGGCATTTTCCAGAAAAATTTAACAGGTTTATTTATAATTGTTATAAGGTTGAACTGCTGAAACGTGTTCACTGAAACATTTTGACTTGCATTAATGCTTTATGTCCCTGCATTTATATTAAAAATTCACACACAAATGAAAATGGAAAAACTTACCAATACCTGATTTCTGTCCCCGATGTTTCCATTTGCAATCATATACTTCGGTACCTTTTGACCCCATGGAAAAAAAAATATCTAATGTTCAGAACTACAATAACAGGAAGAAGATAATTTTTTTGTTTTTTTTAAAGCATGAAATGTTTTCCATCAGAGCGGATTCTTAAGCACGTTCTCCACGTATGCGGCGCTCTAGCTGGACGTCTTTTGGCATAATTGTTACACGTTTGGCATGGATAGCACACAGGCTGGTGTCTTCGAAGAGGCTCACCAGGTAGGCCTCGCTTGCCTCCTGCAAAGCACCGATAGCCGCGCTCTGGAAGCGCAGGTCTGTTTTGAAGTCCTGAGCAATTTCTCGCACCAGACGCTGGAAAGGAAGTTCGTGGAACAGAAGTGCAGTGGACTTCTGGTAACGTCTAATTTCGCGGAGTGCCAGGGTACCAGGCCTGTAACAATGAGGTTTCTTCACCCCTCCAGTAGAGGGCGCACTCTTGGGAGCGGCTTTTGTAGCCAGTTGCTTCCTCGGTGCTTTACCCCCAGTGGATTTGCTGGCAGTCTGCTTTGTATGAGCCATGGTACTAAGACCTTCTCACTTACCCCCTTCTCCTTTGGCTGGAGCTCAGTGAGCTAGAGGCGGCGCTGGCGTTAGCAGGCGACGGCCTGGGCACTTTATTTTTTAAAGTACTTCTGGAGGGGCGCCTGGGTGGCTTGGTCGGTTAAGGGTCTGACTTCAGCTCAGGTCATGATCTCACGGTCCGTGAGTTCGAGCCCCGCGTCGGGCTCTGTGCTGACAGCTCAGAGCCTGGAGCCTGTTTCAGATTCTGTGTCTCCCTCACTCTCTGCCCCTCCCCCTTCATGCTCTGTCTCTCTCTGTCTCAAAAATAAATAAACGTTAAAAAAAATTAAAAAAAAATAAAGTACTTCTGGAGCCTCAAAAATGTTAGAGTATCAAGCTCATTCTTGACCCCTGAGAGGGTCTGATGCTGCCTCTAAACAGACAAGCCTATTTTATCCAACTGGATGACAAATTCCTCAAAGTGAGAGAAACGGTCTTATGCTTCCTGACGTATCCATGATGAGTAAATAAATACATGCATTTTTAAAAATGTCTTATTTATTTTGAGAGAGGGAGAAAGGGAGGGGAAGAGAGAGATGGAGAGAATCCCAAGTAGGCTCTGCACTGTCAGCACGGAGCCCAACACGGGGCCCGGTCCCATGAACTGTGAGATCATGACCTGAGCCAAGATCAAGAGTTGAACACTTAACCCACTGAGCCAGCCAGGCGCTCCAATAATACATGCATTTAATAAATGTTTGCTGACAATATAGATCATCAAGAAATGATGGGGGTGTGCCCGAGTGGCTCAGTTGGTTAGGCATCCGACTTTTGATTCCGGCTCAGGTCATGATCTCATGGTTCATGGGTTTGAGCCCCACTTCCGGCTATGCACTGGCTGTGAGGAGCCTGCTTGGGATTCTCTCTCTTCCTCTCTCTGCCCCTCTCCTGCTTGCGCATGCACACTCTCTGTCTCAAAATAAACATTAAAATTTTTTTTTCTTAAAGAAATGATGGTAGAGCGAGAGGATTAAGTGATAACCAGGAGGAGAGTGTGAAGAAGAGGGAGTAAATTCTAACACAGATGCTTTCCTTCTGACCCACAAGCCCCACTTTGCTGTTGGTCTTGTCAAGAAGATTGCTGTTGATGGTAATTCACTAACGGATACTAACTTAGCTGGTATGTGTAAACTGATAAAGACATGAATCTTGGTTGAAAAATGGAAGTTTTCTCTAGATCTCAACCAAGAGAAGGTTGGCACTGCATTTCTCTCACATGCTGGGCCAAACAGAAGCTTCCTTTTAGGGTAGGATAGGGAGCTGTCACTTGTTTAATCAGCCAGTGGAGATCATGAAGGTCTGTGGCAGAAGAAAGGGAGAGGAAAGAGGAAAAGAGGAACAATAAAAAGGAGACAACTGAGAAGGGCATGTCCTACAGATGTTTCAGTCGGGAAGGACAGGCAAGACTCTTTATAAAGGGTTTGGGATACTCCTGGAGTATTTTGTCAGTATGATATTTTGTTTATATGAACAGATTAACAAAAGCAAGCTCATTCCTTCCTCCAGCCTTTTCTCATATCCTTCCCCTCATCTGGGGATGAGGGGAGGGTCTTCTCCCTATCTATCCAAGTCCTGTGCACTGAGATCCAAACAAACTCCTGTGTCTTCATGACTACTCCAGCCCCTCCCACCTCCACCCTGACTCCTACAGCACATCTGCTGGGTGCCACACATTTCCTACTAGATTAAGCATATTGTCTTTGAAAGATTCTTGTGTGTATGTCTTATAAAACCCCTTGTAAACTCCTTGAGCACAAGGGTCATTTCTTCTGCGGCTGCTACATCTCCCACAGTGCAGACCTTCTACTAGACCTTCTGTCTGGCCTTGCTGACTGACTGAAGCGTTCATTGGGCCCTCTTGTTCTGGCCAGCAATGCAGAGTGCACAATAAAGTCCTTTCACTATGAAATGACAAAGTCAAAGATAGAGGGGCTGAGAAAGTACTTGTACAGAATTATTTATTGTCTCAAATGCCTCATGGTAGCCAGATTCCAGAATCCTCGGGTTTGATAGAAGTGGAAATAACTTTGATATCCATGATGATACTTTTTGAATCAGTAGTATTTCACTTGGAGGGAATGTATAAACGAATAAATAAAAACATGGGTTACATGAGTCAGGGAAAGGAAAGATTTTGTTTTGTGGTTAGCTGATACTCCCCCAAAGTCCTTTTTTCCCTGTGTTCCATAGCTGTGAGGCATTCATGGTGGAAATTATTGCTTTTTATACTTCTGGTGATAACAGTGTCACTGGAAGAGAAGAAAAAGGGAAAGATTCACTTATTTTATAGTTTATATTTTCACCTCTAAATGTCCCAAAGCTTTGTCAGTTATAAATAGAGATCAGTATTTAGGAAAGAAAGCTGGAGTCACACTACTTTGAATTCTGGGTCTCTCCTCTTCCATGGGGATTTATTTTATTTTATTTTATTTTATTTTATTTTATTTTATTTTATTTTATTTTATTTCATTTTTTGGCATTGTGTTGTGAGACAGGGAAACTGAAGGGACCCCATCAAAAAAACCTGTTTTTTTTCTTTGCTCCTTTTCCTGCTTCTATTCTTGCTAGGACCTGTACTCCCACCCTGCATCAGGGCTTATGGTACAAACAATGTATGCCCTCCTTGTAAAGGTCAAGGGGTTAATGAGTTCTTTGGAGCCTTGCAGCACAATAGATGATATCTAAGAAGTGACTTCATGGGGTGGTCACGAGGTTTTCCAAGACCCCTGGCTCCAGGGACATAAGTGACTTATGGAGGACACCTGAGCACTCACCCATGTTTTGACCAGTTCCTGGATCCCTGAGAAGACGTACACTAGACCACAACCCTCTGGAAAAACTCTAGACCCAAGCGAAGATGAGACTCCTGTTCCTTTTCCTTTCTCAAGTCTCCCTAATGTTCCATCTGTATCTACTCTCTCTGTATCTTCAATAGACTCTGATCTCATTTCCAGTTGGTTCAAGTTTGATTTCTATCCTGCATGAAGCCACAGACCTTCTTGGTTGGTCCTGCAGGATCCCCTCTGGGTTCTCAACCTGGCCGGCCTGCATCAGTGTGCTCTTACAGACTCCCATCTAATGACACATACATGGTTTGCAACTCTTTCATCATGCCCAAAGCTTTAAAGCCATAGGGTACTGTTGAGGTTCATGAGAATTGTTAATCAGCCTTGTGAAACTGCATCAGTGTTTCCAAGGGATCTAAAAGTGTTCATGCCCACCTGTGTGGTGCAAAGGGAAAATGATTGCACCAGCTTGGTTTTCTTACTACACTCTTGTGTTGTTCTTGTTGTTTTTAATTTTTAATTTATTTTTTAAGTAATCTCTATATCCAACATGAGGCTCGAACTCTCAACCTCGAGATCTAGAGTCATATGCTCTTCCGACTGAGCCAGCCAGCCACCCTGATTTTCTTGTAACACTCTTGTAAAGAACTTGCTCTAGAACAAGACTAGACTTGTAGATTAAAAAAAAAAAAAAAAAAAAAAAATTACGAAAGCTGTCTCTTTCCTAGACAAATGGTACTCTAGTTTGGGTTTCAGAGGGCTCTTTATATACCTTGCAAGAGATGATGGGTCTTTCAATATTTCTACTCTAGTAAAATTTGGAGCTCTGACCTATAAATTAGTTTGTAACCTGTCAGTGGTATGGGAAAATATGCTCAGTCATCTAATGTGATGTCAATTTTCTTTAACCTTCTGGGTAAATGGTGCACATTAAAAAAACAGGACTACTGTTAAATAGATTTTTCTTTATATACATAATGACAAGGAGACTGTACGACATCAATTAAAGAACCAGGATGTGACTAGGTCCACTGCTGCCTGTCTTGGAGCAAGAGAAGGGATCGTCCTAAAAATAATCACCTTTCCTTCGGGGGGAAGAGGATATGACCCGGGAAAAAACTTCTCTCTGAGTATTTACCCAGCTAGAGATCTGGACTGTCAGATCCAAACGGTCCCATCACGATCCTTTTTTCCCGGGCAGTGCGTAGATCTTTCACAGGTGATGGTTGACCTCTGCTTCTTGTGTTTAGGCCCAGGACTGGACTCTGTGACCACGGATTTGGTGTGCGGGGCCTGACAGGCTGCAGAGAAATATTAACACATGAGTGCATATGCCAAACATGTGGTCTCACGTAAAAGGTTGACCCAAAGAGAAAGCCTCGTGAGCCATGGTTTATCAGAACAGCTCTATTAACTACTATAATAACTAAAAAAACAGATCATATGAATTCAAGACCTGTCTTTCCTTGTCCCCAGTCAGAAGCCTAACGTGGCAAATATGCCTGAATTTTCTGCCCAAGAAGTCTTGGGTATCTGTGTGATGTTTGGGGTTAGCCTACATTTTCTGTCTTTACTATCATGCAGAAGCAGCAGCAGCAATGGGCCACTCTTGTAGCCGTGAATAAAGAGACCTGCTCCAGGGGTGTGCCGAGGAGGTGTGTTCACTCAGGGTGAATGGTCCCTGGGGACGCAGTCCTGTTCTATTTCAACCCATAAACCAATATAGTGATGGCCAGGATTGAGCCTGTACCTAGGTTAAAGCATCCTCAGAAATCTAGATACTTCTAATATCAATTTTCTGTATTAGTCCATGGAATAATAAAGAGAGAGATCCTCTATGGAGAAAAAAAGAACCCTTATGCACTGTTGGTAGGAATATAAGTTGGTACAGCCACTGTGGAAAACATGTATGGAGTATCCTCAAAAAATTGAAAATATAAATACCATATGATCCAATAATTCCACTACTGGGTATTTACCAAAAGAAAACAAAAAACACTAATTTGAAAAGATATATGCATCCCCATGTGTATTGAGGCATTATTTACAACAGCCAAACTATGGAAGCAAACTAAGTGTACATTGATAGACAAATGGATAAGGAAGATGTGAGAAACACAGTCACATGAATATTACAGCCATAAAAAAGGATGATATCGTGCCATTTTTCAACAACATGGCTGGACCTGCATGGTACTATGCTAAGTTAAATAAGTCAGATTGAGGAACACAAATGCCATATGATTTCACTCATATGTGGAATCTGAAAAATAAAAAAACTCAAAAAAACAAAAAATGAAAGGGCACCCAGCTGGCCCAGTTGGTGGAACATTTGACTCTTGATGTTGGGGTCATGTGTTCAAGCCCCAAGCTGGGCCTAGAGCTTACTCAAAAAAGAAAAAATAAGTAATAAAGAATTTTGAAATGAATAAACAGGGGCACCTGGGTGGCTGCATTGGTTAAGTGTTTGACTCTTGATTTCAACTCAGGTCATGATCTCATGGTTTGTGGGATGGAGCCCTGCATCAGAGCTGCGACCACACTGTCATTGTCAAGCCTGCTTGGAATTCTCTCTCTCCCTCTCTCTCTGCCCCTCTCCTCCTCTCTCTCTCTCTCTCTCTCTCAAAATGAACAAATAAACTTTAAAAAACAAACAAAAAATATACCAACGTGTAAATACTGAATATGTAGATGTTAAAAGTTAGACCATTTGCATCTATTTAAACTTAAAATGAAAACATTTATCTTTATAAAGATTTTTTTTATTTTTGGGGCACGTGGTGGATCAGTCTTGATCTTGGCTCAGGTCATGATCTCACAGTTTGTGAGTTCAAACCCCGCATTGGGCTCTGGGCTGGTGACACAGAGTCTGCTTGGGATTCTGTCTCTCCCTCACTCTGCCCCTCTCCCCCCTCAAATAAGCATTTTTAAAACGATTTTTTTTTTAAATGAGCAGCAGGCAAAAGTTTAATAGAGTATAAGATCAGAAAGTGTGAATAGCATGAAAGCTGTCTTTACATAGAGCTGGCATTCAAACATGAATGCCCCTAAAAAAAGATTAAAAAAAAATTTTTTTTAAGATTTTATTTTTGAGAGAGTAAGAGAGAAAGAGAGAGAGAGTGAGCAAGAGAGTGTAACCAGGAGAGGGGCAAAGGGAGAAAGAATGAATCCCAAACAGGGTCCACACCCACTATAGAGCCCAATGTGGGGCTCCATCCCACAACTGTGAGATTATAACCTGAGGCAAAATCAAGAGTCAGAAGCTTAACTGACTGAGCCACCCAGGCACCCCAAGATTTTATTTTTAAGTAATCTCTACATCCAGCATGGCACCCAAACCCCCAACCCTGAGGTCAAGAGTCACACGCTTCCGGTGCCTGGGTGGTTCAGTTGGTTAAGCGTCCGACTTCAGCTCATGTCATGATCTCACGGTTCAATCATCATCTCATGGGAAAGTAGCCACAGGCAGTTTATAATGACTGAGTGTGGCTGTGTTCAATATAAGTTTACATGTGGGCACTGAAATTTGAGTTTTGTATACATGTATGTTGCAAAATATTATTCTTCATTTAACATTCAAAATTATAAAAATCATTCCTACTCCATGGAGTGTTTAAACACCAGAGATAGGCTGGATTTGGTCTGAGGGCCACAATTTATTGACCCCTGAATTAGAGTAATTTGGTAAGTCTTAAAAACTAGAAGTCAGAGGGGCGCCTGGGTGGCGCAGTCGGTTAAGCGTCCGACTTCAGCCAGGTCACGATCTCGCGGTCTGTGAGTTCGAGCCCCGCGTCAGGCTCTGGGCTGATGGCTCGGAGCCTGGAGCCTGTTTCAGATTCTGTGTCTCCCTCTCTCTCTGCCCCTCCCCCGTTCATGCTCTGCCTCTCTCTGTCCCAAAAATAAATAAAAAACGTTGAAAAAAAAAAAAAAAACAAAAAAAACTAGAAGTCAGTAGTCTCAAAGTTAGACCGCAATCTGTCTCACATTGGACAAAGCAAAGGCTTATTCCTTGAGGCCTTAACCAAAGTAAATCAGAAATATATGACGTAAAACATGAAAGTTCTTCTATTGCCTGTAATCCCATTCCCAGAGAAAACATCTGTCTTCAGTTTGGTATATATCTTTCCTGATATTCACCCATGCAAACACATATACATATGCACACAACATATATAGTTCTAAAGAAACCATATATAGGGGCGCCTGGGTGGTTCAGTCGGTTAAGCGTCCGAATTCGGCTCGGGTCATGATCTCACGGTTCGTGGGTTCAAGCCCCGCATCCGGCTCTGTGCTAACAGCTCAGAGCCTGGAGCCTGTTTCAGATTCTGTGTCTCCTCTCTCTCTGCCCCTCCCCCACTCACGCTCTGTCTCTCTCTGTCTCAAAAATAAATAAACATTAAAAAAATTAAAAAATAAAGAAACCATATATAAATGTATGAATTGTGTTTTTTAACAAAAAATAAGACAACATATATATTGTTTGGCGATTTGATTTTCCAATTTACAATATATTTTAAACATCCTTCCTTGTCATTCTTGTTAACAATTGCCTATCAACAGGCATTTGCATCATTTCCAATTTTGAAATTATAAGCAATGAACATCTGTATGTGTGCATCTTTGTACACATGGGTGAATATTTCATTTATTTTTTTATGTTAATTAATTTATTTTTTAAAGTTTATTTAGTTATTTTGAGAGAGAGAGTGTACTTGCATGCAAGTCGGGGAGGGGCAGAGAGAGAGGGAGAGAGAGAGAATCTTAAGCAGGCTCCCCACATTGGGTTTGATCTCATGACCATGCGATCATGACCTGAGCCCAAATCAAGAGTTGGATGCTTAACTGACTGAGCCACCCAGGCACCCCATTACATGGGTGAATATTTTTAATTTTTTTTTTAACATTTATTCATCTTTGGGAGACAAAGAGAGAGCATGAGTAGGGGAAGAGCAGAGAAAGAAGGAGACACAGAATCTGAAGCAGACTCCAGGCTCTGAGCTGTCAGCACAGAGCCCAATGCGGGGCTCAAACCCATGAATCATGAGGTCATGACCTGAGCCGAAGTCAGACGCTCAACTGACTGAGCCACCCGGGTGCCCCACAGGTGAATATTTTAAAGGATAGATTTCTAAAAGTAGAATAATTCAGTCAAAGACTTCAATTTTTTATATTGGTGAAGTCATCCGAAAGTTTATACTAGAGTTTCTTAATCTTGATTCTATTGACATTTGGGTTGAATAAGTCTTCGCTCTAGGGCTGTACCAGACATTGTAGAGTGTTGATTAGCATCTCTGGTCTCTGCCCATTATATGCCAGTAGCAACTTCCTGCTGTGACAACCAAAAAATGTCTCTAGACAATGCCAAATGTCCCCTGAGGGCAAAATCACTTTGGGTTGAGAATCACCGCCCTGGACATTTGTTTTCTTTTATTTTCCTTTTATTTCTCTTTTTCCCTATTCCCCTTCCAACAACTTCTCATATGATCCTTCCTTCATGAAGGAAAAGTACTTAAAGGAACTTGTGATTCAGTATATATCACCTGTGAGATAATAGAAAAAATATATGTTAGTCTCCTCCACCACCCATTCCTGGCACAGAGCTCCTGAAGCTCCCATAATTTCTTAATAATAAGAGTACTAGGAGCATCTTTTGTTCTCATATTTGTCCTTGACCCCTTCCCTGACACGGGGCTCTTAAAACCTTTGTAAATTCTTAAGTGATAAAGAGAAAGTGGAGCATATTTTGGTCTATTGAGATAACCCTGGGTGGGCTTCTGGGTGGGAGCTGGTCACCAGAAAGACCAAGCCATGATTAGAAGCTTGGGATTTTCAGCCCATTCCTCAACCTTTAGAGAAGGTAAAGGGGCTAGAAACCAATAATTAATACTTAATTATGCCTGTGGGGGGAAGCCTCCATAAACTCCCAATAGTGTGGAGTTCAAAGAATTTCTGGTTGGTGAACACATTCACACCAGGAGTGTGACACACACCCCAACTCCATAAGAACAAAACCTGCTTTCAGAACCCTCCCAGACCTCCCTCTATGTAGTTTGGTCTGGCTGTTCATTCACTTGTCTCCTTCATCGTATCCTTAATAAACTGGTAAACATGTTTCCCTGAGTTTTGTGAACTACTCTAAGAAATTAATTGAAACCAAGGAGGCGGTTGTGGGAACCTCAGATTTGTAGTCAAATTGGACAGAAACTGAGGGTAACCTGGAGACCTATTACTTGTGATTGGCATCGAAGTAAGGCAGGAGCAGCCTTGAGGGCCCAAGCCCTCTTAACCTGTGGAATTGGACACTATCTCCAGGTAGATAGGGTTAGAATTGAGTTAAATTGTAGGACCCCAAGCTGGTGTTGCAGAGAATTGCTTGTTGTGAAGAAAAACCTTCATGCATCTGGGGACCAGAAGTGTCCGAGTGAAGTGTTGTGAATGTTTTGTATGTGAAGGGTAAAGGAGACACATAAGAAAGACACAAGAGGAGGAAAGAACTGGCTTTTCCATATACAAGAGGGAAAAACTGAGGTTGTTCTAAGATATCACCCCCCTGTTATTGAGACAAGGAAACTGAAGGGACTCCATGAAAAAAAAGCTGATTTAAAAATTTTTTTTTAATGTTTATTTATTTTTTTTGAGAGAGAGAGAGAGAGAGAGAGAGAGAGGGAGAGAGAGGGCAAGTGGGGGAGGGGCAGAGAGAGAGGGAGGCACAGAATCCAAAGAGGGTCCAGGCTCTGAGCTGTTAGCACAGAGCCCGATTCGGGGCTTGAACTCACAAACTGTGAGATTATGACCCGAGCCAAAGTTGGATACTTAACTGACTGAGTAACCCATGTGCCCCCCAAAAGCTGTTTTTTAACTCCTTTTCCTGCTTCTATTCTTGCTAGGACCTGCACTCCCACCCTGCATCAGGGCTTATGGTACAAACAATGTATGCCCTCCTTGTAAAGGTCAAGGACTTAATGAGTTCTTTGGAGTCTTGCGGCACAATGGATAATATCTAAGGAGTGACCGAGTGGGCAGTCATGTAGGTTTTCCAAGAACACTGACTCCAGACACCACTAACTCCTGACACCGAGACCCCTGGCTCCAGGGACATAAGTGACTTATGGAGGACACCTGAGCACCGGCCTTGTTTTGACCGGTTCATGGATGCCTGAGAGGATAGTACATCAGACCATCATCCCCAAACCCCAGATTGGGAGCAAAGACAAGACTCATTCTTCTTTCCTTTTTTTTTTTTTTTAATTTTTTTTTTTAATGTGTATTCATCTTTGAGAGAGAGAGAGAGAGAGACAGAATGTGAGTGGGTAAGAGGCAGAGAGACAGGGAGACACAGAATGGGAAGCAGGCTCCAGGCTCTGAGCTGTCAGCACAGAGCCTGATGTGCGGCTTGAACCCACGAACTGTGAAATCAAGACCTGAGCTGAAGTCGGACGCTTAACTGACTGAGCCACCCAGGCGCCCCTCATTCTTCTTCCCTTTTGGAATCTCCCAGATGCTCTGTCTGCATCAGCACTCTCTATATCTTCAATAAACTCTGATCTCACTTCCTGCTGGCTTGAGTTTGATTTCTATCCTGCATAAAGCCAAGGATCCTCTTGGCTGGTCCTGCAAGACCCCCTCTGGGTCCTCAAACCCAGACAGCTTGTATCACTATGGGCTGAATTGTATGCCCCTCCCAACAAAATTCATATGTTAAAGTCCTAACCTCTAGTACCTCAGGATATGATATTTGGAGATAGTCTTTAAAGGGGTAACTAAGTTAAAAGGAGATCATTAAAGTAGACCCTAATCTAATATGACTGGTGTCCTTTACAAGACAAGGTGCCTTTCACAAAACAAGGAACAAGGTCACAGAAACCAGCTCCGTCAATACACTGACCTCAGACTTCCAGTCTCCAGAACTATGAGAAAATAAACTTCTTTTGTTTAAGCCATCAAGTCTGTAGTACTTTGTTATGACAGACCTAGCAAACTAATACACCTTCCAGTGTATTTGAATTTTATTTATTTATTTTTTTGTTTATTTAGTTTGAGAGAGAGCAAGTGCAAACACTCAAGTGGGAGAGAGGGAGAGGGTGAGGGAGACAGAATCCCAAGCAGGCTCCATGCCATCAGCACAGAGCCCGATGTGGGGCCCGAACTCACAAACTATGAGATCATGCCCTGAGTCAAAATCAAGAGTCAGCCACTTAACTGACTGAGCCACCCAGGTGCCCTAACTTAACTTGTTTTCTATAGCAACTTCTCCGATAAGCAATTATTAATTTCTATAATCTGAATGTCAAGTTCCTTTGATTTTCAAAAAATTTTTAAGCTTATTTATTTATTTTTGAGAGAGAGGGAGAGAGAGAGAGAGGCAGAGCAAGTGGGGGAGGGGCAGAGAGAGAGGGACAGCGAGGATCCCAAGCAGGGCCTGCACTGTCAGCACAGAGCCCAACGAGGGGCTCAAACTCACGAACTTCGAGATCATGACCTGAGCCGAAATCAAGAATTGGACTCTTAACCAACTGAGCCACGCAGGGGCATCTCTCTTTTTTGAAAGAGAATTCTATTGATTCAAAAAAACCAGAAAAGCAAGACAAACAATGACTGGAGATCGCAAAAAATGAGATGAGTTTGGGAAAGTAAAGTTTGTTGCTTAAAAAACACTGTATTTTTAATTGCACAAGGATGTTGTAACAGCACTCTAGCTGATCTTAAGAGTTAACTAGCTTCAAGTTAACACACTCCTTGCTTGCTGGAGATGAAGGACCTTCATCTGTAACAGAACCAATTTGCTTTCTTTGAGATTTGCTGGCCACTGGTCTTGTGGAATAGAGGACCACAACGTTCCCAGACCACAGAAGCCAGCAAGTCTGTTTGAAGTCCCCTTAGCTTTCTGATTAGCTCAGATACCTCTTAGCAACATGTTTTTCATTTTTAAGGTCACACAAATGACTTTACTGACCTCTTTGCACATATGTAGACCTTGTCCTCCTTTGCAGAAAGAACAGACTATTCTTGCACAACCCTTGGGTACCAAGGAACCAGAACTTGTTGCACAACCTCTGAGTAGTACCAAGATGACTGAGGCTGGCATCATGGGAGTCTGCAGCGGGCGCCTGCTGGCTCATGATCTTTCGCTCGCGAATGCGCACGCGCGCGCGCACACACACACACACACACACACACACACACACACACACACACACACACAATTCTGGAACAGGCAGAAACCTGGGAGTTCTCCTTTGGACAAGAGTCTGCCTTCTCCCTAGATGGCCAGACTCCTGAATAAAGCTCATATTCCTTTTCAGTCAAAACTTATCTATCGTCTTTTGAGCATTTGCCTTTCAAGTGACCGGCAGCTGAACTTGTGTTTCATTAACAGTATGCTTTATGTGGAAAACCCAGAACATACAAACAACCAAAGAAGATAAAAATCACCTGAACCCCACTATACAAAGGTAATCACGTTTAAAAAAAAAATTTTTTTTTAATGTTTATTTATTTTTGAGAGAGAGAGACAGAGAGTAATCAGGGTAGGGGCAGAAAGAGAGGGAGCCACAGAATCTGAAGCAGGCTCCAGGTTCTGAGCTGTCAGCACAGAGCCCAATGCGGAACTCAAATTCACAGACCGTGAGATCATGACCTGAGCTGAAGTGGGACACTCAACCGAGTGAGCCACCTAGGCGCCCCCAAAGGTAATCACTGTTACATATTGTGGTGCAAACACACCAAAACTTTCTTTAGTAGCATGTTTTCTTTGAAATAAACAACAGGCCCCAATGGAGTCACTTTTGCTAAACCCCATCAAGACTCAACATTTAAACCTAACTGCACTTCCAGCCTCTCCCAACAGTGGAACTTTAAACCAGTCTGGAATTTCCAGATCTGCACCACTAAGGTAATCCGTATGATAAGACCCTTTGTCTTCCCCTATGGGAAGGTAACCTCCACTGAAATATCCCATTCTTTTAACTTCTTTGTCCCACCCTCTTTCTGCCTATAAAATGCCTGCCATTTTGTACAACTTGGAGCTCCTTTTTACTTGCTGGATGGGATGCTTCCTAATTCATAAATTTGTTGAATAAAGCCAATTAGATCTGAAAACTTACTCAAATGTTGCTTTTTAACAGTATGTATGCATATATGGATAGGTGAATATACACATACACATCACACATACATAAATGTCCCCCCACATGGGATCCTACTGCAATGCTTGTTGTGTCTGCTTCTTTTCCCACCCAATGATACATTAAGAACATTATTCCATGTCATTCAATTATATTTCTGAAGATGGTTATTAACATCTGCTTTTATAGTGAGAACTAAGTAGCATTACAGGAAAAGTGATGAAATTTTTAAAAAGTCAGGCTCCAAGAGATGTCTCTCAGTCACAAGGGAAACTAGAAGACAGATAGCAACAACATTCTTTGCGGAAATCACAAAATGTTGAAAAAGCAAAGGATGAGGTCACAGGACACACTGAGAGGAGATGTTTGTACCGGATGTGGAAAATATAAATTTAGAGCTCTCCTCTAGCTGAATTTCTTTCCAAGCTTTGTGAGCCCAGAAGCACAGCCCATCCCCCTAGTTCACTGCAGGATGTATCCCTAGTCTACTGAAAACTATTCCCTTTGAAAAGGTAGTTAAATCTCCCAGTGACAAACTAAACTACCTTCTTCAACATTTCCCCAGGGATCTGATATTTTGGCCTTGCCAGCACACACAACCTGTGTGTCAATTAAGAAGAGGGATCCCCTTCCTGCTGTCCCTTCTTCTGTACACTGAAGCCCTAAACTAGACACAGGACTTGGGAGGATATGATACTGCCCCCCTGCCACCCGCCCCAGCTCATACTTTGACCCTTGGTCTAATAACTGCAGAGTAGTGCCTTACACAATGGCCTTGTCTGATATGGTCCCTGTAGATTTACTTAAACTTCCATGGAACATATGCAAAAATAATCTTAATCTCCCCATCCCAGCTGTCACTTTGCCCAATTCAAGAACTTCCTGTCTTATCCCACTCCAAGTTCCTCCAAACCAGGCCAAGGGCACACAAGCCATGTTATAGGGCTTTGCTCCATAATAATAAATTATTATTATAGCTACCATTTTTTAAGTGTTTAGTTCTGTACCAGACCCTGTGCTAAATGCCTTATATGCATTATTTTATCTTCACAACTCAATGAAGAAGTAAGTTTAATTATTATTCCCATTTTACAGATAAGATTGCTGAGACCTGAGAGAGTAACTTGACTGGGCTAATAATGCCACAGATACTAATGAGTGACAAGGAATCAATTCTGGTTGGTCTGTTTCCCACAAACATTTCCCGTGCACCTCTTGTATGAAAGGCAGTTTGCTAAAAGCAAGAGAAAAAGGCATAAGGAAGACCTTTCCTTGAAATCCCACCATCTTTGAAAGAGTTTACAGTTTAGGAAGTTTAGGAAGGAATATGACAAGCACATGATATACCAATACAAGGCACAAGGTGCTAAGCTCGTGCAAAAGGGTCAAAGTTCTCTTAGAGAGATGGGAGAGCCTTTGGGGAGGAGATGGAATATGAAATGGGCTTTAATAAGGGTTTTCGCAAAAGATGTTTGGAGGACAGTATTTGGGGGAAACAGCATGAGTAAAGGTATGGAGAACATAGGCAAGGAACAATAAATAGTTTAACTTACAGAAGTAGAGCTTGGGAGAGTTGTGGCTGATAAAGCTGTAGCATTACAGGACTTCAGTACCTAGCTAAGGAACTTGGATTGGTGGATGGAATACCAGCTGGGTTTTGAGTGGGGTGATGGCAAGTCTGGGAATACAAACCTGAGAAAATTAATGTTGTAGCTACCTGTGTTATAAATTAGCACAGGGAGAGGTCAAAGATAGAGATCAGTTGGGAGACTACTTATAATAGACCAGGAATTCTTGGTCTCAGCACTATTGACTTTTGGGTCAGATAATTATCTGGGTGTGTGTGGGGGGGTGTTCTTTGCACTGTAGATGTTTAGCAGCATCTCTGGCCTCTATTCACTATATATTATAACATTCCACCCCACCCCCAATTGAGGCAAAATCGCCCCCATTGTGGGCCACTGTAATAGACCATATTACAGGCAGAAATTTTAAAAGGTGGATGTGACACATGGGCAAGGGTAAAACCTAAAAGCTTTGGTAAGTGTTTGGAGTCCAGAGGACTGGGGATCAAATAGAACCAGTGAAAAGGCCCTATAGGCCATGTAGTCTAACATACTCCTAATTGCTTGCAACACTAAACTCTTTAGGACAATTTGGTAAACCCTTTTGAAGGTAGTTTGGTAAAACCTTCTAACAATAACAAAAACTATCTTGCCTTTTGGCCCAGCAATTCAATTCCTGGAAATTTATCTTAAATGATTCAAATGAAGACACAGAATCTTTGTGTACAAAGCAATAATACTTACATGGAATAGTGACCATGCCGTTCTCAACAATTGCACCCTCATACCTACCACATTGTACAGTGCCTGCTAAATGAGAGGCTCAGATTTAAGAAGTCAATTTAAGATTCAGATGTGTGATCCAAAACTCTGGAGAAGTCGTAGCTAATGAAACAAAATCCCAGATGGGATGAAAAAGGCAGATATCAAGAATCCAAGTATAAAAGCTCATAACTTTCTTTTTTAACTTCTTTCTCATATCATAGAGAGGGAAATGACTGGAATTTTGTCTATCCGTGCTTTTTTTTTTTTTTTTTTTTTTCTAATTTGAGGTTGTGTCAAGGAGGGATTTGAACTCACAACCCCTAGATCAAGTCATATGCTCTACCAAATGAGTCAGCCAGGCTCCCCCCACCCTCCACAGTTACTGAGATTGTGTATTGGCCAAAGGAGAAGGGAAGTTACTGCGTAAATCAATGACGTCATCTGCTCAGAAAGACGACCCGGTGCGCCCCCCATCCCCACTCCGGTTTGAAATTTGCCTGAGGAATCTCGCTCTTTGCCCGAGGACATTCCTTGAAAATAAGAATTTCGAGACTTCCCGTGCAAAGTTGCTGGGAAACACGCTGTTCGGGAATGAGGACGTCCTGGGGCACACTCCAATATACAGAGATTAAAGAGTTCCCGGCAATTTGGTTTTTAAATTGCCCTGCAAACGTGAAATCCTTGCTGATCTGGCAGCTACTCCGCTATGGTGGTGAGAGACAGACTACCAGCCGGGCGAGAGGGAGGCGCCGGGCGGAAGAATGGCAGGCGTGGCCAATCCGGAGGCGGCTAGAGGCCGCGCCCCTTCCCAGAGTGCCCCGCAGCCGCTCCCCGCGAGATCTCTTTTCTAGCCAGCCCTGGCCCGGCTCAGAAGGTGCTCCCACCATGGATGGGCTTCGGGCTAGCGCAGGGCTGTTGAGGCGCGGGCGGTTGAGACGCCGGCGCCAGCCGCAGCCACACAGCGGGTCGGTCCTGGCCCTGCCCTTAAGGCCCAGGAAGATCCGAAGGCAGCTGAGGAGAAGCGTGGCGTCCCGCATGGCCGCACTGAGGGCCCAGACACTGCCGAGCGAGGACTCGGAGGACTCGAGGGTGGAGTCGACGGTCGACGATCCTGGAGACCCGCTGGCTGGTGGGGCAGCGACCATCCCGGATGCGGCCCGGCGAGAGCCGTACGGTCACCTGGGGCCTGCAGAGCTGCTGGAGGCCTCGCCCGCGTCCCGCTCCCTGCAGACCCCCCGCGCGCTGGTGGAGGCGCAGACCCCGCCGGCCCGCCTGGTGGAGGCGCAGACCCCGCCGGCCCGCCTGGTGGAGGCGCCCGCCCTGCCCGCGCGCCTAGTGCCGGCTCCCGCGCCTCCCGCGCGCCTGGTGGAGGTGCCCGCTGCGCCGGCGCGCGTGGTGGAGACCTCGGCGCTGCTGTGCCCTGCCCAGCACTTGGCGGCCGCCCCGCCATCCGTGGCCCCCGCAACGCTGTCGGGGCCGCAGGTGGATAGCACCGGCGGGGAGTTGGCCTGGGACTCGCCGCTGCAGCGCGTCCTGGCGGAGCTGAACCGCATCCCCAGCAGCCGGCGGCGGGCCGCGCGCCTCTTTGAGTGGCTCATCTCGCCCATGCCGCCCGACCATTTCTACCGGCGCCTGTGGGAGCGGGAGGCGGTGCTGGTGCGGCGGCAGGACCACGCCTACTATCAGGGGCTTTTCTCCACCGCAGACTTGGACTCCATGCTGCGCCACGAGGAGGTGCAGTTCGGGCAGCACCTGGATGCTGCTCGGTACGTCAACGGGCGGCGCGAGACCCTGAACCCCCCCGGCCGCGCGCTGCCTGCCGCCGCCTGGGCCCTGTACCAGGCCGGCTGCTCCCTGCGCCTCCTCTGTCCGCAGGCTTTCTCGACCACAGTGTGGCAGTTTTTGGCCGTGCTCCAAGAGCAGTTTGGTAGCATGGCAGGCTCCAACGTTTACCTCACGCCCCCCAATTCGCAGGGCTTTGCCCCCCACTACGACGACATCGAGGCTTTTGTGCTGCAGCTGGAGGGTAGGAAACTCTGGCGTGTGTACCGACCCCGGGTACCGACCGAGGAGCTGGCCCTGACATCCAGTCCCAACTTCAGCCAGGACGACCTCGGTGAGCCGGTGCTGCAGACTGTGCTGGAACCTGGAGATTTGCTCTACTTTCCTCGGGGCTTCATTCACCAAGCCGAATGCCAGGATGGAGTGCACTCTCTGCACCTCACCTTGTCCACGTACCAGCGCAATACCTGGGGCGACTTCCTGGAGGCCGTCCTGCCCCTGGCAGTGCAGGCTGCCATGGAAGAAAATGTGGAGTTCCGAAGGGGTCTTCCCCGAGATTTCATGGATTACATGGGGGCCCAGCACTCAGATTCCAAGGATCCACGAAGAACCGCTTTTATGGAGAAGGTGCGAGTCTTGGTTGCCCGCTTGGGACACTTTGCCCCTGTCGATGCTGTGGCTGACCAGCGAGCCAAAGACTTCATCCACGACTCTCTGCCCCCTGTGCTGACTGATAGGGAGAGGGCACTAAGTGTTTATGGGCTCCCAATTCGCTGGGAGGCTGGAGAACCTGTTAACGTGGGGGCCCAGTTGACAACAGAAACCGAAGTGCACATGCTTCAGGATGGGATAGCTCGGCTGGTGGGTGAGGGAGGCCATTTGTTTCTCTATTATACAGTGGAGAACTCCCGTGTTTATCATCTGGAAGAGCCTAAGTGCTTGGAGATATACCCACAGCAAGCTGATGCCATGGAACTTTTGCTCCGCTCCTACCCAGAGTTTGTGAGAGTAGGGGACCTGCCCTGTGACACGGTGGAGGACCAGCTTTCCTTAGCGACCATGTTATATGACAAGGGGCTGCTGCTCACCAAGATGCCTCTAACCTGAACTAGTTTCTTCGTGATTGTTGGAAGCAAGACAGTGGTGATTCTCTCTTAGCCACCATTACCATCTTTTTGGCAGGGGGGTGGGGTAGGAGGGACTCATGTTCTTACCTTGATAACCATTTACCTTTATGACTGCTCACATTTACCTTTATGACTGCTTTAATGTCACAAATTTCAGATGGTTTTCCAGGAATCACCACTTCATCTAGGCACAAAAGTAAAAGCAGAAGTTGGAGGTGGAAAGAAGGAGCAATTTTTGCAGAAGTAACTTTGATCCCTGATCATTTCAGAGCACCAGCTTCATCACCCTCAGGCTTCAGCGTACTGTGTAGCACTTGCTGTGTCATTCTGCTTGAGACATTAGAAGTTTTTATTTGGAATTTGCATCCTTCATTTGAGTTCTCTTCAGTTTGGGGGGAGGGTTGGGGTCAGTATCTTGTTTGCTACTGTGAGTTTGTATGAATGTTAGAAAAGTTATTAATTAAAGTGCCAAAGAATGTTTCTCCTTTTAAAGGCTAGATTATTATGAAGGAATTGGGTTGGGGGGTGGGAGATAGGAAAAATCTATAATGACTGATGTGAAAGGTAACTTGGGGTGGTTGTAGGATTCAGGCCAATTCTATAACTTTGGGGGTAATTTATTCATTTTAATCATGCTACTTGAACCCCAAACAGCACAATCCTATTGGAAAAGTTAAGAGTGCATTATGTTTTTGCTCCGTGCTTGCTTGCATCAGTGGCTGGCATTGCTCCCCAAGGGACAGCTTGTCACCTAGTTGTGCTATCATAGGCCTCAGTCAACCAACTTATAGCAAGCTGGCCATGAAGGGAGGCTGGTGTTCAAGTTACTTTCCACTCTCATTTTTTTCTGGCAGTTGGAAGAATCTTCCCCAAACCTGGAAAGTGAATATTTTCATGGTTGGTGGAAAAGAGCCTGGTGTACCAGAGAGAGCACTGGACTTGGAACCAGAAGACCTGGGTTTGGGGTGGTGGCTGGTAGGCAGCTGGCTGAATGATCTGAGGCTGCCGCTACACCTGGGCACACAGATTTTGTAAGTATATTTTGGTACAGCTTGATGTCTGCACTTCATTTAGGTTGTGTCTGGAACTTTCAGAGCCTATCACCATATCTGATAGGTGCAGTTATATATAAGGTTGAGAACTTTCTGAGGTCTTTTTTTTTAAGTTGGGAAAGCATGGATGTACATAAAATAAAAATGATAGCTCTCTCTCCAGTTCTACTTTCCAGAGGTAACTACTATTAAAAGTTAAACTCACAAGGCTTTGTTTGGATGCTTAATTGAACATACGGTAGTTTGTTTGTTTGTTTTTTGGTTTGTTTTATACTCTTGTTTTTCTAATCTGTCAGTTTTGGACCTAACTTTTCAAATCAGTTCAGTTAGAACTACCTCTTTTTTTCTTTTTTTTTTTTTAAGTGACAAAATAGCAAATAAAAACCAGGGGACAGACAGAAAAAAAAATAAAAGGACTAAAAGGATGGCAGCTAAGAAGGAAAGGTAGTAACCTTTCCTGACTCATCCTACCAGGCTCAAAACTAAACTCCCCAAACACCAGATCCCAGAAAAGGCTTGTTAAAGGAGTCACGTGATAGTACTCACCCCTAGGGAACCTACCCTGAAAAGTTTGTTGTAGAAAAGTATGGAGTTTCAATGGTTTATGCCCTTCCTTGGGCTGCCAGTAGACACGTTTTGCTTCCTCCTTCATTTTTCCTATGGCCCTCTCCATCCTGAATATTTTCTGTGTCAGCAAGTCCTTTTGGCTTAGTGTTTGAATCTAGATGAGAAGAAATGATGTTGAAAAAAACAATTGTATTAGGCTGCAAATCATCAAAAAGCATTAATAAAGTAATGTATTGTGCCTGTTGGTGTTAGGTGGTGGTACAATGCCTCAGAGCATTCTCTTCTGATGTTGGTTTTACACTTGTTAATGAGAAATTTACTTTAGCTTTTTGGGCATGATGAAAGGAACCTAAGAAATGCTTGCTTGATGTGAAGCTGGTTTTGTGAATTATATGAAGGAAGAATCTTACATTTTTAAAGTCTTTGTCCCTCTGTTTCTTCATCTCCTCTAACAACTCTGAAAAATTAGAACCACCTGTTGAACTAGAATGTTCTTTGGTAAAAGCCCAGATTAGGAGGTTGAAAAGGAAAATCTAGGGGTCTAGCTCTAGCCACTCATTCCATCTCTAGGTCTACTTGTAAAAAACAACTTGGGTTTAGTTGATGGTGGGCAGAAAATGGGAGGGGAAGGAAATATATTTCAGAAACAACAACCCTGATTTTGAGGGCTACTTGATAGGCTGATGCGGTGATTGTTTTTATTTTTTATTTTTTTTTACTAATAGGGTTTTATACTCTGATCTTGCATAGATGTTTTTGTATCTTCAGAAAATATGTATCTGAGGGGTTGTAGAAAGTATTTCTGTGATGGTGAAAAGGGTCTGAGGAACTCTTGAAAACATAGCTTGCACTTAACTACCCTGTTCTTGATCTCCTGAAACATTTCTTGGTTTCCTTCATTTTCTAAGTTGAGTATCTTCATGGCCTGGTGAATTTCCCTGAAAGATAAGAGGTACTTCTTAGATTGTTCTTATCCTCGTATCGGTGGAAAATACAGGAGTAGGAATCAGACAAGAATCCTAAATTCCAATCTTCACTGCATTTTGCTGAGCCTTATCTGCAAAACTGGTATGGTGCTTAGCTTATAGGGATGTTGGTGTAGTTTCTAGGAGGATATATTCGAAGATACTAATGGTACCATTTATTGAACACCTTAATGGTGGGTACTAAACATGTCATCTCTTTAATTATTACCACAGACCCATAAGGCAGATTTATAATCTGCATTTGGTAATAAAAAAACAGGCTCAGAAAGTTTAAGTAACTTACCCATGTTCACATTGCTAGTATATACCTGAGCCTGGGATTCAGACCCTGGTCTTTTTGACTCTAAAGCCTGTCATCACAGTAGGCACTTGATAAATGTTAGCTGGATAAATGAATAACTTAAAACCACCTGGAATGGAGAACAGGTATGTGAACTTCATCACCTATCTAATTTAGGCCAGTTTTTCTGTTACCCACTTAGATAGGTAGGTAGGTAGGTGGATGGCACAGGTGAGCCTGTGCTTTTACAGCCATTAGACAGCCTAGAAACGCAGGGATGTATTGTGTTAACAAGGATGGGAGAGTGGGCAGTATAAGAGGTCACGGCAGGAGTCAGGTTCAGAGCTTACTTTAGAACAGCCTCATGGTTCTCTAGGAGCAGCACATCTAGGAAGGTGTCCCTGACCCGGTCCCCTTGGAGGTTGAGGGCTAGGATGCTACGGCAAGCTTCTAGTCGTACACCTGGTGACTCTTCATAGTGGATGGCCCAGAGCAGGAGGTCTGTCAGCTGGGGACTCACTTGGCCAATCTGACCCAAAGCTGCAGACATTAGAGGGCAGTATGTATGTTCCACTGTCACTTAAGAGGGAGTTGGCTATATCCTAACATCCAGAAACGGCCTTATTAATAAATAGTAATAACACATAGACAGCTACCTGCTAAATTAAGTATTGCAAATCTTTAAGTATTTTGTTGGTATCTTTTTCTGGATGACAATTATCATTAGAATTTTAGGGATGGGTTAAAGTAGGACATTGTCTCCAAAGGATTCCTGTGGGGATGGGGAGGGAGGATCCATCCCATCTTTACCCATTACAATATGAAAATAAACTAATTTACTTATTTATCTAGGGATGAGATAATGGGGCGGATAACTCAGAACATTGGCCTCATCAAGTCAAGATGATGGGGAAAGGACACACAATTACTTCACAGGTTTACCTTGGGCAAAGATTGTCCAAGAGAGAAGCAATGCCAAAGATCCTTAAAAAGGAACCCTGGGAAAATTTGAGGGCAGGGTTTTAAGTCTGCAGCAGTCTTGAATCTGGTCTTTTACAGAGTCCTATAGTGGATACCTACTTAGAACTTAGTCCTAATTCTATTGGCAGGGACTGTCTTGTCAGCCCTTTGCCTTAACAAGTTTGACAGAGATCTAGACTTGGGATCTTTAACTGAAAATTAAAAAGAAGAAAATAGTCTTTAATTTCTCAGGCAAGAACTTCTGAGAAGGTGTAATCATCCCTTCAGCTACACCTTATCCCCTTCCTAGAGAGATTCTGGGGATCTTACTAGCATTTGGGAGGCTATTTGAAGTTGAAGAGCTGGGGCCACTCCTGTCATACCTTGAATGGCAAAGGCCTTGATTTTCCAGTAAGGATCTCTCTCTATCAGGTTCAAAAGGCATTCAAGGACCTGGGATGAATAAAAGGGCAGTGTTGAGTGGAGAGGACCAGAGGAAAAGTGAACCAGAGACAGGGACCCCTCTTATCTCTAAAATGTGCTATAATTGGGCACCTGGGTGGCTCAAGTTCAGTGTCTGACTCTTGCTTTCAGCCCAGGTCATGATCCCAGGGTCATGGGATCGAGCCCCACATCGGGTATGCACTGAGTGTGGAGCCTGTGTGAGATTCTCTCTCTCCCTCTGCCCCTCCCCCTTGCTCACATGCACACGCTTTCTCTCGCAAATAAAAAATGCTCTACAACTGAAAAATGGGCTTCTGTCAATTCTAGTGACAAATGAGCTAGAGGCTGAAGCACTGGTCTACACACACAGTGCAGTAGCTGAATTATCGCTTATCTAGATTTTCCTCCACTCACAGTTCTGTGGTCATATAGGCTTCTTTAGAACACCTTGAATCAGGTTTCCCCCTAATAATTAGGGATTATAACTCCATTCACTGGAGTTGATCATAAAGCCCATAACTGAGGTGAGAACAGGATTCAGGGATGTGCTCAAGAGTTAAGTCTGGGCTGGCTGGGAGCAAAATGTGGTTCTAACTGATTGATGTGGCCAGTCTACCCCCTAACCTTCCAGTTTCTGATCTTTCGTTCTGTGTCCCCACAGAATGGTGAGTGTAGTATGCACAACAAGGGAAGCTCAGGTAATGCACTCTTCAGGTTAATCAGGTAAGATGGCAACATGTT
The DNA here is from genome assembly GCF_018350215.1 of Panthera leo. NCBI lineage: Eukaryota > Metazoa > Chordata > Mammalia > Carnivora > Felidae > Panthera > Panthera leo. Next base: position 118,135,592 of record NC_056684.1, read on the forward strand.
TCTTTGACTCACCATCTTATCACGGATCTGCAGGGCACCTGCTGCCAAACAGGCTGCCCGCCGAACTACCATGAAGTCATCAGAGAAGCAATTCAGGAAACTTGGGAGAAGCTTGGCGGTCATGAGCTTGAGCCCACCAATAAGGGAGAGAGCTTCCACACGCTCCTGGATATTTCCTTGACTCAGCTTGACTCTATAAAGCATAAGTGCTTTTATTTTCTCTCTTTAAACTTTTGGCATCCCCACCACCAATGCCCTCAAGATAAAATCCAACCTCTGTAGGGTCTCCATTATCCATTCCCACCCTTTCCTAGTCAGCCTTATGCCTGTGAGGTTGAAGTTTCACTGGGTAGATACCTCCATTATTTACTTGGACCCCTATTACTAGCATATGCTAGGCACTAAACTATGTTGAATGACTGAATAAAGGAAACTTTCATGTACCTCTTGTTACAGTCTAGTTCTCTCCACTGCCCTCACACATGCCATCCTCATTTTGTGCATTTGGCTCCCAGCCTGGAAATGTCTTCCCTTCTCTTTGCCTATGTAGTCTTTTTTTAAAGTGGTTATTTATCTTTGAGAGAAACAGAGCAGGGGACGGGCAGAGAGAGGGGGAGGCAGAGGATATGAAGCAGGCTCTGTGCTGACAGCAGAGAGCCTGATGTGGGGCTCGAACTCATGAACAGCGAGATCATGCCCTGAGCTAAGTCAGACACTTAACTGACTGAGCCACTCAGGCGTCCCTTCCTGTGTAGTTTTCTTATCCATCCTCTCTGAAAGCTGACCTTACTAAGCATTTGTAAATTATGCCTGGCCTCTACAATCAGAATCATGTCATGCTTTTGAACCCTCAAACATCCAAAACAGTGCTTAACACCTAGTGGGCACTCAATTAATGATTCTTTCCTTAGGCACATTGTTAGTGTCCATAGGGACTGGTAATTTTTGTTTTTAAGATAATCCTGCAGTGGGACCTAATACAATGCCAAGCATACAAAGCAACTCAGCAGATGCTGGCTGACTGGATCCCAGGCTTCCTAAACACAAGAATAGAAAAGTTACTGTGTGCGTGTTAACTAGGTCTTACCTGATTGTGTCGTGCACCTCTTTCCCAAGGCTCATTTGCCCCAGAGCTCGGGCCGCTGCATGTCTCACTTCCTTATTCCAGTCACTCAGCATCAGCTGGATCAACTTATGTTTCATATCCTATAAAGAGGTATAATTTAGGTATAAAATAGCTGCCATTTATTGAATGTCAATTTTGTGCTTGGCTCTGTGCCAGGTGTTTTTACCCATCACTTAATCCTCCCAAACAGTCCAGTGAGGCAGATTACCATTTGCAGATGACAAAATAGTCTTAGGTTTACTTGCCCAAGGTTAACCTGTTGAATGCTAGAACCTGGACTCAGACCCAGTTTGCTAAGCTTAGGCTCTAAACCACTATGTTGGGGTCAATGTAATCTGTACTTGAAGGACTTAAAATGGGATGGTGATACATTAATAGGGTGACCAACTCATTCCACTATGCCTGGGATTTTTCCAGGTTTAGTACTAAAAGTCCTGTGTTCTGGACAAAGCATGACAGTTGACCTGTATATGTGACTATATCTACATATTAGTACTTCATTCAAAAGGGAAGAGACAGGGGCACCTGGGTGCCTTCAGTTGGTTAAGCATCCGACTCTTGATTTTGATTTCGGCTCAGGTCATGATCTCACAGTTGTGAGGCCCTGAGCTGGGTGTGGAGCCTGCTTGGGATTCTCCCTCCCCCCACATGACCTCTGCCTGCCTGCCCCTCTCTCCCTCCTTCTGTCTCTCTCTCTCCCCACTCCCTTCCTGACCTCCTCCCTCCCCCTCTCAAAAAAAGGAAGGGAAGAGACAAAGATTACTACAGTTGTAGTTCATGATTGTGTAAATGTGCCCAAGCTATTCTCCCTGTTTGAAACCTCTCTTTTAGGATTTAGCTCAAAAAGTATCTCTGAACTCTCCTCTGCCCTCTGCAAGCATAGGAAATCCCTGTAATGCTTTACAGTTGCTTCTGTTGTAGCTATTTATAACATTTATTAAGAAAAGACATGATATTTTTGCATCCCCAGTGCTGGCATAGTGGCTAGCATGTAGGATGTGGTCAGAAACTGCTTGCTTACTGAATGAGTGAAGGACCAATACACATAGTGCCTTTCTTCATTCCAGCAATCTGACGTGAAGTGCTCATTTTTATCTGGTCAGTCCCCTGCCTGCTCTGCATGCCTTTTTTACTTTTAGTTGGCAATCTTGAGTGCCAAGTTCTAAGGAGGTGAATGTGCAAATGAGTCAGATTTAAAATGGAGATTCTGAATGAGTTAGCCTGAAGTGACATTTTGCCCTTCTAACAAGCCCAGGTCATGCCTGTGATGCTGGTCAGCACTTTAGAGGAAGGGTACATGGCAGCTGGGGCAGAATTAACCCAGACTAAAACATTTTCAGGTGATTTTACTGAATTCTACCAGGTTTTGGGCTTTCCACTCAACATGCGAGGGTCCGAGGGTGGAAGGTGTTCACTTCTCATGGGTATGGCAGTGTTCTGGGCCATTTTGGAAGTGCTCAGTGTTATAAGGAAAAGATACAGTGCCACACAGGAAGAAGGGGATATCCCCATTTGGATAGCTGAAGATGTTTTCAAAAATAATGGCAAGAAGCAGGTCAAGTGAAAGCCCAAATGATGGTCAGGGTTTACCTTGCCTGGAAGTCCCTCTTCCGTTCTGTCCAAGTCTAGTCCATCTGTCCCACACTCCTTCCCAGAACTTAAACTGATAGATTCAGCCTACAATAATGTCTCTGAAAAATTTTAAGAGTGTATCTTACATTTATCACTTGTTCTTGAATCATTTGTGTGTTTAGTCTTATTTTAAGAGAGAAAGCAAGTGAGGAGGGACAGAGAGAGAGAGTGAGCATCCCAAGCAGGCTCCACACGGCTAGTACGGAGCCTGATGCGGGGCTCGAACCCACGAACTGTGAGATCATAACCTGAACGGAAACCAAAAGTCAGACGCTTAACTGACTGAGCCACCCAGGCGCCACAGTAGTGACTATGTTTTATACCTTCTTTACATGCTGAACACTCAGAGCCAACATAGACACTAGTATGGTTGGGTTGTTGGGTAGTTTAAGTCCATACTTCTCAAACGATTTGCTGAAGGACCAGTTGGGGGGGGGGGGGAGGGAGGTGTCACTGACTGATACTTAATGGTAGATTAATGTTAAGGCAATGTAAAAGTACTATAAAAGTTTCTAAATTCTCCTAGGTTGTTTTTTGTTTTTTTGCTTATTTGTGGGTAGATTACAGTTTGTGGTTTGCTACCATGCTAAGGAGCAGGTGGCTTGAGTCAAACATGGTGGCATATGAAGATAATCCTGGGTTAAGGACTAAGGTAGCAGTGTGAAGACAAAGACCTGCTTGGTAAGAATGGGATACTAAGCAGCAAAACATGGAAGGGCTCCCAGCCTCCTTTTGCTTAGACTTCTGTCCTGGAAACACAGCAGACTTACCAAACTGACATTTCCACTGATCCGCCCAAGAGCCTGGCAGGCCACAATCCGGTCCTTCCACTGGTGGCTGTTCAGCTCCACAGCAAGCATGGTGTGTATCAGGGTCTGAGGAATGGAAGACTTATGTGGATACTTATGATAACTTTGAGAGATGCTGGAGCCTTGAAGAAGTTCTATCCTAACATGGCATTCAGCATAATTAATGTCACAATTACATGAGATGCCCATCCCTCCAAAAAGGAAAGAGTAGTTTATAAGATACAGGGTACTTTTCTATCTGAGCCCCCTGACTTCTGGAATCATAAATCTGAGAACAAAATAGAGATTTAGTAACTTGAACAGAGACTCCTGGGGCCTTCTCTTTAACTATCTTTACTCTTAAAGTGATTTGTATATGCCTCAGTCTTTGTGAGTTTCACATCTCTACTGAAAGTAAACACACTTGTGGGCCTGTGCAGTTTTCAGTTCTAAACTTGTAGCAGAAGCAAATCCTACATATCACAACTCTTCTTGCAAACACAGAAACCATCTGCAACCTACTTTTCTCACCTTTCTCTCAGGTTGCAGGTGTCCCTATTCCTTGTATACACACCTGCATACCCCAGTTCACCCACATGCTTTTTCCAGCTTTATGTGGGAGATCGTCTTATTCAACCACCTGCATTTTCGATTCCTTACACGTGCTGACCTCAAAGACTCAATTGTTCCCCACAACTTGGTTTCTTTCTTTGACCCTGTAATGGACACATACTGTCTCCCCACTGAGATGGCTCAGGAGCATATAAGACTGTTGCTCAGTGTCCTCATTCTTCTTGTTAAACAGCTGCTGGAGGATCCTCTTAATCACGGGGTATGTGGCAGCACCTTCCAGAGCCAGGCACTGAGCTGCAGCCCAGCTGTCCACGCTGTTACCTGTCAGGTGGGGTAAAAAAAAATGGTGATCTGCTCTCCCACAGAGTGAACAGTCAGCCTTCAGCATTGGTACTCAAGGCTGTTGCCTGCTTGGTATCTCACTTCCTTGTGCCCCTCCCTGTGTAGAAGTCAACGCCTATATTTAAATGGATCACATCAAGGTTTTCAATATAGACTGAAAATCTTAACCTGAAAAGTCAAATCCTAAAAGGCTTTTACTGGGTAACAGCAACAAGGCTCTTACGACCTGGGTAAGAGATACAATTATTCATTCCACTAGAGATTGGGAAGGCTAGAGTGGAGGCTTTCTTAAGACGATGAATTAGGTTTTTGAAGGTCTATATGCAGAAGGCCAAACCAGTCAGCCAGTTGTCCTTGTCTGCTCAGGCCCCCAGGAAAGGAAGAAACACACTTTTTCAGAGAGGGGTCAGCCCCCTTGGGCAAATCACCTGACAACTTTTTGCTTTGTTATGTGGACAATGCCTGTAAGTTAATGTAGAGAATGGAAGCATGATGTGTTTGAACAGGGGTGATTTTTTTCTTTTAATTTTTAGAAAGTATTCTTTAGTATTTACATCTTTTCAATTAAAAGTAAATCTGTGGGGGCGTCTGGGTGGCTCAGTCAGTTAAGTGACTGACTTTGGCTCAGGTCATCATCTCACAGTTGGGTTTGAGCCCCACATCGGGCTCTGTGCTTACAGCTCAGAACCTGGAGCCTGCTTCAGATTCTGTGTTTCCCTGTCTCTCTCTCTCTCTCTCTCTCTCAAGAATAAACATTAAAAAAAAAAAAAAAAAAGTTAAATCTGTGGTGGGGTGCCTGAGTGGCTCAGTTGGTTAAGCATCTGACTTCGGCTCAGGTCATGATCTTGCAGTTTGTGAGTTCAAGCCCCACGTCGGGCTCTGTGCCGACAGCTCACAGCCTGGAGCCTGCTTTGGAGTCTATGTTTCCCTCTCTCTCTGCCCTTCTCCTGCTCATGCTCTCTGTCTCAAAAAATAAATAAACATGAAAAAAATTTAAAAAAATAAAAGGAAATCTGTGGTGAGGCTCCCAACTGGCTCAGTCCAAAGAGCATGTGACTCTTGATCTCGGAGTCCTGAGTTTGAGCCCTATGCTAGGTGTAGAGATTATATACATACATACATAAACACACAAACACAAACTTTTTTCCTTTTTTTTTTTTTTTTTAAGTTTATTTATTTTGACAGAGTGTGAAGTGGGGACCGGGGGTGGGAGGGGGGAGGGGATTGAGAGAGAAAGAGAGTCCCAAGCAGGCTCCATGCTGTCAGCAAAGAGCCCAACGCAGGGCTTGATCCCACAACCCTAGGATTGTGACCTGAACCAAAATCAATAGTCAGATGCTTAACTGACTGAGCCACCCAGGTGCCCCTAAACACAAACTTCTTTAAAAAGTAAATTTGTATGAAACGGGACATGGTTTCTAGGCAAATGCATCCATGAAATATTTAGGTACCACTAGGTGGCAATGTACCCATTTTGGAAAAGTACCCTAGGAATAGCTATCTCTGGATGTTCATAAACATAAACCCAAACCCTCTAATACAGTAGACATCACAAAGCATGATATTGGAGAAGAAAGGATCAGGAAAAGCTGATGGTGAGATGTCCTGTCTTTACCCCATATACCCAGGTCAGAAGTGACAAGGAGTTACTCACCCTTTAAAAGGGCAGTCCGCATGATGTCCCGGGCAAGGGGATTGTGTGACTGTATGGCATATTGGCATACTGCTGCTGCCATCCGCACATTGGCGTTTTTATCACAAAGAGCAGCTTCCAGGGCAGGCTGTAGAACCTCTGGCAAGTCCTTGATAGATGGGGCCTTCACGGTCTCTTTGTCTATGATCAAGAGAGACCCAGGTAAGAAGTGCTAGCCACGTTGATTTTCCCTGAAACACAGCTTCCTTCCCATAGCCACACAGTGGTCGGCCTCAGTCTCAGTTGCAGATGCTTACTGCTACTTAATAAGAGTTTAGCTGAGCCCCTGCAATGGGCAGGCTTTTATGGCTCACTTCTGTGCTGGGTATGCCAGTTCCCAATCCTTTATCATCTGGCCTCTAAAGAGTTGGATTCAAGCTGCAGAAGGTTTCTAGCCAGACGATGGTGACCTTCACCATTAGTTTTAGTGATGACAATCAACCTATTTACCACGTATATTTTTTGTATTTATAATAATAATAATAGCAATTATATTTAGGTAGTGCTTTGCCAATTACAGTGTTTTCATGTTATCCCATTCAACCTTCTAGCCCTCATTGACGTAGGCAAGGCAGGTATTAACTGTAGAGCCCACCTGAAATGTGAGTTATTTCAGGAGTCTTTTTAGGTTTAAACAGACTCACAAGACTTATAGGCCACACAAAGCACCAGTCTTCAGAAGAATATAAGATAGGAGCACAGTTTGCCAACAGGGTAGCAGCAGGCATTCCTTTTGGCCAGAATTCATGATGCAGTTTGTACAGCATTCCATACATCCTTCTGGGGACAAGTGCTATGTTCCACAGGAGTTAGTATGTCTTAGAACAACTCCATAGATATAATTCCAGGGTCCACAAAGGGTATGCCTGTTATTAAGTGACAGCATTCATGGAAGCCCAAAGGATGGTGCCCCTTTGAAGTATTTATATTTCATTTACAGTTTTTTCCAGTCCAAATGTGATTTATCAGAGTTTATTTTTATCATAAACAATGTTGCCTATAAAGATAGTTCCTATCCTGATCAGGTTATCTGGGCAACAGGTAGGCATTTTAACTAAAGTTCAAATTCTCAAGTAGAAGGGGAAGGGGCCTGTTAACCTTTCATCCACAGTTATCCTCATTTTAGAGATAAGAAATTTGAAATTCATATAGGCTAACTGACTTCCCAAGAAGAAACAGCTGGACCTGTGACGAGGAATTTTAAGATTTCTTATATGTCCAGTTTTATTACTGCTGTGGGCTACTCTGCCATTTGTTAAGAATAGGCTAGATGGAAACATGTATTTTAGGGGAATATGTAGAAGTAGAAGTCAAACGAGTATTTCAAGAAATAATGAGTAAGACAATTTTCTTTGAGAATGTATGGGGAAGAAACAAGACAAATCAATCTAGACACCAACATGTGAAAGGGATCAAATGGAAGACATAATTCGGAGCAGACAAAAGTGTTCTTTGTATGTATGTGGAAGATCTGGGGATAAGATTATAATAATCAGTTGCTGCCTACTGAAGGTTTTATCTGTGCCAGGCACTGAAAATACATCATCCATTTAATACCCAAGGAAATAAGTATACAATAAAAAATGTATATGTGGGGCACATGCAACTCTTGATCTTGGGGTCATGAGTTCAAGCCCACATGGGGCATAGAGCTTTTTAAAAAAAAGTATATGTGTGGAAGCATGTAGTGGGGCGAATGAACCAAGTCTGGGTAATGGGGCAGGGAAGACTCTTCAGAAGAGTTGATAGCTGAAAATTGAAGGACAAGTATAGAAGTTAATCAGGTAAAGAGAAATGAGTTTTCCAGCAGATTTAAAAACCGGTAGCAGAAATGCCCTTTATCTGGAACTTGGTAGATAGAAAGTAAGTGAAATGAAACTTTAAAAAACCTAACAACTTCGTAGAAATAAAATTAGTTCCTGCCATTAAGGAGTTCCTTGTCTGGTAGGAAAGGCAAAAAAGCAAACAGACTATTATGATAGACTAATAAATATTAGGACAGAATAATATTAGGATGCTACCAGCAGCAAAGAGGAAAAAGTGCCAGTCCAGGCTTCACATAAAATGTGAGGGCATTTGAGAAATAAGTCAGTTGGTTTTATGTCCTTTCAATAGCACTTTATCATTTGGGTCCTTCTGTGTTGTTAAACTGGCGCTTCAGCAGATTACAGTTCTGGCTGTTGTGGATGGGAAATGTTCCTTTTTCAGTGCTTATTACTACTAAGGAAAAAAGCTATTGACATTGCTTTCCCAAAAGATTAAGACCATTGGAAAAAATGGCTGTGTCCTTAGTTCATTTTATAAAGCTAGCAAAAACTAAAACTTAACAGAAGTAAACTACCAAATGTAATAAAACATTTTAAAATATTAACAAATCAGGACACCTAGGTGGCTCAGTCAGTAAAGTGTTGATCGACTCTTGATTTCAGTTCAGGTGATCTCATGGTTTGTGGGATCAAGCCCTGAGTCAGGCTCCACGCTGACCATGCAGAGCCTGCTTGGGATTCTCTCTCTCTCCTTTCTCTGACCCTCCCCTGCTTGTGCTCTCTCTTCTCTAAATAAACAAGCAAACAAATAAATAAAATATTAACAAATCAAACCCAGTGGAGTAATAAAAGAATAATATATCATGATCTGTTATAGTCTAACAAGAGAATTCATCGTGTGCACAAATTAAAGGAGAAAAAACTAGGAAATGGCTGATAAAATTCACTCATTTTTATAATAAGTAGAAAAGCCTACATGCATGTTGGCATATATTTGGAAAAGCACAAAGAAAGATGTGAAATGCCAAACTAACATTGGTGACTCGGGAGTGCCATGGGGTGGGACTAGGACTGGGAAGTGAGTCGGGGGAAGAGAATTCCCTCTTTTTATATTCATCTGTTGACTGATGAATATACAAAAAGGGAAGCAGAATGAGTAGAATCTATTGGTTATGGGAAGAATAAGGATTTGTCCAGGACTCCCAAGGCCCTGACTCAGCAAATAGATGTATTGTAGGGCTGCTGATTGAGATCTGGAAAGTGGGGAGGGGTCTATGGCGATTAGTTCAGTTTGGATTTCAGATGTGCTGTCAAAAGAAGTGCTAAAATAGAGTCAGGAGGGGAAAGTGAATTGTATGTGTGTGTGTGTGTGTGTGTGTATACACACATACATATATGTATGTATATTATACCACTGCCAACTACAGTTTCTTTTGATGACTACAATGTATACACACACACATATATATAATTTTTGGCTATTACAAATGGGATCTCTCAAGGTGGAACAATGTGGACTTCCATGAAACTGCTGAGTAAATAAAAGGTAATGAAATGTGATGTAAAAAGCACTGGACCATAAGTCGGGAATTTTAATTTCATCTCCGTTGATGATAAGCTGTGTGTATTCAGGCCAGTGTCTGGGCCTTGGTTTCCACATTTGTAAAATGATCTCAGATAAGGTTGAAGGTCTGCACCAGTTAACATTGTGGCTGTGTTGAGTTGCTTATATTCTCAAACAGTTCAATTCTGGCTCTGACCTGAGTCCCCTTGGCTGGTGGCAATCCGGGGCCTTTCTAAAGCAGCTGTAGCACATGTGATGATGGCTCGGATCCGAATGTCATCATGCATGTCCCCCAAGCCCCGCAGCAGGCCCTCTACTGTCTCATGGTGCCACTCAGTAACTATGCCACAGGGAGGGAAATGAGAAGAAAACCATCAGGTTAGAGTTAGTCTGCTTTCTCCTAGGACAATTCAAGCAAAACATTAGCTCAGACAAATAAAGGGCTCCAGGGTTCTTTGGGAAGTTACTTCTCTGATAATCCATGGGCCCTCTGGGGCAGTTCCCAAACACAACTTCACCCCCCCCATCCCATTTTATATTCTATCTCTGTTTAAATAGCTCTTCATTGTTACCATATGGAAAATAGGGGTGATAAAACATAGTGATTAAGGGTACTTTGTTGTCAAACATACCCAGTTTGGAATCACAGTTATTAGCTGTGTAACCTTGGATGAGTTACTTAACCTCTCTGAGCTTAATATTTCTCATTTGTAAAATGGGAATGATACTAGAACCTACCATGTTGAGCTACTTTGAGTATTAAATGAGTTAACTGGACAAAGTATTTAGCAATATGCCTGACAAGGGCTCAACTGTTAGTGGTTATTATGTTTCCCTGCCTTTGAGGGCTCTTCTATCTGGCTTTCAGGGTCTTCCTCACTTTATTGCTAACTTCTCTGCAAGCATCAAGTAGGTTTTTCTCAATCTCTTTCAACCCTTTTTTGTTTATCTAATCTAGTATATGTGATGGATTGCCTGTTTGTCCCACGCTAATTAAACTAGTCTCGCGTTTTGCAGGCCAGCAGCCCTGAGTCCTCAGGTCTTATAGCTTTACACAGTCCTTGCTAGGCCTTTACTCTGCCCTTAGGCACTCAGCCTTCTACGCCCATATCTCCAAAGGCAGAATGGATATATGAGAATCCCAGCCTCACATACACATTTTAGACTAGGGTTATTTATACCACAGCCAACTACAGTTTCTTTTGATTACTACATTTCCATTGCTTGGACAGCATATTTCGTCATTCCCTTCTTGCATCATTTATTGAGCATGAAGTTTCAGAGGTCATGAGACAGGCCCTGTCTGCGAAGAGTCCTCGATGTGGTGATAGTGAGTATACACAAATTTCTGAAGTCAAACCTGCCAATGCAAAGAGCCTATACGTCAACTATGATTGTGTAAAAGGCTCTTCTCTATTGTAAACTTGAGGCAACCAGATTTGTATGTTTCGCAAGGAATGGATTTTGAGAGATTGAGAAACTAGTCCAAGGTAAGAACTTCCTCCCTAAAATATATACTGCTATCTCTGGACCCACCCCCATCCCTTCACTTACTCAGAGCCCAGGCAGTCTTCCATTCCTGCAGCATCCGCTGCAGCACCACCAGTTCCCAAGTCATAGCCTTCTCTTGGGATTTTTCCTGCTTCTTCAGCCTCCTGGTCTTAATGGGCACATCCTCCTCATCCACCTGGAGCAGCAGATCCTTGACTGGGGTGGGCAGAGCAATCCAGCGCGGGACTCCTTGCACAGGCCTGCAGGCTGTTCATTAGGGCAGTGTGAGATAGTCTTACCCCAGTGCCCTAGACCCTGTGTTCCCAGCTAGCATTAAGGCGAAACAAAACTCTTGAGAGCAGACTTTCCCGTGATTATAGAGAGTTAGGAGAAGTCCTGATGGCAGACATGATAAAGCCATGCTGATGGAGGGGGTGGGGTAGGGGGGGATTGAGATCTGTGCAAACCTTTTTATAAGTTTAATCTTTACGAACATAAATATGTTTATATGTAATAAGATTTTCTCATAAAATCCAGTATCTGATATATTGCAGTTTAGGTAGAGTGTAATTGTCCATTCCTAGTTTATGAGGTTTTCTTTTTTTTTTTTTTTTTAAGTTTATTTTAGTAATCTCTACAACCAACATGGAACTCGATCTCATGACACTGAGATCAAGAGTCGCATGTTCTTCGCTGGAGCCAGCCAGGTGCTGGTTTTATGTTTCTTTTTAATGTTTTTAATTTGGGAGAAGGAACATTGCTACAAGCTGCTAAGTTTGAAAGGTTTTAGTATCTCTGACTTTTTCCTCATTCTGACCAATAACAGCTGGAAATTTGAGGACAGAAGAGCATATTATATAAATTTGGTTACATTTTCTAGACTTGGTGATCTCCCTGGTGTCAAATTCAGAAAGCCTCTTCCTAAGAAGAGCAGTTGTGTGGAGAAGGCAAAACAGATAAAAACTTTTCCAGATTACCAAATTCATTATCTGCTGCATCACTTATCAGTCTCATGCTCTAATCTGTCACTACCAATGGTTTGTGTTTCTTCCAAGATTTCATTCTAACACATTTAGATTTGTTCTGAATCCATTCTTCCCTTTGAGCAAGGAAGGCAGTACCATTTCTTTCTTCTAATGTAAAGAGTCTTGTGAGACTCGAGGGCAGTTTAGTTCAGATGCCCATACAGAGCATGCCCTCCGAATGGTTCTGCCGCAGGTTGGTCATACTGGAGGAGCTCAGTCACCCTGTTGAGGGCTGGCTTCCTTTCAGTATAGGGTGTGCAGCCAGAGTGGTAGAACCACATCCAGACAGGTCAGCTCCCAGGGAGTCGATACTTTGCCACATGACACTCCACCATTTCTTTCCTCTCAGCCTGCTTGAAATCCCTCCCAAGAAAGTGAGACATGGCTGGATTAGTTCCTTTCCTCCTCTGTCCCCCTGCTCAGGGAGTTAAAAAAGATGTGGTGAGAAAGTCTTGAATCTCTGGTATTTAACCTCCATGGGAATAAACATGCACAACTGCCAACACTAATTCTACTTCTGGTCCTTTAAGTTCTAGGCAGGCTAAAACACACCCATTAGCCACGTTCTATGTCAAAAGTCCTCTGAAGATGGGACGGCTGGGTGGTTCAGTTGGTTGGGTGTCTGACTCTTGATTTTGGTGCAGGTTGTGATCTTGTAGTTCGTGGGATGGAGCCCTGCATTGGGCTCTTCACTAATGGTGCAGAGCCTGCTTGGGATTTTCTCTCTCTTCTCTCTGCCCCTCCCCCATGCTCGCTCACTCCTCTCTCTCTCTCAAAATAAATAAATGTAAAAAAAAAAAAAAAAAAAGTCCTCTGAAGGGAGCACATGAAGAAACAACCTTGTGGCTTTCTGTGGTATAAAAGGCACAGTATGCTTTTTAGCAGAAACAAATGATGCCTCTTTGACTTTGTACCATAAGACCTATGCTTAATATATAAGAACTGTAGTGATCTTGTGGGCACACTAGAGTTTTATATCATGATTTGGGGGAAATTAAGGCTATATAGCAGTAAGTACACTTTGTATCTTGAGAATTTTTGTCATTTTAAAGAAATTATCTAAGTTTTTCAATTCAATCAAAATGGAGAGTAAAATAATCTACCCACATCTAACTCCAGGAATTTTCCTTTTTTTTTTTTTTTTTTCAGGTTCTCTCATACCTAGTATTTCCTGAGATAAGGAGTAAAATAGTTATAAGAAGGTGTATGTATATTACTATTCTGACTTGCCTTCTCCCAGAACAATTTCAAATACTATTTACTTAAAGTAGGCTCCACACCCAACGTGGGGCTTGAAACTCATGACCCTGAGATCAAGAGTTGCAGGCTCTACCAATGGAGCCAGCCAGGTGCCCCCAGTTTCAAACACTATTTAAAAAAAGAAGTTTTGGAAAGATTCCACAGCTTCTGTTCATTAAATATTCTGTGTTCTAGGGAAGAAGAGAGCAGGCATCTAGCACACTAGGGAAAAAATGCCTGTGAGGCAGGTGGTGAGGCATCTGAATGCAGCAGGGGGGTTTCTTTTTTTAATAACATCTTTGTGGTAGAATTCACATACTATAAAATTCATCCTTTTAAAATGTATACATTTCAGAGGTGCCTGGGTGGCTCAGTTGGTTAAGCATCTGACTTCAGCTCAGGTCATGATCTCACACCCTGTGAGTTCAAGCCCTGCATTGGGCTCTGTGCTGACAGTTCAGAGCCTGGAGCCTGCTTCAGATTCTGTGTCTCCCCCTCTGTCTGCCCCTCCCCTGCTCATGCTCTGTCTCTCTCTGTCTCAAAAATTAAAAAAAATATATATATATATTTAAAAAAATTAAATGTATACATTTCAGTGGTTTTTAATATATTCACAGAGTTGTACAACTATCACAACATCTAATTTTAGGATATTTTTATCCCCCCCAAAAAGAAACCCTGTGCCTATTCCTCGCTTCCCCCAGCAACCTGATCAACTTTCTGTCTCTGTGGATTCGCCTCTTTTCAGAGGGGAGGACATAAACAATCCAGTTGGCTTCTGGGAAGGTAGTATACTAATAATAAATCCTTGAGTTTGTATAGCACTTAATGGTTTACAAAATGCATTCACAAAGTCCCCTAAGTATCAATAAATATCACAAAAATCATTATTACAAAAGTGCCTTGCTGTAGGGACAATTAGTAGCTCTAATGAAGCTAGTGAAGCCCCAGAAGGTGATTTGCATAGACCCAATCAAAGGCTTTGTTGGGGTGCTTTCTCCACCGCTACCATTAGTTTCTGTTCGCCAGGAGGCCCATTGGAGCAGTGACACTGCAAAGAGAAGGGTCATGGGACATGGAAGCATAGTCCCTTGGAGGATGGGCACTTTTCGTTTCATAAGCTCATTTCCTAGCCATCTCTCTTCCCTCTCTCTCTCAGAATCAAGAATGATACTCTCTTTTTGAAGATTTTTTTAAGTAATCTCTACACCCAACGTGGGACTCTAACAACCCAGAGATCAAGAATTGCATGCTCTGGGTTCCTGGTGGCTTGGTTGAGTGTCTCACTCTTGATTCCAGCTCAAGTTATGACCCCAGGGTCATGGAATTGACCCCCCCTCCCCTCCCCCCCCGGCATTGGGCTCTGTGCTGAGCATGGTGCCTGCTTAAGATTCTCTCTTGGGATGCATGGGTGGTTCAGTTGGTTAAGTGTCTGACTCTTGATTTCAGCTCAGATCATGATCTCACGATTTGTAGGTTTGAGCCCCTAAGTCGGGCTCTGTGCTGATAGTGAGGAGCCTGCTTGTGATTCTCTCTCTCTCTCTCTCAAAATAAATAAACTTAAAAAAAAAAAAAGCTGTAAGAAACCTGTAGCAAAAACAAGAAAAAATTTTTGAAAAAGATTCTCCTCTTTCATGCTCTACCAACTGAGCCAGCCAGGCACCCCAAGAATGATATAAAACAAATTTAGAACAGAGGATGACCCTAGTACCTGAGGCAGGTATGGGTCTGAGAATGGAATGGGACGGTAGAGCCAGCCCAAAAGGACAGGACAGTGCTGGATCAAGGGTTCAATGTACTTCTCCTGGAAGTAAAGGAAGAAAATGGGACCTGCCTCATTAGTAATTACCAGCCCTAAATCTCTTGGTTACATCTAAATTTGACCTGATTTCAACTGAATGGATGTTCCACAAAGGTTCTTCCTAGTTACAGTTAGTGTTTTATAATTTTATGAGATGATTTTTAGTTGGCAGGAAGCGACTCCGCTACATGCTGGTGATGCCCAGCCTATAAAACAGGGTCCTTAAAGAAATAGCCACACTTCCCTCATCACCCCTATTATCCACTTCCCGCTTACGTGCTTCAGGAACTGGCTGGGAAGTCCACCTTTCTGGGGTTTCAGGGAAAACTTTGGAGAGCTGCTTCTTGTACCTATTGAAGTTTTCCAGGAAAATATGGTCTCTCTTTGCACCAATCTGGTGGATGACCTGGACTTTATCTGTGAACAGATAAATAAGGAGTCCTTAGTACCACCCTCCTTCCTGTCTTGCTGGGTTTTCAGTCACCAGGATCAGACCCAATTTCCTTTTGCTTTACTCTAAGCTCTTAGGACTTACGACTACCATGATGTGGGGGCATCCCTTGAAGGTGATTGTTGCTTGGAAATATGAGCTGGTGGCTTCATGGAGGCTTGAAACCAAAGCAGAACCTGTCTAACTTACAGGCATTGTCCCCTATTAAAAGTTAAGTACTAATAAAGGGAGATTTAATTCATTTCCTACCATTCATAAATACCTTCATCTGAATAATTCTGTTAAATGCTTTAGAAAGACTTTCAGTTGACAGTTTAGGAAGAAGATGGGGGCAAGGAAGAATAAACAGCTTGGAACATACAGACCTAGACCGTGTATCTTGGAAGCCCAAGCATCTAAAGGATAGCAAGATGGAAGGGGAAGGTAGTGGACATTTATTGAGCATGAGCCAAGAAGCATTATAGATGCTTTCTTGTCTGTACTTGAGGTGCATTTTTGTTAATATCATTTTACAAATAAGGTCCATAAGGCTCAGAGGGATTACATAACTTACTGAAGGTTAGTGGAAAGGTGCTAAGCCAGGCTCCACTAGACTCCAAATCCCACGATTTTTTTCTAACATAGCACCTCAATGGGGGATTATCTCAAAGGGAAAGAAAGAAGACAAGAGGTAGTTGTTCTCAGAGCCAAATCTGTTTACTTTATGACCCCACCCTCCACAGCCTCCTTAGTAACAGAAAGGGATAGAGAAAGGGGAAGAGGGAAAACAGTTTCGCCTGCACCAGATACCTGCCTGCCCCTCTCCCCCCCCCCCCAAAAAAAAAAAAAACCTGTGCTGGTAACTAGGGGATGTTGCCATGAACACCTTGGTCATCCAGAGCCTCTTGTCCACACTCATGACTGTTTCATCCCCTGGCTACTTTCCACCTCCCTGCTCCATGTCCACCCAGCCCCCAGCACGGCACCCCGGCTCTATTACCAAAGTATATTTCCTGTTCAAAGGTGTTGTCTGTGGAGTAAGCAAACTTTCCAGCTCGAGGATTCACCTGTCGAAAGTACCTCTGGTTCGGGGGCTGGCAGATGTTCTTTCCTTTGATACCCTCAGCAGTCTTATTGTTGCCAGGCATAGGTTCACCTGTCTGCACTTGAGGCAAGTAATTGGGCAATCTTAGCAGGAGGGAGAGAGGGAGAGAAGGGAAAGGTGGGAGATGGACCTCCTGCTTTCCATCAGACCCACAGCTCCTCTTTAAGCTCACCTCATACACACATGAGCATCTGGAAAACACCTATGTTTAACTATTCACTTTGCTCCCAAGATGCCCTATGAAGGTACCTATCAGCAGCCAACTTCCTCTTCCTCTAATAGAGCCACTCCTGTAGCCACTGGACAGTATGACAGAGTGGCCATGCTCCCAGCATTACCCTTCTTAAAAAAAAAAAACAAAGACAACAACAACATTGGTGCCCTTAGAGATTGCACTGACGTGGGGAAGGGAACCAATTCTATATTATTTCACTTCATTATGTATGTGCTTTTTTCATGCCTGTCCACCCCGTGAACATATAAGCTCCTTAAAGGTTCCAGATCTCTCGTTTACGTTGTATTCCCAGCACTTTGCAGAATACCTGGCAAGTAGTGGGAATGCAGTTTATATTTATCTAATAAATGGACAGATTAATGGATTCCCACTTACTTTTATTTCGCTTTTGGGAATCAGGGACATTAGACTAGCTTCAGTCTTCCATCTAGCTATAAATGAGAAGGAAGCAACCAGAAATATGCAGTAATCTTCCCTCAAATTGTTTAGTTCTCTGTCCTGCTGCCAGTTCGTTTTTGAGGCACTGACACATTGGCTCCTTAATTCAAAGCGAGGCAGGACCAAACCTTATTTTCCCCATGGATACATTTCTGGGAGCACCTGGATAGTAACTGGATCAGCAGAATCGCTCAGTCTGTTAGGAAAGGCCCAAAACCAATCCCTTTACAGGCAGTGGTTCTCAACTGGGGGTGACTTTGTCCCTTAAGGGGACATGTGTCAATGACTGGAGACCTCTCTGGTTGTCACAACTACAGAGTGTTACTGGCATCCGGTGGGGTGTTACTAAACATCTTACAAGGTATAAGGCAGACCCCCACAACAGGATTATCCAGTCCAGGATGTCAGTAGTGCCTAGGCTGTGAAACCTTACTTGAAGGAGATCTTAGAGAGTAAGTTGGCAGTGGAGAACTCCAAGAGGTTGATGGGACAGCACATTCTGAAATAAGGAATGTGAACTAACGCAGGAGTCCTGGAAGGGGAGCCAAGCATTCTCAAAGGTGTGCCAGAGGCCTCAGCCAGTCTACCTATAGTAAACAGGAAGCAGCAGCTCTGGCTTCTTTTTCTCCTGGATTGGCAGGGTAACACTTTGATCCTCAAATTCTGCTGTTTCTTCTTCTTCCAGCTGTTTCAAGAGCTCTAGGTCACTGGTGGAAGTAAGCTCATCCCGGATGTGGCTCCAGTCGTACTGCTGGTGCAGAAAGCTCTGCCACTTGTTGGGGGATACCCGAGACCTTAGGGGACGCTTGCTCTGGATCCATCGGGCAGTGCGCTTGTTTAGCTTTTCCAGCACGATGGCTTCCCAGGCTCTGGCCTCCTTCTCAGGAGGTGGAAGCCAGGCTTCCCTCACTTCCAGGTTCACATCTGGAGAAAGTGACAGACGTAGCACGTCCGGATCCCTGAAGGAATGAGGGATGACAGGGCAAGGTTTTTCCTGGACTACACTTGCTGGCTTTGATTCCTTCAGCTGCTTACGTTCAACAGAGCTTTCTGTCTTCACAGCCTGGGAGGTGACCCTTGCTGAGGGACCTGACGAACCCAAGAACTTGAAGCTGATAGGTTTCTCATATTGGGCCCTCCTGATCTGGGTAGGCTGCATGATGTGGTCTGCATTATAGAGATGGTCAAAGTTGTACTGGCTGAAAGGGATGCTGGAAAGCCCTCGCTGCCACACCACCTCCTCAGAGAAGGTAAGGTTTGTAGCAGCCTTTTTCAGATATTGGTTCTTGAGGTGCACACAGCGATGTGGGCTAAAGTGGTAGACTGGAGGTACACTGGAGACAGAGGCACATTCCTCCTTGTTCCTTGGTTTCGAAGGAGTAAAGATCATGCCCCATCCCAGCCGTGGGGGGAGTGACTGATGGAAATGGTGGGAAAGAAAGGTCTTTCCATGTTGGGTTCTGGTCATCCTTTCCCAGCAAAGGCTTCCTTCCATACTGCCTGGTCCAGATGCAGGGTTTGGAGGTGTGACCAGGTATCTGTTGAGGAGATGGGAGGAACTGATGAGAGCTCTAGGTCAGCAGAAATTGGTAGGCCATAGCAGTACAGAAAGGGAAGAAATGGGAAGACAGATAAGGGGAGCAGGGGTGGGTCCAAGTGGGGAGAAGCCACGTGAATTAGAAGAGGGACAAAAAAAAAAAGAAGAAATGGTGAACATTCTAAATATTCCTTGTATCAGCCCCTTGCTTCCAGTTCTGCCATTTGTTCTCAAATCTCAGCCCTTCATTTTGCCTCAAATATTGCTTTATGTATGTTCAAAAGGCTTATTTATAGCATAAAGTTCAGATACCTCAGCCTGGCATTCAGGGTTCTCCATGAGTGTGACCCCAGTTTATGACCTTGTCCGACTGTAACCTCTTGAGTCTCTTAGCTCATCTCCACCCATCGCTCCCTCCACAGAGTGGAGCTTCCTTCTGTGCCCGCTGTGTGTGTTAGCACACTCCATCCTTGACAAATTCTGTCCATTCTTCCAGGCCTAGGTCAGTTCCTACCTGCTCCACAACTTTCTTGACCTTATCCAGGCCTCCATGTCCCACACAAATTTATAAATCACTCCTACTCTGTACCAGTTTCTTATCTGCGTTTTTAGTTCCAGTATAGTTAACATACAGCGTTAGTTTCAGGTGTGCAATTCACTGATTCTGTACCAGTAATTTTAACTCTCAATCCTGTGACACCTCACATTGTTAAATATTCGGCTAACTGTACTGTCCAAGGATCAGGTCTTCTGTCTCTGCTGCCCTTCCAAATCCCCCGGTACTTTACCATCTTACTACACAGTCCTCACTGTTAAAGTGTCTAACAGCTACAGGGTATTTCACCAAGTAGGTAAATCACCTCCTCCTTAATTACTGGGGCAAGCTGTTTCCATGTTTTAGCTAGCTTACATTTACTGCTTTCTTAAAAATTTTCCTTCTGGGGTGCTTGAGTGGCTTGGTCAGTTAAGCGTCTCTGACTTTTGGTTTCAGCTCAGGCCATGATCTCACGGTTTTGTGAATTTGAGCCCCACGTTGGGCTCTATGCTGGCAGTGTGGAGCCTGCTTGGGATTCTCTCTCTTCCTCTCTCTCTGCCCCTCCCTGACTTGCATGGTCTCTGTCTCTCTCAAGGTAAATAAACTTCAAAAAAATTTTTTTTATTTTTTTATTTTTTTCCTTCTGGGGGCACCTGAGTGGCTCATTCAGTTAAGTGTTGGACTCGATTTTGGCTCAGGTCACGATCTCAGTTTTCACGAATTTGAACCCCACATCAGGCTCTGCGCTGACAGCGTAGAGCCTGCTTGGGATGCTCCCTCTCTTTCTGCCCCTCCCAGAAAAATAAATAAACAAACATTAAAAAAATTTTCCTTCTGAAGTCCTCCATCTAATAATGATAATTGACAATAATGGAGTACAGACGTACCTCAGAGATATTGTGGGTTTTTTTCCAGACCACTGCAGTCAAGCAAATATCATAATAAGAGTGGGTCTAATGGATTTTTTGGTTTCCCAAGTGCATGTAAAAGTTAAATTTTAATTGACTGAGTATGCAATAGCATTATGTTTAATAAACAACGTTCAGGGGCGCCTGGGTGGCTCAACTGGCGAGGCGTCTGACTTGGGCTCAGGTCATGATCTTATGGTTCATGAGTTTGAGCCCCGCATCGGGCTCTGCGCTGACAGAGCCTGCTTGGGATTCTCTCTGTTTCTGCCCTTCCCCCACTTGCTCTCTTTCTCTTTCTCTCTCTCAAAATAAATAAATAAACTTAAAAAAAATGTTCATACCTTAATTAAAAAATGCTAACCATCATCTGTGCTTTCAGTGAGTCATGATCAGAGATCACCATAACAAATACAATAATAATGAAAAAGTCTGGAGTATTTCAAGAATTACCAAAATGTGACACAGAAACACAGAGTAAACAAATGCTGTTGAAAAAAATGGAAGTGATAGACACAGGGTTGCCACAAACCTTCAATGTGTAAAAAATGCAATCTCTGTGAAGTGCATTAAGGTAAAGCACAATAAAATGAGGTGTGCCTGCAATTTGCTAAGGGCTTTACATGGGGAAGATATTACAGTCTTGAATGTGAATGGGAAGAAGTTGAGGCTCAGAGTGGTTAAGTAAATTGCTTCAGGTCACACAAGCCATAAGCAGAAGAGCCAGGTTTTAAACCTAGTTGCCAGATTCCAACTTAAGAGCACTTCACCTCCATGCCACATTGGCTTCCCAGGGCTTGATTGATGATGATGATTGATTGATTGATTATTTCTACTTTCTTCTGTGTATGAAATCTGACCTATTGGTGTACTTCTTTTTGTTAAGAGCCTGCTGTTATCTAGATGTCACTCAAATTAAGTCATACGTGATTAATATGACATCCCGCCAGGATTTTCTGCACATAAGACTGAATTTAGTTGTTCCATCTCTTCACAACCATGAAGGCAACATGGCCATGAGGGCACTGAGTATTTTAAAAGTTAATGTAAAAAAGTTATGGCAAGGTTAGAAGGTGGTCACAAGTGATACTTTTCCTGAAACAGTGCCTACTCTTACTGGTTGAAGATGAATTGTTAGATGAAAACAATATTGGGGCGCCTGGGTGGCACAGTCGGTTAAGTGTCTGACTTCAGCCAGGTCACGATCTCGCGGTCCGTGAGTTCGAGCCCCGCGTCAGGCTCTGGGCTGATGGCTCGGAGCCTGGAGCCTGTTTCCGATTCTGTGTCTCCCTCTCTCTCTGCCCCTCCCCCGTTCATGCTATGTCTCTCTCTGTCCCAAAAATAAATAAAAAACGTTGAAAAAAAAATTTAAAAAAAGAAAACAATATTAGTGTTCTTGTGCCTTGTGTATTGCCTAATAGAACATTCTTAACACGTCAGTGTGTCAATATCTTGCTCCTACGATAGGAGGCATTTGATCCTAAACACCTGAAAAACAGATAAGGACCAGTTTTGCCCCAAGATGACTATATGGAATGATTTTGGATGTCCCAAAATACATATATATACACTCTTTAGCCTGTGACACACAGAATCTTTGGTTACAGTGCCAGCATCCCAGAGAGAATACCATGTTAGCATTGCCATTTTTTGTAAATTCTCAAGGGATAGTGATTCTCATCTAATAAGGCGGGTTGGTGAAAAGAGGAATAATACCTGATGTGTTCTGAAGAGAAATGAGGACAGGACAAAATGTTGAAGGGTTTTGTCAAAAGCGACTTGTCCTAGACGGACATAGGGTCAGAAGACAAGTGTAAGGCCAAGTTCTGCACTTCCCAGCCATGTTACCTTGGGGAAGTGATTTAATATCTCTAGTTTGTCTCAGTTTGCCAGTCTGAAAATAGAGTTTGATATCTAATTTTGTGTAGATATGAAGCTCAAAATTAAGGAGCAAGTATGAAAGGGTTTTGTTTTTTTTTTGCAAGCTTCAAAGTATTACACAACTAAGAGGAACTGTTAACTGATTTACAGTATGGACTATTGCCGCCAGAAGGCAAGTCTCTGGGGTCCCACAGTTAGATGGTGCATTGGGCACTTAGGGAACAGGTTAGGATTATTGGGGCCCTAGGCAATTAAAAGAGAAGGTGGATAGAGAGGGAAGAAGAAAACCTATGAATGGAGTTTGGAGGCTCCATATTATCCAAACTTAAATGTTACCTAGACCAACATTGAGGCACAAACATCCCCTTAAGAACCAAAAGCAGGGGGAGCCTGGCTGGCATAGCCAGTAGAGCATGCGACTCTTGATCTCAGGGCCATGAGTTCGAGCCCCATGTTGGGCATGGAGCCTACTTTAAAACAAAACAAAACAGGGTGGCAGGTCCAGGTGCCTTTGTATACTGACAGCATAAGAAATTGAATACATGGCATCCTGTAGTCAAACCTGGGATAACTGCAGACCAGGCCCCACAATCTGGTAAACAGCAACATTATCTCTGTGCCTCTCAGAACCAGGCTAGACAGGCAGGAGTGGGGCTGGAAGGGCTAGGCCACGTGCCTCCAAGTAAAACCTAATAGAAGAATCCAGATCAAAATGAGTGATATCTCAGAGGTTCCAGATTTTCCCCTACCCTCACCCCCTGGTCTGGTACCTTTATTCTCCAGAAATAATTAAAGTGGGCTGAATGATTCATGTCAAAAGGAGTAATACCTTGCTTTTTCTTTGTTATTAAAGCAGCAGAAACTGTCAAAGAAGGCTAAAAAGCAATAAACCTTAGCACAGCATTTCTGAGAGCTTTTGAAAATACACTCTCCCCTCCACCCACAGATTTTAAGGTAGGGCCCAAGAGGGACAGTCAGCTTCTACAACAGTGTTAATGGTTAAGGATCTTCCGCATCAAGATCCTTTGAGGAGCTTGTTAAAATGCAGAATCCCAGGGGTGCCTGGGTGGCTCAGTTGGTTAAGTGTCCAACTTTGCCTCAGGTCATGATCTCACGGTTGGTGGGTTCAAGCTTGGAGCCTGCTTTGGATTCTGTCTCTGTCTCTCTGTCTCTCTCTCTCTCTGTGCCCCTCCCCTGCTCGTGCTCTGTCTCTGTCTCAAAAATAAACATTAAAAAATTTTAAAAAATGAGGAATCCTGTGTGCTACACCCCAGAATATTGATTGAGTAGGCTGCAAGTGAGGCCTAGAAATCTGTATTTTAACCAGCTCTCACAGGTGTTCATACACATTAAATTGAGAGAAGCCATAGCCCCAAGAGCTAATTTTTTAAAAAAATTTTTTTTTAACGTTTTATTTATTTTCGAGACAGGGAGAGACAGAGCATGAACAGCGGAGGGTCAGAGAGAGGGAGACACAGAATCTGAAACAGGCTCCAGGCTCCGAGCTGTCAACACAGAGCCCGACGCGGGGCTCGAACTCACGGACCGCAAGATCATGACCTGAGCTGAAGTCGGCCGCTCAACTGACTGAGCCACCCAGGCGCCCCCGCAAGAGCTATATTTGGGATATATGAAGGAAGCTTGGTGGTGGGGAGAGCAGGATCAGGGAACACAGCCTCAACCTGGCTTGACTCACACCCCTCTCTCTGCTGCCTCTTTTTCATCAGAAAGTTCCTTCATTTTTTTCCCCTCTACTTTCTAATTACTATTCCTTGCCATGTACTCACACAGATATACTGCCGACTCCTGAGATTACTAAGGTAACTGCCAGAAAGATGACTCTGTTCCAACTCTTATCTCTTGCAAATATCAAAACTGAGGCCCAGAGAGGAAAAACATGACTAAGATCACAGTAGTGGTTGATACCTGAAGTAATACCCTTTTGACGCCTAATCAAAATCTTTTCAACTACTTCAGGCTGTCTTATATCATTCAGCTGACGAAAACTCTTTTCAGGTACTGGTAAAGTAGAAGTGTTTTGAAATTACCTTCAAAATGGCCTCTTACAACACAGTCATCAAAAGAAAGCATCTTAAACCTTCTGTAGTTTCTTAGGTTCCAAAGCTGTTTATATTGGTTACCAGGCAACCACCTCTTTAGAATTCCATGAGTCTACTCACAGAATTTGCAGGTTCAATCAGTGGTATCTTCGACTATTTATTTAATTTCCTTTTGTAAACAACTTCGGGAAATTGCCTTGTATTTATTGATTGATGCCACAATGGATTCCTTAGTCATCCTTTGAAAATGAACCCCTAGATGTGTGCTGCTCAATTTTTTCCCCCACTAAGCTTCATAAGTACTGCTGAGAAAAGGCAAAGCAGTGAACACATGAACACCCAGCTCTGGCATGAAGATCACTAGGCTGATAGAACAAACAGTAAAGTAGAATGGGTCTGTCTTTGGGGTCTTTTCTGTTCCCCTTTCATCACCACCCCCCACTGAATCCCCTTCCTTCACATAGTTCAATTCCATCTCCCCTGGTCCCCAAATCCTGGCTAGATTATCAGCTGATGACACTATTTTTACAAAGGGATTCTTCAAATCCCCTATTTCTAATAGTAAAATCCCAGACTTCCAGAATACTAGTCTTCAGGAGTTCCTTTACAGAACTAATTTGTCCTGACGGTAGGGAAGATTTCTGGGCATAAGGTTCTGTCTGTTGTGTTGACCTGGGGCCATGCTATCCAGGTGGCTACCACTGAGAGAAATGAGCACTACCAAGTGAGAAAATGAGCACTCACTTCAGTGCCTGGGCTCAAGCTGTGCTCAGACCCTGGGACCCTTACAAAAGGGTGAAAAGACATGGTCTCTGAGATGAAAAAAGACTGAAAGACTTAAAAAAAATTAAACAGAATTTGGGCACCTGGGTGGCTCAGTCAGTTAAGCACCTGACTTCGACTCAGGTCATGATCTCACGGTTCGTGAGTTCTAGCCCCGCGCTGGGCTCTTTGCTGACAGCTCCGAGCCTGGAGCCTGCTTCAGATTGTGTGTCTCCCTCTCTCTCTGCCCTGCCCCTGCTCACGTTCTGTCTCTCTCTCTCTCTTAAAAATAAATAAAAACATTTTAAAAAATTAAAACAGGGGCGCCTGGGTGGCTCAGTTGGTTCAACTTCGGTTCAGGTCATGATCTTACAGTTCGTGAGTTCGAGCCCCATGTCAGGCTCTTGGCTGCCAGCAAGGAGCCTGGAGCTAGCCCACTTTGGGTTCTGTCTCTCCCTTTCTCTCTGCCCCTCCCCTGCTCACACTCTGTCTCTGTCTCTCAAAAAGAAATAAATGTTAAAAAAAAATTTTTTTTAATTAAACACAATTACCATGTGATCCAGCAATCCTACTACTTCTGCGTATATACCCAAAAGAATTGAAAACAGGGGCTCTTATACAGGTATTTGTACACTCATGTTCATAGCAGTACATTCACAATAGTAAATGTGAAAACAACCCCATATCCATCAGTAGATGGATAAACAAAATGCGTTGCATACATGCAGCAGAATATTATTCAGCATTAAAAAAGAAGGAATTTCTGATACATGCTACATCTATGGATGGACCTGAAAGACACACTAACTGAAATAAGCAGACACAAAGGGACAAATACTGAATGATTCCACTTATATGAGGTAACTAGAGCAATCAAATTCCTAGAGACAGAAAGTGGTTTCCAGGGGCTGGGGGGCGGTTTTCAGTTTGGGTGATGAAAAAGTTCTGGAGATGGACAGTGGTGATGGTTGCACAACAATGTGAGTGTATTTAACTATACACTTAAAAATGGTTAAAATGAGGGTGCCTGGGCTCTGTCCATTGGGTGTCCAACTATTGGTCTTTTTGTTTTTTAATTTTTTTTAACATTTTATTTTTTGAGAGACAGAGAGCGTGAGCAGGGGAGGGGCAGAGAGAGAGGGAGAGACAGAATCCAAAACAGACTCCAGGCTCTGAGCGGTCAGCACAGAGCCTGATGTGGGCCTTGAACCCACAGACATGATATCATGACCTGAGCTGAAGTCAGACACTCAACCAACTGAGCCACCAGGCACCCCTCTGCTTGGGTCTTGATCTCCAGGTCACGGGTTTGGGCCCTGCTCTGGGCATGAAGCCCACTTAAAACAAAGTGGTTAAAATGGTACATTTTATGTTGCTATATACAATTAAAAAAATACTGTTTAATTATAAAAGCCATGTTATTTCTGATAGAAATTATGGACAGAGAAGAAAATTAAAACTACCCAAAATACAGGATGCCTGGGTGGCTCAGTTGGTTAAGGGTCCACCTTGATTTCAGCCTAGGTCATGATCTCACAGTGATGGGATCATGCCCCACATCAGGCTCCAAGTTGAGCCTGCTTGGGATTCTGTCTCTCCCTCTGCCCTTCCCTCGTGCTTGTATGTGCGCTCCCAAAATAAATAAACTTAAAAAAAAAAAAGACATTTAAAGCACAATGGTTCAGAGCACAGACTCTGGAATCTGATTGCAGAGATATAAATCCCAGTATATCTAGTTGCTTGATCTTTAACAAATCATTTCACCTCTCCAGGCCTTAATTTTCTCATAAGGTTCTTGTAAGGATTAAGAGCTAGCTATTATTATTTACTTTCTTTAGTTTCTGTGCCCAAAATACACTGAAATATCCCACAGAACCAGTGCAAAAGTAATTACAGCTATAGGGAGTTGCATGATTAATGACCAGCAGGACGTAAGAACATTCGAAACTAAGTAAAAAGTCCTTGGGTGGCCTTATTGGGAGCAGTGGCAAACACAAATTGTGGGCTTGAAATAAGCTTACACAATTTGCAGGTTTCTCTAATAAAAAGGATATGAAAAATCATGAATGTAAAATCAAATACAAGGCCTTGGAAAGGGCCTGAAGTTAAGTTTAATGAAATACCCACTCCTAGATGGATTTTATGAAAAAGTGGGGAGGGGAGCCTGGGTGGGTCAGTTGGTGGAGTGTCTCATCTGACTTACACTCAGGTCATGCTCTTGTGGCTTGTGGGTTTGAATCCCACATGGGGCTCTGTGCTGTCAGCCTGGAGCCTGCTTGGGATTCTGTATCTCCTGCTCTCTGCCCCTCCCCCACTCGTGCTCTAGCTCTCTTTCTCTCTCTCTCTCTCAAAAATAAACATCAAAAAAATTTTTAAAGACTTGACTTCAAAAAAAAAAAAAAAAAAAAAAAAAGTGGGGAAAAGGTGAAATGTCCCGGATGAGAAAGAGATCACGTTTTCCTAAATACAGCAACTTGACAATGCAGTATAATCTCAACTGGCTATTTTTACACCTATAAGGAATGAGGTTGAGGTCACACAGCTAGTAAGACTCCAGGCCCCTAAAATGTAGGATAGTGTAGAAGATAAGCATATACACAGGTAAATATACAAGCAAAACACCATGATGCACACTTTTAATGAAACGCCCTATAATTATTAATGGGAGTGAATCAGTCAACAAATTGATAAAACTCAATTCCAGGCCTGCACTCGTCTTAGCCATTGACAGCCAGCAGCCGGCCCCTGTGCAGCCAACACTGCACAAGCCAAAAAGCTTATGAGAAGCAGAACTAGGAAATTCTTATCCCACATAAAAAGTGCAGGTTTTTCAGTATGTAAAGCAAGTTCATGTATATCTATTTTCGCTCTTTCTTTTATTTTTTGTTTATTTATATTTGAGAGAGAGAGAGAGAGTGCGCCAGCCGGGGAGGGGCGGAGAGAGACGGAGACAGTCTGAAGTAGGCTCCAGGCTCTGAGCTGTCAGCATAGAACCGGACTTGACTCAAAATCACGAGCTGTGAGATCATGACCTGATCCCAAGTCGTATGCTTAACCGACTGAGCCACTCAGGCGCCGCTTTGGCTTTTTTTTCTTTTTTTATTTTTTTTTACAAGTAAGCTACTGACCTGATGTGCAAGAGTCTGGCCCTCCAAGCTCAATTTGGCGTCCTCCTTGGCCGCACAGGGCGCTCAGCATGCAGCTGAGGCAACCTGCCACTAGAGGGTCTCTACTGGTTTCTAACTTTCTCCACGGTGTTCATTGAAATGAGGTCAAAAGTCAAAAGTCAAAAGACAAAATGGGGGTCTCCTCTGCGGCTATGCTGCGAGCTTCTGGACTCCGCCGATGGGGTCAGCTGCCAGGCTCTCCAAAGCTATGGTCTGGTGGCCGGGTCTCGTGGGCACCTGCCCGGAGGACAGCGACCTGGCGCCTGGAGCCCGCGGGCCGCGGCTGCTGGGACGAACCCGTGCACATCGCGGTGCGCGACCTCGCTCCCGGACAGCCCGTCACGCTGAGCGCGTCCCTGCGCGACGAGAATGGCGCGCTCTTCCGGGCCCGCGCGCGGTACCAAGCGGACGCCGGCGGCCTCCTGGACCTGGCGCGCGCGCCCGCGCTGGGCGGCAGCTTCACGGGGCTCGAGCCCATGGGGCTGCTCTGGGCCCTGGAGCCCGAGAAGCCCTTGGTGCGGCTGGTGAAGCGGAACGTGCAGACGCCCTTCGCCGTGGAGCTGGAGGTGCTCGAGGGCCACGAGCCCGACGCCGGGCGGCTCCTGGGCCGAGCGGTGCTGGAGCGCGACTTCCTGCGGCCGGGGATGCGGCGGGTGCCGGTACGCGCGGGCCGGGTGCGCGGCACGCTCTTCCTGCCGCCCGGTGAGTGCGTTGCGTCCCAGGCTGTCCTGTCTGCCTTTCTCTGGCCTCCTGCAGGTCTACCAAGAGTAAGGATGTAACTCCCAACATTGCAGAGGTCTGTGGGGACGTTAAAGTGTACCCTGCCTGGGGAGGTGGCTCTCTTGCTCCAAAACTTAGAGGTCAGTTAGAAGACATCATAAGGAAATGGAAAAGACAGTTGTAAGTAAAAGCGAAACATTTTATAGGTAGTTCCAAGTCTTTAACGACTTTTAAAATAGTTTCTCAGTATAGCAAGTTTACTTCTAACTCCCACAGTATATCAAGGTTGAGGAAACTGGTATAGGGCGCCTGGGTGACTCAGTCCATTAAGCGTCTGATTCTTTGTTTTAGCTCAGGTCATAATCTCAGGCTTGGTGGGTTCGCAACGCCTCTGTGCTGACTGCTTGGGATTCTCCCCCCCCCCCCCCCCCCCCGAAAGGAAGAAAGGAAGGAAAGGGAAGGAAAGAAGCTATTTCCCTAAAAAAAAAAAAAAATCAACATGGATGAATTTCAAAAAGAGTACTGAGTGAAACAATGAAGTCCCAGAAGAACACATTCAATATCACTCCATTCAGATAAATAAAACTCAAAAAATAGGCAAGATAAAATACTGTTTAAGGTACATGTATAAGTGGTAATACTGTAAAGAAAATTAAGAGAATGATAAAATTCAGCATAGTGAAAAGGGAGAGAAGGGGCACAGATACTCGGGGCTTGGATAGTTAGTACTGAGTTATTTCTTAAGGTGTTGGGTGTAAAGTGTTTGCCTTATCATTTTTTCAGATTTTGCATGTTAGGTATAAACTTTTTGTGTAAATGGTAAAAATGTCCGATAAACAGAGTCTAGCTTAATGCATTTGAGATTCATTCATGCTCCGTATATCCAATCGTTTCTCCTTGTTTCTTAGTAGTACTCCATTCTGTGGGTATACTTCAGTTTTATTCATTCAACAGTTGAAGGACGGGGGTTTCCAGGCTGGGTTTCAAGTCTTTAGAGATTACGAATAAAGTCACTGCAAACTGTTGCATACAAGTTTTTGTATGAACACCAATTTTCATTTCTCTTGGGTAAGCACCTAGGAGTGAGATTGTTAAATCATATGATTAAGTATATGTTTACCTTTATAAGAAATTGCTCAACTGTTTTCCAAAGTGGCTGTATTGTTTTGCATTTCCACCGTCAATGTATGAGGGTTCCACTTACTCTACATGTTCTCTGGCATTTGGCATTGTCACTTTTGGGGGGGCAGTGGGCAGTGGTTTTGCTGTTTTCATTGTCTACTTGTAAATTATTTTTAATTAGAAAAGTAATGCATACTTAACTGTAAAAAATCTATGGGGCTTTGAAGCTCTGGGCATAGGGGAAATGTGGATTGAGCCTGTGCCACTGTCTGGATCTTTGAAGGCCAGAGATCTTCTAACATTTCTGATTGTCAGCAGAAAAGTTTGACATCACCAAGTAGACAACACATGGCTTTTGACACCACTGCAAAGAGTTTAAGAAATAGTTCAGTTTTGTGTTTTGCTTCTTCCAAAGAACCTGGGCCCTTCCCTGGGATTGTGGACATTTTTGGAGCTGGAGGTGGCCTTCTGGAATATCGAGCTTGTCTGCTGGCTGGCAAGGGTTTTGCTGTGATGGCTCTGGCTTATTATAACTATGAAGACCTCCCCCGGGGCATAGAGACCCTCCACCTGGAGTACTTTGAAGAAGCTGTGAACTACCTGCTGGATCATCCTGAGGTTGGAATGTCTCTAGGTTTTGTGATCTGTGTATCAGGTGTTCTCCTGACTGCTCTTGGTTTTGATACAACTTGACAAATTCACGACAGCTACTCCCAATACCCAACACACATTACCATTTATAGTTCTCGTAGACAGTTTGTCTGCAATTATATGTTACCATATATTCTGCTACTAAAGATGTTCTTCTTCGGTTTGGAATTTTAAATTCCAGTATTTTATAGTTTATTATAATCAGCTCAAACACATGTGAGAACCCTAAGTTCGATACAGGAAGGAGAGGGAAAGGGAAAGGTAATCACTTATCTCCAGAAGGCCGTAGGTTAAATGTTTGTGTCTAACAATGCTCCCTTCTTTGTGGCCCTTCTGAGAACACAGTATTAAATGAAGGACTGGGCCGCCAAAGAAGCTAGTTATTAGGAAGTGCTTTGAGGGCTTTATAGGTTCAGAGTATCAGAGGATCAGAAGATACACCTTACTTATTTTACAGTTCAGAGCTCACAGTGGATGGGAAGCTGTGGAACTCTTAGAAAAGGTGATAGGGTGTAATGGCACCAGCACAAGATGTAGACAGACAAAAGTTAAAGTTAAATGTAAGTTTGATTTCACCAACTAGTAACTAGTTCCACGACCTTGGGGCCTCCCTTTCCTCCGAAAAATTGGGATGGTAATAATATATCATTTAATTCCTAGTACTTTTCTTTTATGAGGAGTAAATGGTTGAAACCAGTCAAGGGTGCTATTGGAGAAGTCATAAGGAAAAAAAAGACTGCTGTTGACAGGTGACTCAAATGGCCATTTGGTTTTTTGTTTGTTTTAGGTTTTTTTTTTTTTTTTTAAGTTTAGTCATTTGTTGAGAGAGAGACAGAGAGAGAGACTTAACCAGGCCCCATGCTCAGCACACAGCCCGATGTGGGGCTTAAACTCAGGACCCTGAGATCATGACCTGAGCTGAGATCAAGAGTCGGATCCTTAATTCTGGAGCCACCCAGGCGCCCCTCAAATGGCCACTTGTAATAGAAGATTTTGGTAACTGTGGCAAGAGCAGTCCTTGTGGAATAGTGCAAACCCAAGCTACCCTGAGGGGATTTGGTAGAAAAGGGAAGACGAGAAGAACAGCTACAGACAATTTTGTCTCCACAAATTTTGCTGTAAAAGAGAGTAGAAAACTAGGGCAGAGTGGATGTGAGGTGGAGGGACTGTTGTGAAAATGGAAGAGGTACTAGAGCATTTAAGTACGCTGATGGGAATGGGCCAGTTGAGAAGAAAGTTATGAAAGAGGAGAGGGAGATGATGTAATTGTAGGAAGGAAGTCCTTGAGAATGAGAGTGGAGGAGATCCCAAGTACAAGCAGCAGGGGGCCTTTGATAAGCACAGAGATGCTTCTTTGGAAACAGAAGAGAAGGTATAGAGCTTGAGTTCACATGGCACTAAGTAGATCTCGCAGGGGGAAATGAGCAGTTCCTACTGGGCTATTTATTTTCTCCTCCAAGTATGAAGAGCTGAAAGTGAAAGAAACAAGGTTAAAGGTTCAGGGGCTTGAGGAGATAGGTGTGACACAGTCTTTTACAGAAGTGGGAAGCGCACATAAGTGAAATGTGGCAGGATGGATGGGAAATATGGATGCTTATCTGAAATTTGTGGTCATGAAATGAAAGTAAGCTCTGTCAGCATAAATGTGTAGTTTTTTTCCAGCAGTGTTCACTTGCACAAATACAGGCCTGGAGGAAGTGAATAGGGGGGTTTAACCAAGGTTAGTGTTTTTCCAGGAAAGTATGACCAAAGGCAGAGAGATCTTAGAGTTAAGGGTGGTTACAAGGAAGTGATAATAACAAAGAAGCTTGAAATCTAAAGTAAGTGAGAGGCAAGTAAGAACACAAGAGACATACTGATAGTTAAAACAACAGTGGTAGTCAAGGCCACCGAGAGGTGGAAATGGGTGGTACAAGAATGGTTAACCTGGAATTATTGAAGGTGGTGATCAGAGAGTGGAATGCTTGAAGCTGAGGTTTTAGAGATGAACTACTCACTGATGATGACTCAGTTTAGGTTATGACAGTGGGAGTGGATGGCTGAGACAGGGTAGGGAAAAAAACATTGTTTAAGTTTGAGGTCAAGGAACTGAGAAGCCAAAGTATTTACTCTGTCCTCCACATGGTTGTTGAAGTCACCCAAGAATGATGATGGAGAGACTGTAGAAAAAAAGACAGAGAGGAAGAAAAGTAAATACCCCAAGGTTGTAAAATTGGCAAATGGTAGAGCCCAGATTCTGACTCAGTTCTGCCTGGTATCCAGTTCCAGGCACTACAGATCATGCTGCACTGTTCATGGACTCGTTCTCCTCTCTCCTCTGTTCTTTTCTCAGGTAAAGGGTCCAGGAGTTGGGCTGCTTGGGAGTTCCAAAGGAGGTGATCTCTGCCTCTCCATGGCCTCGTTCCTGAAAGGCATCACCGCCGCCGTCATAATCAATGGCTCTGTGGCCAATGTGGGGGGAACCTTACACTACAAGGATGAAACTTTGCCTCCTGTGGGCTTCGACCAAAGTCACATCAAGCTGACCAGAGACGGCTTGGCAGACATTCTGGATGTGCTGAACAGCCCTTTGGAGGGACATGACCAGAAGAGTTTCATTCCTGTGGAAAGGGCTGAGAATGCCTTCCTGTTCCTAGTAGGTCTGGATGACCACAACTGGAAGAGTGAATTCTATGCTAATGAGGCCTCTAAGCGCTTACAGGCCCATGGTAAGGAAAAGCCGCAGATCATCTGTTATCCTGGGGCAGGGCACTATATTGAGCCTCCTTACTTCCCCTTGTGCCAGGCTTCCCTACACACCTTGGTGGGTGGTCCTGTCATCTGGGGAGGAGAGACCAGGGCTCATGCCATGGCCCAGGTGGATGCTTGGAAGCAGCTCCAGACTTTCTTCCACAAACACTTGGGTGGGGGAAAGTCAGACAGACTCTCTTGAAGACATAACCCAGTATTTGAAGGTTGTGAGGGTGAGACTTTTATATGCTAAAAAGTATCAGTTAGGGGCGCCTGGGTGGCGCAGTCGGTTAAGCGTCCGACTTCAGCCAGGTCACGATCTCACGGTCCGTGAGTTCGAGCCCCGTGTCAGGCTCTGGGCTGATGGCTCGGAGCCTGGAGCCTGTTTCCGATTCTGTGTCTCCCTCTCTCACTGCCCCTCCCCCGTTCATGCTCTGTCTCTCTCTGTCCCAAAAATAATAAATAAAAAACGTTGAAAAAAAAAAAAAAGTATCAGTTAAAGTCAATTCTATCTGAGGTATTATGCTAACACTTTTGGGTTTTTATTCCTTTCTCTTTAAATAACATTACTGTTAAAAATAGTCTCTGTGGGGAATAAGTTTAGGAATTCCCTGAGCTTGCACCAATGGGTTAACAAGGTTTAGGATGAAAGTATCCAAGGTAAACAGGGCGAAAGCACCTCCAGCATAGTACAAAAGCATAAGAATGGGAAGCCACAGAATGAAAGCATCCAAGATTAGGTCAACAGGGAAAAGCGCTCCCAGCATGGTACAAAAGCAGAAAGCTGCTTTCACAGGAAGGAATGTCCAGAATAGGTCAACAGGGCTATAGACAGCAGCAGGGTGAAGCTGCTCAGAGTGGAGCTAATTAGCCAAAGAAAGTTGCCTTGTTGACCCTGAGGTAGCCTGCTGTATCTGTCTTCTCCCTTAGGCAAGTTAAGATAAACAGACACAGAGCCTCGTGCCTGTGTAAACAACCATCTGCTCAGCGGAAAAGGTTTTGTTTTGTATTGACCCAAACCCTTAACACTACATATCTTTGAAACCCCCTTTCTCTCACACACATGAGTTAATGTTCATGGTTTCATGGTCTCTTTCTGCATGTTCATCACTTTTGTAAGCGTTCTGATCCTAATAAAAACAGAGCAAAGATCCTTACTCAGGGCTCTTGTCTCCTCCCAGACATTAGCCTCTCTCACATTTAATTCTGCATCCACTCTCTTGCTGGACAAGAGAGAACTCCAGACTCAAAGTCCGCAACAAGTCTCCATACAAACAATGTCAGGAATGAAAAGAGAGCCTTAAGTATAAGCAACTTTTATTAAAGTTTAAAATTGGGACATTACAGATAAAGTTGCTGTTTCCTTTCAGTGGTCTCAGCCTTGTCTCCACTGTCGGGGAGCAAGAATTCCTGTCCTGTCATAAGTCCTTCTAGCTGGACTAAGAATCACATTGACATAAGACAGATTAATAGGAGAAAATCAAATTTAATAGCATATGCACAGGAAATCCACACAGACATGGAAATATATTTACAATTATAGAAAAAGAAAAGGAAGATTTTTAAAACTTTTTAAAAATGTTTATTCATTTTTGAGAGGGAGGCACAGAGTCCAAAGCAGGGCTCAAACTCACAAACCGTGAGACCATGACCTGAGCCAAAATCAGATGCTCAACCGACTGAGCCACCCAGGTGCCCTGAGGAAAGGAAGATTATTAGGATGTAAACATGGCAACGTGATCTTTTTTTCTTAATATGGATTATGATTTATATTATTTATATATCCCTTTCTCTTCTGTTTTTTCATTGAATTTTTCTAAATTGCTACATTACTGAGAATCCTGCCTCAGATTCAGATAGCACCTAAATAAATAAAATGTCATTTTGAAAAACTCTAGCAAGGGTGCTAACTTGAGGCTTGTGGTTTCTGGCTCTGCCAAGTCAGGACTAAAATAGAAGAAAATTGAGAACTAAAAGAAACAAAAATCAGGATGCCTGGGTGGCTCAGTCAGTTAAGCACCCGACTCTTGATTTTCATGATCTCTCAGTTGTGGGATCAAGCCCTGCATCAGGCACTTCACTAGCTGTGGAACCTGCTTGAGATGCTCTCTCTCTCTGTCTCTCTCTCTGCCCCTCCCTCCCCCTCTTGTGGGTGCGTGTGGGCTCTCTCTCTTTCCTTCAAATAAGTAAACTTTGAAAAAAATAAAGAAGCAAAAAGCGATGGAAGACTCGAAGATTTTGTTTTCTTTTTTTCACATGAAGAAAATGTGCTGCTTATATAGTTTCTAGTCCCCACTAACCTCAGTGGGCTGAGGGATGCCTCTTCCACCCATGCCCAGGAATGTAATAGCAGGTAGGTAGCTTTCTCTGCAATGCTGATTGTGCTTTCTGCGTGCCTTCCTAAGCACATGGGCAAGAAAAACCAGACTGGTTTAACTATACTCTCCAAGGCAATCTCTTCCCTTGTTCATCATGCTGGAATACTTAGCATCCTCAGAGATTGTGGAGCAGGTTCCTGAAAGAGCCTCAGGACAGAAACAAAAAGATGTTAAGAATGTGGATGGCCAGGGACACCCGGGGGGCTCAGTCGTTCAAGGATCCAACTCTTGATTTCAGCTCAGTTTGTGATCTTGTGGTTTGTGAGTTCCAGCCCCACATTGGGCTCTGTGCTGACAGTGTGGAGCCTGCTTGAGATTTTCCCCCTCTCTCTGCCCCTCCCCCCACTTGCACTCTCTGTCTCTCTCAAAATAAATAAACTTAAAAAAAAAACAGTGTGGATGACCATGTTCCTTGACTGGGCCTTAAAGCACAGACACGGGGAGGTGAAGAGACCCTCCTTTAATCCCTTCTGAAATAAGATGGAGGTATAAACAAGTGGGGGAAGTAACATTTTAGTGTAGAGGTGAAACAGAATAAAAGTGCCATGGAGACAGTATTATATAAGGATGAGACAAACCACCTCCAACATGGTAGAGAGGTGGGGAGGACTTAAGAGAAGTGGCATTTCAGATGGGACTTGAACTACAGGTAGGACTTAAAATTGGGGGTTATTGGCCTTGTTTTAAAGGTAATGTATGTTTATTCTAGAAATCCAGAAAATACTGAAAACTATGAAGAAGTCAAAAGGCAGGCAGCTGTACCTAGTTACTCACTACCAAAGTGTACAGGATGGAAAGGGGGACAGGGAGTAACTTTGTGATGAGGAAGCTTGACAAATGCTACCTTACCCAGGTAAACATCAGTGATAAATTGTGTTGATACCACGTACGCTTGATGTGACTGATGTGTTGAAAGTGGCACTTTAAGTCTGCTGTCTTCCTCCCAAGAACCCATAACCCTAGTCTCAAGTATCAAGCAAGCCCGAATTAAGGGACATTCCGCCAAAGACCTCACCAAAATACTCAAAACTGTCAAGAACGTGAAAAACAAAGAAAGTCTGAGAAACCATCAGCCAAGAAGCAGCTAAGGAGACATGACTGTAGAAGTGGCTTTTAGGCAAACAGGCTTGAGCAATGGGATGCAGAAAGGGCCCAGAGCGACCACCTGGCTGAATACAGACAGGCCCATCAGGCAACCCACCTCAAAAATCCACAAGCCCTAACTAACCAGTGCGCTACATTTTTCTTTTAAGTTTTTTTTTTTTTTTAATGTTTATTTTTGGAGGAGAGAAAGAGCATGAGTGGGGGAGGGGCAGAGAGGGGGGAGACACAGAATCTGAAGCAGGCTCCAGACTCTGAGCTGTCAGCACAGAGACCAATGGGCTACTTATAACTGGGCACAGTTACCAAAAAGGGAGAATTCCATACATCACTGTCCCTCCTCATCTTCCCCCCCTTTAAAAACAGAGCCCACCCACTGCCTTTGCAGACACATCTCCTTTGCTGTCCTGCCTGCAGCCCACTTGCCCTGTATTCATTAAACATCTATGCCCTTTGTTCTGCCTCAGGTGAATTATTTTACCTCCTGCACCACCAGCTTCCAACTGATTGTCACCCCACATTTGGGGGCCCCTATTGGATCGAGAGACACCTCATTTAGACACCACAATGACTAATGTAATATGGTATCCTAGATAGGGTGCTTGAACAAAAAAACGACATTAGGGAAAAACTAAGGAAATACGGGCACAGTATGGAGTTTAGTTAATAATGATACATCCGTTGGTTCACTAGTTGTGACAAATGCGCCATAGTGATATAAAATGCTAACAAAACTGGGTGTTGCATATAAGAAGCTCTCTTATTTTGGACCTTTTCTGTAAATGAAAAACTATTTCAAAATAAAAGTTTTAAGTATTTAAAAAAGGAAGCACAATTAAAATTTTGCTTCATTTCCTTCCAGTTTTTTTCTACATATGTGTGTGTATTCATACTTTATCGTGTGTATAGATTTTTGTCCTGCTTTCCACTGTATGTCCTGCTTTCCACTGCTTTCCACTGTATGACCTAACATCATACAATGAGCACACACCATACCAAATATGTTGACAAGATTTCATAATCTATAATGACCTAAGCAGTTTTCTATTTTTGGACATCTCAGTTTAAAAAATAGTTTAGCTGTAGGGCACCTGGACTGCCCAGTCAGCTGAGGGTCCAACTCCATTTCGGTTCAGGTTCATGAGTTCAGGTTCATCTCACGGTTCATGAGTTCCAGCCCATGAGTTTCCAGCCCAAAGTTGGGCTCTGCGCTGACAGTGCCCGAGCACACTCTCTCCCCATCTCTCTCTGTCCCTGCCCCACTCGTGCTCACGTGCTGTCTCTCTCTCTCTCTCTCTCAAAATAAGTGAACTTTAAAAATTTTAAAACAGTTTAGCTGTAATGATTAGTGTTGTGATGGTTAGCTTTGTAAATTCATTTCTGTGTAAATCTCAGACCATTTCCTTGGGATGTAGAAGACTTCCCTGTTAAGAAAGAGTAAGGCTGGAAATATAAGTTTATCCTTTAGGGATAATGAATAGGTTCTGTGTAGTTTAAAAGAAGATTCTAGGAGCGCCTGGGTGGCTGAGTCGCTTAAATGTCCAACTCTTGGTTCTGGCTCAGGTCATGATCTCACAGTTTTGTGAGTCTGAGCTCCACGTTGGGCTCTGCACTGTCAGCACACAGCCTGCTTGTCTCCCTCTCTCTGCCCCTCCCCCACTTGCACTGTCTCTGTCTCTCTCAAAATAAATAAGTAACAACAACCACAACAAAAGATTCTAGGTCAGCAAGTTTATAGTTTCAAGGAAAAACAAGTTGCAAAGTTAATTTATTTCCAAGCATCTTTGTATAGTCACTAATCAACTAATGTTTTGCTTTTAAAAAGTTAGGAATTTTTTTCTAATGCTGTAAGATTACATATTTGACTTTTCATAGATATAAAAGCTCTTTGTCTTATAGGCGTTTCAAATAGTTTGAAACATTGTTCAGATGACTGCATAAATCGGTAAGATTTGTGATTTGTTTTGTAAGCTAATAGAGCTTCTTCTGCCTTTTTTGTTTTTTTTTTAAAGTAGACTCCATGCCCAGTGTGGAGCCCAGTGCGGGGCTTGAACTCACGACCCTGAGATCAAGACTTAAGCTGAGATCAAGAGTCTGACACTTAACCGTCTGAGCCACCCACGTGCACCTTCTTGTGCCTTTCTTAACAAAATACACTGTATTCTAGCTTTATGAAGTCTGTTTATCTTGATAGTGTTAAGAAGAATGATCTACAATTCCTCTTTATACTACTGTAGTAGAAATATATATGCTGATTGTTTTTTTTAAATCATAAACAATGCCTATCTTGTTTGTTTAATCAATATCTTTGACAATCAATGGTACCTTGTAACTCTGACTTGGTTTTATGGGGTAGCCTGTCTCAGTGCCAAATTCTACAATCCCCATAAGAATTTTTTTTAGGGGCGCCTGGGTGGCTCAGTCAAACGTTAACTCTTGATTTCTGCTCAGATCATAAGCTAACAGTTCGTGAGTTCGAGTGTCGAGTTGGGCTCTGTGCTGATAGCTCAGAGCCTGCTTGGGATCCTCTCCCTCTCTCTGTTTCTGCCCCTCCCCTGCTCATGCTCTCTCACTCTCTCTTTTTCTCAAAATAAATAAATAAACTTTAAAAAAAGATTTTTTAAAAAATCCCTGTAAAGCGAGGTTTTTCTCTATGCGAACTCTATGCCATCCTGAGATGGCAGAACTAACCCACAACTAAATGCAGAGAAGCTGCATCTGAAAGGTTAGGAAGGTCAGAAAGGCAGAGGGAGGCTGCCCACAGTAGGGAGGGAGCTGTGTGCCCAGAGACGGCAGAGAAACAGGCTTGCACCAATCCCCGTAACATTTGGCTTTTAAAAACAGAGGGGATGAATTCCTTGAGTTTGTACAATGAGTGGGACTTGGAGCCTAGAGCTTTAAAAGTCAGCCGACTCAGCCCCGGGCAAGCCAGGAGGGTGAGTGATAGTTGGCTCGCACCCCTAAAAAGACAGCAGCCTGCGCAGAGAGGCAACATAAAGACAGCAATGTATACAATGCCCGAGTGGAGGGGGGGGGGTGGGCAGCAAATGGGAGACAGATAGGTTCATACTGATTTCGAAGCATGTTGGATGTTGGGGGACTTGGAAAACAAGGGAGCTGGCAGGCACCATTTCCTTCTCCCACCCCCAGCATAAATACAGGGCCTTCGTGGAGGCAGGGCTGCACAGGCACTCGCTACCTAACCTGCTAGCAGTGTGCCAGGCCCATGAGTTCTCCTGGGCACTTGCCCACTCCAGGCCTGCCTCCTTGGCCCTGGATTCAGGGCATATTTTGTTAAGACTGCACTCCAGTCCTGCCCAGCCACAGGGTGCACAGCTGCTGCCCTGAGCTGCCTCCAGCTGGTGCACAATGCCCAGCCACAATGCGGGCTGCTCCCAGCTATGGGGTGCACAGCTGCCACTACATGCCCCCAACCACACCCAGCCGTGTCCAACCATTGCTGTGCATGATGCCCAGTCTCTCACCCCAGCCACCCTAGCACCTGGCCCCCAGTTGCCACAGGGCTTCACAGTGCTTCGGGGGATCTCACATAGGACTAGCAGCACAGCAAAATTTTGGTACCTCTGCTGCCCACTCGCAAGTTCCCCAGGGGGCATGCCCCCTCAGAGCTGGCCTGCCTGGGTCCCACTAACACTACACAGAGCAAGCACAGCCCCACCAGGCAGAGTCAGTGCAGACAACTGCACTGAAAGGAAAAGTGACTCACACAACAGCAGGGCTTAAGCAACACACATAGAATACTCTCCTGAAGTGCCAGGTTCTGGGACCTCTTCTTCAGAAAGTCACTACTTTCAAGAACAAAAAATATAGCTGACTTTCTTAATAGAAACAGACACAGAGAGGCAGAGAAAATGAGAAAGAGAAATTTATCCCAAATGAAAGAACAGGACAAGGCCATGGCCAGAAATCTAACTGAAATGGATATAAGTAACATATCTGATAGAGAATTTAAAGAAATGATCATAAAGATACTCACTGGACTTGAGAAAGGAATAGAAGACATGAGTGATATCCTTATCACAGAGGTTAAGGAATAACAGTAGAAATAAGGGGCTCATTAAATGAAATGAGAAGCATGCTTGATAGAATGAGCATCAGGATGGAAAAAGCAGAGGAATGAATTATAGTGACCTAGAAGACAGAGTAATGGAAAGTAATCAGCCTGAACAAAAGGGAGAAAAAAGAATTATGCAAAATGAGAATAGACAGGGAACTCAGTGACTCCATGAAATATAATAACATTAGTATTATAGGAGTCCCTAATGAAGATAGAGAAAAAGGAGCAGAATATTTATTTGAAGAAATAATAGCTAAAAACTTCCCTAATCTGGGGAAGGAAACAGATGTCCAGATCCAGGAGGCACAGAGAATGTCCATCAAAATCAACAAAAGCAGGGGCTCCTAGGTGGCTCAGTTAGTTCAGTGTCTGACTCTTGATTTCTGCTCAGGTCATGATCTTATGGTTCGTGGGTCTGAGCCCTGCACTGGGCTCAGCACTGAGCCCTCAGTGTGGAGCCCACTTGGGATTCTCTCTCCCTCTCTCTCTACCCCTCCCCCACCTATGCACATGGGCTCACACACACTCTCTCAAAATAAATAAACCTTAAAAAGAATCAACAAAAGTAGACCCACACCAAAATATGTTGTAATTAAACTGACAAATATAGTGATAAAGAAAAAAAAAAGTAGCAAGACAAATGAAGCCAGTAACGTACAAGGGAAAACCCATAAGACTAGCAGGAAATTTTTTACAGAAGCTTTGCAAGCCAGAAGGGAGTGGCTTGATATATTCAAAGTGCTAAATGGGAAAAATCTGCAGCATAGAATATTCTATCCAGTAAGGCTATCATTCAGAATAGAAGGAGAGAGGGGCACCTGGGTGGCTAAGTGAGCTCAGCATCGAACTTTGGCTCAGGTCATGACCTTGCGTTTTGCCCCTCCCCCACTAGCCCCTCCCCCACTAGTCCCTCCCCCACTAGTAGTCTCTTTCCCTCAAAAATAAACATTAAAAAAAAAAAAAGAATAGAAGGAGAGATAGTTTCTCAGGCAAACAAAAACTAAAGGAGTTCGTGACCACCAAACCAGACTTGCAAGAAATATTAAAGGGGGCTCTAAGTGGAAAGGAGAGACCAAAGTGTCAGTATAAAGGTAGGAAACTCCAAAGCAGTAAATATGAATATTTCTGTAAAAAATCAGTCAAGGAACTCACAAAATAAAAGGATGTAAAATATAATAAAAAATCTAAAATACCTAAAATGTGGGAAGGAGATGAAAATAGAATGAGTTCATATTTAAGTAGTCATCAACTTAATATAGACTGCTATATGCAGAAGAGGTGACATACAAACCTAATGGTAACCATATATCAAAAACCACTAATAAATGTAGAAAGAATAAAGAGAAAGAAATCCAGGGCACCTGGGTGGCTCAGTCAGTTAAGCATCCAACTTCATCTCAGGTCATGATCTCAGGGTTCGTAGGTTCGAGCCCTGGGCTCTGTGCTGACAGCTCAGAGCCTGGAGCCTGCTTCAGATTCTGTGTCTCCCCCTCTGCCTCTCTCCCACTCATGTTCTGTCTCTCTCTCTCTCTCTGTCAAAAATAAATAAACATTTAAAAAAGGAAGTAAAACTTGCACTATTTGCAGATGAAATGATACTATATATAGAAAACCCTAAAGACGCCACAAAAAACTGCTAGAACTGAGAAACAAATTCAGTAGTCATAGGATACAAAATCAATATACAGAAATCTGTTGCATTTATATACACTAAAAATGAAGCAGCAGAAAGGGAAATTAAGAAAGTAATCCCACTTGGGGCAGCTGGGTGGCTCAGTCGGTCGGTTAAGTGTCCGACTTCAGCTCAGATCATGATCTCGCTAGTTCGAGCCCCATGTCGGGCTCTGTGTTGACAGCTCAGAGCCTGGAACCTGCTTCAGATTCTGTGTCTCTCTCTCTTTCTCTGAATCTCCCTGGCTTGCATTCTGTCTCTCTCTCTCTCAAAAATAAACATTAAAAAAATTAAAAAAAAAAAAGAAAGTAATCCCATTTACAATTGCACCAAAAATAATAAGATACCTAGGAATACTTAACTAAAGTGGTTAAGAGACCTGTACTCTGAAAACTATAAAACACTGATGAAAAGAAATTGAAGATGGCACAAGGAAATGGAAAGATATTACATGCTCATGGGTTGGAAGAACAAATATTGTTAAAATGTCTATACTACCCAAAGCAATCTACACATTTAATGAAATCCCTCTCAAAATACCAACAGCATTTTTCACAGAGTTAGAACAAACAATCCTAAAATTTGTATGGAACCACAAAAGATCCCAAATAGTCAAAGAAGTCTTGAGGAAAAAAAAGCAAAGCTGGAGGCATCACAATTCCAGACTTTAAGTCATATTACAAAGCTGTAGTGATCAAAACAGTATGGTACTGGCACAAAAACAGACACATAGATTAATAGAACAGATTAGAAAACCCAGAAATAAACCCACAACTATAGGGTCAATTAATCTTTGGCAAAGCAGGAAACAACATCCAACAGGAAGGACAGTCTCTTCAGCAAAGGGTGTTGGGAAAACGGGACGGCAACATGCAAAAGAATGAAACTGGACCACTTTCTTACACCACACACAAAAATGGATTAAAATCCTTAATGTGAGACCTGAAACCATAAAAGTCCTAGAAGACAACACAGGCAGCAACCTCTCTGACGTGAGCCATAGCAACTTTTTTTTTTTCTTGATATGTCTCCTGAGGCAAGGGAAACAAAAGCAAAAATAAACTATTGAGACTACATCAAAATAAAAAGCTTCTGGGGTGCTTGGGTGGCTCAGTGGGTTGAGCATCAGACATCAGCTCAGGTCATGATCTCATGATTCGTGAGTTTGAGCCCTGCATCAAGCTCTCTACTGATGCTGCAGAGCCTCCCTGGGGTTCTCTCTCTCTCTCTCTCTCTCTCTCTCTCCTCCCCTCTTTCTCTGTCCCTCCCCACCCTCTCTCTCTCTCAAAATAAATAGGGGCACCTGGGTGGCTCAGTCGGCTGGGCATCAGACTTTGGCTCAGGTCAATATCTCACTGTTCATGAGTGCAAGCCCTGTTAGGCTCTGTGCTGACAGCTCAGAGCCTGGAGCCTGCTTGGGATTCTGTGTCTTCCTCACTC
This sequence comes from Panthera leo, assembly GCF_018350215.1. Taxonomy (NCBI): domain Eukaryota; kingdom Metazoa; phylum Chordata; class Mammalia; order Carnivora; family Felidae; genus Panthera; species Panthera leo. Next base: position 118,179,579 of record NC_056684.1, read on the forward strand.
TTCGCTCCTCCACCACTTGTGCTCTGTCTCTGTCTCAAAGCTAAATAAACATTAAAATACATAAATAAGCTATGAAAAAAAATTAAAAACTTCTGCAGAGTGAAGGAAACAATCAACAAAACTAAAAGGCAACTTACAGAATGGGAGAAGATATTTGCAAATGACATATCTTATAAAGGGTTAGTACCCAAAATACAGAAAGAACTTATAAAATTTGAAACTGGAAAAACAAATAATCCAATTAAAAAAGGGACAGAAGACATGAACAGGCATTTTTCCAAAGAAGACATACAGATGGCCAACAGACACATGAAAAGATGTTCATTATCACTAACCATCAGGGAAATGCAAATAAAAACTACAATGAGATATCACCTTATACCCGTCAGAATGGCTAAAATCAACAACGCAAGAAACAACAGGCGTTGAAAAGGATGTGGAGAAAAAGGAACACTCGTGCACTGTTGGTGGGAATGCAAGTCTGGGCAGCCGCTACGGAAAACAGTATGGAGGTTCCTCAGAAAGCCAGAAACAGAACTACCTTATGACCTCACAATCACACTACTGGGTATTTGCCCAAAAAATACAACACTAATTCAAAGGGATCCATGTACCCCTATGTTTATAGCAGCATTATTTACAATAGCCAAGATATGAAAGCAGCCCAACTGTCCATGGATTGATGAATGGCTAAAAAAGATGTGGTGTGTGTCTACACAATGCAATATTATAGCCATAAAAAATAATGAATCTTGCCATTTGCAACATCATGGATGGAGCTAGAGGGTATAATGCTAAGCAAAAGAAGTCAGTCAGAGAAGGACAAATACTGTATGATTTCACTGATATATGGAATTTAAGAAACAAGTGAGCAAAGGGGGGAAAAAAGACAAACAGACAAATCAAGAAACAGACTCTTAACTATAGAGAACAAACTGATGGTTACCAGAGGGGAGTTAGGTAGGGGGGATGGAGATTAAGGAGTGCACTTGTCATGAGCACCAGGTGATGTATGGAATTGTTGAATTACTATATTGTACAGTTGAAATTACTATAGGACTGTATGTTAACTAACTGGAGTTAAAATAAAAACGTAAAAAATTAAAATAAATTACAGTTATCTTTTTGTTATGAAGATGGACAGAGCCCATATAAGGTGAAACAAAGAGAATGCAGACATTAATGATGGAGTCTATTCAGATTTATGAATGATTTATGAATGAGAATCAGCCAATCAGTTGAGTATGAATTAGTATGGGCTCCAATGGTCACAGCAAGGTGAGAGGGACTGCTCTTTTCCCCTACTACAGTATAAATACTTCTGGTACATCTGATTGAGGAGTTAAGTTTCTTTCCTGGAAATTGAATTATTAATTACATTAAAATCTAAAGTATGAATAGAGTTACAGCTTCATAGAAATAAAGGCAGTGTCCTTCAGGGTAACCTGGACTGAGTAGTTGTAAGATAGCCAGAGTTACAAGGATATTTCTAAATTTGATTTGAAGGATGCTTCTTTTTCTCCAAAGCAAATGACAATGAATCAGATCAAAAAGTGGAGAAATTACCACATGAGCCAAAATGTGGTCTCATTTTTGTATAAGTCCATGCCATGCCTGTGGGTTTGAGCCCCACGTTGGGCTCTGTGCTGAAAGCTCAGAGCCTGCAGCCTGCTTCAGATTCTGTGTCTCCCTCTCTCTCTCTCTGCCCCTCCCCAGCTTGTGCTGTCTGTCTCTAAAATAAATAAACATTAAAAAAAAAAAAAAAAAAAGAAGTCCATGCCATCCCCTAGCAAGTCCACAAAGTGACAAGAAGTTATACGTGTACGATCGGTTAGAAAGGAGACTCTCCACCAAGAAGCTTCTGTTCCTGAGCTGGAATGTGATTGATTCTCTGTGGCAACACAATTGAGAAAAGGTTATACTCTCAGAAGTTCTTTGGGTAATAAACAGTACTCCAGAGCCAAAGACCCTTCTCTAGGAGAGCTTCTATGTGGAAAAAGTTTAGGCTCACAGAGGGAAATCTCCCCCAAAGAGAAATTTCTTTCTGCCTCTTCAAAACTATTCTGACATGAAAAACCAAACAAACAAACAAAAACCCCGCATGAACATTTTCCCTAGATGTGGAAGCCTCACATGAATTGAGAAGTGGGAAGAAATGGCTCCAAAGGGAGGGTTCTTCCATTAGGACTCTTGCTTCAATAACATATGAAAGATATAGTCATAGCTATAAATTATAAGATATCATCTCAAATAGCTATACCTGTCCTGAATGAATAAGTTTGTATATTTTATGGGTATGCATACAAATAAAAAAACAAAATTTCATGATTTTCATGGGATAACTTGGTTACGCTTTTTCCATGTTTTCCCTTTCTTGGAACTCTTTTTTGCAACCACCCCCCCCCACCCCCGCAAAAAGGCAACCCAAAAATTCACTGGCACTTTAGGTTATGACTAATAAGTAACACTCTTATAAGGTAAAAGTGAAGCTAAAAATGTTCAAACTCCATAACTTTAATATGTTTGAGTTACTCTTGTCACTTTTTTAATTAAAAAAAAAAAAAAAAAAAAGATACTGTTGAGGATGAGTGTATTCCTGGACAGAAATAAGGGATAAATGAATTTATTACTATGTCTGTACAGAAGTTAAGAAGGTATAACCTCAATCAATTTTAGAATGTAATCTATCTAGTTCTACCAAAGAAACACTTGAAATTAAACTATTTTAAATCAATAATTTTGCATTTCAACATAATTTTCCACTCGAAAGATAAATTCCTAGCCACTACACTAAGTGCCCGTTCTCCATGACAATAGTATTACATTTATTGTGGCAGATTACTCAAAGAACAGAATAATTGGTTTACAGTTAAGATGTGTTATAACTTAAGTTTTATTTATTTAAGTAATCTCTACACCCCACGTGGGGCTTGAACTCATGACTCAAGAGATCAAGAGTCACATGCTCCAAGATTTTTAGAGCTTCCAGGTTGAAGTCATCCACACTGGGAGAGTGACACATACCCCAACTCTATGGAGACAGTAGCTCCTGTGTTCAGAACCCTCCCAGACCTCGCCCCATGTATCTTGTCATTTGGCCGTGCATCTATCTCATTTATCATATCCTGTAATAAACTGGTAAACATAAATAAGCGTTTCCCTGAGTCCTGTGAGCTGCTCTAGCAAATTAACTGAACCTGAAGAGAGGGTTGTGGGAACCTCCAAATCTGTGGGTAACCTGGGGCCCTACCACTTGGAATCGGCATGTAAAGTAGGGTGGGAGCTGCCTTGGGCGACTTAACCTGTGAGATCAGACACTGTCTCTAGGTAGATAGTGTCAGCAGTGAATTAAATTCTGGGTATAGGATACCCAGCTTGTATCACAGAAAATTGCTGGGTGTGAGGAAAAAACTCCACTCCACACATTTAGCGACCAGAAGTGTCAGAAGTAAAGTGTTCTGTCAGTAGTAAAGGAGACACACAGGAAAGATAGACATCGGATGAGAACTATAGATCTTCCCTAATATACAGAATATACAGAATACACTACTAATGAATAAGTTCAAAAAGAATATCCATTAAATAAAAGAGAACATCCATATAACCAACATTCAATTCCAATAGCTGTTTTTTTAAATTCTGAATATCTACTTTTCTTGAAAAAAAAAAAGTTCTTACTTTCAACAGAATAATGCTGGAAAATCACTGAAAGAAAACTATCCATAAATAAACATTCCCTACCTCAAAAAAGTCTAAGAATCACAAAGTCTGCAGGAACTTGGCTAATCAAATACTGTACTACTAATTTAATCAGTATAAAATGGAAAGGTGTTAAATATATAATAAAAAAAAATCATTCTTGTGGGAGAGCAAACTTTAAAGTAGGCCACTAATTGAGAATTGTGGAAAAAAGTAGGGCGGGGAGCTAAACCAGAGTTCTAAGGATACATAAAGTGTCAAACCAGTGTAATTTCTTGGATTCTCATGGAAAACATTGTTTTACTTTTTCATTAAAGTTCAGCCGTATCCAATACTTTGTCTCTGTTTTATCTGTGTTTTTTATGTCCTTATGTTTTGGTCTTGTGGTGATATTACCACAGAATATTGAGTTTATTTCATTTCCTAACTAATAAAGAAAAATTAGATTATTCCATGCTTGGTGTAGACAGTAGACGATTTCTTCAGCCCTGCAATCTGCCACCCATCATTCCTAGGCAACACTTCTTTGATCAGCTCTTCTGAGTGTCGGGACAGACTGCTGGTTGATCTTACTGACGAGAATATTGTATCTTCCTTACTTGTTGAGGAGTCGTCAAGAATTGATTCTAGGAATTTGACGAACTTCTTGCCTCACTCCCCATTTCAGCAACATTCATTTGTTTGTGCTCTATTTTGACACTCATTACTATTCTAGTATCAACAAAACTTCTGCTAGGAATTTCCTGTGGGTTTACCTTATCCCACTTGTGTAGGGAGGCAAAGCTTCACCTCTTCCTTCTTAGGGTTTCTACCTGAGCCTGAGAATTAAATTGACACAAGACAGGGGCGCCTGGGGTTGGTTAAGCGTCCAACTCTTGACTTCGGCTCAGGTCATGGTCTCAAGGTTTGTGGGATCGAGCACCGCTTTGGACTCTGTACTGACATTGCAGAGCCTGCCTGGGACTCTGTCTCTCCCTCTCTCTCTGCCTCTCCCCTGCTTATGCTCGCTCTCTCTCTCTCTCTCTCTCTCTCAAAAATGAATAAATAAAATAAAAAATTCAAATTGACATAAGACAGATTAACAAAAGAAAAACATACCAATTTGATTTTTACATGTACAAGGAACTCTCCACAAGAAACGGACAACCCAAATAAGTGGCAAAACCCAAGTACTTACATACTAGATTGAACAGAGTGGCAATTGTGAAAAAGTAGAGTATATGAGGAAACTAAAGGAAGAGAAGTTTTTTTATTTGTTTGTTTTGTTTTTGGTTTTGGCTTTTAAGTCCAGCGCAAGGCTCAAACTCATAACCCTGAAATCAAGACCTGAACTGAGATCAAGAATCTGACATTTGAGGCGCCTGTGTGGCTCAGTTGGTTAAGTGCCCAACTTCGGCTCAGGTCATGATCTCAAGGTTTGTGAGTTTGAGCCTCACATTGGGCTCACTGCTGTCAGTGCACAGCCCGCTTTGGATCCTCTGTCGCCTTCTCTCTCTGCCCAACCCCTCCTCAAAAAATGAGTAAATATCTTCTAAAAAAAATCAGAAAAAGAATCTTATGTTTAACTGACTGAGTCACCCAGGGGCCCCAGGAAAAGAAGTATTTTAATAAGATCTTGTGCAGATTTCTCTCAGCCTTGACTCCTTCTGGTATTAAGACTGATTTCTTTCCTCCTGGTATAGGGAGGGTGGTTCTCACCTGGGAGTTTCATCTTCTGTTTCAGGGGGAAGAGGGGATGAGGGCCTTTCCTGCACCTGCTGTTTTTCAATTGCCTTTAGCTCAAAATGATCAGTATGCCTAAGGGACATACTGGGATATCGTCCCCTGAACCCCTTCTCCCGACTCATTTCCACTGTGTTTCTCTCCTCTCCACTTGATTTTAAGAATTGAAGAGAAACTAAGGGAGAATTTTTATCTCGCACTGCTATGTGCTTAATTTCTTCTTGTTTCCTGTTTTCTAATGTCAAATTCTCTGTTCAAATCTAAAAACACAAGAGTTTTCTAAAAGTCAACCTCCAAATTCCTTAATTAGTTCCATTAATGGTCATAAATCCTATCAATCCCATTTTCTTTCTCTAAATTTAAAAAATTTCCCTTCTTACCCTAACTTCTAAAAGCCATCAATGCCATAATGGGTCTCTTCCAGTGCTTTCAAGGATATTGTCAAGTACTTACCCAGCAAACACTACCCCTCTCCCTTTTAGAAGAATTCCTGATTTGTATTCAGGCATCACCCATTCCCTGTAGCAATGGGCTTCGGGGAAAGTTAACTCCACTCTGGCGGCAAAGGCAATGATGGTGGTCCCTGTTTGGTTTAAGCCAATCTCAACATTCCATCCAGGGAAAGCATGTGATTTAGGGGTGTCTGCGTGGCTTAGTCATTTAAGCATCTGACTTCAGCTCAGGTCATGATCTCATGGTTCGTGAGTTCAAGCCCCACATCAGGCTCTCTACTGTCAGTGTGGAGCCAGCTTCCGATCCTCTGTCTCCCTCTCTCTGCCCCTCCCCCCGCGCACTTGCACGGGCTATGTCTCAAAAATAAACATTTAAAAAAAAGAAGAAAATATGTGATTTAGGTCACATACTTGGAGATCTGAATGTTCTCTCTCCCACTCAACATGAATGAAGAAGCCTGAAGCCCCAATCATTCTGGCAGCCGCCTTATCACATCAAGAATGGCAGAACAGACAGAAAGAAATCGTCCTTGGTGCCATCACTGAGCTATTGATCAATCAAATATGAAACCAGACTTATTCTTGATTTCCATGCAATAAATTTCCTTATTTTGTTTTTTTTTTTTTAAAGACTTTTTAGAGCAGTTTTAAGTTCCCAGTAAAACTGAAAAGAAGGTACAGAGACTTCCTATATGCCCCCTGTCCTTATACATGCACAGCCCCCCTCCCCCCCAATACCAATACCTTCCACTAGAGCTCCACATTTGTTACAACTGATGAAATGACATTGACCCATTATTACTACCTGTCCTTAGATTACATTGTTTAACTCTTGGTATTGTACATTCTATGGGTTTGGACAAATGTATAATAACATGAATCCACCGTTATAATATACAAAATAGTTTCAGTGCCCTGAAAATCCTCTGTGTTTCACCTGTTCACCACTCCCTCCCCTACAACCCCTGGCAACCACTGATCTTTTTGCCATGTTTGCCTTTTCCAGAATGCCAGAGAGTTGGAATCATAATGTATGTAGCCTTTTCAGCTTGGCTTCTTTCATTTAGTTCCTCCATGTCTTTTCATAGCCTTTTCATAGTCTTTTCTTTTTATTGCTGAATAATATTTCATTGTCTGGAAGTACCAAAGTTTGTTTATCCATTTACCTACTGAAGGACACCTTGGTTTGCTTCACGCTTTGGCAAATTATGAATCAAGCTGGTATATAAATATCTGTATGCAGGTTTTTGTGTGGATATAAGTTTTTATCTCTTTTGGGTAAATACTAAGGAGTACAGTTGCTAGATCATATGGTAAAGTATGTTTAATTTTGTAAGAAACTGCCAAATTGTCTTCCCAAGTGGTTATACTATTTTGCATTCCCAGGAGCAATGAATGAGAGTTCCTGTTATTCCACATCCTTGCTAGGGTTTTGTGTTGTCAGTGTTCTGGATTTTGGACATTCTAAATTTTTTTTTTTTTTTCAACGTTTTTTATTTATTTTTGGGACAGAGAGAGACAGAGCATGAACGGGGGAGGGGCAGAGAGAGAGGGAGACACAGAATCGGAAACAGGCTCCAGGCTCCGAGCCATCAGCCCAGAGCCTGACGCGGGGCTCGAACTCACGGACCGCGAGATCGTGACCTGGCTGAAGTCGGACGCTTAACCGACTGCGCCACCCAGGCGCCCCTGGATTTTGGACATTCTAATAGATGCTATAGGGGCCCTGGGCAGAACACCCTTAAATGTACCACAATGGCAAATTGATTATTTCTAATTAAAACTATGTAAAAAAAAAAAAAAAAAAAAAAAAAAAACAGCCTGTGCAAGGACACTCAGAACTCCTTCTGTCCCCCAGAAAGAAGGAAATAAATCTTCCCTGAGAAAGGTACCCTCCCTGTACCAGAAGGGAAAGACATCCTTATCACCAGAGACAGGGAATTTAGAGCTGAAAAGGCTGTATAAACCAACTGTAGAGGCCACTTTTGGGCAGTAGACTTGAGCAATGGAAACCCGAATAAGGAAAAGGGTCCACAGTGACCACTGGGCCCATTAGGCGACCCGCCTCAAAACACCCATGGACCCTAGTTGACCGATGGGCTACTTAATAATCAGGCACAGGTACTAAAAATGGAAAATTCCATACGTTCCCATACCTCTTCACTCCCCCACAAACTCAGCTGGCCGCCTCCCCCTCCCCAAATGCCTCCTGGCAGACAGTCACTCCTTTGCTGTCCAGCCCTCTGCTCCCCTGCACTGTATTCCATAACTTCTATCTCCTTTCTTCTGCCTTGGGTGAATTCATTCACCACCCACCCCAACTTTGCTATCTTTTACTAATTTACTACTTTAGCCCAAATTCTGTTCAGAATTCCTTACTAATTTAAGCTCCTAAACACAAGTCTTTTTTTGCACTGTTAATTCCTCACAAATGTACTATATCTTTGTCTAAAATGTATAAGGACTGCTTACCATAAAAATAATTTTTTAAAAACTGCCTGCCTTGGTCATTGCTTTGGGTCTGAATTTCACTACTGGGCCTCCATGTGCACATAATACAACTTTGTTTTTTCTCTCCTGTTAATCTGTCTCCTCACGTCAATTTAATTCTTAGACCAGCTAGGAGACTTTGAAGGGTAGAGAGAAATCATTTTTCCTCCCCTACAATGTATAATTCCCATAATTTCTTTTAAACCAGTTTGAGTTTGTTTTTCTTACTTGCAATCAAAAGAAGCTTAACTGCTATAATGTCACTAACATGACCAAAAAATTCTTTTTTTAAAAAACGTTTATTTATATATTTTCGAGAGAGGGGGTGGGCAGATAGCAATCCCAAGCAGACTCCATGCTGTGGAAGCAGAGGCAGACATATGCAAATTCACAAATCGTGAGATCCTAATCTGTGCCCAAACCAAGAGTCAGATGCTTAACCAACTGAGCCACCCAGGCACCCCTGTCTAAAGAATTCTTAAAAGACCAACTGGATGCTGGAAGGAATAAAAGTTTAACTGTTGGGGCACCAGGGTGGCTCAGTCTGTTAAACATCCGTCTTTGGCTCACGTCATGATCTCATGGTTCTGAATTCAAGCCCCACACTGGGCTCTCTGCTGTCATCGTGGAGCGGCTTTGGGTCCTCTGTCACCTCTCTCTGACCCTGCCCTGCACTCGCACGCTCTCTCTCAAAAATAAAATAAACATTAAAAGCAAACAAAAGAAGAATGACAAATCTCTGGGTATGCCTGTGATCTGCCTTCATTAACTCATTGAAGGGAAATAAACACATTACAAATGTTTAACTGTTAAAAAATAAAGCCATACAAGTAGGGGATTAGGGAAAAATATAAGAGAGAAAATGCAATAATCATATATAGGGAAAGGTATTCCTTAGCATGACACAAAACCCAGAAACTGTTAAAAACAAAATCACAGGCCTAAAATGGTGTCATTTAGGCCAAGTCACCAAACCTGGGCTTAACCCCCAATTCCAACCTCTCCCATAAACAGTCTTAACTGGTCAGTCAAGAATTTTCTGTCGGCATCAATTACTGAGGAATCTGTCCTGAGGCCCTAGCCATTCCCCAAAGGAAGATGAGGTAATCTGCATAATAAGACCCCTTGATCCTCTCCCTAAGGAAGGGTGACCGTGCTAATAACGTCTTGCCCCACTCTCCCTCTAAAAATCTTCCGTTTTGTACAACTCCTCACAGCTCCCCTTCACTTGGTAGATGGAATGCTGCCCGATTCATGAATCACGATTAATAAAGTCACTTTGATCTTCAAATTTGCTTGGTTGAATGTTGTTTTTTAACACTAAAGGAAAAGACCAAGAGATTGAACATTATAAAATGTGAAGGTACGGCAAAAGAAAATTAAAAGATAAATTACAGAATAGGAGAAAATATAACACATAACACACAGGAAATATATAAAGGGCTTCTATGAACCAATAAGAAATCTGGCCAAAAGATATAAAAAGACTGCTCTCAGAAGGTAAAATACAAATTGATAATAAATATAGGAAATAATATTGGCTGAACTTGATGGACTAAATTCATCACTCTTCTTCTTCCAAATCCCTTCAAATGAGAGATAATACTTTTTTTTTTTTTTTTGAGATTTTATTTTTAAGTAACCTGTACACCCAATGTGGGGCTCCAGCTCACGACCCTGAGATCAGGAGTGGCACATTCCAACAACTGAGCAGCCAGGTGTCCCAAGTCACATTAAAAAAAAAAGTTTTTGTTTGTTTGTTTATTTATTTTGAGATTGAGAGAGAGACAGAGAGAGAGAGAGAGAGCACAAGCAGGGGAGGGACAGAGAGAAGGAGAGACAGAATTCCAAGCAGGCTCTGCACCATCAGCACCACCCAGGTGCCCGGCCCCCACCCCAAGACATACTTAAAAAAAATAATAAATCCAGGGGTGCCTGGGTGGCTCAGTCGGTTAAGCATCTGACTTCAGCTCAGGTCATGATCTCACAGTCCATGAGTTCGAGCCCTGCATCAGGCTCTGTGCTGACAGCTCAGAGCCTGGAGCCTGCTTCAGATTCTGTGTCTCCCTCTCTCTTTGCCCCTCCCCTACTCATGCTCTGTCTCTGTCTCATAAATAAATAAAAACATTAAAATAAATAAATAAATAAATCCATAGTGCCTGGGTGGTGCAGTCAGTTAAGCATCTGACTCTTGGTTTTGGCTCAGGTCATGATCTCACAATTCATGGGATGGATCTCCCTCTCTCTCTGCCCCTCCTCACGCTTGCTCTCTCTCTCAAAATGAATAAATAAATAAATAAATAAATAAATAAATAAATAAATAAAACTTAAAAAAAAAAAAAGAAGAAGAAGAAATCCAACAGGTGCCTGGCTGGCTCAGTCCATACAGCACATGACTCTTAATCTTAGGGGTGGTGAGTTCAAGCCCCACATTGGGTATGGAGCCTACTTAAAATAAAAAAAGAAAAAAGAATAAATCCATAACAATCTTAGAAAATAAAAAAAGAGTGCTATTTAAAGGTGTAGAGAATATAAAGATTTCCTAGAATATAAAACACAGAAGAAATGGGATAGACATGAATGAAAGAAACCATAGGCCAAATATGGGCAGACTATTCAAAAATGAACTGCTCCAAAAAAAAAAAAAAAAATCTTAGTCAAAATGAACAAACACAAAGAACATGAAGACTCTCTGGATCAATTGCCCTGGGCATGGTAACAGTTATTTAGGTTATGCTAGGTGTGTCCTGGTAACTGAAATCTCAGTGGCTTAAAATAACAATGGTTTGTCACTATCCTCACAATTTGGAGCAAGTTGGGAACCAAACTTAAGTAGCTGTTATTCAAGCATTGATTTATGGATCCAGGCTTCTATGATGGAGCCCTGCCATTTGGAACATCTGGGTTGGCTTCCAAAATTGCCATGTGAAGGAAAGAGAAAAGGAGTCGTGTTTTATGACCAGCCTAGGGTGTATAATTTTTGCCCTCATCCCATTAGTACTTAGTTGATGGTGTTTTGGGGTGATGATGGGGTGGTCTGGAGCTGACAGCCAAGAAAGAATCTTTAAGACGTCTTTGGTGCAAAAAGGTGATTTTATTAAAGCACGGGGATAGGACCCTTGGGCAGAAAGACCTGCACTGGAGTTGCGACAGGGTAACTGATTATATGCCTTCAGGTGGGGAGGGGTCAGGGATAGAGTAAGTCTCTAAGATATTTTGGAGGCAAGGTTTCCAGGACCTTGAGGGTCCAGCTGCTATTAGGAAAACACCATTTATTACCGTTTAGTAAAACCTCAGTCATGAGACCCTTCAGATGTATATCAGGGAACCATAAGCTTGGAGTATGACCGCCAGCATATATCTTGGGGGAGTTGAGATAAAGGAAGTTTCCAAAGGAATTTTTATGTGTTAAGGTAGATTTACAGAATCCTGGGGGGTCAGGATAATGTTAAGCCAGATTCCTTATTGCCCCTAGCAAAGTGTCATCATCAAGGCAGCTGAACTTCTAGAGGAAGGTCACTCCGCCTGTTTCAAGGACTTGTCATTGGGCTGTAGTCAGTAAGGGAATTTAATTTTTCATTTGCCTTTGTTTCCCACATCACCATGGCAAGCACTTAAACCTCCTTACATCTTAATGAGAGTGATATTAGGGCTCCAGGAAATGGAGTCTATATAGATTTCTGGAGATTAGGCTATGGATAAGATTGCCCTTTTCTTGCAGTTTACTAAGTTATCCATAAACTGAAGGAAACTCCGTCCTGCGTGACTGTGATCTCTATCAGTCAACCATGTTTTCTTTCCTTTCCTTTGTTCTTGGGTAGCCAGGAGTGTCTGAGGAATATCACACATATCCCATGTGTATGTGGGAAGGGCGGGTGCTGTTAGCCTGCACTTTGCCCTCAGCTTGCCTCACACTCCCTCATCATTAGTCATTCAAACCCAACAGAACTACAGAGGAGGCTGGGAAATACTGTCATACTGTTTGTAACTGGGGGTTTACTCTCTGCGTTGAGGAGTTGAGGAGAGAGGCCTTTTGAGGAAAAAGACTCCTGCAACTGCAGAGGGAACTTGCAATCTACCTATACCAATTAGTCTAATCCTTTGTTTATAAATATAAATGGATCATGAGGAAAACCAGCAGCACGAATCACAAGGACCACATTGAGCAAACAGAACCACAGACCCGAAAGTAAACACAGATGATCCAGTGAACCACATATAACTTAGAAAAAATTCTCAGCATCCTCAGAATTGGTATTTGAAGATATTTCACATGAAAATGAGAAAAAAATTGCAATTTAAAAAAGGAATCAAAGAATTCATTGGAAATTACAAATATAGGGGTGCCTGGCTGGTTCAGCTGGTGAAGTGTGCAACTCTTATCTAGGGGGTGTGAGTTTGAGCCATATGCTGGGTGTAGAGATTACTTAAAAATAAAATCTTAAGGGGCGCCTGAGTGGCTCAGTTGGTTAAGCATCTGACTTCAGCTCAGGTCATGATCCAACGGTTCGTGAGTTCGAGCCCCACATCGGGCTTTGTGCTGACAGCTCAGAGCCTGGAGCCTGCTTCAGATTCTGTGTCTCCCTCTGTCTGCCCCTCCCCTGCTTGCACTTTGTGTCTTGCATTGTCTCAAAAATAAGTAAACATTAAAAAAACATTGTTTTAATCTTAAAAAAAAAAAGGAAATTACAAATATAATTGCTGAGATAAACAATTCAGTAGATAAACTGAAAAACAAAACGGCTATGGCTAAATAGCCAAATTAGGAATTTGGAAGGAAGAGTTAAGAAAACCTCTCATAATTTTGCTGAAACAGTAGGAGGTGGGAAATGTACGAGAAAAAATTAAGGCATGGAAAATTCCAGTGTAGAGGCCACTTCTAGGCAACCAATTTTAGCAAAAGAAACCTGAGCAAGGTAGAAGGAACCATGGTAATAACCCCTGGGCTGACTACAAATAGGCCCATTTGGCAACCCACCTCAAAATAACCAGAAGTCCTAGCTGACCAGAAGGTTACTTACCTTCGGACACAGTTACCAAAGTTAAATTCCATAGGTTCCCATACCTCCTCACTTTCCCCCTTAACGACAGCCCCCCCCACTGCCTCCTGGCACATAGTCTCTCCTTTGCTGTACTGTCCTCTGCTCCCTTGCACTGTATTCAATAAACTTCTACCTCCTTTGTTTGGCCTTGGGTGAATTCTTTCATCATCTATGCTGCTGGTCTCCACCCAATGGGAGGTCCCCACATCCAGCAAACACTGTCTTAATAGCAATCGTCTTGGCTTTGGATTACACAAATTTAGGAAACAAATAGGCTTTACTCAGCACCAACTTTACTTAGCTTTATTTATTTATTTAACGTTTATTTATTTATTTTTTATTTATTTATTTATTTTAACGTTTTTATTTATTTTTGAGAGACAGAGAGACAGGGTGCGGAGCAGGGGAGGGGCAGAGAGAGCGGGAGACACAGAATCTGAAGCAGGCTCCAGGCTCTCAGCTGTCAGCACAGAGCCCGACGCGGGGCTCAAACTCACAAACCTTGAGATCATGAGCTGAGTGGAGGAAGTCAGACGCTTAGCCGACTGGGCCATCCAGGTGCCCCAAAGTTTACTTAGCTTTAAGAATTCAGGATAAGTAAGGGGCACCTGGGTGGTTCAGCTGGTTAAACATCCAACTCTCGATTTCAGCTCAGGTCATGATCCCATGGTTTGTGAGATCGAGTCCCCTGTTGGGCTCTGTGCTGACAGTGTGAGGCCTGCTTGGGGATTCTCTCTCCCTCTTTCTCTGCTCCTCCCCTCCCCGAAATAAATAAATAAATAAATAAATAAATAAATAAATAAATAAATAAATAAATAAAATTCAGGATAAGAGAAAACCCACAGCCACAGTATAAAGTCCTCCCACACTCAGAGTACACGCAGTCACATGCCTAGAGGGTGAGTATGTGCAGCCAACTTCAGCCTTCAGATTAAAAGGCCTCACATTGGGACACCTGGGTGGCTCAGTCGGTTAAGCACCCGACTTCGGCTCAGGTCATGATCTCACGGTTCATGGGTTCGAGCCCCACATCAGGCTCTGTGCTGACAGCTCAGAGCCTGGAGCCTGTTTCAGATTCCGTGTCTCCCTCTCTCTCTGTCCCTCCCCCCCCCCCCCCCCCCCATGATAGAAACTTCCTGGACACATCTTCCTTTGCCTGATTTTAATCTGTACCTTTTCCTGTAATAAACCACAATATCAATATAATAGCTTTCTGCCTGTTCTCTGGGTCATTCCAGCATATTATTGACTCTGTGGGTAGTTTTGAGACCCCTCCCCCACGCCAAACTTGCAGTTGGTATCAGAAGTGAGGGTGATCTCTTGTAAGGACTATTTCTTCTAACTTAGTAGTTTGCCCCAAACTCCCTGCACCAATCATAATGAAAGGGGTAATTTATCATTTCTTTAGCTGCCTAACCTCTGAACCTCCTTTCTAAATTAGCAGAAATTCCTATCAGTCTTAAGAGACTTGCTGAGATGCAACTATCAGCACAAAAGTTAAAAAGAGGATTTAGGGTTAGAGTTGGTTGCTAGTGACAGAAAAATCCCCCAAGCCGTGGTGTAAACAACATAGATATTAATTTCTCTCACACAAATATTCCAGATAAGCGGCACAATGCAAGGATTATTTTCTGCAATGTCAGGGGCCCAAGCTCTGCTGTCTTTACTAAGTGGCTTCAGTATCATAGTGATCTGGTAGGGGAGATACCATGATCACTAAGTAGCTCCATATCATGATATAAGCATCATGAGCGTGCTATGAAAGCGCACACGTGATTTGGATCTTTCCACAATGTCAGCTTTATTCAATCATAAAGCAAAGTAAATCATAATTATAAAGCAGGTTCAGGAATTCCAAACTCAATGACATTTTACCATGTGATTAAACTTGGCTTCTTACAAGCACACAGAGCAGAACATAAGACAAGTAACACAACAGGAGAACAGCAGGGTGTAGGAAGTTAAGGAACCAAACATGAAGTCAGTCTGTGGGCAGGCAGTGGAGACAAGGCCTTGGTCCAGTCCAGGTTGGCTCTCAGCACTTGCTGCCATTCAGGCAGTGAAGGATCTCAGTTCTGTTCCAAGATCAACTGGGCAGGGCCTTCGGCGGCAGCTGCCTTTTTTAAGTGGTCAGACACGGAGGGGTCATGTCTGAAGAGTCTGACAGTTTGCTGCAAAAATCTTCCCCTTTTTAAAGGGATTTAATTGATCTTGGGTCTCTGCAGACCTCCTCTACTCCTGCTTGTTATCAGTTCTGGGTGGTCAGCTGATGTGGGTCCTAGCTGTATCTCATAGGGGCAGTACCTTTAACTGCTTGCATCATTGCTTGACACAGGCTCCTGCTTAACATGGGAGACTCCATTTTGCTCTCTAAGATAAGGAAAACTAGCCGCCTCAGCTCTAGTATTATATACAAATCCAACCAGCAGGAAGAAGAAAAGCGCAGAAGGGCACCCGCTCCCTTGGGAATAACTTCCCAAAGTTTCACATTCCACTTCTGCCTGTATACAATTGGCCAGAACTTTGTTACACGTTCACTCTTAGCTGCAAAGGAGGTGAAAATACAGTGTTTATTCTTGGTGGTCGTGTATTAAAAAGATAGGCAATTCAGCAAGACAACAGAAGAGTCACATTTATATACCTATTTAATAAAGTTTCAAATACATAAAGCAAACATTTTAGAAATACAAGAAACTTATAGCTCTCCAATAATCGTTTATGTGTTTCAACCATTAAGAAACTAATAGATCTAAGATAAACAATTAGTAAAGATATAGAAGATTTAAACTACATAATTAATTTGTTTAGTTAGAGAAAGAGAGAACTTTGTTTGCAACAGACAATATATTTTTCTCAAATACTCTTACAATATATATAAAAGTTGACAATGTACAGAACATAAAAAAGTTCAAGAAAATCCTGAGAATAAAAATGATGCAGACTATAATATATATATTTTTATAAATATTTTTATTTATTTTTGAGACAGAGAGAGAGACAGGGCATGAGCAGGGGAGGGGCAGAGAGAGAGGGAGACACAGAATCCGAAGCAGGCTCCAGGCTCTGAGCTGTCAGAAGAGAGCCCGATGTGGGGCTTGAACTCATGGACCGCGAGATCATGACCTGAGCCGAAGTCAGACGCCTAACCGACTGAGCCACCCAGGTGCCCCAATATATTTTTTTTTAATGTTTATTTATTTTGAGAGAAAGAGAGCATGTGTGAGTGGAAGAGGGGCAGAGAGAGAGATAGAGAGGGAGAGAGAGAATCCCAAGCAGGCTCCATACTGTCAGCACATAGCCTGACGTGAGGTTTGATCCCACAAACTGTGAGATCATGACCTGAGTTCAAATCAAGAGTTGGACGCTTAACTGACTGAGCCACCCATGCACCCCTATAATATATTCTTTAGGGGCGCCTGGGTGGCTCAGTCTGTTAATCGTCCGACTTCAGCTCAGGTCATGATCTTGCAGTCCATGAGTTCGAGCTCCGCATCAGGCTCTGTGCTGACAGCTTGGAGCCTGGAGCCTGTTTCAGATTCTGTGTCTCCCTCTTTTTGTCTCCTCCCCCACTCACGCTCTGTCTCTCTCTTCTCAAAAATAAAATAAAAACATTAAAAAAAATTTTTTTAAAATAAACACCAAGCAAGGTGTTTAGTCAGAAATTAACAAGAAATTTGTTATCTACATGGAATATTAACAGCTCTCTGGGAGAGAAGAAAAGTGAAAGAAAACATTAAGGAAAACATAGAGGTTGCCTAAAGTCTTTATCTTCAAAAGTCATATCTTCAAAAGAACCTGGGTGGTTCAGTCAGTTAAGCGTCTGACTTTGGCTAGGTCATGATCTCAAAGTTCATGGGTTCCAACCCCACATCAGGGTTGCTGCTGTCAGTGCACAGCCTGATTTGGATCCTTTGTCCCCTTCTCTCTCTGCCCTTCCCCAGTTCACGTGTGCATGTATGTTCTCTCTCTCAAAAATAAATAAACATTAAAAAAAAAAAAGTCGTAGATCTAATGGAACTAGAAATAAAGACTTAAATATAGTATTTAAAATTACAAAAGTAATCAACAGAATAGTCAAAAGTAATAATACATCTGTCAAACACTGAGAGGGGAAGAAAGAGTACGTTGAACACTCATGAGTCAATAGATAATTCTAAAATGTAAAAATTAAGAAATAGAGGTATAGGCATAGTATCTAGTATAATGGAGTTAACCATAAATGCAAGTGAAAATAGAAACAGTTTAAAAGAGATTGCCGGAAGGACATGGAACTTTATGATAGAAGAGGGGTGGGAAAAAGATTGTTGGTTTTCATTTTAAGCTCTTTCCTACTCTTAGACTTTTACAATATACAAAATTACTTGGGGAAAATTTTTAACTTCTTTTTAATATTTACTTATTTTTGGGAAAGCGCAAGCAGAGGAGGGGCAGAGAGAGGGGGACAGAGGATCTGAAGGAGGCTCTGCACTGACAGGCTAACAGGGGGGCTCAGACTCACAAACTGGGAGATGATGAGCTGAGCCAAAGTTGGATGCTCAACCAACTGAGCCATCCAAGTGCCCCTAAATTTTCAATTAAAATGAAAGCTCCTTCTAAATACTCAGATTTAGAAAATAAATAAATAACTCAGATTAAAAAGGAGTTGTAGAAAGTTAGGGGTGCCAGGGTGCCTTGGGATTCTCTCTCTGCCCCTCATCCACTCACATACGTGTGCTATCTCTCTCTCTCAAAAATAAATGAACATTAAAAAAAAAAGGAGCTG
This sequence comes from Panthera leo, assembly GCF_018350215.1. NCBI lineage: Eukaryota > Metazoa > Chordata > Mammalia > Carnivora > Felidae > Panthera > Panthera leo. The sequence continues at coordinate 118,197,746 of NC_056684.1, forward strand.
TAGAAAGTTAAAAACTAGTTAAAGATTATGATGAAACAATACTGAAAAAGTCCACATCAAACCCTCCTGTACATAGCCATATTGGTATTCAGAAGAAAAGCACAGGCCCAAATAGACTCATTGGAATATAATAAAAAAAACAAATAAAAGAACCAATCATTTATCTCAATAACTTAGATAAAAATATAGCTATATAAACACAGGAAAGAAGGCACTGATAAAATAAATAAAAGCAGATAATAAACGGAAACAGAAAGCAACAAAAATACGAAAGTTGATGAGAGTTAAAAGTATTCCAAGATCTTCCTCATTTTCTGACAGAAAGGCAAAGAGTAACTCTTCACTCTGTTAAAGTTTTAACAGTAACCATTAAAATAGTAACTTTTTTTTTTTTTTAAAGTAGGCTTCTTGCCCGATGTGAAAACCAATGAAGTAGAGCCTGAGGCGAAGCCTGAGGTGGGGCTTGATCTCAGATCTCAGGACTCTGAGATCATGACCTGAACCAAAATCAAGAGTCCTAAGCTTAACCAACTGAGCCATCTATGCACCCTAGAGATAGGGCCTCTAAAATGGTAATTAAAGTAAATAGGGCCATATGAATGGGCCCAAATCCAATATGGCTAGTGTCCTTATAAAAAGAGGAAATTAGGACACAAACATGCATGAGAGAAGACCATGTGAAGACACAGAGATGGTCATCTAGAAGCCAAAAAGAGAGGTCTGTAAACAGATTTTTCCCTCCCAGCCCCCTGAAGGAAACAAGCTTGCTGATACCTTCATCCTAAATTTCTATCCTCCAGAACTGTAGGAAATGAATTTCTGTCATTCAAGCCACCACAAATCCGTGGGATTTGTTATGGTCACCCTAGCAGACTGCAAATTGATTTATAGATTCAATGCAATCTCCATCAAAATTCCAGCTGGCTTCTCTGCATAAATTGACAAGTTGATCCTAAAATTCCTATGGAAATTCAAGGAACCCAGAATCTTGAAAAAGGGTAAAGTTGTAAGATTCATAATACCCAACTTCAAAACTTAGTACAAAGCAACAATAATGAAGACAATGTGGTACACACCTAAGGACAGACATAAAGATCAATGGAACAGAATTGAGAGTCCAGAAATAAACCCTCATATTTACAGTCAACTGATTTTTGACAAGGGTGAGAAGAAAATTCAATGGGGGAAAGAAAGATCTTTTCAACAAATGGTCTTGAGACAACTGGATATCCACATGCAAAATAATGAATTTGGATCCCTAACTCAAACCATACATAAATTGATTCTAAATGAATCAAAGACCTACATGTAAGAGCTAAAACTACAGAACTCTTAGAAGAAAACACAGGAGTAGGGGCACCTGACTAGCTTAGTGGAGCATGTAACTCTTGATCTTGGGGTCATGAGTTCAAGCCCCACAATGGGCATAGAGCTTACTTAAAAAATAATAACCAAAAAAATCTAAAAACTTTCATGCATCAAAGGATACCATTAAAAAAAATAGGGGCACCTGGCTGGCTCAGTGGGTAGAACATGTGACTCTTAATCTGAAGGTCATGAGTTCAAGTCCCACATTGGGCATGGAGCCTACTTTAAAAATTTTTTTTATTAAAAAAAAATAAAAGAACAACTCACAGAATGGGAAAAATATTTGTCAATCACATATTTGATAAGGGACATGTATGTAGAATATATAAAAACCCTTTCAACTCAATAATAAAAAGACAGCCCAACTTAAAAAAAAAAAAGGACAAAAACAAAACAACAACAACAAAAAACAGGACAAGGATCTGAATAGACATTTCTCCAAAGATATATAACGGTCAATAAGTACATGGCAAGATGCTTGACATCGTTAGCCATCAAGGAAATGCAAATGAAAAGTACAAAGAAACTATTACCCATTAGGGTGTTTATAATGAAAAAGACAGATAATAATGAGTGTTGGCAAGGATGTGGAGAAACCGGAAGTCTCATGCACCGCTATGGGACTGTAAAATGGTGCAGATACTTTGCCAAACAGTCTGGCAGCTCCTCAAAAGGATAGAGTTTAATATACGGCCTATCAATTCTATTCCTGTATATACAGAAAAATAAAAACATAGGCCTGCAAGTTGCAGAACATAGATTCAGTATGTTCACACTTCCATATGCTTACACACTGCAAACATTCAGAAAAAAATTAAGATGTATGCACCCATCTTTAGGGGAAAGGGTGAACTGGAAGAAGAGATTCTATCACTTCACATTTTAAACTTTTCAGTATTGCTTACATCTGTTTCAAAAAATATGTATTTTGGGGGACGCCTGGATGGTTCATTTGGTTAAGTGTCCATCTCTTGATTTTGGCTCAGGTCATGATCTTGTGGTCATGACCTGGCGGTTCCTGAGTTTGAGCCCCGCATGGGGCTCTGTACTGGAGCCTACTTGGGATTCCCTCTCTCTCTCTCTGCTTCTCCCCTGCTCACTCTTTCTCGCAAAGATAAATAATTAAATTAAATTTTTTTCTAATGTATTCTTTTTCTCTAAAAAAGAACCATGATTTTTCTTGTACAGAGCAGTTTAAAAAGCAATATACAAACCTTTGGCAATGATCTGCAGACCACGAGAAATGAAACACACATGGGCTCAGTCTCTGGCAATTATGAGATCAAACGTTACATTTTGCTTCACACATTCTAAGACTTTCACATACAGTATCATGTTTCATCCTCTATGAGAGACTTTTACCATGTTACACACAAGAACTCTGAGACCTAGAAAAATAAAAAAAACTTGCCTAAGGCTACAGAACTAGTTAATGAAGCCAGAGGTAGAACTCTGATTATACCTCACCACCATGCTGCTTCTCACCTTTGAGCTCCACATTTGGAATTGGTCAAAGCTCTGTCACTTATTAGAGAGTAAACTTCGTGGCTTCATATTCTCCAAGCCTCAAGTTCTTCCTTTGCAATATCTGAAACATAATCCCAGTGTTTTGTGAACATGCTGAATTTTGTATGTAAAGCACTTGGGCATTGATAAAGCATAGCTGTTATATGTATAAATAAAACGCTGGGCATCTTTGAACCTTATGCTGCTTCAAGGGTCACATTCAAAAAGTTGACTTTTAGCATCTACTAAGTTTGAAACCCATGCATTCCCTACCATACAGCAATTCCACTCCCAGGTATACACTTCACTGAAAAGCACATGTATGTCCATCAAACAATAGGTTCTTGAATGTTCATAGCACTAAAGTCCCAATCTGAGAACTATCAAATGCCCATTGATAGTAAAATTGACAAATCCTTTCCTATCACAAAATGGAATAGCATTAAGCAGTGATAATACCATCTGCAACCACGCCTAACGATATACATGAATCTCAAAAACATAATGTTGGGCCAAAGCGGAAAGCACTAAAGACCACGCAAGGAAGGATTCATTTCCATAAAATAACCCATTTTGTTGGAGTAGGATAGAGTACCTGTGGGGGCAAGGGAGGTGCTTAGAGCAGGAATGAGGGTAGCTGCTGGAGTGCTGGTGATGGTGTTTCTGGATTCGTGTGCTTGGTTACACGGGAATGTTCCGGTTGTGAAAATTTCCTGGATTGTACTCTTAGGGTCGGTCTGAGCGCTTTTTGTGTGTACGTTATAATGTACTGAAAATTAAAAACCAAACCCCCCCCCCCAAAAAAAACAAAAAACAAAAAAACAAGCAGCCCTTTTCCCTGAAGGGGCTGGAATTTTTGGAATTCTGCCTAAGCTCATTAGGCTATGGTTTCACCACGAATCAATTACCCAACAATTTTCACTTCAAGTGACAGTGGCCAGAGGGAGACAAGTGTTCTGAAGGCGGGTTCGACGCTACACCCAGCTTTCACGACGCCCTGCGCGCGCACCGCCCAGGCCCCGGAGAACGACCTGCTGCTTTTCCTTGAGACGAGTCCCGGGCGTGCGGTCCCCGGGTCTGAAGCGCCCTGACGCCTCCTGACGCGGCTCCACCACCTACCGTCGGGTGCCGGGGGACGCCTGATCCCTTCGGGCCTCCAGCGCGCCCTCCACGGCCTAGACGCGACTGCAGCCGAGCGCTACACGCGGCTCTGGGCAGGGATGGCGACTGTGATCCTGGAGCCCGCGGGCCGCTGCGGCTGGGACAAGCCCCTGCGCATCGCCGTGCGCGGCCTCGCGACGGGACAGCTCGTCACGCTGCGCACGTCCCTGCGCGACGAGAAAGGCGTGCTCTTCCGGGCCCACGCGCGGTATCAAGCGGACGCCGGCGGCCTCCTGGACCTGGCGCGCGCGCCCGCGCTGGGCGGCAGCTTCACGGGGCTCGAGCCCATGGGGCTGCTCTGGGCCCTGGAGCCCGAGAAGCCTTTTTGGCGGTTTGTGAAGCGGGACGTACAGACGCCCTTCGCGGTGGAGCTGGAGGTGCTCGAGGGCCTTGAGCCCGACATCGGGCGGGTCCTGAGCCGGACGGTGCTGGAGCGCGACTTCCTGCGGCCGGGGGTGCGGCGCGGGCCGGTGCGCGCGGGCCGGGTGCGCGGCACGCTCTTCCTGCCGCCTGGTGAGTGCTAGGCACGAGGGACAGACAGGGTGCCCTGGTGGCCGTGGTTTCCGGTACTGCTTTAGGGAGAATTTAGGTCGTCCCTAAGGACAGAGAAGCTGATGATTGCTAAGCCAGTGCACAAACCGGGGTGTGTATTTTGAGATGTTGGGCTCTGTGTTACGCGTTTTGCTGGCATTATCTCTTTTAATCTCTTTTAATCTCCGTAATATCTCAATGAGGTGGGTATTGTTCCGAAGGTAAAGATAAATAAATAAATGGGTAGGCATGTTGTCCACCTTGCTATTAAAAACTACTCTGTAGATCTCATCAGCCCGACTGGTCTTAGGGAAAATGATAACGATCAAGGAAGGATTGCCATGTCATCCTTCTCTAGTGTCCTGGGTGCATTAGGCGTTTTCCCCACTTCTTCATGCCCCTCGGTGCCACAGGTCACACTTAAGACTCCCCTGCCTTTCTCACCTGAAGTCATCTCTGGGTATTTATTTTTCTTTCCTCTCTCTAGATAGACATCTGAAATATCAGTACACACACACACACATACACACACACACACACACACACACACACACACACACACACACGAAAGCCAAGGGTCGATGCAACCCAACATAAAGCTTTATTTCGAGATTCTTAATTTTATGTCCAATCCCCTAACAGGACACTGTGAATCAACACTATCTGAAACATGAAATTCCTCCTTCCATGCTGCAATCATTAATGACAGACTTTGTTACTCTCCCTGACAACCAAAAATTCTTAGAATCTTGTAGATAATTTATAGAATCATATGGAGGATAAACTCATCACTGAGAAGGGAGATTTTCCTTTGTAGATTTTCCTCTTTCCAAGGTACTTGTATTCCATTTCAGTAGTAACTTGGGGAGCAGATTTTTGCCTTTGATTCATAGGAACCCACTAAGTAATTTAGAAAGATCTCTAAAAGGAAAACAAATTCATTAAATGTATAATGCCTTTCCTTTCTATTATTCTATTCTCTAGGACCTGGACCTTTCCCGGGGATCATTGACATCTTTGGAATCGGAGGGGGCCTGTTGGAATACAGAGCCAGCCTTCTGGCTGGTCATGGCTTTGCCACGTTGGCGTTAGCTTATTATAATTTTGAAGATCTTCCCGAGGAATTGGATAGCATAGACCTGACCTACTTTGAAGAAGCCGTGTGCTACATGCTTCAACACTCCCAGGTTCTCCTAATGTCCTTTATTGTATCATTCTTTCCAGAAATACATCCAGAGATGATGTCACTTTGCACTCACCTGTACCAGGTGCCCTGATGCTGCTCTAGTCTTCCTTCACAGAGATTTCTTTTAGAGACTTCCTTGGCTTTAGGTGCCTATTCACACTTTCTCTGTCAGATGGCTTAGTAATGCAGAATTAATCATAAAATCCATGTGAGATTTTATTTAAAGGAATTATTCAGGGACATGAAAATTCCTCTTGTTATGCAAATGGGGTTTCTAATTTGTTAGTTTTGCATGCTTTTTTCAATTAAGTTTCTTTTAATGTTTATTTATTTATTTTGAGAAAGAGAGCAAGCAGGGGAGGGACAGAGAGAGGGGGAGAAAGATAATCGCAAGCAGGCTCCCTGTTGTTAGCGCAGAGCCCAACGTGTGGCTCCAACTCACAAATTGTGAGATCGTGACCTGAGCCAAGATCAAGAGTTGGATGCTCAACTGGCTGAGCCATCCAGGAGCCCCTTTAATTAAGTTTTTAAATTTTAATTCCAGTATAGTTAACATACAGTGTTATACTATTTTCAGGTGTGCAGTATAGTGGTTCAACAGCCCATCACAACTGCAGCCTTAATCCCCAGCGCCTATTTAACCCCATCCACCTTCCCCTCTGGTAACCATCAGTTTGTTCTTTGTAGTTAAGAGTCTGTTGATTTCCCTCCCTCTCTTTTTCCCTTTGCTCATTTTGATTTTTAAATTCCACATATGAGGGAAATTCTATGGTATTTGTCATTCTCTGACTGACTTATTTCACTTAGCGTTATACTCTCTAGTTCTATCCATGGGGTTACAAATGGCAAGATTTCATTCTTTTTTATGGCTCAATTATGTCTATCTATCTACACGCACACACACACACACACACACACACACACACACCCCACATTTCTATCCATTCATCTATCATGCGTACTTGGGCGGATTCCTAATTTGGCTATTGTAAACAATGCTGCAGTAAACATAGGGGTGCATGTATCCCTTTGAATTCATGTTTTTGCATTTTTTGGGTAAAGACCCAGTAGTGCAAATACTGGATTGTAGGATAGTTCTATTTTTAACTTTTTGAGGAACCTCCATACTGTTTTCCACAGTAGGTGCACCAGTTTGCATTCCCGTATATGTGTGTTCCTTTTTCTCCACATCCATGCCAACACTTGTTTCTTGTGTTACTGATTTTAGCCATTCTAACAGGTGTGGGGTGATATCTCATTATAGTTTTGATTTGCATTTCCCTGATGATGAGTGATGTTGAGCATGTTTTCATATGTGTGTTGGCTTATACGTCTTCCTCTTCTTTTTTTTTTTTTTTTGGTGTGTATGTCTCCTCTGAAAAAATGCCTATTCATGTCTTCTGCCCATTTTTCTTTCTTTCTTTCTTTCTTTCTTTCTTTCTTTCTTTCTTTTCTTCTTCTTCTTCTTCTTCTTCTTCTTCTTCTTCTTCTTCTTCTCCTTCCTTCCTTCCTTCCTTCCTTCCTTCCTTCCTTCCTTCCTTTCTTAACTGTTTTTAAGTAGGCTCCATGCCCAGTGTGGGTCTTGAACTCAGGACCCTGAGATTAAGAGTCATATGCTCTACTGACTGAACTGGCTAGGTGCCCCTGCCCATCTATTAATTTGATTATTTGTTTTTTGCATGTTGGGTTTTATACATTCTTTCTATATTTTAGATACTACCCTTTATAAGATATGTAATTTGCAAATATCTTCTCCCATCCCTTAGGTTACCTTTTAGTTTTGTTGTTTGTTTCCTTCACTGGAATCTTTTTATTTTGATTTTTTAATCTTTAACTTACTATGTGTGTTCCCAAATTTTGACCAGAACTTGCTCACGCATTTCAGAAGCTAAGAACTACTTAATTTGATTCTGAAGTCTTACTTTGTTTCTATAGAGTTAATTATTTGGTAGTGTATTTAGATGGGGTTTGATGAATCTTTCGCTTCATAGAACGGAACTTGATTCCACACAGTTAGATACCTAGGCCCATTGAGACTTGATTGTGCCTACCTGAATGTGGACCTGAATTTCATAGGCTCCATGATTGGCCATTCTCTAGTGGATGATTCTCTGGAACATTTGTAAATGATTCCCAGACTTGCCAGTGAGGTTAATCTTTGATTGCCATGAAAAAAAAAAAAAAAAAAAAGATTTGTTTGCCATGTGTTCAGCCAGATATGTTTAATATGGGAAAGAGGTTGAGGTTGAAGTTGAGCTGAAGTTGATACTCTTGTGGCCAATTCACAAATTAAAGGTAGCAGCATCTCTAGTTACATTCCATTTTCTTTTAATAGGTAATACCTTTATTTATTTATTTTTTGAAACTAATCTCTATGCCCAATGTGGGGCTTGAACACAGGACCCTAAGATCAAGAGTCGTGTGCTCTACCCACTGACCCAGCCAGATGCCCATTTTCTTTCTTTCTTTCTTTCTTTCTTTCTTTCTTTCTTTCTTTCTTTCTTTCTTTCTTTTTGTTTTTCTTGTCAGCCTCTAATAGGACAGCTACTTCTTATTTTTCCTCTACCCTCAGCTTCACTAAGACTGAAAGTATGAACACTCACTAGGTGAGCTGCTATTGACGAAAAATGCTGCCATCATTGTAGAACATTTTTCTATTAGATACATTCTTGATGCTTCTTTCTTCTTTTCTTCCAGGTAAAGGGCCCAGGCATTGGGCTTCTGGGCATTTCTTTAGGGGCTGATATTTGTCTCTCCATGGCCTCATTTTTAAAGAACATCTCAGCCACAGTTTCCATCAATGGATCTGGGTTCAGTGGAAACAAACCTATACACTACAAGCAGACTTGCATCCCTTCATTGAGCTATGATCTGAGGAGAATCAAGGTCACTTTCTCAGGCGTCCTGGACATTGTGGATATACGGAATGATACTGTAGGAGGCTATGAGAACCCCAGCATGATTCCAATTGAGAAGGCCCAGGGGCCCATCCTCTTCATCGTGGGTCAGGATGACCGTAACTGGAGGAGTGAGTTATATGCCCAAATAGCCTCTGAACGGTTACAGGCCCATGGAAAGGAAAAACTTAAGATCATCTCTTATCCTGGGACTGGGCATTACATTGAGCCTCCTTACTTCCCCCTGTGCCCAGCTTCTGTGCATAAATTACTGAACAAACCTGTGCTCTGGGGTGGGGAGCCCAGGGCTCATTCTAAGGCCCAGGAAGATGCTTGGAAACAAATTCTAACCTTTTTCTGCAGACATCTTGGAGGTCCCCAGAATATAGCTTCTCCCAAATTGTAATGTGTTGGGTCTGTTGTCTACATGAGAAATTCAAGGTCAGATTCTGGTGTTTAATAATCATATGTGAATTGGTTGTCCCCTGGATAACATTAAATTCATGTCATGGGTATTAATGATGTGTTTTAGGTAACAATTTGAATAAATTATTTTTTCATTAATTTTACTAATGTAATACATGCATATTACAGAAGATTCAGTTACATGTATACAACACACACACACACACACACACACACACAAAAGCATTCCCTGTTAAAATTTGTGTTTTCTTCTATATGGTTTTTACTTACCACTTTGAGCCGTGGTTGAAATTTAAAGTTGAACAAATACTAGGTTACTTTTTCTAAAAAAATTTTTTTTTAATGTTTATTTATTTTTGAGACAGAGAGACACAGAGCATGAATGGGGGAGGGGCAGAGAGAGAGGGAGACACAGAATCGGAAGCAGGCTCCAGGCTCTGAGCCATCAGCCCAGAGCCTGACGCGGGGCTCGAACTCACAAACCGTGAGATCGTGACCTGAGTTGAAGTCGGACGCTCAACCGACTGAGCCACCCAGGCGCCCCTTCTTTTTCTATCTCTGGGAGAATTGCCATCCAATGTTTGCTACTGGTTCAAATACTGGTAGCAGGGTAGAATTTTCATTGGCCAAAACTGTATAGAGAGGTGTTGATATGAGGATAGCCAGACTGACCTTTTCCTCACAGATATCAGAGATGAGTTCTTTGGGAGGAGGAGTTGAGGTAAGAAGGGGAGCATCTGTCCCAAGAATAGTTAAGTCTAAGCTCTGTTCCAAGGATGAATGACTGTGACTTATTTTCCTGCTTCTTGGCTTTCAGAATAGAGTTTGGAGGGGTGCCTGGGTGGCTCAGTCGGTTGAGCATCCGACTTCGGCTCAGGTCATCTCACAGTTCACAGATTCAAGCTCCGCATCAGGCTCTGTGCTGACAGCTCAGAGCCTGGAATCTGCTTCCGATTCTGTGTCTCCCTCTCCTTCTCTGCCCCCCTCCCAAAAAAATAAATAAACACTAAAAAAAAAAAAAAAAAAAAGAATAGAGTTTGGAAAATCAGAGTGTGACATTCTTAGAGGCATCATTCGTCATTTTCCCGACATCAGGGCTACAAAGCATTGCATAAATGTATTTGAAGAAATAAAGGTTGAGAATTTTCCAAAACTGATAAGGACGTCAAGCCACATATTCAAGAAGCACTATGTCTTAGCGTGGGCTGTTGTAACAAAATACCATAGGCTGGATGGCTGAAACAACAAGATATTTATCTCATTCTGGAGGCTGGGAAATCCAAGATCAATGTTCCAGCAGACTTAGTTCCCGGTAAGGGCTTTTTTCTGGCTCACAGATGGCTGACTTCTCCTTGTGTCTTCATGTGGCAAAGAAAGTGAGCTCTGGTTTTTTAGAAGGGCACTAATTCCATCCCGGGGGGGGGGGGGGGAGGCTCACTCTCATGTCCTTATTTATTTATTTATTTATTTATTTATTTATTTATATTAAATATAATTTATTGTCAAGTTGGTTTCCGTACAACACCCAGTGCTCACCCCAACAATTGCCTCCTCAATGCCCATCACCGACTTTCCCCTCTCCCCCACCCCTCATCAACCCTCAGTTTGTTCTCAGTATTTAACAGTCTCTTATGGGGGCGCCTGGGTGGCTCAGTCGGTTGAGCGTCCGACTTTGGCTCAGGTCATGATCTCACAGTTCGTGGACCTTCTCCCTGGCTACTTGGGCTTGGATCCAAGAGAGCAAGGCAAAATTGCATGCCATTCTTTTGACGTAGTCTTGGAAGCTACATGGCATCACTCTCGCCCTACTTTCTTGGTCGAGGCAGTCACAAAGACCCACCCAAGTTCAAGGAGAACATAGAGTTCACCTCTGAAAAAGGGGAGTGGCAAGATTCTAGAAGAATGTGGGATGGGAAACATTGTAACCATTTTTTGAAAATCTGCCCACGGGAGGTACCTTTATTTTCCATAAGAAAACTTGAATTAGTAACTACAAAGCCTCCTCAATCTGCTTCCTAGATGAAAAATATTAGGAGTCCAAAGTTCTTTTTTTTCTTAATTTTTATTTATTTTTGAGAGAGAGTCAGATAGAGCATGAGCAGGGGAGGGGCAGAGTGAGAGGGAGACACAGAATCCAAAGCAGGCTCCAGGCTCTGAGCTGTCAGCACAGAGCCCGATGTAGGGCTTGAACCCACAGACCGTGAGATCATGACCTGAGCCAAAGTCAGACGTTTAACTCACTGAGCCACCCAGGTGCCGCCCTCCCCCTTTTTTGGGCATTTTTTTCTGTTTTAATTCAAATTTGTACTTCTACCAGAACAATTCTCTCAAGAACTATGTGGGTTTCCTAAAAACCTTAGTGAGATTCACCTTATTAGATAAAACATACCACTAGAAGTCTATTTGAGGTAAGAACTTCCCTACCTGGGGCTTCCTGTGAGGATGCTGCAGGATAATACTCTTAAGATTTGTAGAAGCTCTGTTATTTGATAGGATCTGCTAGGGACACCTTAAAATCTTCAGAGGGCCTTTTGTCAGTCTGAAATGTTCCGTGAAGCGCTACCTTGAATCTCTCTGAGGTCTTTACAAACGATCTTCCACAGACCCATTCCAGGTTTGACTTTGGTCTGAGGTCCTGTCTTACTTAAAGACTAATTAACACATGGGAAGGCTGGGAAGAAGAAACAGTATTATTGTCAAACTTGGCAAGTCCTGGTTCTTTCATATTTAACAGAGCATTCTTTAATTTGTCCTCTTGCATTTTATCACAGGCAGCAAGAAGAAGCCGGGTGGCACTGTGGGTATTCTGCTGGGAAATCACCTTAGCCAGATTATTGAATTCATTTAGGTATATTGTCCGTTTTTCACCTTACTGTGTCATTCTTGCCTTCAGCTTCCAGTAAGTTTTTATTGCTTTCCTTTAGCCCTCAATAATAGTCTCCATGCGGCCCTTTAGGCTTTCACTAACAGTCTCCTTGAAGTCCTTCCAGCTTCCACCTGCCACCTAGTCCTGAAAGCAGTTGTGATTCCTGTATGTATAGGTATGTCCACAGGCTGCTTGAGTTTTCTCACAGCATAATACCGGAGGTTCAAGAATGAATTTCCCAAGAGAAGATGGCAGAAATACGTGGCATTTTTTCAGATCTAGCTTTGGAAGTCACATAGTATCATTTCAACTGTACTCTATTGTTTGAGGTGGACACAAAGACCTCAAGTGCAAGGAGAAGTGGCTATAGACCCTCATCTCCTGATAAGGAAAACGGCAAGTTTCCTAGAAGAGCATCTGAGATGGGAGTTAGTGTTGCAGTGATCTTTGGAAAATGCAGTCCTCCCACAGAATTGTTTGTTATGTAGGAAAACTGAAAAGAAAGATAAAGATTAGAAACTTAACCAGCAGGGCGCCTGGGTGGTTCAGTGGGTTAAGAGTCTGTATTTTGGTATGGGCTCAGGTCATGATCTCATGGTTTGTGAGACTGAGCCCCACATTGGGCTCTGTGCAGACAGTGTAGAGCCTGCTTGTGATTCTGTCTCCCTTTCTCTCTCTGCCCCTCCCCCACTTGTGTGTGCAAGGGCACTCTCTCTCTCTCTCAAAATAAATAAATAAACATTAAAAAACAAAAAACAAAAAACCTTACCAGCAAGGTGTGTGTGTGTGGGGGGGGGGGGGGGGGGGGGCGGAATAGGCTAAATGTGTTGATAGGCATTAAGGAGGGCAGTTGATGGGATGAGCGCTGGGTGTTATATGTAAGTGCTGAATCACAAAATTCTCCTCCCGAAACCAATACTACACTATATGTTAACTAATTTGAGTCTAAATCTAAAAATATGTGTATAAAAAAAGAAAAATATGGGAAAAACACCTTACCAGTAGCCACAGGAAAAAGATAACCTTCAAAGGAAAAACAACAGATCTAACAACTGACTTAAAAACAGCAATAATGGCGGGGCGCCTGGGTGGCGCAGTCGGTTAAGCGTCCGACTTCAGCCAGGTCACGATCTCGCGGTCCGTGAGTTCGAGCCCCACGTCAGGCTCTGGGCTGATGGCTCGGAGCCTGGAGCCTGTTTCCGATTCTGTGTCTCCCTCTCTCTCTGCCCCTCCCCCGTGCATGCTCTGTCTCTCTCTGTCCCAAAAATAAATAAAAAAACGTTGAAAAAAAAATTAAAAAAAAAAAAAAAAACAGCAATAATGGAAAAGGGAAACCACTGGAATAATATCCTCAATGTGATGACAGAAAATACCTGACGACCTAGAAGCCTATAACTAGCAAAATAGATACTTCAGTATGGAAGCATGTATTGTTCATAAAGTTTATTGAAAACAATTTGATGAAATCAAAATAAAATCATTTTTAGAAAAATATGAATTTAGATAATATAGCCTACCTGCAATAACGGAAACACTAAAGAGTATTCTTCAAGCACAAGGAAAATGATTCTAGGGGAAAGCAAGTAGGTGAAGGAAGAAATGGAATATAATGAAAAGTGTAAATATATAGATAAATCTAAATAAATATTTACAAATAATATACTATGGGGTTTCAAATACACAAAGAATTAAATAGCATATGAAGCAAGGAAATAAGTAGAGGTTATTGCATTTTTCACAAGGTGATACAAATGTTAATTTTTATTCAATGTTAATAAATCAGGAAAGTTATTACCATAAGCTAATAGAGGAGGCAAATGGAATAATTTTTTAAAAAATAAAAGAAGATAAAAACTATAGAATAAGGAAAGAAAAGAAATAATAATTTAAACTCAAATAGATCAGTAATTACATTAAATGTAATTGGACTATACATTTCAGTAAAGGGCAAGATATCAGGTTGATTTTCCTAGTGTTCAATCTTGTGCTCTAAAAAATGCTATAAGGTCATATATAGTATGGCACATGTATAGGGTATAAAGTAAACATATAAGGTAACAGACCGTTTTGCATTCAGCTAAATAAAAACTTAACTTTGATCAAGAAAAACAATAAATGTATTATGTAAGATTCAAAACTTGGTAAAAGTAAAAAATATTGTTCAAAGATACAAACATGATAAAATTATAAAGAAAGCGAAAAGGTTAATAGACACAAAATTGAAGATGGTGATTACCTTTGATTGGGATCAGGGTGCAGCACACAGGGGCTTCAGAAGTAAAGACAATGTTTTATGACTACTACTAGATAATGGTCATTATTTTTCCTTAAAGTCTCACATATTTTTCAATTATTCTTCTGATGTACTCAACATTTAACTTTTGAAAAAATCAATACAGATTTAAAAAGAAAGAAAACTCCAGAAGAGTTGCCTGCCTTAGGTTAGGACCCTCTGTGTTCCTTGCACATCTTCGTTGCCCACCAGTATTTAGAACCACATTAGGCATCCCGAACTGATTCACATAAAGGGAGCAGTGTAGGTCTATTCCAAGGGATGGGTGCAAATGTACTTCTGTAGTGTTTATCTGATATGCGATAACCTATCTACTTTATATTTCTACTACATTTTTCCATTTTGCTCTTTTATGACAGAAGTTAATGATATAGACTTCAAGAAGAGTCACTTGTCCCTACTTTTTCTGAGCTCCTTGCCCAGCTTCTCAAATCTATTACCGAGATCTTCTTAGCTAGACTGATATCCCCTGACCATTCTTACCCAACATAAGACAGCTTAAGATGACTCCCTGGGTGTATTTCATGTCTTAAATCGGTCTGAACCCAATATACTTACATACCACAGCAACAATATACAAATACTAAACCAGTTTCATTTCAAAAAGAGCAACAGATAATGGTTTTCAGTAAGTAATACTTCCTTTCTGATGCTGGTTCTTTCAGAAAACCTTACTAATCAGATGAATATGGACCAGTAATTTAAATTCTGTACACATATTCATTATAATCCCATAAATTAGTGATGTGCTACAGATTGGTAGGCTCTGGGTCTTTTTGTGGTTTTCCTGAGATTCTTCTGCATAAAATTATTCACTAGCATTGCAATTCCTCTACATCTTCTTTTTTTCTAAATTTTTATTTTATTTTTTTAAAAATAAACACCCAACACCCAACATGGGGCTCAAACTCACAACCCTGATATCAAGAATTATATGCTGTACTGACTGAGCCAGCAGGAAATCCTACCTCTTCCATTTTATCTTAAGATTTTATTTTATTTCATTTTAATATTTATTTATTTTTGAGAGGGGGCAGAGGCAGAGAGAGAGGGAGACAGAGGATCTGAAGCAGGCTCATCGCTGACAGCAGAGAGCCAGATGAGGGGCTCAAACTCAAGAATGGCGAGACCCTGACCTAAGCCAAAGTCAGACGCTTAACTGACTGAGCTACGCAGACACGTCTGTTAAGATTGTACTTTATTTTATTTTTTTTTGAGAAACAATTTTTATTTTATTTTATTTTTAATTTACATCCAAATTAGTTAGCATATAGTGCAACAATGATTTCAGGAGTAGATTCCTTAATGCCCCTTACCCATTTAGCCCATCCCTCCTCCCACAACCCCTCCCATAACCCTGTTTGTTCTCCATATTTAAGAGTCTCTTATGTTTTGTCCCTCTCCCTGTTTTTAATTATTTTTGTTTTCCTTCCCTTACATTCATCTGTTTTGTGTCTTGAAGTCCTCATAGGAGTGAAGTCATATGACATTTGTCTTTCTCTGACTGACCAATCTCGCGTAGCATAATACCCTCCAGTTCCATCCACGTAGTTGCAAATGGCAAGATTTCATTCTTTTTGATTGCTGAGTAATACTCCATTGTGTGTGTGTATATATATATATATATATATATATATATATATATATATATATATATATGTATACCACATCTTCTTTATCCATTCATCCATCGATGGACATTTGGGCTCTTTCCATACTTTGGCTATTGTTGATAGTGCTGCTATAAACATGGGGGTGCATGTGTCCCTTTATCCCTGTGTCCCTTGGATAAATGCCTAGTAGTGCAATTGCTGGGTCATAGGGTAGTTCTATTTTTAGTTTTTTGAGGAACCTCCATCCTGTTTTCCAGAGTGGCTGCACCAGTTTGCATTCCCACCAGCAGTGCAAAAGAGATCCTCTTCCTGCTCATCCTTGCCAACACCTGTTGTCTGGGTTGTTAATGTTAGCCATTCTGACAGGTGTAAGGTGGTGTCTCATTGTGGTTTTGATTTGTATTTCCCTGATGATGAGTGATGTTGAGCATTTTTTCATGCGTTGGTTGGCCATCTGGATGTCTTCTTTGGAGAAGTGTCTATTCATGTCTTTTGCCCATTTCTTTACTGGATTATTTGTTTTTTGGGTGTTGAGTTTGATAAGTTCTTTATAGATTTTGGATACTAACCCTTTATCTGATATGTCATTTGCAAATATCTTCTCCCATTCTGTTGGTTGCCTTTTAGTTTTGCTGCTTGTTTAAGATTTTATTTTTAAGTAATCTCTACACCCAACATGGGGCTCAAACTCACAACCCTGAGATTCAAGAGTTGTATGCTCTACTGCCTGAGCCAGCGAGGCACTCTTCTTACCATTTTAATCTCGTAAGTACATGAATGGGTGGCGCTCTTATTACAGAATGATTCTCTTGTCTTATGATGGGGTTCTCTACTGTCTTGCATCTCTCTGTCTCTTTATCTATCTATCTATCTATCTATCTATCTATCTATCTATCTAGTACAATATCTTGTCCACTACAATTGTAATTCCAGACACCTTTGACTTTTAATCACATAAAGACATGAGAAGGGATGATGGGGTTCATCAAGAGTGTCTCCTATATTGTGCCATCCCTAAGATCTTCACCAATCACAGAAATGCCAATCAGTTTCTTTATATCTACCTCACTTCATGCTCATAAAGAAATGAAAAGGCATTGTCCACTCTAAGATGACCTATACATAATCTGCATGAAGGTATCAACTTTCTGGATTTTCTTCATAATCCCAGGATTCTGATGTAGCTTTTGTTTGGTCTCAGGTATGTCCAAAGCCTGGAACTATATGAACTTTGGCATTGGTTAAAGTAAATATTGCTCAGTCACTGTGTATCATAAGCCAATATTGAGGTTTCTACTAGTTCCCAGTAATTCTTGCTGGTAGGGCCAAGTTCTTACATGTTGTTCTTGATGATGTGAACATACAACATTCTTCTAAGACCCTGCACATGCCATTCATTTTATCCAAGGATATTATCACCTCCTAGACAAGTTCAAGGTCCTATGGTAGAGATTTCAAATGTCCAATTTGGGAACCACACTCAAGATTCAAAGCACCACCAGTGGAAACAATACTATGTAGTCTAAATCTGTGTAGTCCATGGGGTATGCTAGAATTAGGTTGTGCACCTGGAAAAAACACTGACAGGACATTAGGCAGCAAAGACAATTCCAGTTAGCAGGACCTGGGTCTGACTTATAATGACAATATTAAAATAGAAAACTGTGATGTTATGAGAGGAAAGTCTATTTGGGGAGAAGATTTGGAGTTTAAAGCTTAGGGTAAAAAGATGAGGGGATGAGAGTACTATCTCCTGGGCTTTCAAGAAATCAGAGCAGCAGGGAGCATTCAGCTGGTCTCTTGAGACAAGTTTCTCTGACTTCTCCTCATGATGTTGAAGGGCAAATTTATTTAGTCCTTCTCCATAAATCACCTCAAACTTTCCCAGTAATAAAGGTAAAAGAAGAAGACTTCCAAGGGCTAACAAATAGACACACTATTGAGAAGAGACCTCCTAACTCACCAAGAAATCCAGCTCTTACTATAATATACAACCGGACTTCTGGAAAATCTACGTTAAATTGGCTACTAGGATCAGGCAGAGGACATTCAGATTGACCAGGCTGAATCGGGGGAGAGAGGGTCTCACAGTGAGCGCTCTCCTCTGAATATGATATCTAAGAGTTAGATGCTCTGTTTCTGTGTTTGATGAGCTTATGGAGATTACCACAATCCTACTTAAGGGAAGTTGGAAAATAACTGCAGTCATGAAGAGTTATAACAGAAGGAATCAGGAATAATTAAAGAGACCGTTTGAATCAGCCTGAAGCAGGCTGCCCCAGTTGCCCAAATAATCTGCTTTCACTACATTGCAAATAAACTGGCATTCATATTTTCTCAAAGATTTACATCCTGCTCTTCCAAATGGTTAGAAGCAGAGCTATTGCAGGGCACGGATGGTGCTGGTGGTGAATAGCCAGAGAACTGGCAAATAGAAAATACATTTTTAGGGGGTATCTGCCTGGCTCAGTCTGTACAGAATGCAACTCTTGATCTTGGGGTTGTAAGCCCCACGTTGGGTGTAGAGCTTCCTTAAAATATTTTAAAATTGTATTTTTGTGAATAGTGTTTCATTCTGTTCGTACAATAGCTTCTGGGTCAAACTATCTCGTCATTGATTACTAGTGATTGAATACAATTACAAAAGTAGGGGGGCCCTGGGTGGCTCAGTTGGTCGAGCATCTCACTCTTGATTATGGCTCAAGTCATGATCCCAGGGTGATGGGATTAAGCCCTGTGTCTGGCTTTGTGCTGACCACGGAGCCTGCTTGGGATTCTGTTTCTCATCTGCCCCTCTCCCCCACTCATGCTCTCTCTCTCTCAAAAAAAATTTTTTTTTTAAATTACAAAAGTCGGGGCGCCTGGGTGGCTCAGTCGATTAAGCGGCCGACTTCGGCTCAGGTCATGATCTCGCGGTCCGTGAGTTCGAGCCCCACGTCCGGCTCTGTGCTGACAGCTCAGAGCCTGGAACCTCTTTCAGATTCTGTGTCTCCCTCTCTCTGACCCTCCCCTGTTCATGCTCTGTCTCTCCCTGTCTCAAATATAAATAAAAACGTTAAAAAAATAAAAAAAATAAATTACAAAAGTAAATGATATAGCACCTGAAAGAGTTAATCTCTCAAACTCCCCACTAACAGCTCCAACTAGGGCAAAACTCCTGGCAAGCACTCACCTTGGTAACTTCTGTAATTCAAAGTTCTGGGACCTGAGCCAAGAGCAGGCTTACCAGGCTAAGAGTATAGCTGTTTTTGTACCCAGACAGCAAGTGTTTATTTTGAAAACTATGCTTTCCGTTTAATCGAATCTCTCTTGAATGTAAGGAGCCTTTCCTTAAAGACTCCCTCAAAGGGGAGACATGTGGCCCTAATGCCCTTTCTCTCTAGACTTGTTACAATATCAGATTCCTCCGGAGAAATCATATGCTTAGGTCTAGATGCTTTAGACAAGGGAAATATTCAAGTATTTCAGCGGATTTTTAGACACAGGATCAGAGATAACACAAGTTCCTGGAAACCTCAATCAAATGGGAAAGACTAAATGTTGAAAGATATGGAGGAGGAAGGATCTGAGGTGGACAGGTTTTACCAACCCTACAAGTGGGGCACAGAAGATCAAAGGTATCCTTTTTGGTGATTTCATCACTCTCTGATATTTTTCTTTGTTGTTTAAACCTTTCATTTTGAAATAATTTTAGACCCACAAAAATGTGGGTCAAAAATAGTACAGGGTTCCCTATATAATTCCTCCCCTTCCCTTAATGTTAACATTTGACATAACCATACTACAAATATCAAAATCAGGAAGTTACCATTGATACAATACTATGTAACCACGAGAGTATTATTGAAATTAAGTTATCGCTATCTTGGAGAAGGGACTTACTCAAATGGGATGTATACTGGCTGCTAAGAAATGGAAACTTGGAACTTTCTTGTCCCACAAAAACTGTAAACAAGAAATAGACCCAGGCAGGATCATGAGTGAAATCATAACCAATACTGGAGTTAACTGGGAGCCCATCCCACCTCCAACCTTTTCTCCTTTAACTCTCACTCGGATTTTTGGAAAAGTAAATGGATGTCAGATGTCAATGGAGGATAAAAAACCCCAGAAGAATCTGTAACTGTGGTTGACACTATTTCTCTACAGGAAGATCTTTCTCAGTCATCTCTGATTGTTATTTTATTAATCTTACTATGCCATTGTTTTTGATCCCCATATGTATATATGTATGTATGTATTTATTTACATTTTAGACATTAACAGCAATTTGCTCTCACTTGGCAGCCAGTGATTTATCTTGCCTCCAAGATATTTCCAGTTCTCTAACATTTGACATGATCTGTTTAGGCAATATTTAAAAGGTGTCCTAAGTTTAATTCAGATAGTGAAATTACTCATTGATGCTATACTGATCGGAGATAACACTGAAATAATTCTTTCTGAAACTCAACCTTTCCATATTGAACTTATAATAAAAGTCAGTGGGCTATTAAGCATGGAAAAGTTCAGGGGCCTTTTACAAGATACAAACATTTATGGGTGTGTAATTATCTGGGGGTAACCAGAGAGATCCTACCCTAAATCAGGCAAAGGCTTTTTTGTCTATCCATAAGTCCCTACCCTTAAAATAGGGGCACAGAAATTAATTTTTATGTTTAATATTGGAGATAGTACGCCACATATTGGGGTATTAATCTACAGCTACTTCAAGTCACTAGACAAACATTGGAATTTGTATGAAGTCACTCCTCTCTTACAGCGGCTGATTCTTTTTCAGATTGTGAGCAAGCCGCCCTGGCAGTTGGCCTGTACAATACTTATTTCTTCCATGGAGTTCCTACGTGCTGAATTCCCTACAGGAAGGCACTTTTGAGTGGCCAATGCAAGGCCTCCTCCTTAGCTGCTTTCCCCTCATGTGCCTGGGAGCCATTTCTGCGTCTCTTCACAGCATCCTGGGTATCAGGGAAGGGAGAGGGAGAAGTCACCTTTCACCATGACTTTCTGAAACCTGAGTGCAGATTTCAATTGTGCTGGCGGCTGTGATAGCCCACGAAGTCTTTGTAAGCTGAGTGTCCCTAGATTGTGCACAGCCTGTAACTCTTTAAGCAACAGGTGTTTAAAAAACCCTGCAGCAGTTACTCGGGAGATAGAGTAGTCAAAGCTCACCGAACTCTGAGATCTGGGACCTACTCTGGCTTCTTTTTATTCAGCTTATAAATATTTATTGAGCTTGCCCTCACTGGGCATCTTCTGTATGCTCCATCCACCCTGTTGTGTAACCTAGTAGTAGGCTGAGCTGATTGGCTGCGTTCAGCTAAAGAAACGCACTCGGGAATATGAAGGGCAAGAGGAGAGTGAGGTCAAGGTGTTTATTCTCTCCACTCCTACTATCTCACAGTGGACTGCCTGGCTCCCACCACCATAGCTACAACTCCTGCCAGGCAGCCCTCTCCCTTGAGACTTCAGGCCCAAGGGTCTGCCGCCAACCTTGCCAATGCCTTTGGGAATAGTCTCTTTATGAAACTCTCCACAAACTACCTATTTGGAATGTGCCACTTGATTCCTGCCAGAACCCAGACACAACTCAACCCTCACACTGCCAGTGTCGAGATTTGTGAATGAAGAGCAAAACTCTTCCTGAGCACCCACTATAGGTGGATTGGTGCGGTGCTTTTACACGTTAGCCCATGTAATCATCACAATAAACCTTTTACAGATAAGGAGACTGGATTCAGGGGCTTCATTACATATCTTGCTAAAGATCACCAGGCTCTTAAGGAGCAGGATCAGACCGGAACCCAGGTAGATCTCACCCCAGAAACATCTACCTGCTCTGGAAGCCACCCTAGGTACTCTTAACTCTAGAAAAAGGCTTGGAAAAGGATGGAGAGGCAATGGAAGGATTAGCACTGTTTCTCCACTGATCATCTGAATTATAATCGCCTGGGATGCTTTATAAAACTCCAGGTTCTCCGAACTACTAGTATCTTTCCCAATCTCACTGGTCTTGGTACGTCTATTTCCACACTCACTGCGCTGGATTGCATAATAATGAACTCTTATTTTGGCAGATACTTCCTTCCAATCAGACACTAGTGGATTTTCACAAACTCTAGCTGACTTCATACAGCGGTTTAGCGTGTCCAAGCGCCCAATCTGAAGGTCGCAAAGTTTCCAATTGCAATTGCTTCCCCGGGAGGTGGAGGGACTCCTGGCCGGACACGTGACTCTGGGGAGAAGGCCTTGCTGTACCGCAGTAATCAGGATGGCGGCTACGGTGACGCTGGAGCCCGCGGGCCGCTGCGCATGGGACGAGCCCGTGCGCATCACCGTGCGCGGCCTCTCCCCGGGACAGCCCGTCACGCTGCGCACGTCCCTGCGCGACGAGAATGGCGCGCTCTTCCGGGCCCGCGCGCTGTACCAAGCGGACGCCGACGGCCTCCTGGACCTGGCGCGCGCGCCCGCGCTGGGCGGCAGCTTCACGGGGCTCGAGCCCATGGGGCTGCTCTGGGCCCTGGAGCCCGAGAAGCCCTTGGTGCGGCTGGTGAAGCGGGACGTGGAGACGCCCTTCGCCGTGGAGCTGGAGGTTCTCGAGGGCCACGAGCCCGACGCCGGGCGGCTCCTGGGCCGAGCGGTGCTGGAGCGCGACTTCCTGCGGCCGGGGATGCGGCGGGTGCCGGTACGCGCGGGCCGGGTGCGCGGCACGCTCTTCCTGCCGCCCGGTGAGTGCGTTGCGTCCCAGGCTGTTGTAAAGAATTGGTAACTGAGACCCACATTTCCTAAACTTACCGCCGCACTCCAGAGCTTGTCATGCATTCTGGGTGGAAGTTTTTCCTCTTTAAATTTCATGCCACTTCCCGTATGCTAAAAAGTGGTTTCTGTCTTTGGGGCTCTCCACTGCCCAGGGCGATGAGCGATCTTATCCATGCCCATTTCTCAGATGGGAAAACAGGCTGCTCGGGGGCTGGCGGGCATGGCTGGGCCAGGGTCACAGGGCAGGTGGGAGCAGCGCGGGGATCAGGCAGGGCAGACCAGGTCACCCCGGGCACCCACCACCCTTCCACACAAATAACCTTTATGTTGGACGAATGCCACTGAGCTGTATGCTAAAAAGTGCATTCAACATACTCACAAAGTGCATTTCTTTTAAGTGCCAGCCACGCAGCTGTATTTCAAATACCAGTGTTAGGTAATGAGTTATGCTGCTGTGCAAGAGTGATCTTTGCCTCTTCTCACATCGAACTTCCAAGGGAGCTAATCTAGAGGCCGTCCCCCGTAATCCTAAAAAAACCAAACTGATTGTCCTCTTCCCCCATCATGAACAGTCAGTCGGTGATTCTCAATCTGGGTTGCTTAACCCCTACTCCTGGAGACATTTTTGTTGTGACAACCAAAAGGTGGGGGAGGATATTATTGGTATCCAGTGGGTAGAGGCCAGAGATGCTGCCAAACATGCCGAATGCACAGGACAGTCCACACAACAAAGAAATATCTTACTCAAAATGTCTGTAGTGCTAAGGTTGAGACACCCTAGTCTAAGTAAAAACAAGGTGCTTACTAGGTTAAAGGGGCCCAGAAACAAGACCCCCTACCCCACCTTTTACAACCAAATTCCAGACTGAAACCCCTCCTGTATAGAAATGCTGGAGTTGCCATATCTCAGAGAATCCCTAAACTGAATTCTGTCATTCTCCAAAACAGGAGGCTCTGCTTTATTCTTACAGCTCGTCAGCAATTCACAACCTTAGCCAGTGGCTGCACAGTCAACTGAAATCCTGTGGTTGGAATTGGATCTTATACATCTCTGTATGTCCAGATTCCTAGAGGCTTGCTCAGGGATATAGTAGGAGCTCAATAAATCATACGGACTGAATCAGTAAGAATCCCCCCACCCACCCAAAAACAAACCAAACAAACAAAAACCTTTTACCACCCATATTGGCACCTGATATTTCAGTCAAGTCAATCTTGTGTCAACTATTTCAATGTCTACTTTGTGGCCCATTTAAAATTTGTTTTCTGTCTCAAAGACTTTTGTAAATAACGTAGAAGGGTTCAGTCATTTAACAAATATGTATTAAGCCAGTGACTATGCTACATAGCGGGATGCGATAGCTAGCGAAGTCAGACATGGTCCTCACTGTACTTACAGCCTAATAAAGGACCCAGGTAACTGTACTTGCACCTATAAGCTTGATAAGTGCTATGATAAGGGAAATACAGGCCCAGGGTGCTGATGGAGACATAAAAGGGTATCTGACTCAACTCAGCCTTGGGGGAGATCTGGGAAGTCTTCTGGGAAGGGAGATCTAAACTTTGATTTGAAAGCTGAAGGTCAACCAGGTGATAAAAAGTGGAGAGGGAAGAACAGCATATACTATTTTCAGGGGCCAAAGAGAACAGAGCATATTTAGGGATAGTGTTCTTTAAGGTTGGAGTAGAGAATGCAAGGAGGTGGGGAGTATATCAATACCCCTTTTATATGTAGAGCATTGTACAAATTCTTCAAGCATTCTCAAGTAGATTTTTTTTTTTTTGAGGAAGATTTTGTGGAAAAGGTACATCTCATCATATGCTACTTGTAATTTGAAATATATATTTCATTTTTGAAAATTATGTGAGAAATTCTGGAGAAAATAAAGCATTTTGTTCCCCCTTCCTTCTCCCTGAAGGTTACTAAAAAGGAAAAAAAAAAAAAGGCAACATTTTAAAAAGGGTCCTTTTTTCCACTTGCTCCTCCGCTCCCAGCCTTCCTTGCTTCAGAAACTTGTCTTCACTGACTGCCAAAATCTGAAACTCCAGAATGTCTCTGGAGAGTCTAAAGCTCCTTATGATCTGTGGTGCTTTCCAGGTGCAGGACCCTTCCCTGGGATCATCGATCTGTTTGGGAGTGGTGGTGGCCTTTGTGAATGCAGGGCCAGCCTCCTGGCTGGACATGGTTTTGCTGTGCTTGCTTTGGCTTATTTCAAATTTGAAGACCTCCCTGAATATTTGGATGATGTGCACCTGGAGTACTTTGAAGAAGCTATAGACTTCATGCTGCAGCATCCAAAGGTGAGTTCTGGTGTTTGCTTGAATGCAGGGGAGAGAGGGTAGAGCCAACACAGGACTGGATCTCAAAACCCTACCAGGACGCTGGGGGCTAGAAATATGTCATGAGACACAAAAGCTCCTTCCAAAGTTATTAGGATTATTATTTTCACTTCTACCCATCTCTCTCCAATCCCTAAGACTTAACTGTTTATTTTCCTTTAATTCTTTTTTTAAAAGTTTTTTAAATATTTTATGTATTTTTGAGACAGAGAGAGACAGAGCATGAGCAGGGGAGGGTCAGAGAGAGAGGGAGACACAGAATCCGAAGCAGTCTCCGGGCTCTGAGCTGTCAGCACAGAGCCCGACGTGGGGCTTGAACTCATGAACAGTGAGATCATGACCTGAGCTGAAGTCGGACGCTTAACCAATGGAGCCACCCAGGTGCCCCTATTTTCCTTTAATTCTTGACCATAATTCAAAGAGTTGTACTAAGACATTACTAACCTTAAATTCTGCTTCTCCATCTACCCCCAAGTGGCCTTATAATGCTGAATAAGGCAACTGCTTTCTCTGGGATTCAGTTTTTCTCATTTATAAGATTAATGTAGGGGTACCTGGGTGGCTTAGTCAGTTGAGTGTCCAACTCTTGATTTCAGCTCAGGTCATGATCCCAGGGTTATGAGATCAAGCCCCATGTCAGACTCTGCACTGAGCATGGAGCATGCTTGGGGTTCTCCCTCTTTCCTTTTGCCTCTGTCCCCTGTTCATGCTCTCTCTCTCTCTCTCTCTTGCTCTCAAATAAAATAATAATTTAATTTAATTAAAAAAAAGATTAATGTAGGGGCACCTGTGTGGCTCAGTCGGTTGAGCAGCCAACTTCGGCTCAGGTCATGATCTCACAGTTCGTGAGTTTGAGCCCTGCGTCAGGCTCTGTGCTGACAACTCAGAGCCTGGAGCCTGCTTCAGATTCTGTGTCTCCCTCTCTCTCTCTGCTCCTTGCCCGCTCACACTCTGTCTCTCTCTTTCCCTCAAAAATAAATAAACATTAAAAAAATTTTTTTAAAAAAGAGGAAAAAGTTTGACTCTTAAGAAACATTTTACGACAGTCGACAGTCGGTGACATTTGAATAGGGACTGTATTGGATGCTATTAAGGAATCATTAATTTTGTTAAATGTGATAATGCTATTATGTTTTTATAGAAAAAGTTCTTCTCTAAGACTGTAAAAAATAATCAAAACATTTTGATGTGATTAAAAGTAGAATACATGCTCTGCAACTATCTAGATTTAAAGAAACCCAAATATTCTAATGTTAAGTAATAAATGTTAAAAAATGTTCTACAAGGTCTGTAGGGTGATCTAACTCTGTCAGAATTCAGGGACTGGTCTGTTAGCAGAGCTGCTAGAACCTCAATGGCCTTGAACTGTGATTATTGGTTTATTAGGGGAGATAAGGCCCCAGGGGAAAAAGAAGAGACCAATATATCCTATCAGTTCTGCCCTTAGACCTGGGCAAGAGGGGCTTCTGTCCTGGACAGAAGCCTTAGGTGGCCATACTCCCTGCCCACAGGGTGAGGAGTCCAAGGGACCCAGGGAATGTATCCACCTGGAACCCATGTGCCTTACATACACACACACACACACACACACTCACACACACACACACAAACACCCCATACCCTTGTGATCTGGAATACCAGAATTCTTTGCCAAATAGCACTGATCCTGCTTCCAGGCCCTATGTCTTTTCTCAGGGTCTGTCAATGTGAATACTCCTAGGCCTTAAATATGGAGACTGGGGCATCCATATACATGTGTGAGAGGCCCCTCAAGGTACATGATGGAGCCAGGGATGGGAAGAGAAGGAATGGGGGCCAGGGACCAAGGACTGGGGCTAGCTCTCCACCCATGCCACGTTCCAGTACAGAACTTCAAGGAGTTCCAAGATTTCAAATTTGAGCCTGACATTATAAATTGTTATGAAGGTATATTTATCAAGGTGGGAGAAAATAATATATTTTATTTTTTTATTTAAAAAAATTTTTTAATGTTTATTTATTTTTGAGGGGGGGGGCGCATGAGTAGGGGAGGGGCAGAGAGAGAGGGAGACACAGAATCCCAAGCAGGCTCCAGGCTCTGAGCTGTCAGCATAGAGCCTGTTGCGGGGTTCAAACTCACGGACCGTGAGATCATGACCTGAGCTGAAATTGGACGCTCAACCGACTGAGCCACCCAGGCTCCCCAAGAAAATAATATATTTTAATAGTTTCTTTGTTTAATAGCTTTTAAATGTTTAAGTATGGGGCACATGAGTCTCTGTGTCTACTCATGACCCAGTTGCCACAAATATTAGTGGAAGGCCTGTGTACTAGGAAGTCAATTGATTTGGTTATTAGAAAACACACTTGAGCTTTGTGGATTGTTGCATTAAAAAAAAGAAAGCAAATGACATTTAAGAAAGCTAGCTAGAGAATATAAAATCACTGTTTATGTCCTCCATTTACAAATTCTAGGCTTGTTCTCTCTTTTTCAGGTGAAAGGTCCTGGTGTTGGGCTTCTTGGCTTCTCCAAAGGAGGTGACCTGTGTCTCTCAATGGCCTCTTTCTTGAAGGGCATCACAGCCACTGTACTTATTAATTCCTGTGTAGCCAACACAATAACTCCTCTGCATTACAAGGATATGTTTATTCCCAGTCTTGGCAGTGACCCAGGGAAACTTGTAGTTACTGAGTCAGGGGTTTTAATTTTTTTGGATATTTGGGATAATCCACTGGAGGAACTCAACTATCAAAGTATTATTCCATTGGAAAGAGCCCAGGGGCCTTTTCTGTTTCTTGTTGGCATGGATGATCATTGCTGGAAGAGTGAATTCTATGCTCGTATAGCCTCTGAACGCTTACAAGCCCATGGGAAAGACAGACCCCAGATAATCTACTACCCGGGAACTGGTCACTGTATTGAACCACCTTATTTTCCTCTTTGTAGAGCTTCTGTGCATACAGCATTAGGCCAAGCAATACTCCATGGAGGTGAGCCAAAGGCACAGTCAAGGGCACAGGTAGATGCCTGGCAGGAAATTCAAACTTTCTTCCATAAACATCTCAATGGTAAAAAATCTGTGCCGTCCAGCAAAATGTGACATTGTAATCATAGACCAGATACTATGAATAAAAATCTAATTCATACAACATGTATTGGATGAACACATCCAATACAGATGTGTTCCCAGAACACATAGGAAACTTTTTTTTTAAGTTTGTTTATTTTGAGGGGCTTTGGGTGGCTCAGGTTGGTTAAGCGTCCAACTTCTACTCAGGTCATGATCTTTTGGTTCGTGGGTTCAAACCCAGTGTCAGGCTCTGTGTTGACAGCTCAGAGTCTGGAGCTGCTTCAGATTCTGTGTCTCCCTCTCCCTTTCTCTCTCTCTGTCCCTTCACTGCTCACATTCTGTCTCTCAAAAATAAATAAATATTTAAAAAATTTTTTTGATAAAGTTTATTTATTTTGAGAGAGAGAGAGCATGAGCACGGGAGGGGCATAGAGAGAGCGAATCCCAAGCAGGCTCCACACTGTCGATGTGGAGCCTGAAGTGGGGCTTGAACTCACGAACCGTGAGATCATGACCTGAGCCGAAGTCCGACACTTAACCAGGTGCCCCTATGCACATTCATTTTAAATGGTCTTTGGACACTGGAAGATAAAAGCTTGTGGAAGGCATTGTGTTTTTCAGGTGGTATGTGCAGTGATGCACAAAATCCAATATTCGTGGCCACTATAACGTTGGATTTTGTAGACAGAAGTAAAAATTCCTTGAATTCTTTTTCTTTTTTTTAAAGTTTTTTTCTTTATATATATATATTATATATATATAATATATATAATAATAATAATATATATTATATATTAAATAATATAATTATAATTATAATATATTATTATTATTATTAAGTAATCTCTATGCCCAGGGGCGCCTGGGTGGCTCAGTTGGTTAAGTGTCCAACTTCAGCTCAGGTCATTGTCTCACAGTTTGTGAGTTTGAGCCCCGCGTCGGGCTCTGTGCTGACAGCTCAGAGCCTGGAGCCTGCTTCGAATTCTGTGTCTCCCTCTCTCTCTGCTCTTCCCCTGCTCATGCTCTCTCTCTCCTTCAAACATAATTAAAATATTTAAAAAAAAAAAAAAGTAATCTCTATGTCCAATGTGGGCCTTGAACTCACAGGCCCAAGATCAAAAGTTGCATGCTGTATAGACTGAGGCAGCCAGGTGCCCCACATGGGTTGTTTTTCTAAAGCTGGAGATCTTCAAAGATAGAGGGACTTTAACAAGTACTTTTCAAAGAACACACGGTTATTGTATGGCTCTAAAGCAGAAATTCTTGGTCCAGTGACCATTTAGTTTTCAGTGGCAAATATTTTTGAAGCCATAATAGGACACATGACAGTTATGATCTTTAAAAAAAATTTTTTTTAACGCTTATTTATTTTTGAGACAGAGAGAGACAGTGTGAGTGGGGAAGGGGTAGAGAGAGAGCGAGATGGAGACACAGAATCCAAAGCAGGCGCCAGGCTCTGAACTGTCAGCACAAAGCATGACGTGGAGCTCAAATTCACCAACTGTGCCCTGAGCCAATATATTTTATTATATATATATATTATATATATATATAACCACAAGATATACAATATAATATATATTATATTGTATATTGTATATTATATAATATATGTTATTTTATATAAATATTAGTATTTATATATTATGTAAATATATAATATACAATGTATAATATAATTATATAAAAATATTAATATATATAATATATAATATATATATTCCTTGACACAGCAGTTTAATGGAATGTTTTCACCTGGATTAATTCACCTCATTTTACACGTGTTTTAATTAAGATAGAATTCTACAGTGGAAAACATTTTAAATTATATCAATACATTTTTCATCGTAAAAGATTCGAGTAATACAGATAAAGTTCAACCCTCTTAACCCATTACCCAATTCCAGGCTTTTCTTAGGGCTAATTACAGTTATTAACTTGAAGCATACATTTCCAGGGGCACCTGGGTGGCTCAGTCCGTTAAGCCTCTGACACTTTTGATTTCTGCTCATATCAAGATCTCAGAGTTCATGAGTTCAAGCACCTCCATCGGGCTCTGCACGAAGAGTGCAGAGCCTGATTGGGATTCTCTCTCTCCCTCTCCCTCTCTGCCTCACCACCACTCTCTCTCCAAATTAACTTAAAAAAAAAGTATACCTTCCAGAACCATATTATTTGCATGTACATACATATAGTTGCATTAATGGAAAAATAGGATTTTGTCAATTAAGCACCTTTTTCTTGGGAAAAAAAAGTCATGATGTAAGTTTTTCTGCACATAAAAACATACGTTTTTATTACTTGTGCCAGGCCACGAGACAATAGAGATCATTTCCATAGTGTATAAATCTGTACTGCCTCATCTAAAACGTTTAAACTTTAATTTTAATCCCCAGCAAAAATAATTTCAGGGAAGGAAAGGAGTCTATTACACGGAGCCTCCTTCAGCAAGGTTTAGGGAATTGTGACCCCAGGTGGCCAGAGAGGGATTTTAAAGAAAGAACGACGAGGATTTTCTGTCAAAAGACCTTTAACTTTTCCTTCTCGCCACGTCCAGCGTAGGCTGGGGATGAGCTCCTGTCTCTTTTAGGCGGTCTTACTAAAAGGACCCCGATACCGTGACCCACCCCGGGCCCTCCTAAGTTGCCCCTTCTTGCAGCCCTTTGCTGAGTAGCGCGGGAGAAACCAGCTCGGGTTCTCTGGTCCGCTCAGCCACCTCTGGCTCCACTGGGCCCCGCCCCCGGCCCCGCCCCGCGTGCCCTGCTTCAGCCGCCCGGCCCCGCCCCATTCGGACAGGCCCCGGCCTGCCCTGCGTGACCCCGAGGAGAGAGCTGACTCCCTCCCACACGACCCCGGCCGAGTGTGTTTGGCCTGAGCCAAAGCCGCGAAGATCCGGGGCCATGTGGAGGACTGTCCATGCCGTGCTCCGGACCCCCGGAACCCCACTCCTGCTCCGGAGGTCAATGTCCACATCTGCCCTGCTCGCCCAGAAGTCTGCGACCTTGACCGTCACCCCCAAGACTGGGCTGGCCGACGAGCTCCTGGATATTAAAGTGGAGGGCTTAGGTCCCAGGGAGCGGGTGACCCTTCGGGCGTCGGCCGTCAGCTATCGAGGCCGCCTCTTCCGATCGCTGGCCCACTACGAGGCGGACGGCCGCGGGGGGTTGGACCTGGCCAGGGACCGGGCTCTGGGCGGCGACTTCACGGGCGTGGAGCCCATGGGGCTCCTGTGGAGCCTCACGCCGGTCGGCTCGGAGGATCCCTGCTTCAGCCAGATGCCGAGAGGCGTGATGAAAACCCCCCTCAAAGTGGAGGTGACCGTCCACCACGCGCCGCAGCAGCAGGCGGTACCGCTGGGCCCGGCGCTGGCCTCTGCCCAGGTGCAGCGCTGGTTTTCCAGCCCGGAGCTGAGCCGCGCTCGCCTGCAAGCCGGCCGCCTGCGGGGCGTCTTCTTGCTGCCCCCAGGTGCGTGAGGTCTTTTCCGCAGAGGGCTTTGCATGGATTTAGGAAAAATGATTTATGAAAGCCGGCTTGCTTTGCTAGCTAACTTTCATCTGAAAAACTGAGCGAGCGCCTCAGTTATTTTGTCGCCTAGACACCAGGTGGGACAGTCACTTTGCTAAATGGTGACTGGGATTTAAATGCAATTTGCTCGGGAACCTCTTTTCTGCAGGCTGCCCATCCTTCAGACTCCCAGTGCTGCAGCTGCAATTACTTGTGACTAAGCATATTCTAGTAAGCATAACATTGTTGTAAAGTTTCTCCCATTAAGTATTTGTTTACCTGTCTAGTAGGCAGAGCTTTGTGTTAACTTTTTTAGTTATCATTTCTTGTAAAAATGACGAGAATAGTGGATACAAATCTGTCACTGGTATCTGCTCAAACCCAACATAACTGAAGCCCTATTACATATATTGTTCACTTTTTAAATTCTGGTTTCACGTTAGGATACCGATGACTTTTTTGTTGTATTTTCTGACATACTCTAATTCCTTGGAGACCTTCATCATGATGAGGACACTTCTGTTGCTCATTTCATAGATCAAAGAACAATTTATTTTATAAATGAGTAAGCGAGGCCTAAAGTGTTTTACCCAAATCACACAGCTAGATGGTGCTAAAATCAGGATGCAGTCAAATTCTTTGAGCTCCAAACTCAGACCTCCACAGTAACATGGGCTGAGGAGAGAATGAGTGAAATAGGTTTGTTTTTCTTGTTTTGTTTTGTTTTGTTTTGTTTTTAAAAGCCCAGTCTGGCTTATCTTCTGCTCTCAAATGTCAGGATTCTTAGGAACAACTAAGAGTCTTTCAAATGAGAGATTTAAAACATTTTCAGGAACACCTGCGTGGCTCAGTTCAGTTAAGCGTCTGATTCTTGATTTCCTCTCAGGTCAAAATCTGATTCTTGATTTCCTCTCAGGTCATGATCTCACAGTTGGCCAGTTGGAGCCCCACATCTGGCTCTCAGCCTCTCAGTGAAGAGCCTGCTTAGGATTCTCTCCTCTCTCTGCCCCTCCCCTGTGTATACACACACACACACTCTCTCTCTCTCTCTCTCTCTCTCTCAAAATGAATAAATAAACATTAAAAAAATTTTTTTTTCATAGTTGAGGGTGTGGAGGGGTTTTTTAAGATCCTATAAGGTCCTAGCAAATTTACATCCTGAGGATCAAATTTCTCAATTGAAACAAAATAAACAAATTCTCAGTTATTTTAATGTGATAATCAGGTTAGTATCTTGAAGGCTGTGGTTGGAAAAACCTATTGCTGGAATAATTTGAGGAACTGTGTGTTGTCTTTTTCATGGCTTGCTTTAGGGATTTTGGAAGTAATCTTGAATCCAGAAATGCATGAAATTTATCTAATTTTAAAAAGAGCAGATCAAGATATGCTGAGATATCCAAATGTTAAGAAAACCACCATCTAAAAATCACTATCTTAATATGTATACTCTAGCTTTCACTTTGGTGGCCAGATATCCCTTAACTTATTTCTAGATTTAAAAATTTAGGAACAGCTTCTGGCACTGGAATTTTAGATTTCTTGTTTAGTTTATATTCTAATGTTCTTGCCTCTTATTTTGTTCTTATAAATTTATCTAGCGCTTTTAGTTGGAATAACACAAAAGAATGTATCTGAGAAATACTAGGAGTCAATTGGCTGAGAAATTCTTCTCTTGGAATGTTGAATGAATAACATAAGCTACAATAGGAATGTTGAAGGAGAAATAACAGATCAACATTAGAAGGAAAATAGTTTGACATTTTACTCCCTTTCCACTGCCAGGGAGCAAGAATTTACTGTCCCCTTCAAGGTCCTTCTAGCTTCTAGCTGGATTAAGAGTCAAATTGACAGGAGACAAATTAACAGGAGAACATCAAATTTGATTCTGTATGTATGGGAAATCCATACAGACGTGGAAATTCCAAAGACAGGCAAAATGAGGTATATATGTCATCCTGAACTAAGGAGAAAAGGTTAGGGGTCTAAGACTTTGAAGGGAAGGAATGCATTTCATAGGGCAATAAGAAGAACGGGTGTTTGGAAAGTCGATTTTTGCCCTGCCATACGGTGGCCACTCAGATAAAATTTATCTCTGGCAATAACCCTCATTCTGGGAAAGACCCCCAACTGAGATTTTTCCATGTAGTTAAGGGAGGAGCAAAATCATTCCTCTGAGCTCACAGGGTCTCAGTTGCCTTCAGCTCAAAATAATCCACATGCCCAAGTAGCATATTGTAAGTGGAACTCCCCTGATCCCCTTCAAACTCAAAATAATCTTTATACTAAATTGGTCCATCTAGGGGCAGCCTGCCCTTGGCCCCTATACTACACATATTGTTCATTTTATATTACACCATCATTAGACCTTTAAAATAGTATAGGCTTTGTTAGGGATTTGGGTAACTCTGTATCTGAAGCTCATTGAGAACTCAAACGGCCCTTTAAAGTTGGATTTTTTAAAAGTTTATTTATTTATTTTGAGAGGGAGAGAGAGAATCTCAACCTGTTGGCACAGAGGGCATGATCTCATGAACTGTAAAATCATGACCTGAGCCAATATTAAGAGTCAGACGCTTAAACGACTGAGCCAACCAGGTGCCCCAAGTTGCCTTTTTTTTAATGTTTATTTATTTATTCTTTTGAGACCGCTTGAGCGGGGGAGGAGCAGAGAGAGAGAGAGAGAGAGGGACAGAGGATCTGAAGCAGGCTCAGTGCTGACAGTGGAGAGCCAGATACAGGGCTCAACCTCATGAACCGTGAGATCATGACCTGAGCCGAAGTCTGTTGCTCAACCGAGTCACTCAGGTGCCCCGTGGATTTCCTTTTTTTTTTTTTTTAATTAATTTAATTATTTTAATTTACATCCAAATTAGTTAGCATGTAGTGCAACAATGATTTCCGGAGTAGATTCCTTAATGCCCCTTACCCATTTAGCCCATCCCCCCTCCCACAACCTCTCAAGCAATCCTCTGTTTGTTCTCCATATTTAAGAGTCTCTTCTGTTTTGTCCCCCTCCCTGTTTTTATATTATTTTTGCTTCCCTTCCCTTATGTTCTTCCATTCTGTGTCCTAAAGTCCTCGTATGAGTGAAGTCATATGACATTTGTCTTTCTCTGACTGACCAATCTCACTTAGCCTAATACCCTCCAGTTCCATCCACATAGTTGCAAATGACAAGATTTCATTCTTTTTGATTGCCGAGTAATATTCCATTGTATATATATACTGCATCTTCTTTATCCATTCATCCATCGATGGACATTTGGGCTCTTCCCATACTTTGGCTATTGTTGATATTGCTGCTATAAACATGGGGGTGCATGTGTCCCTTTGAAACAGTATAACTGTATCCCTTGGATAAATACCTAGTAGTGCAATTGCTGGATCATAGGGTAGTTCTATTTTTAGGTTTTTGAGGAACCTCCATCCTGTTTTCCAGAGTGGCTGCTCCAGTTTGTATTCCCACCAGCAGTGCAAAAGAGATCCTCTTTCTCTGCATCCTCACCAACACCTATTGTTGCCTGAGTTGCTAATGTTCGTTATTCTGAAAGGTATAAGGTGGTATCTCATTGTGGTTTTGATTTGTATTTCCCTGATGATGAGTGATGAGCATTTTTTCATGTATCGGTTGGCCATCTGGATGTCTTCTTTGGAGAAGTGTCTATTCATGTCTTTTGCCCATTTCTTCACTGGATTATTTGTTTTTTGGGTGTTGAGTTTGAGAAGTTCTTTATAGATTTTGAATACTAACCCTTTATCTGATATGTCGTTTGCAAATATCTTCTCCCATTCTGTCAGTTGCCTTTTAGTTTTGCTGATTGCTTTTTAATTTTATTTATTTATTTATTTATTTATCTATTTATTTATTTATTTTTTATTTTTTATTTTTTATTTTGATGAGGTCCCGATAGTTCATTTTTGCTTTTGTTTCCCTTGCATCTGGAGACTTGTTGAGTAAGAAGTTGTTGCAGCCAAGATCAAAGAGGTTTTTGCCTGCTTTCACCTCGAGGATTTTGATGGCTTCCTGTCTTACTTTTAGGTCTTTCATCCATTTTGAGTTTATTTTTGTGTATGGTGTCAGAAAGTGGTCCAGGTTCATTCTTCTGCATGTCGCTGTCCAGTTTTCCCCAGCACCACTTGCTGAAGAGACTGTCTTTATTCCATTGGATATTCTTTCCTGCTTTGCCAAAGATTAGTTGGTCGGATTTCTTTTTAATGAGGTATTATAGTTTCATAACTCAAAGACTGCCAGAATTATTTGTTTAGATTAACCAGGACTTACACTTCAAAACATTTTCCATATTTTTTTTTGCAAATTTTCATATTTTTTCACCATTTTCCAGTGATATCTCACAGGGAAAAATATAAAAACATTTTTACATTTATAGCTTCAAAATAGCCAAAACAAGTATCTATTTCAAGCACAAGAATAAAACTGTTTCAGCCAAAACAGATGTTTTCTTTTCAAGGCAAATAGGTGAATGTTTTATTTCTTTTTTAAAGTTTATTTATTTATTTTGAGAGAGAGAGAGAGAAGAGAGAGCTCAGAAGAGGCAGAGAGAATCTCAAGCAGGTTCCACACTGCCAGCACAGGACGCGACATGGGGCTCGAACCACAAACTGAGATCATAACCTAAGCCGAAACCAAGAGTCAGACACCCAACTGACTGAGCCACCCAGGCACCCCTAGGTGAATGTTTCAAAACAGAAAAAAAATTAAAAATTTTTTGAAGTTAAAAAATAAAAAAAAATTTAAAGAAAAAATATAAAGTGTACAATTAGAATTTGATTTAGAAAATCAAATTAACTGGGTATCATGGTCCATTAAATGTCCTGTTGTCTAATCCCAGATTAATCTTCTTTCCTGGTTTATAGGAGATGGTCCTTTTCCTGGTTTGATTGATATGTTTGGTGATGGAGGATTAAATGAATCTCGAGCTAGTCTCCTGGCTTGTCGAGGTTTTGCTACTCTGGCTTTGCCATTTTTTGGCTATGAAGATCTACCTCCAATCATGAAAGACTTAAATTTAGATTACTTTGAAGAGGCAGCTAAATTTGTGCAAAGTCACCCAAAGGTGAGTGGGATTGTAGAGAGAAATGCATTTAAAATGAACTCCTTAGGGCCAGGAGAGAGTGAAAAGAAGGTGGTACTAATGGGTTGGAAAATATCTATAACAAATACCTGTTGAATGAATTCGTGAATGGATAAATAAATACATAAGCTATCTGATGAATACCTATATGCTTTTTCTTTATTGAGTGCTTTGCGACTTCATTAACAATCATACTTTCTCTCTTTCTCTCTCTCCCTCCCTCCCTCCTTCCCTCCTTGTTTGTCTTCTTTTTCTTCAATGTCTAGGTTAAAGGTCCACACATTGGAGTGATTGGTTCTGGCAAAGGGGCAGAGTTGGCATTTTCCATGGCTAGCTTTCTCCCAAATATAGCTGCAGTTGTGAGCATCAACGGCTGTGTCTCTAACACAGCTACTACCCTTACATGTGGTAGATCAATCCTGCCAGGACTGCCTTTTAACCTAGACAAAATCTCTGCCATGGATTCAGGGGTTTATGATGTTAAAGAAGCGCTGGAGGACCCCTTGGATCCAGCCTACCAGGAAAGTCGTATCCCCCTTGAAAAAGCCAGTGCCCATTTCCTTTTTATAGTCGGAGAAGATGACAGGCATTGGAAGAGTTCTGTTTATGCTGACATAGCTGTGAAGCATCTCACAGAGCATGGGAAGGCAAATTTTACTCTTTTAAGCTATCCTAACGCCGGCCACAGAATAGATCCCCCGTACAGCCCTTTTTTCTCTGTATACCTTGATCCAGTGTTGGGAGTGCCTATTCTGGGAGGTGGGCAGCTAAAAGCTCATGCTGTCGCTCAGATTGAGTCTTGGAAGAAGATCTTGGAATTTTTGCACTTGCATCTAGGGTAAAGTCTAACAAACTAAGTTTAGAATATGTGCAGAACCATTTAAGGGATTGATTGAATATTTTTGACAAATGACTGAAATCTAGATCTCTCATGGGCATCTGCAAGCTTTTAAAAGAAGTAAAAATACTTGCTTCATGTTCATCAGAGCCTGTAACTTTGGTGACTATCCATGTTTCTCCATGTTTGGTTGGTTTGAGCTTCAACTCAAGGTAATTGCTAAGTGAAAACCAGTTTTTAATCTGCCGTTTACCCAGCCTTCTCACTTACCCTCCCTGTCACCCGTACTTCCAAAGGTTTTTTTAAAAAAAACTGGCATATGATAATTAGTTTGCTATTATCTGTCCCAGAGGTTATAAAACTGTTTTAAACAGGGGTGAATACATGAATATACGCCCCAGGTTTTATGGTGAGCAACGACTGGGTTATGATAACTTTCTCATAAGAGAATAAGATGCTGGACTGAATTCTAACACGATGACCCAGAGGCTGATTTGTGGTAGACTGAAGTCAGAATCCTTTCTGTTGTTAGTCAGGTCTTGATTTTTTTTTTTTTTTTTCTAATTGCCACCTGTTCAAGGATCTTTAAAGAAACTTAGAGAGGCACCTGGGTGGCTCAGCCAGTTAAGTGTCTGATGCTTGATTTTGGATCAGGTCATGATCCCGTGGTTTGTGAGTTTGAGCCTGGAATTGTGCTCCATGCTGACGGCGCTGAGCCTGCTTGAGATTCTCTCTCTTTCTCCCTCTCTCTCTGCTCCTTCCCTGCTCACACTTGTGTGCTCTCGCTCTCTCTCAAAATAAAAAACTTAAAAAAAAAAAAAGGGAAAAGAAAGTTAGATATCCAAAAATACTTACTTGCTTTAAAACTGCCAAGCAATTACTAAGAAGCACTGAATCTTTTTTTTTTTTAAACATTTATTTATTTTTTGGGAGAGTGCAAGCAGGGGAGGGGCAGAGAGAGGGGGACAGGGGATCTGAAGCAGGTTCTGCACTGACAGGCTGACAGCAGTGAGCCCAATGCGGGGCTCGAACTCACGAAACAGGAGATCATGACCTGAGATGAAGTCAGACCTCAACCGACTGAGCCACAAAGGTGCCCTG
Organism: Panthera leo; assembly: GCF_018350215.1. Lineage (NCBI taxonomy): Eukaryota > Metazoa > Chordata > Mammalia > Carnivora > Felidae > Panthera > Panthera leo. The sequence continues at coordinate 118,236,275 of NC_056684.1, forward strand.
ACACACTAGCTCTTTATAATTCCCTTATCTCTGTTTGTACTTTAAAAAACTTTTCTTAACACTTTGTTTCAAAAATATATTTAAAAATAGGCACATTCCAGTTCTCCTCCCAAGTTGATAATTGACACAAGTAGACAATGTAATTATCTGAGGGAAACAGAGTTCATCCCTTCTACTTTACGCCACCTTCCCCAAAAATGTAATTACAATTTGTGGATAAGCCTTAATTTATTAAAATAATTTTAATGCAAGTTCTGAGCTTTGATCTTAAACTTTAAAAATATGTGTGGAATTAGAAGATATTAACATTCTGGCCTTCTCATAATTTAGTTATTTTTTTTTCTTCTGCATAATTGGAGAGAAAGATTATGGTATTAATTATTAGCGTTTGATTTTGGTTGATCAGTAGATCTTGCAGTCAGAACTATATTTTGGGCTCTTCTTGGCAGAGGATGAGGTATTGTCACCCTAATTTGCAGTAGTAACACTATCTAAAAAAATTTTTTTTAAGTTTATTTATTTATTGTGAGAGAGACAGAAAGTGCAAGTGGGGGAGGAACAGAGAGAGGAGGACAGACGATCCAAAGTGAGCTCTTCGCTAACAGCAGAGAGCCCAATCAGTGTGGGGCTGGAACCCATGAAGTGAGAGATCATGACCTGAGCCAAAGTCTGATGCTCAACCGACTAAGCCACCCAGGCGCCCCCACTATTTAAATTGTTTTTTAAATGTTTGTTTATTTATTTTTGAGAGAGAGAAAGAGTGCTAATGGGGGAGGGGCAGAGGGAGAGAATCCCAAACAGGCTGTATGTAGTCAGCGTGGAACCTGATGTGGGGCTCAGTCTCAACTGTGAGATCATGACCTGAGCAAAAATCAAGAGTTGGATGCTTAACCGACTGAGCCACCCAGGTGCCCCTATTTTAAAAATTAAAAAAAAAAAAAATTAATACAAGTTTCAAATTATTAACATCAACAAGAAAGCATATGTCATACTTTATATATAGGTGTGTGTGTTTATACATATGTATTACTTCCAGATTTTGGGGTTATTCATGTAAGATTTTTAAAAGATTGTTTTCTAAGTTTGATTTATTGAAGTAATCTCTACCACCCAACATGGCCTCAAACTCACGACCCTGAGATCAAAAGTTGCATGCTTTTCCTACTGAGCCAGCTAGACATCCCTAAATGATGTTTTTTAAAAAACAGACCGGGGCACCTGGGTGGCGCAGTCGGTTAAGCGTCCGACTTCAGCCAGGTCACGATCTTGCGGTCCGTGAGTTCGAGCCCCGCGTCAGGCTCTGGGCTGATGGCTCGGAGCCTGGAGCCTGTTTCCAATTCTGTGTCTCCCTCTCTCTCTGCCCCTCCCCCGTTCATGCTCTGTCTCTCTCTGTCCCAAAAATAAATAAAAAAACGTTGAAAAAAAAAAAAAACCAGACCAAAAACATAGGGGAGAAATTGGCTTTTTACCAAATAAGTATAATGAGAATAGTAATCTGGGAAGTGGACTATTGAAAATTGCTACATTGCTCATTCTAATTTGAGCTGATAAACTTTTTGACTATATAAATAACCTAAATAATTAATGACTCTCTCAGGCTTTAAGTTTTTTCAAAAAGAATTTTATTTTAGGGTATACAACTTTTAGCTATTTTGCTCAATCTCTAATCAGCTGTTAAACATGATGATTTTTCTTTTATTCAACCCACATTCTTGTTTAGAACATTAAAGTTTCCTTAACATTTGGTTTGCTATCATTTCACACTATTTTACTGTTCCTTTTCAATGTGATTTCTGAATTTGGGGAAACTGTTTCAATGATATTTTTAATCTTTCTCTTATCTTTCTCCTAGGCCTGCAGCAACAAGTAGATCCAAAGCCATAGTTTCTGGTGAACAGCTTTTGGGATCTATTTTGCCATTTTGCAGGATTTAAGAGAACAAAGAAAGGATCCAAAGTATATAATTCTTCATTCTTTTCCTGTGTGAATGTTTTTTTTAATTTTTATTTTATTTTTAATTTTTTTTTAACATTTATTTATTTTGAGACAGAGAGAGACAGAGCACGAACGGGGGAGGGGCAGAGAGAGAGGGAGACACAGAATCCCAAGCAGGCTCCAGGCTCTGAGCCATCAGCCCAGAGCCTGACGCCGGGCTCGAACTCACGGACCGCGAGATCGTGACCTGAGCTGAAGTCGGACGCTCAACCGACTGAGCCACCCAGGCGCCCCTGTGTGAATGTTTTTAAACTTTGAGAATCTGAAACTCAAAATGTACTTGATGGGAAATGTAGCATGATATTATACATTAATTTTCAGAGACCAGTAAATTTTTGCTTATATATTGGTAAATAGTTTATATAGAGGTAAATAAAACATATTCATGGTCAAAGTTTACTCCTCCAATGACAAGGAGGAAGTAAAAGTAACATTCTCAGCAAGTATGAAGATAAAATTAATTTGCTAGTGATATTTCACAAGTAATGCAATGCCTTATGATGTAATCCACAGTTTTGAGTAAGAGGCATACTCTGTTATGAGATCTGTTTGAGGATTAGATTCCCCTTCCAACCCCATCAACAAAACTGGCAAAGATTTTGGCAGCCAAGAAAAATTCTAGTTTGGAGACATGTAGAGAGAGGTGTGGAGATCTCAAACAAACAAACAAACAAAAACAAAACAACACTACAAGAAAAAAGGCTGCATATGTTATAAATATCCATTTTAATTTTCTTTAATACACATTTTACTTTTCCTATTTTTAAATAACAATAGTTAAATTACCTTTTTCAAAATGATATTTGTTATTTCAAAATTTAAAATAGCCACATTATAGAATAACCAGAAAATAAGCAAAATGAACACTTTAGTCTGCTAAGGCTGCCATAACAAAACACCACAGACTGGGTGGCTTAAACAACAGAAATTTATTTCCTCACAGTACTGGAGGCTGGAATTCCAAGATCAAGGTGCCTACAGTGTTAGTTTTTGGTGAGGCTTCTTTTGTTGGCTTCCAGGTGACCATCTTCTTACTGTGTCCTCAGATGGCCTTTCTTCTGTGACCACCACTCCTGGTGTATCTATTCCTCTTATAGCGACACTAGTTATATTGCATTAGGGCCCCACTCTGATGGCCTCATTTAACTGAAATTACCTCCTTAAAGTCCCTATTTCCATAAACAGTCACATTGGGGTTAGAGCTTCAACCCATGAATTGCGGGGGTGGGGGGGACACAATTCAATCTGCAGCAAACAATAGACCCTCATAATATTCTTTAAGATATAGGTATGTATAAATGTGTGTGCAGTATACAATTTTTAAGAAGATTATACCAGCTATTTTGTTTGATAACTTGCATTTTAAACTCAAACATCATGGCTGCCTGCATGTGAGCAGATGCATTTCAGCAGCATTTTTAATGGAAGAATATTATTTCATCATTCGGATGTTCAGTAATACCAATTCGTTTTTGTTTACATTTGGGTTGTTTATCTTTCTGCTATTAAAACCTTGAGCATAAATCTCTGCACTTGTCTGATTATTCCTTCAGGATGAAGTCCTAGAAGTCGAACTACTGGGTCACAGAGGTGCCCACGTTTTTAAAGCTTTTTATACTATTGCCAACAGCTCTCCAGAAAGGCTGTGTCATTATAAACAGGTATATACGCGTCCCCATTTCTCCATGCCCTTAGCAACTCAGTATTTTTACCATTTTTGTCTAATTTAATAAGAGGAGGGGAGGGGACAAAGACACTTCGGTTTTATAAAACCAGCATTTTATGCTTTCATTCTCCTCTGGAGGGGCTGGGGGAAGGTAACCGAGGAAATTCTGCTGAATATAGCCTCAATCGGATGCCAAGGTGAATTACAAAAGGTGATAAAAAGAAAGATGCGAGGGGCAATCTGCAGGGGAAGGGAATTTTATGGCAAGGTTTTAAAGTTTTAAACTTAGGCAGGTACATCACTTCAGATTAGCTGAAATTGCTTTCGGCAAAAAGCATCTCTGGACCACTCTGCGCCGTTAAGCTCTCACGTCCCGCATGCCACCAGCAGCCCCACCACAGCGACCGGGAGGCGAGCTGCAGCCCTGCGGGAGGACCGAAGCGGCCGCCGCGCCATCCCACAATGCCCCGCTCACGCCACCGTGGGGGGGCGGGGAGAAAGTACCGCTGCCAGGGTTGGGATCGGCGGAGGGTTCCGAGAAGTGCGCACGCGCACTGACCTCGGCGGGCCCTAGCAACCAGAGCAGTGACAGTAGCAACGGCCGGAATGGTGAGTACCCTCTAGGCCTCGTAGCCAAAGAGGAGAAGGGATTGGAAGTGGAAAAGGGTGACTGTGGCGTGTTAAGGGTGAGGGGGTCCTCGATCAGCGGAAGGAAGCCGGTAACCGACGCTAAGCTAGCTCAGGAATCAGAGGCCTGAGGCGAAAGAGAAGCCCTGCCACCGGGTGGTCTGGGGTGAGGGCGGCCTGGGGCGGATTGCAGGTTGGGTTAATATGGTCGGACTCTGACAGAGAAAAGGAGGGCAAAGGACAGGAAATGCTCGAAAAAGAGCGGATGAGAGTGGGAAAGGTGATGGAAGGCAGACTGTGTGAATAAGGATTTTTCTGTACATAGAAGTAATTTTCTCTCTGGCGAGACGGGGCGCGGGGAGCTAGTTATGAGAGGAATGTGTGTAACACCGAGTGCAGCAGTATTCCTAACCTGTGATGTGCCCAAGTTGCCCTCTGAATGACTGTAAGTGCAGTTGTTAGGTAGCATTGTAAAGCCCACTCTGATAGAATATATTAGGATAGCGTTTCTCAAATTGAAGTACGCATAAGTATAGGCGGCCCAAGATTGAGCTTGTTGGAATGCACGTTATGAATTTTTAATATGATGGGGTTCGGGAATGTCCATTTCAACAGTGCACCTCAAGTGATTCTAAAATTGGAGGGTTTCCCATCCCATTTAGAGAAATACCGCTACCTTGGATTTGAAATCTATCAGTGGTCTATCCAATCAAAGCTCTTTCCGAAGTAGTGATTTTACCTACTGATGTTCCTCAACTCCTACTTAAAGTATGCACTGTTTTGCTTACAGATTTGGTAGATCCAGCTAGTAGTTTGAAAAGGAATGTTGTTGGTTGGTTACAGACCCAGTCAGAGCTGTTTAGCAATGTATGTGATTGTCCTGCCAGATGGAGATGTTTATGAAGAATAAGTATAATTAGTTGTCTTCTTTTTTATTTTCAATGTTTATTTATTTTTGAGAGAGAGAGAGAGAGAGACACCGAGTGTTAACAGGGGCAGGGGAGGGGCAGAGAGAGAAGGAGACACAGCACTCCAAGCAGGCTCCAGGCTCTGCGCTGTCAGCACAGAGCCCTTGCAAGGCAGGGCTTGAACTCCCGAACTATGACTCCCGAACTGTAAGATCATGACCTGAGTGACCTGAGATGAAGTTCATGCTTAGACTGAGCCACCCGGGCATCCTTAATTAGTTGTCTTCTTTTTGTGATTCCAGTGCTGTTTAAGTGGGGAGAGATTGAGCCCAGGAAATTGAAATGATAACGAATTCATGCCTGCCCTCAACCACAAGATTAAATACTACTCTTTTAAAAGTAGTTTTCTCTGTGCTTTCCTTACTTTATTCCACAGACATGTAGCTGAAAACCACTGCCAAAGAGAGTAAAAAGTTCTGGAACCTAGGGTTTTGTTTTGTTTTAAGTTTATTTATTTTGAGAGAGAGAAAGAGAGAGAATCCTAATCAGGCTCCACACCACCAGTGCAGAGTCCGATGTGGGACTCGAACTCACAAACCACAAGATCATGACCTGAGCTGAAGTCTGACACTTAATGGACTGAGCCACTCAGGCACCCGTGGAACCTAGGTTTATGTTCAGGTGAAGAAATAATCCGCTCTAACTAATTCTGAAAGCATGTACCATGAGAATTATTGAAAAGCTTCAAATAGAGAATCAGGAAGCTAGCTGAGACTGGAAACTGGTGGTTCTAGAGCCCTCCAGAAATCAGGCCCACATGGTTTTTTAATTAAAAAACACTAGCTTCCAATGTCTTTAAATGATCATATTTCACATCAAAACCCAGATTTATGGCCTCTCTCAAAAATCAGAAATATCATATTTCCCCATTGGATACATTTTTACACCCATTTTTGTATTACTAAAATATGGTGGTGTCATATAATTGGCAACATCTTTTATTTATTTATTAATTTAATTTATTTATTTATAGAAAGAGAGTAGAGGAGAGGGGCAGAGGGAGAGAGAGAGAATATTAAGCTGAGCTGAGCTGAGCATGGAGCCCAACCTGGGGCTTGATCCCACTACTCTGGGATCATGACCTGAGCCGAAATCAAGAGCCTGTCACTCACCCGACTGAGCCACCCAGGAGCCCTGGCAACATCTTTTCTCTCTTACTGGTACATAAAATAAGGGTGTTTTTTCTTTAAAACTTTTTAATGTTTACTTATTTTTGAGAGACAGAGAGAGCACAGGCAGGGAAGGAACAGAGAGAGACGGAGACACAGAATCCAAAGAGGCTCCAGGCTTTGAGCTGTCAACACAGAGCCCCACATGGGGCTCGAACTCATGAACCATGAGATCATGACCTGGACTAAAGTCGGATGTTTAACTGACTGAGCCACCCAGGTGCCCCCAAATAAGGGTGGTTTTTAAAAAAATGTTTATTTGAGAGAGTGAGTGAGCAGGGGAGGGGCAGAGAGAGAGGGAGAGAGAATCCTAAGCAGGCTCTGCGCCATCAGCACAGAGCCTGGCACAGGGCTCGATCTCGCTAACCATGAGATCATGACCTGAACTGAAATCAAGAGTCTGACACTTAACCGAATCAGCCACCCAAGCACCCCGTGGGTGTTATTTTCAATAATGGAGTTTTAATATTTGAAGAAGTGTGATACTAGGGTAAATCAAGTCCCACCTGCCAGTTGTTTTCTAGAACTAGAGTAAAGGTTAACATCTTTATATGGCCACTTTTACCCATTTATCCATTATCCACTGGTCCTTTAGGCATTTCTGTTTTTGACTCCTGCAATCTGTAGAGGAATTAGTGACCTTATAAACCAATTTGTAGACTACTAGATTGCTTCCAACTTGAAAGTATTCTTCTGTGTGTTTTTTTCATGGGCCCATGTAAGGATCTCTCTGGGAAATGTACCCAGGAGTGGGATTTCAGAGTCAGAGGGCCTGTGCATATTTAATTTCCTTAGGCACTGTCGGATTACTTTCCATAATGGCTCTGCTAGTTTGGTTTGTTTTTTAAGTAAGCTCTACCCCAATGTGGGTCTTGAACTCACACCCTGAGATTGACAGCTGCATGCTTTGCGGACTGATCCAGCCAGGCACCCTTGGCTCTGTTAGTTTTTACCTCCTTTAGCAATGCATGAGAGTTCTACTTTCTCACCAAATTTCTAACTTTTGCCAAGCTGAGGATGTATTTTAGTATCGCATTGTTTTATTCTGCATTTCTCTGATTTTCAGTGAGTTTGAATACCTCATGATATTGTTAGTCATTTGGATTTCAGTTTCTGTGAATTCTGTGTATATTTTTTGTAAAATTTTTCTAATTTTCCTTTTTGTTTCTGAATTTTAGGAGCTTCTCCTACATTCTAGATATTAGCCTTTTGTTGGTTTTATATTGAAAATATCTTCTCACAACTTTTCTCTTAACTTTCTCAGTAGTGTTCTTCACTTACTGAACTCCATTTGTTCTAATATTTGTCAATTTATTCTACTGTTTTCAATGTAGATGATCATCTGCCAATAGTGAGTTTTATTTCCTCCTTTTAATCATTGTAATTTGTATTTTATTATAACATTGACCAAGATCTCTTATACCATGTTAAACAGTAGGAATGATAGTAGGTATCTTTGATATGTTGGAATCAGAATCTTAAAGAGAATACTTTTTAAAAATAACCATTTTTAAAAAACTTTTTAAAAATTATTATTCATTTTTGAAAGAGAGAGAGAGAGAGAGACTGAGCATGAGTTGGCGGGGGGGGGGGGGGGGGGGCGGGTAGAGGGAGTGGAAGACACAGACTCCAAAGCAGGCTCCAGGCTCTGGGCTGTCAGCACAGAGCCCAACGTGGAGCTTGAACCTGCAAACTGGGAGATCCTGACATGAGATGAATTCGGAATCTTAACCAACTGAGCCACCTAGGTGCCCCAAAATATACTTTTTTAAAAGTTTATTTATTTTAAAAATTTTAAAATGTTTATTTATATTTGAGAGATAGATGCAGTGCGCAAGTAGGGGAGGGGCAGAGAGATACCTAGACTGAATCTGAAGCAGCCTCCAGGCTCTGAGCCGTTAGCACAGAGCCTGACCAGGGGCCTGAACCCATGAGCTGTGAGATCATGATCTGAGCCAAAGTCGGATGCTTAACCAACTGAGCCACCCAAGTGCCCCAAAATATCTTTTTAAAAAAAATTTACTTATTTATTTTGAGAGAGACAGCATAAGCAGGGGAGGGGCAGTGAGAGAGAGGGAGAGAGAGAATCCCAAGCAGGCTCTGAGCTGTCAGTGCAGAGCCCAACTTGGTACTTGATCTTACTATCTGTGAGATCATGACCTTAGCTGAAATCAAGAGTTGGATGCTTAACCAACTGAGCCACCCAAGAGCCCCTAAAATATCTTATTTATTTTATTAAAAAAAATTTTTTTTTTACATTTTTTTTGAGAGACAGAGAAAGACAGAGCACAAGTGGGGGAGGGGCAGAGAGAGAATGAGACACAGAATCTTAAGCAGGCTCCAGGCTCTGAGCTGTCAGTGCAGAGCCTGAAGTGGGGCTTGAACTCACAAATTGTGAGATCATGACCTGAGCCGACGTCGGACGCTTAACTGACTGAGCCACCCAGGTACCCCTCAATCCCCTTGCTTTCAATCTGAAAGTGTCTTTAGGTCTAAAATGGGTCTCTTGTAAACAGCATATAGACAGATCTTGTTTTCTTATCCATTCTCTTACACTATATCTTTTGATTGGAGCATTTAGACCATTGACATTTAGAGTGAGTACTGAAAGATATTAATTTATTGCCATTGCGTTGCCTATAGAGTTGGAGTTTCTGGTGGTGGTCTCTGGTCCTTTCTAGTCTTTGTTGCTTTTGGTCTTTTTTGTTTTGTTTTGTCTTTTCTCCTCTCAGAGAGTCCTCCGTAAAATTCCTTGCAGGGCCAGTTTAGCGGTCATAAACTCCTTTAGTTTTGTTTGTCTGTGAAACTCTTTATTTCTCCTTCTATTTTGAATGACAGCCTGTCTGGATAAAGAACTCTTGTCTGCATATTTTTCTGATTCAGCATATTGTATATATCCTGCCACTCCTTTCTGGCCTGCCAAATTTCTGTGGATAGGTCTGCTGTGAACCTGATCTGTCTTCCCTTATAGGTTAAGGACTTTTTTCCCCTTGCTGCTTTCATAATTCTTTCCTTATCTGTGTATTTTGTGAATTTGACTATGATATGCCTTGTTGATGATATGCCTTTTCGTTGAATCTAATGGGAGTTCTCTGTGCTTCTTGGATTTTAATGTCTGTGTCTATCCCCAGGTTAGGAAAGTTTTCTGCTATGATTTGCTCACGTAAACCTTCTACCCCTTTTTCTCTCTCTTCATCTTCTGGGATTCCTATGATTTGGATGTTATTTCTTTTTAGTGAGTCATTGAGTTCTCTAAATCTTATATCGTGCTCTTTTGCCTTAGTTTCTCTCTTCTTTCTGCTTCATTATTCTCCATAATTTTGTCTTCTATGTCACTGATTCGCTGCTCTGCTTCATCCATCCTTGCAGCCATGGCAACCATTTGAGATTGCATCTCTGTTATAGAATTTTTAATTTCATTCTGACTAGATTTTGCTTCTTTCATCTCTGCAGAAAGGGATTCTATGCTTTTTTTCAACCCCAGCTGGTATTCTTATTATCATGACTCCTAATTCTAGTTCAGACATCTTGCTTATATCTGTGTTGATAAGTCCCTGACTGTCATTTCTTCCTGTTCTTTCTTTTGGGGTTAATTAGTTTTGTCATTTTGGAGGAAGAAAAAGAATTAATAAAATAAAAAATTAAAATTAAAAAGATTAGAAACAATACCAAAAAATCAAATAAAGGAAGCTAGATCCTAGGTATGTTTGACATGCTGATCCTAGATCCTTGAAAGAAGCTTAATTTCATAGAGAAAAAAGGAAAGAAAAGAAAAGAAAAAGAAAAAGAAAAAAGTAAGAAATCATTTAAAAATTTAAAAAAGGTATACAATAAAATACAATGAAATGAATTGGAGAAGGTAAAATAGAATAAAAAAATAAATTTCCAAAAAATGTAGTAAAAAATTTTTTTAATTATATAACAATGGAAAATAAAAATATTTTTTTTCTCTTTCTGTATCCAAGAATAAGAAAAGAAAAGAAAAAACACAAAACAAACAAACAAAAAAAACCCAAATAGATGGACCAGTGAACAGAATGAATTCTGAATGAAATTACATCTGGTTTCCCCTAGAAGTCAAACTATGAAGCACTTTATAGTCTGTATGCTAATCAGGTGGAGACTTATGGTGGTTCTCTAGGGCTTGGTTGGTGCAGTTGGACAGGTTGTGGTGTAATGACTCTGTTCTCCGCTAGGTGGCGCTGCTTAGCTTACTGGAGCGGATCAGTGTGGCCCACGTGCACGTGTTTGTGTGCATGTGTCAGAGGTGAAAATGGCATCCAGCTTCTCAGTCTCTACTATCAGAACTCTGCTCTACCCTACTGGCAATCAAGCACAACTTCTTTGTTTCTGGTTTCTATCCACTCCCTATTTCTACACTGTCTGTGTCCAAGCCATCAGCTTAGATGGCACCTCCCTCCTGAATTTTATCTCAGATGGGGCTGTGCTTCCAAACCCCTCACTTCTGAGGGCCCTGCTGTTTACACCTGCTCCAACCCTCTGAGGAAGGGTCTTGCTGAGCAATGGCCGGATGCCTGCTTGTCCCTGGGGACATTCCTTGTGATCATGCTGCTGTAGAGGATGAGAGGTTGTGGCTGGATGCTGGCTTGCCCCAGTCTAAGTTCATCTGATGGCATAGTGGCAGTGTTTCAGGGATTATGGTAAATCACAACACACAACCCACACCAGGTTTCACCACACTCTGGCATTTTTGTTCCAATACCAGCAGTCGTGTCCTCCGGGGTCTGCTGGGACCTTTGCCTGTGGGCAGACTGCATGGCCTCTACCAAATGCCCTCCTAGCAGGGTAGCAGGGGAACCACTTCTCCCTGTGTGGCCCATGGACTGCTCAGACCTCGCTGCCTGCCTCTGGGGATTTGCCCTTCCCACCAGAGCACCTCCAGGTATTGGGCTGCAGAATTTCTGATGCTACTCTGCCCTGTTTATAGAATCCTAATGACATTGAAACCCTCTTCCCTCTTCTTTTCTTGTTTAGGTACTTGTGGGTGCTTTCACTCTTTCTCTTTCTCTCCAGTTACTTTCAAGGGGAGTGCTTTTCCTGCGCTCTCCCCCCCCCTTCTCTGTCCTCTCTCCGCAAATACCACTCCCTCCCTACCCTCCACAGATTCTCTCTCCCCAGTTCACCTCTCCATCCCGAATACCTGCTGAGTTCTGTGGCTTAAGTTATGCAGATTGCTGTGTTAATCCTCAGATTAATTCTCTGGGTGTGCAAAGTGGTTTGATGCTGATCTAGTTGCATTTCAGGGATGAGAAGCAGAGAACTTTGATGCTGCTTTGCCATCTCGGACCCCTCCTCTGATTATATACTTTTCGATCTTTCCAGTGTGATCCTCCTTAACCATCTTATTTAAAATAAACATACTCTAGGGGCTCCTGGGTGTCTCAGTTGGTTAAGCAGCCAATTTCCTTAATAATTGTCACTTTCTAATATACTATATAATTTATTTATTAAATATATTATTTTTCATCTGTTTCCTGCCAATAGATGTAAGTTTCAGGAAAGCAGCAATCTTTGTTTTGTTCATTGATATGTCCTAAGCATGTAAAAGAATGTTTGGTACATAGTAGATAATAAATATTTGCTAAAATGAATGAATTTCTTCATAAAATATGGCATTTGCTTTAGGTTTTTGGTATGTAGCTTTTATTAGATAGGGAATTTCCCTTTAACTCTTAGTAAATTATATTTATAGGCTTTTTTGTTGTTAAACAATCCTTATGCTCCTGGGGTTAGCCATTCTTGATCACGATTATTATTCACCATTGGCTTTGGAGATCTGTTGTTGTATCTAGGATTTTCAAATCTATGCTGAGAAGAGGAGTCCTTATCTGGTTATGGCATCAAGGTTATTCTAGCCTCATAAAATAAACTAGTAGTTTTCCCTCTTTTTCTGGTTTCTGAAACAACTTGTATAACAGAAAATATCTGTTCCTTGAAAACTTGGCAGAATTTACTTGTAAAATTATCTAGGCTTGGAGCTTTAGGAAAGGAGAATGAAGGTAAATCTCTGATTATCTTTTATTTTTTTTTAATGTTTTTATTTATTTTTGTGAGAGAGACAGAGCGCAATCAGGGGAGGGGTAGAAAGGGAGGGAGACACAGAATCTGAAGCAAGCTCCAGGCTCTGAGCTGTCAGTGCAGAGCCTGATGCGGGGCTTGAACTCGTGAACTGGGAGATCCTGACCTGAGCCGAAGGTGGGTGCTTAACCGACTGAGCCACCCAGGTGCCCCTCTGATTATCTTTTTTTTTCTTTTTAATTTCTTTTAATGTTTATTTATTTTTGAGAGAAAGAGAGAGAGAGAGAGAGAGAGGGAGAGGGAGAGACACACAGAGTGCAAATGGGAGAGGGGTAGAGAGCAAGGGAGACCCAGAATCTGAAGCACGCTCTGGGCTCTGAGCTGTCAGCACAAAGCCTGATGCGGGACTCGAACTCATGAACCCTGAGATCATGACCTGAGTCGAAGCTGGACGCTTAACCGACTGAGCCACCCAGGTGCCCTGATTATCTTTTTAACATTTAAAATAGTTATTGGCCTATTCAGGTTTTCTGATTTCTTCCTGTGACAGTTCAGCACTTTTGTGTTTTTTCTAAATATGCATTATTTGTTTAGGTTTTCAAACTTATTACCACATATTTGCTTATAAAATTTTATTTTCACTTTATTTATTTATTTATTTATTTATTTATTGTTTATTAAAAATGTTTATTTTTGAGAGAGTGCAAGCTGGGGAGGGGTAGAGACAGGGGGACAGAGGATCTGAAGTAGGTTCTGTGCTGACAGTAGTGAGCCTGATGTGGGGCTCGAACTCACAAACCATGAGATCATGACCTGAGCCAAAGTCAGATGCTCAACTGACTGAGCAGGCACCCCTTATTTATTTATTTTTTAATGTTTATTTATTTATTTTGCGAGAGAAAGTGTGTGAGCAGGGAAGGGGCAGAGAAAGAGGGAGAGAGAATCCCAAACAAGCCCCGCACTGTCAGTTCAGAGCCAGACTCAGGCTCTTTCTCATGAACCGAACCATGAGATTGTGACTTGAGCCATTATCAAGGGTTGGATGCTTAACTGACTGAGCCACCCAAGCGCCCCAGTATTTTACTTTTAAATCTTTATGGTATCTATATTATTTCCTCTGATTCTATATTTTTGTTCTATAGCTGTCTTTTTCTTAGTTAGGCTTGCTAGAAATTTAGGAACCAACTTTTAGTTATGTCCATCTTTTTTTTCCTCTGGTCTGTTTTCATCAACTTCTTCCTTTGTATTTATTTCAGCTTTCTTTGTGTTTGCAATGATGTGCTTATTGAAATGTCTTGAATGCTTAGCTTATTTGTTTTGTGTCTCTTATTTTTCTCTTATTTTTTAAAATATAATTTATTGGCAAATTGGCTAACGTACAGTGTCTACAGTGTGCTCTAGGTCTTGGGGGTAGATTCCCATGATTCATCGCTTACATACAACACCCAGTGCTCATCCCAGTAAGTGCCCTCCTCAATGTTTTCTCTTATATTTTAATAAATGTATTTGAGGGCACCTGGGTGACTCAGTTGGTTAAGTGTCTGACTCACCGTTCATGAGTTCGAGCCCTGTGTCGGGCTCTGTGCTGACAGCCCAGAGCCTGGAGCCTGCTTTGGATTCTGTGGTCTCTCTCTCTCTGCCCCTCCCCCATTCATGCTCTGTCTCTCTCTCTCAAAAATAAATATACATTTTGAAAAAAAAAATAAATGTATTTGAAGCCGTAAGTCTCCTTTTAAATGTTATATTCCTTAAATTTTAATATTTTTTGTCTTTTGTTTTACTTTAATTTATAGTTTACTTTGTAACTCAAGGGCTATTTATTACTATGTCTTTACTTTCTAGACATAATGGCATGTATATGCCATTGTGAGGATATACATGTTGAGCAACACTGCACTGGTCCACTTAGGTAGATTATTTTCAGTTAAATACACTGTGGTACTATAAATGTATTTCCTCTTCCCTATGATTTTCTTAATAACATTTTCTTTTCTCTAGCTTACTTTATTGTCAGAATATAGTATGTAATACATATGACATACAAAATATGTGTTAATCCACTGTTTATGTTATTGGTAAGGCTTCTGGTCAACAGTAGGCTATTAGTAAAGTTTTGGGGGAGTCAAAAGTTATACTCAGATTTTTGACTGTTCAGGGGAGAGAGGTTGGTGTCCCTAATGCTCATCTTGTGCAAGGGTCAACTATACTTTAACATTTTTCCTTTTGTTATTGTTTGGGGTTTTGTTCTTTTTTTAATTAACTCTAGCAATAATTCAAAGGATGTCTTCCTTTTCTCACATTTAAAGTTGTGTCATATTAAATTGAATCTGAGATACTATTGATTATAAAGTGCAACATTATTTTATGTTCTAAGAAAGAAAAATAAGAAATTGGAATTAAACCCTGACAGGTAATTTCCTGTCATTTAGAATTTTTATTTTGTTCTTATTAACAGAGTTCTTTTAAATATATTTGGGGGGCACCTGGGTGGCTCAGTTGGTTAAGCATCTGACTTCGGCTCAGGTAGTGATCTCACAGTTTGTGAGTTCGAGCCCCCTGTCCGGCTTTGTGCTGACGGTTCAGAGCCTGGAGCCTGCTTCAGTTTCTGTGTCTCCCTCTCTCTCTTGGCCCCTCCCCTGTTTGTGCTCTCTCTCTCTCTCTCTCTCTCTGTCTCTCTCTCAAAGATCAATAAATAAACGTTAAAACAAAATTTTTAATTGTATTTGGGCATGTAAATTTTTATCATATATCATTCTCTGCAAACATAAAAAGGAATATAAATATATGAAATAAAATGGTTAATATTTTTCTAGATATTTACCACTGCCACCTGGCCACAGTAATTGTAAATTGTTCCTGTTTGTAAAATGCATCCAAATTTCAAAGATGTCAAAATTTAAAAGATGTAGATCTTAGAATCAGTGAAATAAGATATATTTTAATATCAAATGTTAAAAGGTATATCTTTTTTGTAAAGCAAGTGGAATGAAGTATATGGGTATTACACCATGATTTCCTTAATTTATCTGAGAAGTATTTATTTTTTTAATGTTTATTTATTTATTTTTGAGAGAGAGAGCATGCGTGCAAGTGGGGGAAAGACAGAGACAGAGAGGGAGACACAGAATTCGAAGCAGGTTCCAGTCTCTGAGCTTTCAGCACAGAGTCCAATGTGAGGCTTGAACCCACAAACCATGAGATCATGACCTTAGCTGAAGTTGGATGCTTAACTGACTGAGCCACCCAGGTGCACCTCTGAAAGGTATTTAAGTAAATCATTCTGATTCCAGGAAATTAAAACATGCTTGTTTGCATATAAAGTCTGAAAGAAAGAAGTTAATCTTTTCAATAGTAGATGCCAAGGCTAATAATTACTGCATAAAAGTTGAATCAACAAATCATACCAATAAAGACACTCTTGTTTCTTCTCTTTTTAAGGCAAAAGCAACAACAATCAAAGAAGCTCTAGCCAGATGGGTGAGTATATGAATTTTTACCTCTTCTAGAGACCATACAAGGAAAGTTTTTGGATAGGTATTTAAATCTGATCATTCAATACAAGGAATCTTTGTGGTACTGGAGCTATTTAGCTATTTTGACTGTGGGGGTTGGTACATGAACCTACACAGATAAAATTGTATACACTTAATACACACATACAAAAGCATTTATACTCATATATAAATGAATACTAGTAAAATTGGGAAAATCTGATTAAAATCAGTGGGTTATATCATTATCAGTATCCTAAATGTCTATCAGTGGATAAATGGATTAAAAATGTATATATATACAGAATGGAATATTATTCAGCCACAAAAAAGGAAATCCTGCCATTTATGACAACATGGATGGACCTTGAGTGCATTATGATAAGTGAAATAAGTTAGACAGAGAAAGACGTACTCTATGATCTCACTCATGTGAAATCTAAAAAAGCTGAACGCACAGAAACAAAAAATCGAATGTTGATTGCTGGGGATTGGCATGTGGGGGACTTGGGGAGATGTTGGTTAAAGGGTACAACTTCAAGTTATAAGACAAGTTCTAGGCATCTGATATACAGCATGGTGACTGTAGTTAATAATATTGTATTATATACTTGAAAGTTGCTAAGAGAATAGATCTTAAATGTTCTCAGCACTAAAAAAAAATTATGTGAGGTGATAGATGAGTTAGCTAATCTTATTGTGTTAATCATTTTGCAATATATGCATGTGTCAAATCATCACCTTAGACTTATACAATTTTACATGTCAATAAAGCTGGAAAACATACTAAAGCAGATGCTAACATTAGAAAGGAAACTGCATTGTAAAAAACATGCATTAAATATAAACTATAAATATTTTGAATATAACATTCTATAAAGAATGTTGAACAGTTGTAATTCAACATTATAGATGTTTGGACAGTAGTAATTCAGCATTATAGATATACTTTCCACAGAGTATAGAGATGGCTCCTCAATTTCTATGCCCTGTGATAACTTTTTTGTCAATGTTATCAATAGTTTTTTGTATAACAATGCATCTTTTGCTTTTGTAGCTAGGCTTTGAATAAAAAGTCTTTCAGGAGATGGTGTCTAGGGAAAATAGGATGGATAGAATAAAAAATTTTTGAATTCTTGTTTTAGTGCTTATAAACTTCTTTGTACTCTGCTTTAAAAACCACATTGCTGGTGGTGCCTGGGTGGGTCAACCGGTTAAACATCCAACTCTTAGTTTCAGCTCAGGTCATGATCTCACAGTTTGAGTTCGAGCCCTGCATCGGGCTCTGTGATGACAAGCTTGGAGACTGCGTGGGACTCTGTTTCTTCTTCTCTCATTGACCCTTCCCCACGCTCGCTTGCATGCTCTCTCTCTCTCTCAAAATAAATAAATAAACATTTAAATTAATTAATTGATTGATTAAATAATTCATTTCTGTTTGGTTGATGAAAAATCTGGAGTTTTGTTTGTTTGTTTTTTGTTATTTTAAGAAGGCTCTGTGTCTATCATGGAGCCCAATGCAGGGCTTGAACTCATGACCCTGAACAGATATCAAGAGTTGGACACCTAACCGACTGAGCCACCCAGGTGCCCCAAATCTGTTTTGTTAAAGAAAAAAGTACATATGGAATAGGCTTGTTATAAGATTAGATTTTCTTTGAATCAGATTTTAGGACTTTATTTACTTATGATAATAAGTAATTGCTTTTTTGGTTTGGGTTGTCGGTTCTATTTCTAGATCATATTGTGGCCATAAATCTTTGACTTCAAGATTATTTGAAGACATTAAGCTCACTCTTTCACTGATTAATCTAACATTTATTGAGGGTCTATTAGGTTTGTGTTTCTGCTCCCCTAACCTACAAATGTATGGCACGAAAATAAGTACCAAGTGGATGTGTATTAGATCTTTTTTTTCAACTGATCGTATATTTTCTAGTATTGATATCTTATTATTTGACTTTTAAAAATAAGCCTCTATGTGTCTTATATTGCACTATGTTATAGAAAACATAGGAAAGCAAAGGAAATGGTCCCTGCACCTTAGGAGCTTCCTGTTTTGTTGGAGAGAACTGACTTTAAGTATTGAGGTATTTAGAAAATATTATGATGCAGTATATATTGATAATTAAATTTTAAATTGTGTACATAGTACTGAAATTAAACTTTATGGTAGAATTTATTTTAAAGCTTTTTTTAAGTTTATTTAGGGGTGCCTGGGTGACTCATGTCATGATCTCATGGTTTGTGAGTTCAAGCCCTGCATCACGCTCTCTGCTGTCAGCACAGAGCCTGCTTCAGATCCTCTGTCTGCCTCTCTCTGCCCCTCCCCCACTTGCTCGCTCACTCTCTCTCTCTCTCTCTCAAAATAAATTTTTTAAAAATTAAAAAAAAAATTATTTATTTTGAGAGAGAGAGAGAGTACATGTGCACTTGTGAGTTGGGGAGGGGCAGAGAGAGAGGGAGAGAGAATCCCAAGCAGGCTCCAAGCTTGTCATCACAGAGCCCAACTCCTTATGAATCGGGAGATCACGACCTGAACTGAAATCCAGAGTCGGTTACTCAACCTAGTGAGCCACCCAGGAGCTCCTCTAAGGTAGAATTTAGTAGTAAATTATTATAGAGCAAACAGCTTGGACCTCAGCTGTGTCGTAAAGATGGTATCTTCCAAAATTCTTGGTATCTGGGTTTCTTTCTCAGACTGAACCATGTATAGTAAAAGATTTGCAAGAAGAGATGCAAAATAGTTGAATCTTCCAGATCTAAATCTGATATTTAAGAAAAGGGTGATTAGTTAGCCACAAGGAATTCTTCCCAAGAAAATGTTGTCGTGTTTTGTGTTTGTTCATTGATAGACTCTTAAAGAATTTTAAATATTACAGAAATAAAAGTTATTTTCTTTCCTCCTCCTTTCATTCAGTTGGAACCTAACAATTATCTGAACGAGCCATGTAAAAGCCTGGTGATCAGGGTTAGTTAGTAAATCTCATTAAGTGAACTGTAAAGAATGCACAGAGTTACAAAATTCTGATAATTGGTTTGAAATAAACATTGAAAAGCCTTGCAAAATTCTGGACTTTAGTTCTGTATTATAATCAGGGATCACTTTCTTCCAAATTAATTTTTATCATAGGAAGAGAAAACCAGTCAGAAGCCATCTGAAGCCAAAGAGATAAAGCTTTATGCTCAGATTCCCCCTATAGAGAAGATGGATGCATCTCTGTCCACACTTGCTAATTGCGAGTAAGTTCTCTTGTCTTTTTTCCCCTTCCTTTTTAACATACATAAACTAGAAAAAAAGTGTTTGTTTTCTGTGATCTTTGTTTCTTTTTGTTTGTTGGTTTGGTTGATATAATTCTCCCTTTGGCAAAGCCAAACATAAAAGATCATTGGTTTATGGGGGACTAGTAATAAAGTAACCCTGAACGATATAGTACTTTTTTTTTATGTTTATTTATTTTTCAGATAGAAAGTGCCAGCAGGGGAGGGGCAGTGAGTGAGGGGGACAGAAGATCCAAAACAGGCTCTGCTCTGACAACAGCGAGCCCGATGTGGTGCTCAAACTCACAAACTGTGAGATCATGACCTAAGCCAAAGTTGGATGCTCAACTGACTGAGCCACCTAGGTGCCCCAATATAGTACTTTTTTTTCAGTAAAATTTTTATAATGTGCCTGGAAAATAGAATTTTCCTTGTCTCTTGGGAGAAACTAAATAACTAAGTAATACAATAAGACTTTATTATAAAAGCTAGTATTTCTCTTGTAAAATTAGCCAGTCAGTACTATACAGACTAGAGGCCTAACAGATACTGCTTTAAATTTTTTCAATTGTAAAAATACATTGTTAAAACATCTAGAAAATATAAAAAGCACAAAGGAAAGGAATTAATATCAACCAAAATTGCACCATCTTTTGAGAATCAGTGTTAGCATGTTGATACAGAGCCTTCTAATTTTTCTTTCCTTATTGGGATCAAATTATACTTATTATTTTATAATCCTATTTTCCCATGACTTTAAGTATCAGATCTATATTAATTCCTCTTTTTTTAAAAATTAATTTATTTATTTTGAGACAGCATGGGTGGGGAAAGAGTGGGGGAGAATCCAAAGCAGACTCTGTGCTGTGCTGTCAGTGCAGAGCCTGATGTTGTGCTCAAACCAGGAGATTATGACCTGAGCTGAAATCAAGAGTTAGATGCTTAACTGACTAAGCCACCTAGGCACCCCTATATGAATTCCTCTTAAGTTATTTTCTCAATACTCTACATACTTTTTTAGCAAGCTTCTGTGGATAATTTGAGGCAATTATACCATGACACCTTGTGACCATGCTCTCAGGCTGCAGTGTCTTGTTGGAGCTGTAGATTGTTATAGAATCACTTGGGATTCTTCCTGATTTCTTTAGTCTGTGTTTTTCTAAATATAGTGCACTAACTACCTACATAAGAATTTCCTAATGCAGGAGGTAAGCCCCACACCAAATATATAGAAATAGAATATCTACTGATGAAACCTAGGAATCTATAATAAGCAGCTTGAGTGACTCTTCTATGCATATTTGTGAACCCATGCATTAGACTAATATCTGTCTTTGGAATGAAAGGGAGAAGCAAACATATTTAGTTATTGTATGCAACTTGTCCTTTATGATAAGAGCACTGTGTATTATACGAAAATCCACCCTAGATTTTTTTTTTGGCTTTAAAAGCATGATTCCAAAGAGCACTGTTTCAAAGTAGTCAAATATCTTTTTATCATAAAGCCATCTCAAAGGCAAATGTTTGAGAAGGTTTTGTACCTGGTACCAAATTATCTTGGAACTGCTTGGAAGGAGTCAGCCTGTTCATACTTTGGCTGACAATCTCTTTGGGCAGGTTGCCTAAACAACAATTAAAGAATTCATCCCAGTCATATTCCCAGATTTAAGGCACTCCATTTTTCACTGGGAGTTGTCAGGAATTGGGGATGGCTAGAAAATATACAGATTTGATCAATAATTTACACTATAGTAATTGCTTTTGTAAAAAAATGAGTAATTCTTTTTCAAGTCAAATCATAAAGGATAAGATCACATGTTCTAGAGTCAGTTTTTGGAGAGTTTTAAATTTGGCTCTGCCCCTTTATGGCTGTGTAATATTAGGCAAATTGCTTAACATCTTTGTACCTCAGTTTCCTCACTTGTAAAATGCAGATAATAATAATAATACTTATTTCACAGGATTGTTGTGATGGTTAAAACAAACAAAACCGGTTTATGTAACAAGTACTTAGATGAATACTGGGCACACATTGTGTTCAATAAAATTAGCTTTTATTACATTTTTTGCATGAAATGTACTGAAATATTAAAAATTTTGTCAAGAAAGGAAGACTAAGAATGTGTAGTTATGCTCCCTTTAAAATTTTTATATAGTTAAATTATGAGTAGAAAAAATCTAGACAAATGTATACAAACCATTAAAAGTAGTTATCTCTGGGGATATCTGTGGAATGGTTAGCATTACATTATGACTTCTTCAGTATACATTTCTGAATGACTTAACACATGAGCAGATAAATATCTTTGCACATGCATATAATATAGTTCTGCTTTTTATCAAAAGGGATCACATAAAATGTTTTGTTCTGCTAGATGGTTTTTTAACTTGACCACATATCATAGATGTCTTCCCAAGCTGGTATCTGGAGCCTAATTTCATTTGTTTTAGTGACAGTATAGTTTTTCATTATCTATCCCTCAGTTGCTAGATGTTTATAGATTTTTCCCTATTTTTTGCTATTACAATAATACAATAAATAATCTAGCTTATATATCTTTTGGCATTGTATTAGTATTTCAGTAGGATTTATTCTTAGAAATGAATTACTAGGTCAAAGAACACATGCATTTAAAAAAATTAATAAATAATACTAAATTACCTTCAAAAAGTTTTTTTTTAATTTTCTGCAATGAATATGTATTAACTTTGTGATCAGAAAAAAAGGATGAGGATTTCAAAATGAAAGAATACATGCCATGTCTGAGGGGGAAAAAGATTTAGTATAAAAAGAAAATATGACTTAAATATTATCTTCTATGGGCACTTGAGGAATAATTTCTGATAAACCATTTATTTATTTTTCTGATACATCATTTAAAATTGTTTCATATTAATTCAAGTTTTCCTTTGTTCTTTTCAAGGAAGCTTTCACTGTCTACAAACTGCATTGAAAAAATTGCCAACCTCAATGGCTTAAGTAAGTGATCCACAGTAACAGATGGTTCTTGGGTTTTCTCATTACTGGAATAAACATTCTAGAGACACTATGTAATCCCAGAAGCTAGCACCTGTTTTAACCACAGTAATTGTCAGATGACAGAGAAAATATATAAACCATGTGTCTTAAATTTGGTTATCCAAAGAAAATCAGAGAAAACAAAAGACCTAAACATTTTAAAGATGTTTTAAAGCTTTTATAGAGTTAGAATTAAATAGAAAAATGAGATTTTTTTATTATATGTATTTTGTTCAAATTTGTCTTGTCTTTCTTTCTTTCTTTCTTTCTTTCTTTCTTTCTTTCTTTCTTTCTTTCTTTCTTACTTTATTTTTAAGAATTCCAGGTGGTATTCTGGAACTTTTTATTTATTTATTTTTAATTTTATTTATTTATTTTGGAGAGAGAGAGAGTGAGTAAGGGGCAGAGAGAGAAGAAGAGAGAGAGAGAATCCCAAGCAGGTCTTGTACCATTAGCAGAGAGCCAGACATGGGGCTTGAACCCGCGAACTGTGAGATCATGACCTGAGCTGAGTTGGACCAAGAGTAAGAGGCTTGGGGCGCCTGGGCAGCTTAGTCGATTAAGTGTCTGACTTCGGCTCAGGTCATGATCTCATGGTTTGTAAATTTGTGTCCCACGTCGGGCTCTGTGCTGACAACTCTGAGCCTGGAGCCTGCTTCGGATTCTGTGTCTCCCTCTCTCTCTGTCCCTCCCCTGCTCATTCTCTGTCTTTCTCTCAAAAATAAACAAAAGAAAAAAAGTCTAAGTCTTAACTGACTTAGCCTCTCAGGTGCCCCAATACTTGTTATATTTAAATTTTAATTCCTCACCATCATTTTTCTTGTGTTCCTTATCTGTGTTAATGATGTTGCCACCATCCCAGTTGCCAAGGCTTCTGACTCCTGCTAATTTCCTATGTTTGGTGAAACTTGGTGGTTTAAAACAATAGTTCTGAAAAACAACAGCAAGAACAAAAACAGTTCTGGAGGCCAGAAGTCTGAAATTGGTTTTAGTGGGCCAAAATCAAGGTTTTGACCAAGCCACACTGCCTGAAGGCTTTAGGGGAGAATCTGTTCCTTGTTTCTTTTAGATTCTGATGGCTGCCACGTTCCTTGGCTTGTGAGGACATCACTCTAATCTCTGCCTCTGTGGTCATGTTGACTTCTCCTCTTTCATCTGTGTCACATATTTATTTCTCTGCCTCCTTCTTTTTTTATTATTAATATTTTTAAATTTATTTTTGAGAGAGAGCATGAGCAGGGGAGGGTCAGGGGGGTGGTGCAAAAGATGCAAATCAGGCTATGCACTGAGAGCAGCAAGCCCAATGTGGGGCAGAAACTCATGAACTGCAAGATCATGACCTGAGCCAAAGATGGATGCTCAACTGACTGAGCCACCCAGGCACCACTCTCTGCCTCCTTCTTAAGAAGATATGTGTGATTACATTTAGGGAACACCTAGATAATCAAGGCTATTCTCCCTAAGATCCCTAACTTGATGACATCTACAAAGTACTCCCCGCCCCCCCCCCCCCCCCATATAAGGTAACATCGCAGGTTCCGGGGATTAGGATCTAGGTATCTTTCGGTGGGGAATTATTTAACCTACCATGCTCCTCCTTTACTTCCCTTAAGACATCTGAGTTCATCACTGAGTCCTGTTTACTCTTTGAGAGAGCTCTTAAATAATTTGTTGCTTTTCCATTTCCAGAAGCTATGGTTTTATTTAAGACCCACATCATCTCCCCCTTGTATTTTCAAACATTTTTTTTACCACTTTTCCATAGTAAGGAATACATTTGAATTCATGACTCAATACATATATTCATATGAATATACATATCAAATACATACATACACATGTGAAGTGGAATAGGTTTGTAAAACAATATTTACCCTTATAGCATAGGTTCCAGTGTAAGGTTTTAAATTATTTTTAATGTTTATTTATTTTTGAAGGAGAGAGAGAGCATGAGTGATGAAGAGGCAGAGAGAGAGAGGGAGACACAGAATCCAAAGCAGGCTTCAGGCTCTGAGCTGTTAGCACAGAGCCCAACACGGGGTTCAAACCCAAGAGCCATGAGAAGTTGGATGCTCAACCAACTGAGCCCCCCAGGCACCCTCCAGTATAAGTTTTTTAAAGATTTCATTTTTTAAAAATGCTTGTCACAACCCATTAAGCTGATTTCATATCACCTATAGTTTGAGAAACACTGCCATGGGGTACCTGGGTGGTTCAGTTGGTTAAGCATCCGACTCTTTTTTTTTTTTTAATGTTTATTTATTTTTGAGAGAGAGAGAGAGTGCAAGTTGAGGAGGGGCAGAGAGAAAGGGCAACAGAGGATCCAAAGCAGGCTCTGTGCTGACAGCAGAGAGCCTGATGTAGGACTCGAACCCATGAACCACGAGAGCCGAAGTTGGACACCTAACCACCTGAGCCACCCAGGGGCCCCTAAGCATCTGACTCTTGACTTTGGATCAGGTCATGATCTCAGGGTTGTGAGATCCAGCCTCAAGTTGGGCTCCATGCTGGGCATGGAGCCTGCTTAAGATTCTGTCTCTCTTTCCCTCTGCCCCTCTCCCCTGCTTATGTGCTCTCTTTCTTGAAAGAAAGAAAGAAAGAAAGAAAGAAAGAAAGAAAGAAAGAAAGAAAGGTAGGAAGGAAGGAAGGAAGGTAGGAAGGTAGGAAGGTAGGAAGGAAGGTAGGAAGGAAGGAAGAAAGAAAAGAAAAGAAAGAGAAAAACACTGCCTTATGACTTTGTGCTAGCCTCCGAATTGATCTTTTTGTCTCCTTTCACCCAGTTGACATTCAACATTGATAGCAGGGTTTTCTTTCTAAAAATATTATTCTTGGGGCGCCTGGGTGACTCAGTTGGTTGAGCATCTGACTCATGTCCGTGGGTTCAAGCCCTGCATGGGGCTCTGTGCTGACAGCTCAGATCCTGGAGCCTGCTTTGGATTCTGTGTCTCCCTCTCTTTCTCTCTGCCCCTCCCCTGGTTACACACTCTCTCTCTCTCTCTCTGTCTCTCAAAAAATAAAATGTTAAAAAAATGTTTTTTATATTATTTTCATTATCATTCTTCCAGATCAGAGACCTTTAATGGTTCCCTTTTGCCTAGTAAAGACCAAATGCCTTAATGTTGCATTCAAAGTCATCTAAAATCTGTGCCACCCTATTCACACCTGAATACATCATTCTTTTTTATGACTTTGTGCATTTGTTAATGCAATGCTTTTTTCCTTTGAGAATAGCCCCTTCCTCAACATGGAAATCCTGCAAAAAACAAAATTAAGGTTAAGAATGTCAAGTTTAAATGTCATTTCTCCCTCTAAAGACTTCTCTAGTGATTGTCATAATTATTCTTTCTCTTTTTTTAATGTTTATTTATTTATTTTTGAGAGACCAAGAAAAAGCACAGAGGAGGGGCAGAGAGAAAGGGAGAGAATTCCGTGTGGGCTCTGTGCTCATAGTGCCACCCAGGCACCTCTATTATTACTCTTTCTTTAGGAATATTAATAACTGTCTTGGATTATAATAATAAATACCCACTTCATATAGTTTTTGTGAAGATTAAATGAGTTAGTATATATAAAGTGTTTTGAATAGTTCCTGGTACATATAAATGCTCAAGAAATATTAGCTATTATTATGGTTAGTGAGGAATATGTTCTGTCTCTTCAGATAATGAGCTCCTTGAGTGTAAACATCACATCTTACTATCTTATCTTCCAAATCTCCATCCTCCTCCCAGGACCTTACCCAAAGTTGGCATTCAGTATTTATGTAGTCCTGGAGAAGAAGCATTTACTATTAGAGCTGTGCATAAGATGACTCAGTATATTTGTTTTTCACTGACTCATTAAACAATTTGAGATGTTTCACTTTACCATTAACCCTTGAACAACATGGGTTTGAACTGTGTGAGTCTATTTACATGCTGATTTTTTTTTTTTACAGCACTGTAAATTTATTTTCCTTTCATTCTTGAATGTATTTTCTTTCTTTTATGATTTTCTTTTTTTTAAACTTTTTTTTTTTTTTTATTTTTGAGAAGAGAGAGAGCATGCGTGGGGGAGGAGAGAGAAAGAGGGAGTCACAGAATCTGAAACAGGCTCCAGGCTCTGAGCTGTCAGCACAGAGCCCAATGTGGGGCTGAACTCACAGACTGTGAGATCATGACCTGAGCCGAAGTCCGATGCTTAACCAACTGAGCCACCCAGGCGCCCCTCTTTCATGATTTTCTTAATATTTTCTTTTCTCTAGGTTTATTGTAAGAATATAATATATAATACATATAACATACAAAATGTGCATTAATGGACTGTTGACCAAGGCTTCTGCTCATAGCAGGCTATTAGTCGTTAAGTTTTGGGAGAGTAAAAATTTATACTCAGATTTTCAACTGCCTGGGGGTTGGCATTGCTAACTCCTGTGTTATTCAACAATTATACAGACACTTTGTCTATAATTGAAATAACTTGCTTTAATGAGATTAAATTGATGATATGTTTTTAAAGTTTATTTATTTTCAGAGAGAGAGAGAGAGAGAGAGAGGGAGAATCCCAAGCAGGCTCCATGCTGACAGCATGCCTAACGCGGGCCTCTATCTCACAAACACTGAGATATGACCTGAGCTGAAATCAAGAGTTGGGGGGCACCAGGTGGCTTAGTCGGTTAAGCGTCCAACTCTTGGTTTCAGGTCAGGTCATGATCTCATGGTTTGTGGGTTCTAGCCCTGCAGAGGGCTCCTCGCTGGCAGTGAAGAGCCTGCTTAGGATTCTCTCTTTCTCTCCTTCTCTCTCTGCTCCTCTCCTGCTCTCTTTCTCTCTCTCTCTCAAATAAATAAACTGAAATCAAGTGTCAGATGCCTAACCAACTGAGCCACCCAAGCACCCTGATGATGTATTATTTATCAATACAGATAACATGCTTTTCTTTTCATTAAAAACATGACTCTGACAATAGTGAAAATAGATAACCTCTGTTCAGGGCTGGCAATAGACTTTAACTTATAATCTAACTTTGGTCAATTGGTAGTGACTCTCAGAAAAATTTAATTAATTAATAAGAGTACCAAAAATTCAGTAGAAAGAATAGCTTGATCAGTTATTGATGTCTGATGTAGACATGGATTGAGACAGTATAAACATTTGTACCATACATTTGCTATACTTGATTCACCTCATTTTAGTTGTGCTTACAACAAATAGTACTTCCATAGTCTATAGCCGGTCACTGGGGAATACACATCATCTGTGACTATAAAGCAAAAAGACACTGCTGATCCCTATGAAGGATTGAATATATGACTGTAGCCTGTCTCTCACCCCTTCCCTTTCATGAGCACTATAGTCTCACTTGTTAAACTGTGATGACAGGATCTGGAATAAAAAGGGATTCCTATTTAACAGGGGGTTTATAAGGCAGAATAACCCTAATGGCAACTATGTTTATTGTAGCAAAACTGTGGCTAGAAAACTGCATACCTGGACTATGTTGAAAACTGTGACTAAAAGGTTGTACAATATGAATATTAATAATCTCATATCAAATATTAGAACATAAATTTTGTTGCCTTGTATCTTTGGTAAAAACTTATACTTTTCTCCTTTAGTTTACTAAATAAACACAGAACTTTCGAACACTGTTTTGATTTTCACCAGGACCCTTCTTGTATGAAGAAAAAAACAGTGTTTTCCTTTTGGTGGTGCTCTACTTCTGTACCACCTTCTACTTCTGAAAAATATATCGTTGTGTTATGTCAGAACA
Organism: Panthera leo; assembly: GCF_018350215.1. Classification (NCBI taxonomy): domain Eukaryota; kingdom Metazoa; phylum Chordata; class Mammalia; order Carnivora; family Felidae; genus Panthera; species Panthera leo. The sequence goes on from NC_056684.1 coordinate 118,264,259, forward strand.
TTTAATTTATTAACTTTGATATCATAATTTATGTCCCTATACAGTAATCAATAAGATCTTTTTAGCTTTCCATCACCATTTTCGTGTGTATTTTTTTTAAAAGGTGTTTAAAAAAAAAAAAGAGTTTTATATATTAACTTAGATACTATCTTTGGAAGAGCTACATATATTTTATATTTGTTATATTCAGTCTGAGGTTGTTTCTCAGTCTTCATCTTAGTTGACCTAGCAGCATATTTTGACATGAATGATTTAGTTCCTCTTCGAAGTAATTTCAATGTTTGGCTTCTAGGACACTGTGCCCTCCTGATCTTCCTGTCTTTCTGGCTGCTCCTTCCCAGTCTCGTGTCTCCCACTTTTAAGTATTAGAGTACTCTAGGCCTCAGTTCTTGGATCTCTTCTCTGTTCTGTCTTCACCTATTCCCTGGATTATCTCATCTAGGTCATGGCTTTATCATCTATATGCTGATGGTTCCCATATTTGTATCCCTAACCCAGGCATCTCCTCTGAACTCCGGATTTGCACAGTCGGTTGCCTGGTATTTCCATTGGATGTCTACTAGACATCACACACTTAACATTTCCGAAACTGAGTACTGATATCCTTCCCCAGCCCCAGCTAAACCAACTTCCTATGTGTCTTTCTCAGATAGCAACAACTCCATTCTTCCTGTTGCTTAGGACAAACTCCCTGGTAATTTCTTAACTCCTTTCTCACACAGCCTATGCAAGACCTATTATCTTTCTTTTTTTCTTTTTTAAGTTTTTTAAATTTATTTTCAGAGAAGATAGAGAGTCAGGAAGGGACAGAGAGAGAGAGAGAGAGAGAGAGAGAGAGAGAGAGAATCCCAAGCAGGACCCACGCTGTCAGCACAGAGCCCAATGCAGAGCTTGAACTCACAAACCGTGAGATCATGACCTGAGCCGAAATCAAGACTTGGGACACTTAACCGAATGAGCCACATAGGTGCCCCAGTATCTTACTTAGTTTATTATCTGGCAAATTGTTAGCTCAATGACAGCAGGAATTTTTGTCTATATTATTCACTATTGTATTATCATATAGTATATTTTAATCACTGCAAGTGATTATAGCTGTTCCTGGTGTATTGTAGATGCTCAATAGTTATGTGTTGAATGGATAACTGTTTGAATAAGCTTTTCAATCTGCATGGAATAGACAAAATAAAATGGCAATCTTTCCATATCAAGAAGCTTTAAAGAATAATTGATTATATGATTTTCTTAAATATTTAATTTTCACACATATATTGTTATATGGGGTGTATGAATTTGCTAGGGCTGTCATAACAAATTCCACAGACTAGATGGCTTAAGCAACAGAAATTTATTTTCTTACAGCTGTAGAGGTGAGAAGTCCAAGATCAAGGTTTTGGAGGGTTGAGTTCCTCTCTCCTTGGCTTGCGGATGGCCATCTTTTCCTCTGGTCTTTTGTTTTTTCTTTCTAATTTTTTTTTATAGTTAAAAAAATTTTTTTTTACATTTATTTATTTTTGAGAGACAAAGCACAAGTGGGGAGGGGCAGAGAGAGAAGGAGACAGAATCCAAAGCAGGCTCCAGGCTCTGAGCTGTCAGCACAGAGTCCACAGTGGGGCTCAAACTCACAAACTGTGAGATCATGACCTGAGCCGAAGTCGGACACTTAACCAAATGAGCCACCCAGGCTCCCCTCTTTATAAATTTTTTAACATTTATTTATTTTTGAGAGAAAGAGACAGAGTGTGAGTGGGAGAGGGGCAGAGAGAGAGGGAGACACAGAATTGGAAGCAGGCTCCAGGCTCTGAGCTGTCAGCACAGAGCCCGATGGGGGGCTCGAACTCAAGCAGTGAGATCATGACCTGAGCTGAAGTCAGACACTTAACCAACTGAGCCATCTAGGTGTCCCTCCTTTGGTCTTTAATGGTCTTTTCTCTGTTTCTGTCTGTGTCCTAATCTGTTCCTATAATTCTTTTTTTAATGTTTATTTATTTTTCAGACAGAGACAGAGCATGAATGGGGGAGGGGCAGAGAGAGAGGGAGAAACAGAATCGGAAGCAGGCTCCAGGCTCTGAGCCGTCAGCCCAGAGCCTGACGCGGGGCTCAAACCCACGAACCGCGAGATCGTGACCTGAGCCGAAGTCAGACGCTCAACCGACTGAGCCACCCAGGCGCCCCTCCTATAATTCTTATACGGGCAGCAGTCATATTGCACTTTTTTTTTTTAAGTTTATTTATTTATTTTGAGAGAGAGAGAGAGAGAGAGAGAGAGAGAGAGAGAGAGAGGGAGGGAGGGAGAGGGAGAGGGTAGGGGCAGAGAGAGAAGGAGAGAGGGAATCCCAAGCAAACCCACCAACCGTGAGATCATGACCTGAGCCGAAATTGAGTTGGACGCTTAACTGGCTGAGCCATTCAGGTGCCCCAGGGTACCAGTCATTGAATGTTACCTAAAATGATGACATTTACTTTAATTCACTCTTTAAATTCCCTATCTTTAAATACAGTCACATTCTAAGGAACTGAGTGTTAGGACTACAACATATGAATTTTGGAGTCAGGGGACACAATTCAGTCCATAACCAGGGGACTTGTTTCAACAGTTAAAACATTTTGCATGAATTAGATCACTCGCAAAATACTTTGTCCTGAAAGTTAAGTGTTTCTCATAACAGAATTTGAAATAATTCATTAGGGGTGCCTGGGTAGCTCAGTCAGTTGAGCGTCCAACTCTTGATTTCGGTTCAGGTCATGGTCTTGCGGTTTGTGGGTTTGAGCCCTGTGTTGGGCTCTGTGCTGACAGCCCAGAGCCTGCTTGGGATTCTCTCTCTCCCTCTATCTCTGCCCCTCTCCTCTATCCCTGCCCCACCCCTGCTTGCCCACGTGCACGCACTCTCTCTCTCTAAAAATAAGTAAACATTACAAAAATTCCGTTGTTTAAAAAAATAAAATAATTAAATTGAATAAATTAAAACAAAGTTTATATAGCCATATATGTCTGATCTCACACACACACACACACACACACACACACATTTATTGTGTACGTACATGGATTAAGCATTATGTTGAATATTTTAGACAATTAATCTCATTTAATCTTGATATTCTTACAAGTCAGATATTATATTTCCTCATTTTACGTATAATGAAACTGTGATTCAAAGAAGTTTGGTTGCTTCCCTAGAGAGTTGGGATTGGAACTCAGTTAATTGAATTTTTGTTCTTAACCATTGAATTATGGATGTCATAGAACAGTACAGTCCAATAGAGCTGTCTGCACTGTCCCAATAGAGTTGCCACCAGCCACATACAGCTATTAAGCTCCTGAAATGTGGCTAGTATGATTGAGAAACTGAACTTTAAATTGTATTTAATTTTAATTAATTTAAATTAAATAGCCACACATGGGTAGTAACTACCATATTGGATAACATAGTTATAGAAGGTTAAGTTGTGAAAACTAAATGTATAACTTATGCATAAGTAATCAGCAGTTTTTTAGAACAGAAATGAGGTTTCCTGTGCTTTGCTAGAATCTTTTTTTTTAATTTTCAAAAATAATACATGCACATGGTTTTATGCAAACAGTTCAAAAAAGGGTACCGTGGAAAATAAATTTTCCTCTGAACATAGACTCTCAGTTCCCTAAAGCAACCACTGTTTCTACTTTCTTTTTTTCTTCCAGAAATAGCTTATAGATACATAAATAGAACCAACCTTTTAAAAAATACAAATGAGCATTTTTAAATCAAATCACAACCTAATTTTTTAAAAGATTGAAAGCAAAAGATTTTTAAAATACTAATTCATTTTATTTCACTTTAAAAGAAAATTTATTTTTTGAGAGAGAGAGAGCACATGTGAGCAGGGGAGGGGCAGGGAGAGAGGAGGACAGAGACTCTGAAGCAGGCTGTGTACTGGCAGCCTAAAGCCCAATGCAGGGCTTGAACTCATGAACAGTTGTTTAACCAACTGAGCCACCCAGGCACCCCTGATTTCACTTTTAATCCTTTTTGGAGTGAGGGAGTGAGGTGTGCTATGCATAAATATGTTCCTATTTTCTAGAGTGAGTCTTCATACTATAGTAGATTTGAATTATATATATGCTTCACAAATTTTAAGTTCAGAGCTTCGTGGGGCACCTAGGTGATTCAGTCGGTTGAGTCAGACTCTTGATTTTGGCTCAGGTCATGATTTCACAGTTCATGAGTTCGAGCTCTGCATCAGGCTCTAAGGTGACAGTGTGGAACCTGCTTGGGATTCTCTCTTCCTCTGTCTCTGTTCTTCCCCCACTTGTGCTCTCTCTCTCTCTCTCAAAAATAAATAAACTTAAAAAAAGATGAAGTTAAAATATTCTTTAGTCTTATTTTATCCCTATAATATTTATACTAGCCAGCTATTTATTTATTTATTTATGTTAATTTTTTTAATGTTTATTTATTTTTGAGAGAAAGAGACAGAGTGTGAGCAGGGGAGGGGCAGAGAGAGAGGAAGACACAGAATCTGAAGCAGGCTCCAGGCTCTGAGCTGTCAGCACAGAGCCCGATGCAGGGTTCGAATTCACCAATCGAGAGATCATGACCTGAGCCGAAGTCGGATGCTCAACCGACTGTACCACCCAGGCGCCCCACTTGCCAGCAATTTAAAACCATGTGGTCCAAATAGCTAACCATTTGTAAATTTAATATTGCCATGATGTGAAATTATAGTGTTTACCTTAGATTATAGGTCAATGTTATTTCCTACTTGATCACCACTTTATTAATACAGCCTTTCTAACTCATTAGATCAGTATATTTATTATATAAAAGTTATTAACACTTTATTTTATTAGATTTACAACAGTTGTAATGTGATTCTCATAAACAAAAATTGTTTTTTTTTTTCTACTACAGAAAACTTGAGAATATTGTCTTTAGGAAGAAACAACATAAAGAACTTAAATGGACTGGTAGGTTGTTATTTATTTCTTTAAAAAAAGCATGCACTTTTCCCCTTAATATACAAGTAATATTTGTTCATTGCAGAAACTTTGCAAAATCAAAAAGCAACTATAAAAAGTACCTATAAGCCACTGACAGTGTAAATATTGTTAACATTTTGATTGATATCTTTCTTGTCTTTTTTATATTCTTTGATGGGTATGTAGAAAATGAAATCATACTATACATATTGTTTTGCTCTCTTTTTTTACTTAATATGTAAAAATCATTTTTTTCATGTCATTCATTCATTTAACAAAATCATTCAATATATTTCCTGAATGCCTACTTTAAGCCAGGCACTGTTCTAGGCATTAGGGATACAGAAGAATAGGTAATGAAGTCCTTGCTCTCCTAGAACTTTGATTACAGTAGAGGTAGACAGTCTAGAAAATATTTGTATAATGCATATGCAATACATTGTATAATACAGTTGGTGATAAATGCAATGAAGAAAAGCAAGGCATATACAAGAACATAGATTGACAGGAAATGAGGAAAAAAGCTATAGGGCTGACCAAGGGACAGGTACTCCGGACTGAAGTGGGACAAGTGCAAATGTCCTGAAACTGAAGCTGCTCCATATGCTTGAATTAGAGCAGAAGAGTTGAATGAGGGTAGGGAATTGCCCTCAGTGAGCTTGGAAAGGGAGCCAGGAATGAGGCTACATTGGGTCTTACAGGTAATGATAAGATTTTAGATTTTTTTTTCCAAATGGCTTACAAAGCCACTGGAGGTTTTTGATCAGAGGATGTAACTTAAGTTTTTAAAATAATTTTCAACCGTACCCCTTTTTTTATGATAGCATAATATTCTGTTTTACTGATATACCATAATTTTTTAAATCAGTTACTTATTACTCATTATTTATTTCCAGTTTGGAGTTATTATAATCAATGCTATTATGAATCTCCTTTTAGCTATATTATTGCACACATCTATGAATAATTCCTTGGATAAATTCCTTGAAATGGAATTGCTGGGTCAAAAGGTATGAATTTCTTTTAAGGCTTTTGTGGCATATTACCAAGTTACCCTTTGGAAAGTTTTAACAGTTTATATTCCTACCAGTAATGTATGAGGGTTCCCATTTCCCCTTATCAAACTTGGGCATTTAAAAATTTTTAAGTTTTTGACAGGGAATTTTTTGGCCATTTGAATTTCCTTGCAGAGAAGTTGAGATGAAACCATATTGTAAAATTTAGGCAGTTTTGGGAATGACAAAGCTAATGTCTTTTTCTTGTATTTGTTCCCAAACAGATAATAATTTTTTAAAAAGTGTATATTGTTAAATAATTTTATAAACATTCCCAATGTTTTTATGACTCTGGCCTTCTCCCCACTCCCAGCCCCACCCCTAGTAAGCCTAGCTTGTGCTTCCCAAGAACCAGTGGGGTTGAAACTGCAGTGCTTCTCAACAGTAACCTCCCAAACCACACAGGCTGAAATAGCCACCCCCTCATTACAGAGGCAGCTGTAATAGCCAAATAGGAGGCAGTGTTCAGCTGCCTGAAACATGGAACGTTAAATTGAAGGAAAAGGGTCTAATTAAAACTACTTAGGAAAACTGACGGGATACATTGCAAGCCCATTTGTGTATATGATCTGGCCTCTGCCTTCCTTTCAGATGTTATTCCATGTTACTCTTCTTCCTAGTTGGTAATCTCTAGCCACTGGTCTTTCTCCTCCTTGAGCATGCCAAGTCCGTTCCCACCTGAAGGACCTTTCTACTTCCCATTTCTTTTGCCTTAAAAACCCTATTACCTTGGACTTCTACGTTACTGACTCCTTCTTAACCTTCACACTTCAGCTTAGATGTCACTTCCAGCTGCCATATATCTAAAGTAGCCTTGTGGGCAAAAACTCTTACCGCTTATAATTTTTTTCAACTTTCTTATTACTATCTGAAATTCTCATTTATTTGTTTTCTGTCTTTGTCTCTTTCTGTCATGTCACACGCACGCACACACACACACACACACACACACAAATACACACACACAAATCCTAATGAGTACCTTAGTTTTGTTCATGAACATATACATTAGTGCTTGATATATGTAATAGGCACTCTGTAAATAATATACTGAGTGACTCAATATATTACTAATTACAAAAACTATTAATTCTAAGCGTAATATATGTTAATTATAAAAAAAAAGTCAAGCAAGTCATAAATATATGCAATACACTGTGAAAGTCTTTCCTCTTTTTACCTATAGATATCTGTGTGCATGTGTATGTATGTATATATATGTTATATATGTTTGCACTGATAATACACAGGCCATATTTTTTCTGCTTTTTCATTCAGTAGCATATCATAAATATCCTCCCATGTCAAAACATGCAAATTTAATGCATTCTTTTTTATATAACAATGTATTTAACTATTCCTATACTGCTGAGCATTTAGATTATTTTCTTGCAGAAGGTGTGCCTCTCTCTCTTTTTTTGCTGTTACAAATCATGTTGCAATGAACATCTTCACACATATAACCTTCAATAGTTATTTGAATGTTGATAGAGGCTAGATTGCTAAAAATAGAAATGGTGAGGATATTTGTGTGCATTTAAATTTGTGATGGGTGCCTCAAATTGCTCTCACAATGCTAATTCTAGTTTCTACTTCCATCTATTTTATATGGATGAGGATTATTCCCTCCACCCTCAATATCCATTTATCCATATTTTTTAATCCATATTTTTAAATTTCTTTTTTGGGGAGAGAGAGAGAGTGGGGGAGATGGGGAGTGGGAGACAAAGAGAGAAAGAGAGAGAGAATCCCAAGTAGGCTCCATGCTCAGCACAGAGCCCACCGTGGGGCTGGATCCCACAACCCTAGGATCATGACCTGAGCTGAAATCAAGAGTTGGATGCTCAACTGACTAAGTCACTCAGGTGCCCCTTTAATCCATATATGTTTCGATTTTTTTAGTGTGTATTTATTTTTGAGAGAGGGAGAGAATCAGAGTGTGAGTGGGGGAGGGACAGAGAGAGAGAGACGGAGGCACAGAATCCCAAGCAGGCTCCAGGCTTCGAGCTGTCAGCACAGAGCCTGACGCAGGGCTCGAACTCACAAACTGCGAGATCATGACCCGAGCCAAAGTCAGACACTTAACCAACTGAGCCACCCAGGTGCCCCAATCCATATTTTTAATATTTGCCAATATGATAGGCAAAAATGGAGTATTGTGTTGTTTTAATCTGTTTTCTTCAGTTAGTTGTGACCTTGAATGTCCTCCTATATATTTGTTATATGTTTCCTCTTTTGGTAATTGACCAAACATAGTTATTACTCATTTTTCTATCGGCTTTATTTTTTCTTATTGCATTCTAGGCACTATCAATATTCCTAATAATTATCCATTGTTGAGAATATTATTACTATTATTGCTGTTGTTAACATTTATTAGCTATGTAACAGACTCTTTACATGCATTATTTCATTTGAAATTCACAAGTATATAATGTCCTCATTTAAAGATTAAAAAAAATCCTCAGTTCAGAATAAAGACACTCGGGCTCAGGCAGTTATCTAAAGTGCCCAAGTATAGTGAACAGGCGCTTTTAAATATTGTTGCTGAGACCAGAAGTTTGTCAATAGCTATCACAGTCTTCAGTGTGTATTTACTTTGTCCCAACTATTCTATATCTAGGACTTTTTCATCCTCACGTACATGAGCAAAGATGTTGGACCAAGTATGTTCATTGCAACAAAGCTTGTATAAAAAAAGTCAACAATCTTGGGGTATATCAATTGTAGAATAGCTAAATAAATAAATATAAATAAATAAATAAAATATATCAAGAGGAAAAATGAGGTAGGACTTACCTATACATGCTGGATGGAATAATTTGCAAGGTATGTTGTTAAGTGAAAAAAAAAAGCAAAGTATATAATTGTGTGTGTGTGTATATACACACACACACACACACACACACATATATACATGTATACATATGTATATGTATATATATACACATAGAATATTTGTGGTGATAGCTGTTACCTCTGAAGAAAGGAAGGGGGTGTGGGGCGAGAAAGACTTTTCTTTTTATGCTTGTTTGTACTGTTTGGGTTTTTGTTGTTATTGTTGTTATCTTATGTTATTCTTTACTTAAAAAAAATAACCACACTAGTGATTCCCCCCTAATATACAAACAAAATACTTGTTTACCCATGTTTATAACAGCATTATTCACAATAGCCAAAAGATTGTAGCAATCCAAGTGCCCATCTATGGATGAACAGATAAATAAACAAAAAAGATGATGGAAGAGATGGAAGACTTAGCCAACATAGTCAAATCTAGGCAATCTGATTTCAGATTTCACACTGTAATTTAATGCAATAGCTTTCAGAATTTATTTTCCTTTAAAGATTTTATTTTTAAATAATCTCTACACCCACCATGGGGCTCGAACTCACAACCCTGAGATCAAGAGTCACACACTCCACTGGCTGAGCCAGCCAGGTGCCCCAGTTTTCAGAATTATTAAATGTATTTTCTCTTTGTCACTTGTCTTTTTACTTTATTCATAGTTGCCAAATGGGGTTTTAATGTTTGTTTATTTTTGAGAGAGAGAGATAAACAGAGTACAAGCAGGAGAGGGGCAGAGAGAGAGGGAGACACAGAATCCGAAGCAGGCTCCAGGCTCTGAGCTATCAGCACAGAGCCTGATGCAGGGCTTGAACTCACAAACTGCAAGATCTTGACCTCACAAACCGGAAGATCTTGACCTGAACTGAAGTTGGAAGCTTAACCAACAGCCACCCAGGTGCCCCCAAATGGAGTTTTAAAATTTGTCAAATTTATTTGTAAAACCTTTATGACTTCTATGTTTTGTATCTTTCATAGAAGATCTTCACTTCTAGATTATAAAAATAGTCATCTTCTAATACTTCTATAGTTTTTTTACATGTAAATTTTTAAGCTTGTTATCTTTAGTCCATCTGGAGTTTATTTTTATATGTTGCATGAGGCAGGTATCAAACCTTATTTTTTTCCTTCAAATGGTTAGCCATATATTGAAAAATCTTTTCCCACTGTAAACGCCACCTACTAAACTCTGTGTATGCATGGGTGGGTTCCTGGATGGTCAAGTTTTTATTTGTTATTTTACCTGTATATTCCATCTCCAATATAATGCCACTTTAATTTTCTTTAGCTCTATAATATGTTTTGATATCTATTTAGATAAGTCCTCTTTTCTTATTCAAAATGTTTGTTGGCTTTTCTTGGACATTTACTCTTCAAAAGAAACTTGAAAATCAGTTTATCAAGTTCATAAAAATAAATTTCCACTGGAAGTCTTATAATTCCACTGAATTTATAGATTGATTTGGAGAAAATTGAGGTCTTTATAATAATGAGTTTTCCCTTACAGGCAGATTTATTCAGATTTTTTATGTCTAAACTTTAAGTAGAATTTTATAGTTTCAATTCCTGTAAGGCCTGTACACTTCTTATAAAAATGTATTCCTAAGTAATTTATAGTTTTTGTTGCTATGATGAATGAAATAATTTCTCTCTAATGACTTCCTGTTTATAATATAAAATCTATTTGTTTTTGTATACTTAGAATCAGCTGTCTACAAACATTTCTTAACTGTTTGTGAATCAGATCTTCCTAAAGACTTTCAGCAACATTATGATATCTGAATTCATTACTTTATACAAAAGGCAAACAATAACAATAATCATCATTTTATGTGGTCCAAAATGGAGGTTTTACAGCACTCCCTTAAACCTTTCCCACTCCTATAACCTCCAATGTAATATTATTTACAGAACAGACACTTTTTTATTTTTTTTGTTTTCAATATTCATAATGGTTTGTTGACCTCAAAGAATCATAAACTTTAATAGCTGAAAGGAATCTTAGAGAACTTCTTGTCTAGCCTTCTCATTTTTGTTCCTTTATTTTTTATTGTGGTAAAATACACATAACATAAAATTTACCATGGTAACCATTTTTAAGTACAGTTCCGTGGTATTAAGTATATTGTATCATTGTACAACCATCACTGCTGTCCATCTCCACAACTCTCTTCAGCTGGTAAAACTGCACCTCTGTACCCATTGAACAATAACTTCTTTGTCCCATCCCCTCAGCTCTAGCACCACCATTCTACTTTTTGTCTCTCTGAATGTGATTACCATAAGTACCTCATGAAAATGGAGTCATATGGCATTTGTCTTCATGTGACTGACTTATTTCACTTAGCATAATGTCCTCAAGGTTCATTCATGTTGTAACATTTATCAGAACGTCTTTCTTTTCTCAGGATGAATGATATTCTATTGAATGTATATACCATGTCTTGTTTATCTCTTCCTCCATCAGTGATCACTTTGGTTGTTTCCACCTTTTGGCAATTGTAAATAATGCTGCTGTAAACATGGGTGTTCAAATCTCTCTTCAAAACTCTGCTTCCAATCCTTTTGGGTATATGCCCAGAAGTGGGATTGCTAGATCATATATTTTTAATTTTTGAAGGAACCACCAATTTTCTGTAGCAGCTATAGCATTTTACATCCCATCCCCACCACTAATGCACAAGGGTTCCAATTTTTTCATATCCTTGCCAACACTTGTTATTTTTTGTTTGCTTGATAGTAGCCATCCTAATGAGTGTGAGATGGTATCTCAATATGCCAACCTCCTCCTTTTACAGAGTAAAAAACTAGGAGGAGGAGTGATTTGTTCATATGTAGAAGCAGACCAGTTTGCTAAATGTCTGTTTACTCAATGTTCAGTTCTCCAAAGGGCCAATTTATTATTTATTGAATGACAGATTTCACTGAACTGATTTACACAAACTTAGCCAGGTTTTACTGATTGATAGTCACCATATTGCTTCACCAAAATCTTATCTTTATTACCTTCTTAGAAATATATAAAAAATTGTGTTGCTTGGAATGGTTTCAACACCTTTGAATTTTTTCTTTAAGGTTTTATTTAGTGTTAATTTTACTGCAGCTGTTTCATCCCAGCTTTGGATTTGTTGGTCCATCTTGGTAGAATCAGTTTCTTTTTTTTTTTTTTTTTAGTTTATTTATTTATTTTTAGAGAGAGAGAGAGCATGCAAGTGGGAGAAGAGCAGAGAGAGAGAGAGAGAGAGAGAGAGAGAGAGAGAGAGAATCCCAAGCAGGCTCTGCACTGTCAGTGCAGAGCCCGAGTGGGACTTGAACTCACGAACTGTGAGATTATGCCCTCAGCCGAAATTGGACACTTAACCGACTGAGCCACCCAGGTGCCCCTCATATTTTAGACACTAATCACTTCTCAAGTGATTAGAACACATAAAAATAGTAATCTAATTAAAGTGGTTAGGGAATCCTTACATTTAGGGAAGTACAAAAGACCGTGGAAGAGATTGAAATGTATTGAAAGAACTACGCTCTGGACATCCAAAATGTGTACATTTGTAAGTTAGTATACATAAGAAATTCTCATTCTGCAAAGTCATATTGCCAAGTGAAGAAAGTCCCCAAATGCACTGCAATTTGGCAATGGCAAAACAGCTACATCCAAATGGCTAAAAATGAAACTAAAACTAAATTGGTACTCAGGTGAATGAATAAAACATCACAGACATCTTCAAAAGTTATCCTATCTAAAGGAAATTCTATCCTGTTTTATCTTATCCTAGCCTATCTAAAACAAATTGCTATAATTTGTAAGTAGTTAAACAGTTTTTCAGTAAATCAGTGAAAGAGTAAATTCAGCAAATTGGCTATTTGGAGAATTGGTGAAATTGACCAAGAGCCCCATATATACATGTAAAACAACACTAAGCGGCAGACCCAGAATTGTGTCTAAATCTTCTAATCCATGTTTAATCAGTATTTTCCCTGCTACCTCACACTTTCTAAATTTGACACATGAAATGGATGGGGATGCAGTGAGATGAAAATGTATGTAATAAAGTTTAAATTATCTGATGCCTGATTCCCCTCTTCTGAAAGCTATATAGGACATATTAATTAGATCCTTTGGGAGAAGATATCAGAACAGTAGATGAGAGGGTTTGATAAAATCACTAAGTTCTGATATATGAGTGCTAGAATGGACTGATATAAAAGGTTTTTTGTTTTTTTTTTTTTACTTTGAAATTGTTTCTTTTATTCAGAAAGTTGAAACTATGATGAATTGTGGGAGTTGGAATGACACACAGACTAATTCAGGCCACTCCCTTCTCAGCTTCCCCTGGTTCCACCAGTATGGAAAATGTATTAAGGTTCTTTGTCCCGGTACACTTATTCTCTCTATGGTCTTTGAAAGGACAGTTACCAGCACATAGACCTAGGCCCCACATTCTAGATGTTACCATGTGGATATAGGTAAATTCTTTAGACTAAGAGGGGATAGAGCATCTAATTGATCCTGCCTAGCATTCTTTTGTTTTTTAAAAAAAGAAATAATCATTTCATTATGTCTTATGTCTAAAAAAGAAGGAAGAATCTTTGTACCACCATTGATCATATCCAGCATTTAAGAGCCAATATGATACAATCTTTGTACTGTAATGGAAAAACTATGGGTGTTTTTTTTTTTCATGTTTATTTCTGAGAGAGAGAGCTTGCTAATGCAAGCGGGAGTGGAGGAGGGGCAGATAGAGGGGGGAGAGAGTCCCAGGTAGTCTCCATGCTGTCACTGTCAGCCCAACTTTGGGGCTCAGTTTCATGAACCCTGAGATCATGACCTGAGCCGAAATTAAGAGTCAGATGCTTAACTAAGCCACCCAGGCACCTCAAGACTATGAGTTTTAAACTGAGTTTTATACATCAAAAAAATAAGAGGACTTGATAGATAGCAGATGGATAGATGGACAGATATGTGATAGGAAAAGGATAGTAAAATGTTAATGGTAGAATCTAGGTAGAACATATATAGATAGTCATTGTAATACTCTTTCAACTTGTTATGTTTGAAAGTTTCCATAATAAATATTGAAACAAAACCCCTGAAATTTAGACTTAGCTCTATTACTTGATAGCATTGTGATCTTAGAAAATGCCTTTAATCTCTCTATAATAGAAATCAAATTACCTGCTTTACCTATCTTTAATGTTATAAGGATCAAACCATATAATGTATAGGGACATAATTTGAAATCTATGCCATTCAATAAAAGTGATAAAATAGTGCTATTGTTTCCCCTTTTGGTAATTTCAGTAGCTATTTTAGTTCAGATCAGTTTGAAGAGAGGAAGAAAATGTTCTATTTGCCTTTCTTTTATGAGAAAAAACTCCCACGCAACCTGCAGCTCTCCTGCCCGTAAACAGGTGGGTTTCGGTTCTCTCAAAGGCCATTGTTTTTATAAGGAAAGGGGACAGAAGGAAAAGTTTAAAAATAAGCTTATAAACCAAATTGCTTTGTTTTTCAGGAAGCAGTAGGGGACACATTAGAAGAACTGTGGATCTCCTACAATTTTATTGAGAAGTTGAAAGGGATCCATGTAATGAAGAAATTAAAGATTCTCTACATGTCTAATAACCTGGTGAAAGACTGGGGTAAGCCGAAGCTGGCTCTTTGTTAACCTTCTACCTCCTATTGTAGAAAATAAACAGAATGAAATGCAAAATGGGGACATTTCTTTCTAAGCACACAGGGAAATAGCTATAGGAGTTCCTATATTTATGCTAAATGCTTGAAATTTACATTTAAATATTTATTTAGAGTGATTATAACTGAATAGATCCTGGTCTTATTATTCGTCATGAAAAAAATTTAAATTATTGTCCAAAGGCTGAAAGGAATCAGGTTTAATTTAATAATCTTGGGTGGAGGGTGTATTTGCCATTTATATTACTTTGCTTTTTTATAATATATTATTCATTCAGCATTTACTAAAGTCCTATTAAGTGTTATGAACTATGCCAGGCTTTTAACATACATAATTGAATAAGATACTGTCTCTGTTTTCAAGGAATTCACAACTTAGTGGAAAAGAGTAGTTTATAAGCTAATAACTATCGAACTTTGTAATGAGTTCTTCACTAGAGGTGTGAATTCATTAGGAATTCAAAGATTAGGGGTGTCTGGCTGGTTCAGTCAGTAGAGCATGTGATCCTTGATCTCAGGCTCATGAGTTCAAGCCCCATGTTGGGTGTGGAGCCTATTTAATTAAAAAAAAAAAAATTCACAGATGAGGGAATGGGTAGAGACAACAGCAGTTTGGCTTAACCCATACTGTACGACATAGAGAAGCCCTATCACTGGAGAGTTTGTTCTTTGTGATTCTGAATCTCATTTCCTTTTCTTATCCCACCTGTAGCCTAGCATAAAGGTTGAGGAAGTATGTCTTCTTTTTCCCTCCCTTTCCATATTGTCTTCAGAGAAAGACTTCATATGGGATAGCTTGCCTTATTACTTCTTTCAAAATCTTAAATAAATTGTTCTGAATAGTCACAAACTGAGGGCTACTGGTACTGGAGTTCAACCCCTCAATCCCAAAAATCATAACAGGAAAACTTGCCATTTTCATATGGAATGTATTCTTTGTACTTATAGCTGAATTTGTGAAGCTGGCCGAACTGCCGTGCCTGGAAGACCTGGTGTTTGTAGGCAATCCCTTGGAAGAGAAACATTCTGCGGAGGGGAACTGGATTGAAGAAGCAACCAAGAGAGTTCCCAAACTGAAAAAGCTGGATGGTGAGTGACCCTGAGCCAGCTTGGGGCAATGATTTCTAAGCATAAGAATTGAATTTGTGACATGGAATTATGAAAAGGAGCACAACTGAAAAAAAGATAGGTTGTCTCTCATCTCCAAAGCCATTTCATTCCATAGGAAATTTTATAGTCTGAGTTTGGGCCAGGGTGAGATGAAAAACTCCTGGGATATTTAGACTGGTGTAAGATCATCCCTAGACCAAAAACTTTTAAGAAAGCCAGGCTTTTCTCAAGTCACAAGGGTATTATTTTGCAGAATAATTAGACATAAATGGTAAGCAGTTGCTTTTTCACAGCTGCATCAAAATTGTCATTTTCTCTCTATACCCTCTCCCCACACCTAATTTTAGTTAACCAATATTTAAGATATGTGTCAATGTCAGTAGATATCCCTGACTAGGTTCAAGTTCCAATTCTACCACTTAGTAGCCTTTTGTCATTGTGCTAGTTAATGAATGTCACCAAACCTTGTTCTTTTGTATCTAAAAACTAGAAATGATAATAGTCCCAGACTTCTCAGGATCTTACCTCCTCCTAGTGGTGCTATCAGGAAGCCAGACTAGGATCCCAAATGTTCCAGTACCTACAGATTTCTCTCTTTTCTGCCAACCCAGAGAAATAACCTTTCTAATCTGAGGAGAATCCCTATCCCCCTCCTTCTTTTCCACATCATTCTGCATCTGCTCACAAATTGTCTTCTCAGTGATCTTCTTAGGCTTTTCAAAGACAAAGGCAGTAAGTCTGATGGTCTTTTTCTGCTTTCCACATTGCCCCTGAAGCAGTGATCCATAGAGCTGACTAGGCTACCTGACTGAAGAAGGGAAAGGAAAATATTTAGAAGAAACAAATAAGTAATATCCAGCTACATGATCATTATCATTGTCATCATCACTTACCACACACATATTTGCTCTACTTTCTTCATCACCATACTCATACTGATATTCACATCCAAAACAAAAGGCTTAGTTGTCTGTGGTTTAGGCTTCCTTGTCCCTCAAACATTCTCTTCTCTCTTCACCACCCCTGCTGCTTGTCATTCTATCCTTCCTATTCTTTGTCTCTCCATTTCTCTCTTACCAACTCTTTCAAAGCCTCAGTACACAATTCTTTTATCCACCCCAGCTTACTGCAGTGGTTGTTCTCAAATGGGACTGCACCCCTATGGAGGGATGGTTTAGAATCTCTGGGGAGAGGGGAGCCTGGGTGGCTCAGTCGGTTAAGCGTCTGGCTTTGGCTCAGGTCATGATCTCACGGTCTGTGAGTTCAAGCCCGGTGTCGGACTCTGTGCTGACAGCTCAGAGCCTGGAGCCTGTTTTGGATTCTGTGTCTCCCCCTCTCTCTGCCCCTCCCCAACTCGTGCTCTGTCTCTCTTGCTCTCAAAAATAAATAAAACATAAAAAAAAGAAATTAGAATCTCTAGGAAGAAAGTGAAGAGGTCTCTGTAGTTTGAACAAGTTTCATAGGTGATTCCAATTGCCTCCCTAAGTATGTGCTCACCTGTCCTCCAGTTGAGAATTATTGATGTAAAAAGCTCTTAACTATCTACTTTCCTACACCAAAAAATAGCTTGCTTGAAGTATAATTGACACACAATTAATTGCACATATTTAAAGTGATAAATATTTGTTATGTTTTGATATACATAGACACCTCTGAAACCATCACCACAATTAAGATAGTGAACATATGATGGTGACTGTAGTTAACAATACTGTCTTAATAGCAACTTGAAAGTTGCTAAGAGAGTAGATCTTAAAAGTTCTCACACACACACACACACACACACACACACACACACACAAGTAAATATGTGAAGTGATCGATGTATTAATTAACATTGTGGTAATCATTTCATAATATATATGTATATCAAATCATCATGTTTATACCTTAAACTTACACAATGCTATCTCAGTCATATCTCAGTAAAGCTGGGGAGAAAAAAGATAATGAACATATGCATCACCCCAAAAAGTATCCTTGTGCCTCTTTGTAATCCTTCCCTCCTGCTCCTTGCCATCATCCCTCCCAAGGTAATTAGTGGTTGCTTTCTGTCTCTATAGATTAGTTTGAATTTTCTAGAGTTTTGTATTAATGGAATCATGCAGAATGTTCTTTTTTTTTTTTTTCCTGGATGCATATTTAGGGGTAAAATGACAGCAGATTATCTCTTATGGAGAGGTATAGGAATAATTGGGAAGAGGCAAACAGGTTTCTAAAATACTGGTAATGCTCTCTTTTCTAAATTGGTAGTAGGTATAGAATCATTGGCTTTGTTACTCCTTAAATTATTTACACTGTATTTGTATGAATGAATATTTCACAATTAAAAAATAAAATAGAAAAAAGTGGGTAGGAACATTAGAGTCTTGGACTTCAGCTTTTCTATGTTCACTTTTGGTTCGATTGTAGAACCATTTGAAGTCATTTGTCTTCTTTCAGCATTGCACACAGGAAGTAAAACCCTTCCCTTAAACATGGAATATAACCCCTTACGTAGACCCTGAATAGACCAAGCCATATTATAGCCTTTTGGACCAAGCATTGACCTCAGACCAATCTGAACAGCCCCAAAAGAACCATCTTGCTAGTGAGGATACCAGGACAGAGGTGGCTACAGCTGCTAACTTGCCTACTTTTGCTTCTTTTCTGTCGCTTATAAGCAAAACTGGGGAATCTTAAAAAGCTAAAATGGGGGTGCCAGGGTGGCTCAGTTGGTGAAGCATCCGACTCCTGGTCTCAGCTCAGGTCTTAATCTCAGGGTCGTGAGTGCAGGTCCTGCATTAGGCTTTGTGGCTGGGCATGAAGCCTACTTAAAAAAAAAAAAAAAAAAAAAAAAAAAAAAAAACTAACATGAAAAAGCCGATACCAAATATTGGTGGGATGTGGAGCAACTAGAACTCTCAGACCCTGCCAGGTAGTAATGTAACTTGGTATGACCACTTTGGAAAACTGGCATTATCTGTAAAAGGTCTACATACATATCCATTATGACCCAGCACTTTTTCTCCTAGCTACAGACCCCAAATAAAAGGATATATCTGTTAACCCAAAGATATGTATGAGAATGTTCATAGCAGCGCTATTTTAATAGCTATAAATTGGAAACAACTCAAATGCCCATCAACAATAGAATAAGTTATGACATATTCATACAATGTAATATTAAACAGCAATGAGAATGAATGGACTACAAATTTCACACAATATAGATGAGTCTCGCAAACATAATGTTGAGCAAAAGAAGCCAGACACAGAGTGCATGTTACACCATCCCATTCATATCAATTTCAAAAACAGGCAAATACCCTATGATGTTAGACATTAGGATAGAATATACCTTTTGTGGGGGATAGTGCCTGGAAGGGGGCTTGAGGAAGTTTTGGGAGGGGTTTCTAATAATGTTCTCTACCTAATCTGGGTGCTGGTTACCAGATGTGTTCATTTTGTACATATTTATCCATCTGTACACTTACATAATCTGTGTACTTTGTATGTTATGCACTCTCCCCCTGTGAAAAGATGCTGTGCAGAGTACAGAGAGGTGAAACTCTAGTCACTACTGTAAAGAACATAAATGTTCATTTCGCAAGGATCACAGAGGAAGAGGCACTGGAGTTGGTTCTTTTTTAAAAAAAATTTTTTTAACATTTATTTATTGTTGAGACACAGAGAGAGACAGAGTGCGAGCAGGGGAGGGGCAGAGAGAGGGAGACACAGAATCCAAAACAGGCTTCGGGCTCTGAACTGTCAGCACAGTGCCCTACGTGGGGCTCGAACCCACAAACCGTGTGATCATCGTCTGAGCTGAAGTTGGACACTTAGGCAACTGAGCCACCCAGGTGCCTCTGGAGTTGGTTTTTAATTAAGGGTGGGATTTAGATGGAAGGAGAGTTGGTAGGGGGCATTCCAAAATGGAGGAACCCTTGACCAAGGATCCAGAGATAAGAGTGTGCAAGATGAGTTTGGTAGACCATGAACTGATCAGTTTAGCTGGTGCAGAAGGTGACTGGCTGAAGAGTTAAGACTGAACATGGGACTGGAGTCAAATTGTGGGCAGGCTTCAAATGCCAGTGCTCAGAAATGTGTGGCTCTTGGCCCAGTGATAGCCTGCAGATGTGTTTTGTTTTCTGTGCTTTGGTTCTTTTTATTTTTATTTTTTTCAAGTTTATTCCCATTGTTTAATATTTGCGAGAGTAAAATAAAAATTCAGATTTCTGGCAACACTGTGATTGCATATTTTAATTGTGAAAAATGAAGAATATTTCTTTGTGTTTAACATACACAGTTTTTAGTGTGTATATAGAGCTTTATTTTTCTGCCTGCCACCTGTAGGCACTTTTATTTGCAACTCTGCATTTGGGGAGCTAAATATTCACAAATGCTTATTATATTAATCCATTTGAGAAGTTTCCTGAGAAGCTTTTTGGATAATTTGAAATCGAAGAGATTATTTTATGAGATTATTTTTATTATGGCACACTTCCTAGTATTCATAGCGTCTCTGGTTAACAGAACAATATTTTCATTTAGAATTTAAAAAATCTGTTTAGAATGACCAGAAATAATTTTCTTTTTCATTTTAGGTACCCCAGTAATTAAAGAGGACGAGGAAGAAGATAACTAACACCATGTTTTCCGCTTCATGTTAACTTATTTAAACGTCATAAGAACAATAGATAAGTTTTGTATAATTGTCTATTTTAAAGATTCTGTGTGGGGCAAAAGATTATTAAGATAAAACAAATCTCTCATTCCTATCTTTTTTTAAACCTATTTAGTGTTTCTCCCCCCAAATAGTAACAGTAACACCAACTTCATATAGTCTAGTACTTTTTTTAGAAATTCAGATTTTCAATTTTTGTCTTTAGTCCCAATTGTGTACTTCGTGGCCCCATCTACTGAAACTTTTTATAGACTAGTCATTTTTAACAAAAAAGAATAACAAATACGGTTCTTTATTCAATTTAAGTTGTTGTTTTTTTTTTTAGACCAGGCATTTAAATATATATACTTAACCTTTGAGTCTGTAGACTATCTTTCCTGAAGGTCCATGTCCTTATGATTCAGAAGCACAAATATGTGACGCCTTTGGTTCAAAAGGCAGCACAGTGACAGGAAGAGTTCCTCTTGGAGGAAATGCAGAGCAGCCCTAGAACCAAGACTCCCAAAGTCCAGTTGGAAAAGCTGTGGTGAAAAAAGGAAAAATTAATATCTTGGAGGCCTTATAGCCCATGTTATATTTAGTTGTTTTTCCAAAAATGTGTGCAATGTCAACTGGAATTTAGGTTGTGTTTACATGCCTGGCCACTTGAGTCACTGTGCACAGTCAGCCATTCTGTGATCCAGGTCAGTGGTTGAAATGACTGCCATGATCATTCCTTTAACTGGTACTGTGGTCATGTTACTCATGTGGACCTGATTTTAGGCACACTTTTTGGTTTATAGTCCCTTATATGTTATATAAGGAAATGTATGTAAACAATAGTTATGTTTGAATTACTAGCCTAAATGTTGGCCATTCGTATATGTCAAAATTTTCCCTAATAACTTTGTTCTTTTGACCCTCACGTTGGGAGAAATGATTGCTATAAATAAGGATATAGAACCTAAAGACTGCATCTGATACCTTTCAATAGGTTAAATTTAGAATTTCAAAATATATTTTTAGAATGTTTCTGAGTTAAACAGCTCTTAAAATGAATTATGTAAGTGATTGTGGAGGGAAAAGAGAAGAGATATTTCATTATGGGATTGCAGGCAAATGGCAATATTTTTAAGGATTGCCTTCTCTATGAAGGATGGTAGGTGATTTAACCTTAAAATTGCAAAGCAATAGTTGGAGACAGAGCTTAGAATTTATCATATAAGAAAAAAAATCTTTTTGGAAAGTACAAGATATAGTAGTAGTCAGTAACCATATGATGATGAAGTCCATAGTAGGCCATGACTGAATCACTGACGGATTTCAGAAAAGAAGTTAGAGGCGCTCTGCCAAATTGTGCCTAAAGTCCCTCAACCAGAGACTGATTCTTATTTCCCCATTTACTTGTGTAAAACCAGTCAAAGAGGGGAGTGTCATTTTGGTTTTTTTTTAAGTGATTGCATAAAGAGTCCTGGGCTTCAGAAATTTTCAGCTATCATTTAAGTAGGAATTACGTGATTTCTCTGAGTCACTCTGATCTAAAGGGACCACTGCTTTGACAATCAATTCTGAATACAAACAGCAAGAGGAAAAATTAGTCCAACACTTTTTGCGTCCTTTTAGTTCTTCCTTATAATCTGATAGGAAGAAATCTTTACTCTGGCTTACACATTCAAAGCCTTTGGGTATTTCTTTTGTGAACTGTAGGCAATGAGTATTCCCCTTGGTGATGTTTAAATCTTCAAAACTAGGAGGGAAGATGATCTTCTTCACTTGTAGTTTGCATGTCATCCAGTAGGAAAGCTTGAAGCCATTTTGCTATGTATGGATACATTTTCTAAAAGTTACTCTGGAAGTGAATATAATAGGGAATGAATAACTTCATATTGAATCTTAAAATGGCTTATGGTGTTGGCATTTGGTTTTCTGAATTCTATAATATAGAAACATTTTCTCTGCTTCTCCTTGTTGCTTAATATTTTTAAATCACTGAAAGTTCTCAGAGATTGGGATGGATTCTCTCTGTGCTCTTGGTTTAAAGCATTATGCCATTTTAGTGGCTCATCTAAATTTTTTCTATTCTTGTAATGATGGTAGAGCTCTGGAATCCATCCAGTATTTTAATTTTTCACAGGTAACTTGATTTTAGTCTGCAAAGGAATTCAACTTTTCTATGTTCCCTAACTGTAAGTTTATGGCTGTATTACCTGGTCAGGCCTTGAAAGGTTTTTGTGTTCTGTGTTCATAGGAGTTTGTTCCTTTAGACCAGAGTTTCTCAGTGTTGGCACTATTACCATTTTGGGTTGGATAATGTTATCCTGTGTATTATAGGATGTTTAGCACTATCTCTGGCTTCTACTCACTAGATACCAGTAGAATCCCCAGTTTCATTCTGACAACCAAAAATGTCTTCAGACATTACCATCTGTCCCCTCTGGCAGTGGGGTAGGAACAGATTCGTCCCTGGTTAAGAACCAGTGCTTTATACTAACATTCCTTTTGTCCAGGTGCATTTATTTTCACTCTAGCCATATATGCCTCCTGAGTTGTTGTATGAGAGAAGGTGATGTATTTAATAATTATGGATGGAAGGAAAATGGTCGTTGGTGTTTTGCTTTTTTGTAATGCTCATTTTAATAATTGTCATATAACATTAGAAACTCAGGGCTGGAAGGTTCAACTTACGTTTTTCAGCAGGGTCTCAACTATTATTTCTTAGTATTCCTGCTTATCCTAGGACAGTGATTGTTAACCTACCTCTCTCTTACTATAACAGAATTCAACTTTATGATAGATTTTGCTTTATCTTTGAACATTTTGAGTGTACTTTTAGAAAATGGATCATTCTTTAAATGTTTGTTCATTGCCCACTAATGCATAGATTTTCTAGACTGTAGCAGTCATTAAATACAGAAAAATATTGTATAGAATTTGGAAACATTTGGTAATCATATGTGAAAGTTAGCTGGTGTAGACACCAATTTTGGATGTGATCAGAAGAATGTCATGATAATTGGTCATTAACTTGGTGTTACTTGGTATGGTTATTAGACACTTAAATGTGGTTCTTGTGTGGAAAAAGAATTTTGACTTGAATAGATTCTTCTTTTACCCGTGGTCTGAAGTAGAGTAAGGAGGAATAAAAAATGAATCTTAACTGTTGACTTATTCTCAGAATTGGTGATGTGTAAGTGGAGTTGAAGGTAGTTATCTCTGTGACCAAGAATCTTCCACCTGGGTTTTTCTTAGGACTAAATGGAAAAAGTGTAGGGTCTAGGAAGGTTGGACTTAATCATTAACTTTTAAAAATTGGTGTGTTGGGGGGTGGGGAGTGTCAAAGTATTGATCACGAGTAGTGTCTCTTTAACTGCAGTTTGTCAGTTTGTGAGGACCTTACATTATAATTGTTGGTAAAGGGAGAAAACTAACTGCTGAACTGAAAGTTATCTTTTAACTGAAATTAATCCCTTCGGCACATGTTTTCTTTATTTAGGCTGCTTAATAGGTTTAATTAAACATAAAACAAGTTTCAGTGTAGCAGAGTTGGTGCTTCTGACACAGCTAACTTGACCATATTCCTTTATCCTCACTCTAGCATGAGGTTTTGGTTTTGATTTTTGTTTTTTCATAAAACCATAAAATAGGTGCAATAAAAAAAAATAGAGTATGTCTTAAAAAAAATCACTGAACTTTTAGAAATCCCACATCGAAATCTCTGTTGCTACCTTTTTATAACTGACTGCAAAGGAAGAAAACTGAAAGTCAAAATGAGACTGAGTCTTACTTTTTTCTAACCTAAGAAACATTTTCACTTGCCACTTGGAGAAGTCATAACTGGATTCTAGTTACTTCCCATATTGGGCAGATTAGAGGGGAACCAGCCAACCAAATTATGATCTAGCAAATTTAACAAGGGGATGGGGGAGAGTAAACTATTTTGCCATAGATTTGCACTTTAAAATTATGAACTGGATGTTGGTAGACAGGAATCCCAAAGGGCAGATAGGTAAATACCTAGCCTGCATGTGGATAGTAGAGAATCAGACTTATCCTTGCTCGTTCTCAGCCAACCTGAGCAATAGTTGTCTGTTGACATAATCAGAGTCTGGATTTCCCTATTTCCCTCCTTGCTGTCATCTTCCATGTCTGCTACATTGACAGTCATCCCTCTGGGGAATGTGTCATGTAGAATTCTCTTACTCAGAATAGAAACTTTGTGCGTTAGTTATCTTTCCCACGTCTAGATTTTAACAGTTAATTTAGATGTTGGTTAAATTAAGCCGTGGCTAATGTGACAAGGGTGGGAAGTTCTTTGCTTCTTTGATCTGCAGGATACCTGCCTCTGAGGTGCTATTGCCTGGAGGGATCAATCCCATCAAAAGACTGGTGGTAGAGAATATACATACAGCTAGCTGCTTCTCCCAGGGTGTCAGTCATGATAACGAGCATCATTCCAGAATCTTTGGCTTCTAGAACCAACTCCATTCTAAAGAACATTTTAACATCTATTAATACTTTGATAATAATCTTTTATATGCAGGAATTTTGTAGCATGACTTTATGACTAAACTTATTGTGTTAACTTATTTAGAAATGTTGAGTTTCTGAATGTTATTTTGTGAAACTTGTTTTAAAATAGTAATAAATTGTGTTATTTTCTAAAAAAAAATTAATTCGTATCTTTTTTTGGTTATGTGGCCATTCGCTTTAGCTAGTATAGAGCAACCATGTGAACTTCCAATCACATTCAATTCTGAAGAAATTTGGCCTTTAGATCAAACATTCCACACAGCTTGTGTGAGTGTGTATGAGACAGGGAGAGAGCCTGACTCATTTCTTTATGCCATTTTTTTCCCCCTGTAGTTCACTACCAGTGATAATCTCCTCTTCCAGGTTTGTAAGTCTTCACTAGAAGGCTTCTGGGCACCATTCCAAATGATTGGGATCCTGCAAAGTGCTTCCCGGAACCGGAAGGACTATTCCTAGTCCTCTCCTTACTGGTAGTATACGAGTTTAAGGTTGATTGATAGGCCCCTGATTTGTGGTCTGGAATAACCTGACACTGGCCAGCCCCTTTTTGATCCACAAGAAACAAGATAGCCTAGTAATAGCTGTAACATTACACATTGTCTCAGCACATATTCTGTGCTATCAACCAAATATAATTTTGGCCTCAGAATGGGACTGTGGTGCAGTTTCTACTTCTTTATTCCACAGTTCTTTGGTTCTAAGGATGTTTCTTGCTGCTGTCCTCCTTTAAAAAGCAGATTTTAATTTTTGAGCCTTTTATAAAGAGAAACCCTTAATTCAGATAAGAAACAGCTCATTATTTTTAGTTTTCTAGAATAAAGGATGGACATCTAGAATCCTTACATGTGTACCATATATATGTAATCAAATACATATGTATGTATACGTCGATATATAACCGTTGCATATAATAAAAGAATCTGAAGTGATAACCCTCCTTCCTAAGATGCAGTCAGTTCTGCAGCTATAAGAAGGTATATCTCTATGTACAGACATTGAAGGATGCCTCTGACATCGGGTGAGAGGAAC
This sequence comes from Panthera leo, assembly GCF_018350215.1. NCBI lineage: Eukaryota > Metazoa > Chordata > Mammalia > Carnivora > Felidae > Panthera > Panthera leo. Next base: position 118,290,128 of record NC_056684.1, read on the forward strand.
CCACTATTTTCGTCATGAACGTAACTTGCATGGAGTGAGAATGTGTGTGTATATGTGGCTGGCTGGTGTGAGGTGGCAGTGGGAGCAGGTGTGGAGAAACAGGATTGTGTGGTTGGGGTGGGAGACTGCTGTAGCGTGTGTGTTTGTGTCTGTGTGTGTGTGCATGCGCGCGCGTGGTGGGAGGAGGGAGTGTGTTTATGAGAGTGTCAGGGGGAAGGTGGGAGTGAATGTGTACAGATAAGATTCTGAGAAGTGAGGGGGGCGTGTATCCGGTGCCATGCTGTCATGCCAATGGCGATGGAGAGGGAAGCTATGTGAGTTGGGGAGTAGAGGAATGAGGACATGTTTACTGGGGGAAGCAAAGACTTGCGTATCTGTTGTTGAGAATCAAACATTTGGAGATGTGTGTGTTAAGCGTGTGAGAGTGGAACAGATGACATGAGTACAGAAAAATGTTTGAATGTACACCAGTAGTAGCCTTTATAAATAAATTTTTACCTGATGATTGTTAAATAGGTTGGCTGTAATTTTAAAGCCTTGTTACTAGGGGAAAACCCCACTGAACTCTTACGCTCATGTAACCACTTCTGGATTTACTAGGATCTCAAGACACCTTTGGTCACTAAAGCTCTGAAGTCAAACATGTTTTTAAACTGTTTCCCTATTTGTACCCTCTTGATATCAAATGGCTGCTATAAATCTGAAACCTTCATTTTAAGCTGAGGAATTATTCCTCAGCAAAGTAAACACCTTTAGCTGAAAAAGGATTTAGAAAGGGGAGAAAAAGCATTGCTAGATGACATCCTGAGCCCCATTTCAGGATTTTCTAACATTTTACAGTAAGTTAATATTTATGTAGGTCTTTTTAGCCTTCTAACACTTGCCTTGTAGAAAACATGCAAAAGTTGAAAATACCAAAAGGTTCTGCAATTTAAACTCGCATAGTATGACATGAAGTTTAAAGATAAAATCATTGAAGTCTGATTTTTTTAGCAGCATGGGGAAGTCTTCCTAAGAGAACATAGAGCTTAATTACACTTAAATTTTGTACATGTGTCAGAAAAACAAGACAATAGAATTTTTAAAATATTTTTATTCATATACATGTATTTTGATAACTTGAAATTTAGAACACTTAGAATCAGCATGAACAAGAACTACCATTCAATGACAGACTTGAAGTGGGGAACTAGATACTGTAACTGGTTCTTTATAACCTTCCCATGCAGTTTATATCTGTATCTTGTACAGAGAAAAATTGATTCACGCAGTTCTAGAACTGTTTCCTAACACCCCATTCCATAGTCTCAGAACACTTGTCAATTAAACTGATCCAGACGTTTCAAGATGAAAAATAAGAAATTTGCTTTGTATGGTTGAATAACTAGTAGTATCTAATTAAGTCACATTTCTTTCCATTAATATAAATTAGGAACAATTTACTGTAAACACAGAACCATTCACGATATTAGTAATAACGGCTCATATTTTTACTGAACGCTTTTTGTGCTTGCCAGGTCCTGCGCTAAACATCAGAACATGCAATTTCACACTTAATTACCTCAATGGGAAGTGTCACAAATTCACATGTTTTACAACTGATGATTGCCACAACGACAGCTTGCACTGAGCACTGGTGCACAAGTCTTTACCTGGCATTGCAGCTAGGTACGACTCATAGTAAGTAGCTCAGGGTGCTCATTTGCACGATTGTACTAATGTTACATGAATACCCAGGCCTGCTGCCTCCCTGCTCTCAAACCCCCTCCCCCCCCCCCCCAGCACATGGCTAAGTCTTTACTACTAAGAGACACCTGTAAGATAGCACGGAGACAAGGAAAGCAGCTGTGATCTAGATCTGCAGTACAGCGTTTCCTGGGCCTCAGAAGTGCCCCTCCAGGCCTAACTGCAAGAGGGCGGCCTCAGCCTCCTCCTCCTCCTCCTTGGCCTCCTCCTCTCGGATCTGCACCAGCAACTGGAAGAGGTTAGGGGCAGGCCCTTCCGCAGCCCCCGTCAGCCACAGCTGCCTTCGGATGGCCCCGCTGTGGTTGGCCCCGGCAATAACCTGCTCCAGGCGGGCCTGGTTCACGTTATCTTTATCTATAGCCCCCTTCTCCACCACCTTCTGCAGAAGAGGCTCCAGTCGAATGACATAGGCGGATAACTTTTCTCCCGGGTTCTGGTAAGTGTTCAGAAATCTGACCTGCGCATCCCTAGAGCTCTCGACGCTCCCAAACACCTGCTCAAGCGCCTTCAGGCATTCAGCAGTGGTTATTGCAGGGTTGTTAGTCTTGAGGATGCGGATGACATCAGCGGCAGGGCCTCTAAGACTCTCCATCAACCGCCGCCTCTTTTCTACATCAGACACCTGCCACTCCTCTATGACCTCATTAGTGTGTTCCAGCCAGGGATCAAAGGTCTCCTCCCCCGGCCCCGGGATGTCCCTCCCAGAGAACAGCGTCAGCTTCTTGTACCATATGGACTCAACAAGAGGCTGAATAACATTATCCAAAATATAGTTTAGCATCTCTGCCGGCATATCTGGGCCTGGGGCCGGAGCAGGGTTCTGAAACCCAAGGACGCGGGCAACATCTTGCACGGTCCACCCCTCTCTCGCCAGGAAGAGGTGCAGCCTTTCTAAAAATTCAGCATCGGAAGTCGGGGGTTTAAAGACCACTTTCCAGACCCCTCCTTTACCCGGCATCTCCCTGGGGATCGCGGCGTAATCGACAGCGCCAGTGAGCTCTAACAAGGCTGCTTTTGCATTCTCTTCCCTCCAAAACATTCTCCCAAGTACTCGATAGGGCACCTGGGGCATCGCAGCCTGGAGGGTCTCTTCGATTTCAGCCTCATCACAGTTCACTGGGATCCCCCAGACCAGCAGGGCTCTCTGGGAGTTCACATCCATCCCCCTGCACCAGTCTTCCAACAGTGTCATCGCCATTTTCCCCACTGTCAAGGGCCCCAACTCTACAAATAAGGATTCGACTGTGGCTCCCTGGGACTTAGGACAGCAGCAGACACTCCCCCCAATATGCCCGAGGGAGGCAAGCTTCACGCGATCACAATGAACAGATGACACCAGAGTCCTCCTCTTGTCCTTTCGCTGCCCCGCAAAGTCAGTCCTTCGGCTGGCTCTCCGAGCGAAGCCTCTGGGATGCTCTGGCAGTCAGTCACGCGTCCGCCGCCATCTTGCGTCTCCGGTCGGGGTCTGCAGCCCGGGTCTCCCACCCGCACGCAGGGTGTCGTGTCGCAGCGCAGAAGGCGAGGAGCGACCGCGGGTGGCGAAGCCTGGAGCCGCGGGGCTGAAGAGGCGCCGGGGTGTGGTCGCGGGGCGTGGCCGCCTCCTCTCGGCAGCTGGGGCGTCGGGCACCCGCTGCTTGCTCCCGCTGTTGATCCGGCGTTCGCGGTCGGAGCCCGGCCTTCAGTTGGGCGAGGAGCGGCTGCTTTGCAGACAAGGGCTGCGCAGTCCCCGAAGGAAGAGATTGTTCTGAGGTCGCGGCGGCGGCGGCGGGGCCAGTCCGCAAGTGGCTTCTTTGCAGACCTAGTGATGGCTCCAGGCGGCGAGGTGGCCGAGGAACGACGACACGGGCAGCGGAGGCGCCAGGAGGCCGGAGAAGCGAGGCAAGGGCGGGCAGGAGTGGCGGTGCGCCGGCTGCGGCGGGCTGCGGCGGTGTGGCGCAGCTCCGCTGCCAGGTCCTGGGATCCGCAGCCAGCGAAGGCGTTACTGCCGCAGTGGGGAGCGGGGCAGGCCCAGTGAGCTGCTTCCGCCCCGCCCCGGAGCGTAACCATGGCAACGGTGGCCTTGACTACCTGAGTTCCTCGAGTTCCCGTGGTTCTCGGGGTCGAGCGGTTGCCAAGGTGCTAGCGAGGGTCTCCAGGCGTTACTTTGATGGCGCATTTCCTTTTTCACGTTTTCCGGATTTTTTTTTTTTTTTTTCTAACAAAGCACCGTGTTTAAAAGGTAATACAATTCTGGAGTGAAGTTAAGGTGATATTGTTGAAAATGCATCCGTCAAGGCAAACTTGGCCTGCCGCTGCATAGGAAAATATCATCTTTAGCACCGCGACTTCCCTGTGCCACCTGATGGCATTCTGCACCCTCCATACTTTAGGTCAATGAAACTAACACGTTGGAAGTGTGCCGTGTACATATTTTTGTGTGAGACACTGAGTTGAGACTCTTTCTTGTCTAAAGTTATGTAAAAAGATCCGTGTCTATTCAGTAATCTTTGCAAACAGGCAAACACTAGCGTGTTATTTTTCCTCTCCCGGCATCACTGACAAAGACCTGATGAAAAGAGAATCCTTGTGGTTCCAAATGTCAAGTAATACATTGCAAGCAAAACAAGGCCTACTTAGTCGATCCCAGATGGTGAAAATCTCCCCAAAAGAACACAGCCTTCAACTCTGAATTTTTAAAACCTTATTTAATAAAAGGTTTAAAGATACAGAAGAACATTCAAAAGTAAATAAGTTACATAGGTACATTACAATCACATCCGCAAGATTTACTTTAGTGTGTTATTTTTTTTTTTTATAAAAAGCACACAAAAAATAAAATCTTCAGTCTGGTCTATCACAACTGTACAGCAAAAGAGGTAATATATATATATATATATATATATACACACTATTTTAATATGTAACAGTCTTTAAAAAAGGGTGCCACAGGCAGCAAACACACAAAAGGCAGTGTCTGATGTTTTTTTCCCCAAAATAAAAGGAATATACTTATTTATATGCTATTAAAATATCTGTACAATAATTACAGACTGTCAAGGCTGTTCCTGTGCTGTCCCCTCCAAACAAGGCCTTCAACTTAGAGACAAACAAGGAAAAGGTGAAACAGCTGCAAACTGTTAGAGGCAAATATTAACACAGCAAAATATGGGGAGGACATACAATTGTTTTATAAAAATATGCATACTTCCTGTAAACCTAAGGAGTTAGGCTTGCTAGTCTGGTAATAAATACCGTTCGAAAAAAGAGAGCCCCAGAGAAAATATATTTAAACAGCTGAGGCTTGAGTATGTGTTGTATTCCTCCTTCATCTTAACATCTGGCACATGAGAAGAAAGAGGTTAGGTCACTGAGGCAGTTAAATATAGGGGATTTCTTTTAGACATAAGCAGCACACGACCTCTGTGCCAGGGGTGGAGGTGGGGAGGCAGAAGGGATGAGGGTGTACCTTAGCTGTGAGGGGGGCTGCTGAAGGCATGGAGGCCAGTGCACTGAAGCACAGACTCCGTGGGTGGGTAAGAGACCTCAGAAAAGGTCTGGAACACAGGCACTAGGTTAATTTCATGCCCTTAGCGAAGTGTAGATGGAGACTGGAAGATGGATATGTGAAATGGCATGGGGAGGGCATAATAAAGCTGGAGGTGTTTGTCATTTAACTTCTTAAACAGCTCTGAACAGAAGAAAAAAGGAAGAAACACAAACAAGACGAGCCTAATGTGTTCACAGGGAGAAAGCACCATAAAGGATATACCTATCCCAGCTCCTATGGCTGCACCTACTTTATTGGCAGGTCACTTGGAACAATTGCATCTGCCCTCTAAACGTTTTAACTTTCACCTTATATTCTAGATATAAATCCATCCTGGAGCATGAACGCTTCTAAAATACAGGGTCTGGTGGAATTAATACAGAGGTACCACCTTGATTTTCTCCACCAACATTTCACCTAGTCTGATTTCTATGAGCTTAGAAGAGGAGAATCACTCTAAACGAAGGAGGTTCCTGTTACCATGTATCCACAGAGGGGCCTGAAACTAAATTATATTTAAATAGAAAAAACCTTGGGAAACATAAGTAGCACTTTGGGGCAAAGCTGCGAAGGCACTCTTATTACATAAGTGATTTAGCAGACAGCCTAAATTTGCTACCCTTCTATTTCTGGAGGGTATACCAGATTTCTGCGATCTTGGGACATTGAGTCTGTAGAAGCCTTTGGAGGAAACTAACTGGGAAGTTGAAGATCTATGTAGCGGTCCTGGAGTCTGGCGGGGAGAAAGATGTTGCTCCCATATCTGGGGTCCTGAAGAACCATATTAATGCATAAATCAATGCTGAAAAACACCAGTTAGTGCATAGTTTAGACACAAAACTCCCTCCCCACTCTTAGCTACCAACATGGTGCCTTTAGGCTATCTTGTAAGGAGAGTAGTAGAATTTTTGGCTCCTTCCTAACATGCTGACCTGCATTCTTGCAACATACTTGCATTCACTTAGAACTTCTAACACAACTAAACTTGAGTAGCAAGATCAGAAAAATAACTCAGCCCTCTATGGGACTGGCAAGGGAGGCCTCTGGAACCTTCTAGCACTTCACTTCAGTGACTCCATGCCAAATATGGCTTCTTCAAACTAGAAACAAAACTAGAATTCTGGCTTCCAGTCAATCCCCTCAGGCAATCTGAAAATACAGCCAGAGAAGAGGTAGCAATAAGAACTGCCTTTGATCTCCCTTGCTCTTGCTGGTCTTTGTGTGGCTTTGGTGACACCTTCCACCTTTCCACCCTCTTTCAGTGCTACTAATCACCCCTACTGGCAACAGCTTCCAGAGCAATGAGGTGAGGGACCTTAGGGTCTTAGGAATGGGGGGGGGGGGGGGGGGGGATGCCAAGAAGGTGCCTTATTTTGGGATAAATGCACTTGGGCCTCTGGAAAGCAAGAGGCCCCTGGTCCCTGAGAGGATGTTAAAAATTAAATATTAAGAATAAATAAATAGCTCCCAAATGACACAAGTCGAGGAATGAAGGCTCCTGTCCAATCTGGTTAGGAGACCTCTCCCTCCCAGGGAAGGATCCAGAAATCTCCAGCATGTAGGACCGGGGGCTGGGCGGTGGATATCCACGCTAGACCAGGTGGGATGGGGTGAGGAAGCAGCTGCCAAGGGCAGGACATACGCAGGCAAGGAACCTGCGGCAAGAGGGAACAGGCTGGGCCCAGGATAAACCCCCTTAGCAGCCTTCGGGGACCAAAAGTGTTTGGCAAAAAGGTGGGAAGCAGGAAGAGCCAGGGCTTATCAAAAGTTCTCTCCAGCCCAACCCTACAACTTCCACCCTCTGCACAGTTCCCTTCCTTCCAGCAGACTGAGAGCTTGAGACCCAACACTGGCCCCTTCCCCAAATATCTGAGAAAACTTCACAGCCCTAGCAGGCCGCTAGCAAGCAGCAAAGGGACAGGTACCTGTCCTCTGCCCTATAGGCATTCTGGTAGCTTTCCTCCCATAGGTGGTGGCCTGAGGACAGGGTCACCGGAGCAGCTTAGGCCTGGACATTGTCGTGTAGGGGACAGCACAGGTACCAGGCTGAGCTCCTTCTCGGAGACGGCCACCACAATCCCTCCAGGGGAGTTCCTCTTTTCGGGGCTTGGGGCAGGGCCTGTGCAGCCTTTAAGGTCCTCTGGGGGGGCGGGGAATAATGCTGCAAGGAGGGTGAGCTTGTGCTTGCTTGGCTCTCCATGGTGACCGAGGGGGAGCAGGGGGAACCAGGAGGACCGGAAGAGGCTGCGCGGCAGCAGCGGTCCCAGCGTGGGAGGCAGCAGTGGCGGCGCTGGAGCCCGTCCGGAGGGGCAGCCCCAGCCAGCAGGGGCCTTCGCAGTGCAGTTGGAGGAACGCGCAAGGACTACTTCCGACAGATAGAATGCAAAGAGAACTGGATCCTGCAGCCTAGACGACTGCTCCTGGGGCCTTTATAAATAAAAGAGCCGTTTATTTTATTGTCTTGTTCTTCCGAGAAAAGTCCACGTGATCTCTCCTCTCTCCCTCTGGAGGTTCCAGGGTGCTCGCAGGAGCTCGGGCAGGCTGGTGCAGGGAGGGCCGGGGGTCCAGGGCGAGGGGCGGGCCCCTGAGCCCCGGCGGCGTCAGCCCCTCTCACCTGCGCCGCTCTCCTCGCGCAGCGCGGGCTGGTGCGGAGAGGCGGCGGCTGCGGTTGCCGCGGCGGCAGCGGCCTCCTTCTCCTTCTGCCTCAGGGCGGCAGCCTTCTTCTCCTGTTCTGCGTGGCTCTTCATGTGGGCGCTGCGGCTCTTCACCTTGTAAAACACCCTGCGGCCGGGCAGGAGGGGCTCCAGTAAGAGGGCCGTCCCCACCCCCCACCCCCTGACCACCAGACCAGAGAGCGTGCGTGCGGGTGCGCGTGTGTCTGGGCAGTGTGCGTGTGCGCTCCCGTGCATGGGTGCGTCTGTGTGGCGGGCGGGTCCCCGGCCCAGCCTGACTGGCTTGGGCCACACGGCCCGCTCCACCTTCCACCTAGGGAACTGAAGGGTTCCGGATCCAGTGCTGTCAACCCCTCCTCTAAGAGCTGCCAAGTGACGTCACTGCCCTAGAAACCCTCGGAGCCAATCAGATGACAAGGCGAAAGCTCCCCTGGAAAGCACACTTCCTGGCCCCCAGCCGTGGCCACCCTGCTGGGTCCCAGGGGAGGCAGGGCCTAGCATCTTACCTGCCACACTTTTTACAAGGGAAAGTGTTCTCCTGATTCTGGGTCTTATTAAATGTCTCCGGTTTTTTCTTCTTCTCCGAGAAAGGTAGTGCCCTCCGTGACTTCCCTGCCCCCTCTCTTGGCTTCTCTGAGGCTTGGCCACCAGCAGAGCCAGGGGCGTTAGATTCATGGCTTCGGAGGATGAGGATGTCATTGGCCTGGAGAGGATCAAACAAGGAGAGGTGAGAGATCTGGGGAAGAGAGGTTCCTGAATTCTGGCATCTCAGGAACACAGGGCTCTTAAAGGTCAGATGCTCCTGCCAAACGGTCCTCTAGAATCCACTGGAATCCTTTCAGTGACAAGGTACTCACTGCTTTTTGCCAGCCCATTTGGGTCTTTAGCCAACTTTTTTTTTTTTTTTTAATGTTTATTTTTGAGAGAGAGAGAGAGAGAGAGACAGCACAAGCTGGGGAGGGGCAAAGAGAGAGGGAGACATGGAACCTGAAGCAGGCTCCAGGCTCTGAGCTGTCAGCACAGAGCCGGATGCACAGCTCAGACTCAAGAGCCACGAGATCATAACCGGACCCAAAGTCAGACGCTGAGCCAACTGAGCCACCCACGCGCCCCTGGCCAACTGTATCTTTACAAAGCTATTGGTACAGTAATCCTGTGGGACAGCCCAAGCTGCCAGAAGACGTCTCCCTGCATCTATCTGAAGGGGGTCTTGGTGTCTCAATTAATGTTTTCATGTCTTCAGTCATTTAGTCCATCCATTCATGCCTTAACTCCATAAATCAGATTCAAATCCATGTGATGGTGCCATATGCTGGGGATACAGAGGGGACAGACAGGAGCCCCTGCTCTCAGGGAGCTTGAAATCTAGTGAAAGGGACAGACAGCATGAGTCACCACGAGAAATGCCAAGCAGATGATGGAGAGTGGAGGACACCTGGAACAGACCTGGAGAGGTGCTTGGGGGGAATCACAGGCCTTGGGTTAGGGGAGCCTCAGATGGCCGCCAGGAGTCATAAGTACGTGCATGGGGTTGACCCTCCTAGGGAAGTATTCCCAAAAGTCAGCAGGACTTGATGAAGCTTGCGCATAGAGCACAGCTCTGGGAGAAAGAGCACAGCCCAGGCTCAGAAGGGAGCAAACAGTCTGGAGTCTTCCTGCAAGCCTGAGTGTACAACACAAAAAAATCTGTAAGGCTCTCATAGTAATCCCTACTCTCTTTGGGGGGACATCTCCCCGACAAGGAACACCTCTGGTGGTATGTGTTGTTTCTTGGTCTATGATATGGTGGACAGAGGACTTCACTATGAGGACTGCAGGCAGGAACTCAGGCAAGTCACATATCATCTCTGAACTCAGTTCCGTCTATCTTTGAGGTAGGGGTTAACACTTTATGGGGTTATTGTGAGGAATTAATGAGATACTGGAAAGGAAGGCACTTTGCAGAGAACCTATGAGAGGGGTCATTGTTATTATTCTCATTGTTTCAGCCCTTTTTTTTTTTTTTAAGTTTATTTTGAGAGAGAGAGAGAGAGAGAGAGAGAGAATGCAAGTGGGGGAAAGGGAAAGAAAGAGAATCCCAAGCAGTCTCCACACCAACAGCACAGAGCCCAATAAGGGGCTGGAACTCACGAACCACTAGATCATGACCTGAGCCAAAGCTTAACCGACTGAGCCACCCAGGCACCCCAATGTTTCAGCTCATTCTTGTCAGATATTCTTGTCAGGGACACAGCTCTCTTATGGAGAGCCTGCCACAGGTACAACTCATAGATGCTTCTGCCACGTCCCACACACCTTTTGGGTTTTCACAAGGCCTTCTTCTTCAGTCTCAGGTACAGAAGCAGTATAGTATAAAAACTTAATAGCACAATTTTGGAGTCAGGCTGCCTACCAGCTGTCTTATCTAGGGGCCTCCATCTCCTCATCTGTAAAATGGGAATGATGACAGTACCTACCACGTAGGGTTATGAGGATTAAATAAGTTAAAAACGTAAGGTACTTAGTACATTTCCTGCCATCATGGCGATGATCATCATCACCATGTTCCTGTTCTGCCCTCCCTCCCTCACCCCCAGGCCCAGCTCCAGCCCTCCTCCTGGCCCTGGGCTCCCCTAGTGGAGGTCACACTTACCGACTCATTGGCCTGTAGTGTCTGTGTGGCTTTGACAGCCGCTGCCCTCCGGCTTCGCTCTCGCCCCTCTTCCTGCTCTCCCTTCTCCTGGATCTCTGGCACTTCCTCCTCCCCCTCCTTCCTGGGCTCCTTTACTTCTCTCTTGGGCTCCAGCCTCTCTTCACTTGGAGACTCTCTTCTGGGAAGAGGCATCCTTGGGAACTTCTGGGAAGTCTATGGGGGATAAGAATGAGGGCAGTGAGCCTGGAGCTCTAGTTACACAGCCATACTGCTCCGATTCTGACCCAGCCGGGGACGACTAGTCCCTGCTCATCCTGCTTGCCTGGCCTGGCCCAGCCAGCCTCCTGCACTACATAATTCTATATCCTCCCCCAGATAGTCGGCCTGGGAAAGAAGAGGGAGTCTTGAGCCCTGAAAGCCCTCAGGAAGAGACTGAGCACTTGAGATTGAGCTCGGGGCAGGAAGGGAGCATGCCAGTCCAAGAGACAGACACATCCTTTGGCAAGGTGGTCCGGAGGAGCAGACAGCAGCCTTAGCTCCAGTTCTAAACTCTTTGTAATGCTTCTGGGAACTCCACCCACTTCCCCGTCTGTAAAAGAGGGACCAAACCACTCCCTGTCTTCATGCAGCATGTCAGCAAGTATGGAGTTATAACCCCAACATGATGTTAGATGGATATGTGGACACAGAATTAAATAGCATTCTCTTTTCAATCCTGATTACGTCAAACATAAAGTTTTGAGTTAGGTCTAAATGTGTCTTTTATACTTCTCCAGACTTTATTATTATTTTTTAGAGATTTTTTTGAAACTTCTGCTTGTCTCTATTTAATGCTTCCCTAATAATTTTTCCTGTGATTCAGATTTTTTTTAATATTTATTTTTGAGGGCGAGAGAGACACAGAGCGCAAGCAGGAGAGGGGCAGAGAGAGAGGGAGACACAGAATCCAAAGCAGGTTCCAGGCTCCGAGCTGTCAGCACAGAGCCCGACGTGGGGTTTGAACTCACAAACCACGAGATCACAACCTGAGCTTAAACTGGACACTTCACCAACTGAGCCATCCAGGTGCCCCTTAAAGATTTTATTTTTAAGTAATCTACACTGAACGTGGGGCTCGGACTCACGAGCTCAAGATCAAGAGTCGCACACTCCCTAGAATAAGCCCCCAGACTTAATTAACCAAAGGTCAGGTCTGAGACTCAGAGCCCTGGCAGGTAACAGTATCTACCTGGAATTTAACAACACTGGCTCTCATATATATTTACTTTTGCTAGTGCCTTCTACGGCAAACAGTACTGGTTTTCTGCTTATGATTGGGACATAACATTTCCCTTCTGAGTAAAAACTGAGTTGACTTAAAGAAAAATATGAAGTAGTAGCCCAGGTGGTATGTGGATGTAGCAGAAACAGTAACGTTGACATGTGGTAGGATGCAGAGATGACACATTCATGATGGTTGTACAAGAATGCCTCAAGTTTGGGCAATAGTATTAGAGGTGCGCTGTGAGGAGACAGGAGGTCAGTGCTGATGCAGATATTGTGGGAAAATTCCCCAATGTTCTGCATCAACACAATGTATTATTACCTTGCCGCTGACAGACAGAGAGGGGGACCTAAAGGGCTAGGTCCAGTGCCCAGGACATCAGCTCCTTGGGGCTGTCAGGGACACTGCCTTGCTCTCTTTACCCTCCAGGGGCTTCCAGAGAGCTTGGCCCCAGGCTCTCAACTCAGCCCTCGGCCCCAGACACAGTCAGGACTCTAAGCAGCTGAGGCTGGGAAGGGAGTCACCTTAATATCCACTTCAACCTCTTCCTGGGCCGACTTCTCGTCACTTGTATCCACATCCCCGAAGGTTAGCGTCCCGTTGCGACCAATTTTCACCTGCTTCTTGTAGGTGTAGTAGAATTCCACGCATTGGGCCACGGTCTTGGTCTGGATCTGATTTGAAGCCAAAACTGAGGTCAGAGTTCCTGGCTCAGCTCATCTGCCTGGAGATTCTCCAGCCTTTCCCATCCATGCATGTCCCCTCCTCCCCAAATGCTAAACCCAAGAAACCCAAGAAATACAAGCATTTCTCCAATGCCTTCTCTGAACAAACCACTGACTAATTCAATTAAACAACACTTCAGCACTATTAGGAAGGGGAAAAAAAAAAGCCAAAAAGGACCACATGGAGCCATTGGGAAGATTTGAATAGGGATTGCATATTAGAGAATATTATTAGTTTAAATTTCTTGGGTATGATAATAGTATTATGGTTTTGCAAGAATATATAACCTTGTTTTTAAGAGATATTTGGATCAAGTCTGTAACATACCTTTAAAAAAATTTTTTTTTAAGAGAGCATGAGCAGGGGAGAGGGGTATAGGGAAGGGGGGGGCAGTGAGAGAGAATCTCAAGCAGGTGTCATGCTGAGCACAGAGCCCAACATGGGTCTCAATCCAATATTCTGGGATCATGACCTGAGCCGAAATCAAGAGTTTGTCACTTGGGGCACCCTGGTGGCTCAATGGATTAAGCATTTGACTCGTGGTTTTGGCTCAGGTCATGATCTCACAGTTCATGGATTCGAGCCTCCCATCAGGTTCTGCACTGGCAATGCAGAACCTGCTTGGGATTCTGTCTCTCTCTCTCTCTCTCTCTCTCTCTCTCTGCCCCTTCCCTGCTCTCGCTCTCTCAAAATAAATAAATAAACATTAAAAAAAAAAAAAGTTGGATGCTCAACCGACTGAGCCACGTAGGGACCGCTTGTAACTTACTTTTAATGACTAGTTAAAACACAGAGAAATGAAATAAGCGTGTATATAAATTTAAGTATAGACCGAGAAAGAGGGAAAGCAAGTGTGACCAGTGTTAACAATTGGTAAATCTAAATGAGGAATGCGTGGGTGTTTACTGTACTATGCTTTCAATTTTTCTGTAAGTTTCAAATTTTTCAAAGTAAACAGTTAAGGGTGAAAAAGTCTGGACACCATCCCCATTCAGAGCCAGCCCAGACCCGGCAACACAGACTCCCTTCATCAATCTGGGCAACACTGTCATTCCTCCCAGGGAACAGCAACTGACAAGTGAGGACAGAAGAATGTTAAACTGTCCTATATCAGAGAGGGATTCAAGGGAGACTAACAAGAAAGCTCTGGAAAAACCTGAAAAGGAAGCAGAAGGCCTAAGTCTCACTCCTAACTCTGCCACTAAATGACTGTGTGACCTCAGGTAAGTCTCTTCACGAGTAAGATGACTTCCAAGGGCCTCCCAAGATCTGAAATCCTAGCGCGCTCCTGTTTCACAAATCCATCTGGCTACTGGGTTTAGTTTCCAGACAGATTTCCCACACACAGAGGCTCTTTAAAGGCTCTGACTCTGCCCTTTCTCCCCCAGGCTCCCAGACTGCTCTGCCAACTGCTGGGCTGCAGTGGGAGCTGGGAAGTCTGTCTACAGAGCCCAGGGGGTCAGTGAGTTCTCTGCGCCTGAGGAGAAAACAGATATGCTGTATCTCACAGGAATGGCCAAGTCACAGATTTACTAATTAGATCCTGTTTACACTTTTGTTGTCAATTCTCTCTGATCATCTGTGTGACTAACAGTCTGCTCTTTTCATTAAGGCGTTAGGGGCACCACAGTGAATTTCACAGGCGTGTACTTCGCAGAAATATTGCCCAATCGGGGAATGGAATGTTACTGAAACCCAGCAAATGACTGTCCTCACAACAGGGCCCTTGTAGAAGAATTCATCTGCACTTTGCCCAGTCCCCAGAGCTGTCCTGACACAATCTACAATTCCAGGAGGAAAGGGCACATTCTTGGAAACCCCATTCCCTCGGTGGTCTGTACAGCTGAGATTTTATGAGACAGGGCTGCTGGAAAGATGTAGGTCCTTGGATCAGCAAAACAATCTTCTCCCAGAAGAACATGGGGAGAGGCAAGATAAATTCAATCTAGGAAAAGTCAACTTGGCCTCCTCTGCTCGGTCAGCTGAGTTACTGGAAGGAAGCCCTGGGTCTGACAGGAAGAAGGCAGTGGGGGGCCCCCCTCAGCCCGGTCTGTTATACAGTCACTTGTTGGCTCTCAGTTCCCCTCATCTTAGGGTGACCTCTCCTCTACCTACTGATTGTGGCTTTTGAAGTACTCCAGCCCCCTGGGAAATGGCTCACCTCAGTCTGCAGCCTTCCTTCTCTTCCTGTTCTGCCTCAGGCAAGTCACTCTCTGAAGTCTGACACCACTGGGTCTGCCCACTCAGGCCTCCTTCTGAGACCACCCCCCCACTCCCCACCCCCACCCCCAGCATGGCCATACTACCTTAACATGAGGGAAGAAGGCTCGGAACCAAGGGGAGGAAAGGCCCAATCTTCTCCCCTTGTTTTGTTTAGAAAATTCTCTCCGACAATACTTAGTGGCATTAACCTGCTTTTTCAGAGAGACTGCAGGGCCACCACCGGCAGAGGGAGCCCCAAACCACACAGCCGGCCCCTGGCTGCCTCTTGCGCCTGAAACAGAGCCCCAGCTCACCAGCTGCTGCACCAGGAAGAAATCCTTCTTATAGATGGCAATGCCCTTGTTGAACAGCTTCCTCTCAGCCATCTTCCACTGGTCAGAACCTGTAAGGCAAAGCGGGAGCCAGGGTTAGTGAGGTGGATGGGACTGTGAGTGACCAGCAGAAAAGTGTGAAGTCATCCGTCCACGGTCTCTGCAGCCATTCAGAGCTGGATCCATATTTCTGCTTCTGCCACTTACTAGCCTCTGAGCCTCAATCACCTCGCTTGGGAACTGGGACCTGGTCACACAAGCCACCTCACCAGTTGTGGTGCAGACTCAAGGAGATAATGCACATGGAACCCTTGCTGCTCTGCCTGGCACACACAAGAGGTACCACTCAACAGGGATCGGTGGCTGCTGTGATTATGCCATTTGGTCACTGTCCCTTTAAAAGCACAGTGCCCAGGACGGGACATGGCACTCCAGGGGTTGTCTAAGTTCCAAGCACCGGATGCCAATTGGGACGGCACTCCCTAGATTCCTGTCCCTTGCACCTTGCCATGGGCTTTTTTGCCTGCATGGGCTCCCACCTGCCCACGCCTTTCTCTCTGCCCCTTCAGGGCACAGGAAGCCCCTTGAGAACTACCCCATCTTTGGTGTCAGTTCTTTCACTCTGGCTCTTGGCTTATCTGCCCCCGACCTCCTCACCCCCATCCAGGGCTGTGACTCAGCACCAAGCTGGGCCCCACTGATGCTGGAGACCTTGAGGCTCCAGGTCCCAGGCTCACCTGTGTAGTGATAAGTTGCCAGTGGGTGGTTATGGGGCCGCAGGGGCTTCTTCAGTAGCAGCTTATTCAGCGTTTCCTGAAGGGGAAGTGAGGAAAAGGTCAGTGCCCTGCAGGGGTCTCAGTGGTAGGCTGAGCCTCCTAGGTGCCAGGCACAATTCAGAAGGCCTCTTCAACCCTCTGAGTAGTAAGGTGGGCATTTATTTTTACCCTGTGTAACTGCTGAGGGGCAAGAGGTTTGGCAGGATGGCAAGATCACGGAGGGTGGAGCTGCTCAGGAACCAGGCCAAGGGCCTCTTAAGAGAGAACGTGTGGCCCCCAGGACAGACAGCCATAGGTGGAGAAAGGCCTCAGTGACAGCCTTTCTGAGGGCGGGGACCCACTGACCCAGAATCAGGGACTAGGGTAGACAAGAGGACCCTGTGCAGCAAAGTCTGGAGTTTGGAACTACGACTACCTTCGGTGGAGCCCCTACAACCCCCATCCTGGTCAGACCCTCCTGCCTGCCTCCAATCAGTGGGCCAGCAGCCCTGGCTCCTGGGCAGCAGACATGGATCCATGCCAGCCTCCCTCAGGGTCCCTCCCCCCACCAGGGCCATCGTCTCACCAGGATGTCTCCCCTGGACTCATGCAGACAGTGCAGGGCCAGCTCCTGGTTGGTGCCAGCTCCAGGGAAAATACTGGAGCAGGCGGCTGTCAACAGGTCTTCCACTGGAGCAAGCGTGGGAGGGGAGGAGAAGAAATCTCGTTCAGGGCCTAACCCACCCACCTGTCCAACAGCCCACCTTCACTTGCTGGTGCAGGCCCCCTCTCACCTTGCCTCTGCTTCTCCCGGCTGCTCTCTAGGTCCTCCCACGGCTGCCACACCAAGTCGGCCTTGTGGGGGTCTGCAGCTGCCAGAGCACGATCCCTTATGGAGGGGATTTCCGCTTGGAACCGGGAGCCCACGTTGATCCGTCTGCAGGGGTGGAAAGGGCAGGGAGTGAGGCCTCACCTCGCGGGCACAGGGAATCTTTCTCTCTGGGATGGGAGAAGATGCAGGGGGTAGTCCACAGACGCTGAGCACAGCAAGACCTCAGCTGAGTGTAAGGAATTTGGCTTCCGTGAGAACAGCCTGGCAAACGGGACCTGGTAGTGCCCAGAGGTTGGAAAGGGGAGAAGCTTCGAGTTTACAGATAGGGAAAGAGTCTCATGGACTGCCCTGCCGATACTCAGAGGCAAATTCAAACCGAGCTGGTCCTTTCCTTTAGGGTGGGGACAGTAAAGCCCAGAGCCAGTTGCAGAATCTCAGAGGCTGTTCAGCCCTCTGTGGGCCCCACACAACCCTCCTCTTCCTCACAGGGCCTGCGTGCACTGGACCCCATCGGCCACCCTCGTACCATAGGCCAGAGGAAGGGCTGCACTTACGGCTCGATGCTCACTGGGGTGGCCTCCCCCATCACAGAGAGGACAGGTGGGGTGACTTCAGCGCTATCTATGGGACAAAAGGCACATCGGTGAACGGCACCCTCCTGCCTTCAGCAAGCCGCCCCTCCCCCACCCCACCCTACATGGCTGCTCCGTTTGCACAAGAGCCATGGCAGTGACTCACAGAGACTCGTACTTGGAAATCAGGCACGGTGAATCCTGGCTCCTCAGCCTGCAACTGTGACGACTAACTGTGACTTTGCCAAGCACGTGGGTGCTTCTGTTTTCACACCTGCTGCAAGGGGCTATTACTACCTACCTCCTAGGGTTAATGCGAGGACTGAATGAAATCATGCACAAAGCCTCGCCCTCAATAAATATTAGCTACTACCACTACCACTACCACTACCACCACCACCCAAAGCTGGGTCCCTGCCCCAGGAGCTCCCATACTACAGAATTAGCTCCAACGTTAAACTATGCTTGCTCTAGTAAAGAAGCTGAAACGTTTGGCACACTAGCAAGGCAGTGAAGGAGAACCCTGTTCATATCTCCTCGCTTCCATGCTGGACTCTCTGCCTCAGTTTCTCCTGAACTAATCTTAGTGCCCCACATGGAGGCACTCCCTTGCTCCAAAAATCTTTGCTGACCTCCCCCCACCTTTGCAACTTGCAACTCCTCAGCTCGGCTCACTCATGCAGCTCCCCTTTCATCTATGCCTCCCACCACCCCCTTGCCCGGACCCTGGAACCTAGCTGACTGCTTACTCATGGCTCCTCGCTCTTCCTGCACGGTCCTACCTCCAGGCCTTTCCACCACTCATTCCGGTGCCGAGTGTGCCCTCCCCACCTCCTTCCTAGTTCAAGCTCTTAGCTCTAGCCCCACCCTCTCCTGGAGGCTTTCTCACCACCCCAGGCTAGTAGGCTCTGCAGGCTTTGGAGGTTAGGGTCTCCCTCACTCACTTGCTGTTGATCCCACTGTGCCCAGAACCTCTGCTTTTCTGTCTCCCAGGTTTCCATGTCAACTCCCTAATGACCCTGTACTCTCTTTAGAACTGACAGACCCGTGCTGTCCCATACACTACTGGAGCCTTCACAGGACCCAGTTCAATGCTTTACGCCCAGGTACTCGATAAATGCTCATGGATGGACAGGCCTCTCTTTGTTGCCGGTCTGGTCTCTACGGTGATTTCTTCCTGCACAACCCAGGCACGGAGAGAAGCTTGGAAGGTAGGTGGGAGGGTGGAATGGAAGGCCAGCCAGCCAGCCCAGCCCAGGGTGAGCCATTTCTCACCCACAGACACCAGGGGGCACCAGAGAGCTAGAGCATGGGAGGTCAGGGTCAAAGGGTAATCTAGTGATGGGAGGCTTCACCCTTGTTCTACCTCTGGAGGTGTTTACTCCCACTTAATCCTCCACCACACTACGAGATAAGATTATCCCATTTTTCAAAGGAAATGGATTTTTTTGTGGAGTGGCCCACATTTTTCAACAGTTCACCACCCGGGCCAGCCAACATGTCTGCTCTTGGCCAAAACAACTATTTAAGAGCCCCAGGAGGCAGGATCTACCACATAATATTAAGAGCAAGCATGATGCTGCTCCAGGCATGGTGTTTTAAGTGCTTGACGTTTGTTGCTGCCTCTGAACCTCACCACAACCCCGTGAGTTGGCTATCAGGTTGAACATAGGAAACTGCTATTTGTGGATCCAGAAATAGATTAAATTGGCAATTTCACCAACAACCAAGTACTACTAATATCCTCAATTAAATACTAAAGAAACTGAAGCCCAGAGAGTTTCAATGACTTGCACAGGGAACATAACAGTAAATTGTAGAATTGGGATTTGAACCCAAGCAATTGGGCTGATATCCCCTACCCCATCCCTGCCTGTTCTTGAACCAGGACAACCACCTTTTCTCTCTCAGAGAAGAGAGAGTGGAGCCCCTTTTCCCAGTGTTCCAGCCCAATCCCCAGCAGCCTTATGGGCAGAGTCTCATTCCTGCCCATTGCCTTCCCTCCCCACATTCCCTGCCCCCATGGCCCCTGAGGGTGGGTCACTCACTAGACCGGAGCAGGGTGCGATGGGCACTCTTTGGCGTGATGGGAGGAGGGGCTGGGATGCTGCTGGTTGACATGATGGCATTGAAATAGAGGCCGGAGCCTTCCCGCACAGGACTGAGGATTGGGGGAGGGGTGTAGGGGGGTAGCTCAAAACTCCGCTCAGAGGGGTGGTCAGCTAGGCGGACAGGAGAGCGCAGGTGGCTCTGGTATGGGGTGATGTTGGAGTAGACGGGAGGGGCAATGAAAGTGCCCGCCTTGGTAGGGATGATCAGGGGCTCAGGCCGTGGCCGCTGCTTTGGTTTCCGCACTGAAGGTTCCCCTTCCAACTTGACATTCATGTCATCAGCCTGGAGAAGGAAACAGAACCAAGATAGCTCAGACTCTTATGTGCTGGGAAAACTGAAGTCTTGACCATTGCTGGTCAGTCTCACCTTTCGAACTTAGCCTGCCCACCACACCCACCAACGCAAGCCTGAGACAGGGAACAGGTCCAAAAACCCTTCTTACTGTCTCCACTAGGGCAGGGGTCAGCAAACTGTTTCTGTAAAGGGACAGATAATAAATGTAGGCTTTGTGGACTGCACCCAGTCTCTGTTACATATTCTTCTTCTCCTCTTCCCCACTCTTTTTAAATAATCCTTTTAAAATGTTTAAAAAAAAAAAAAGATACAAGGTAAAATCTATTCTTACATCTGGATATGGCCCACAGGCCATAGTTCCCAATACCTAATGTGAAGTACGCTATTGGACAGAGAACTGTAGTAGTTAAGGGCCCAGGCTCTGCAGCTAGATTGCTTAGAATGGGCTCTACCCCCTTTACTTATCACTTAAAATGTCTTAACTTCTCTGTGCATCATCATTTTTAACATGGGAATAGTAAGTACCTATCAAATGGATTAGCTATGAGGACTAAATTAATTAATATGTGGAAATCACTGAGAACAGTAACTGACATGTAGTAATTACTCAATAAATACTGGCTGCTATCAAGCTGTATATTAGATGGAGGTCCCTACTATGTGTCAAGACCTGAGCTGGGCATGGGACCACAAAAGGAAGAAGACAGTCCTGTCCTTGCAGCACTTTTTCTCATAAAATTAGTCCTACGATAACAGACCAGCCTACTTATGCTGTCAAAGGTTAGCCCTCCTAGCTTACACTTCTCCCTGCTCGATATGCCTCATGGGTCTCCATGTAGAATAGAGGGTAGAGCTGTAAGGGAAGAGAAGCCTTTCTCTGCTCCATCCCTATCCTCTCAAAAGAGAATGGAACCCTATGAGGGTGAGCAATATCCAGATCATCTCCCTGAGTACAGAGCTGGCCCATAGGTGAGGTTGGCCACATTGACTAAGTAGACCTGGGAAGAGTAGGCTTTCCCCCTCTCCCCGTGTCCAGCTCCCACAACACCTTTCAGCAGAGGGCACTGACTGTCCATGAGGTCTTGGCCATGTCCTTTACCCATTTGTGCCCTCTTTCCTTTTCTATAGACTAGGAAGAAATGAAATTTTTCGTTCTTTCTCCCTTAGGGGAACAAGATGATTGCACAGAAAAAAATGCAGTGGAACCAAAGGCCCCAAACTTGTTAGACAAGAAATCCAATATGAACTCAGTTAGCCGTAATGATTTGTAATTTTGTAATAAGGGCAATGGAATTAAACTATTTTGAATATTTGACAATATTTTTTGTATTCATTTTTTTTAGGTGTGATAATATTGAGGCTATGTTAAAGGAAGGAAGGAAAAAAGGAAGGAATCTTATATATAATGTACTTCAGATATAAACCTAAATATTTATGAACTTAATGATATGATGTTTGGGATTTGCTTCAAAAAAAAAAAAAAAAAACAAAAAACCAGTGGTAAGGAAAAGTAGAGATACAAATAAAAAATGATTTGGCTATATTTTGAAAACCATGAAAGCTGGGTGATGGCTAAATATTTAGGTTCAATTTACCATTCCCTATACTTTTGTGCAAGATTGAAATATCTATAATACAAGGAAAAACAAATAACTAAATAAAAAGAGTAACCAAAAAAATAAACATCTTCCTAAGCCTGGTGTAGTGTAAGTGCTCACGGGCGGGAGTTGCAGGAGATCTAAATTCCAGGGCGACCTCTGTCATTACTTGGCTGTATAAACATAGGTAAGTCTCTGGCCTTTTCTGGACCTATTTCCTCAACTATGAAATGGGTATGTTGAGCTGTGTAGTTGTTCAGGCTCCTTCCTGCCATCCTCAGGATAAACTGAGGCCTCTAGCCTCCAACCTCTATCACAACCAGAGAATAAGACCCCAGAGAGTAGAGACTGTGTTGCTCATGACAATCTTAAAGCTCCCCTTTTTGTTACAGAGGACAGAATCACAGGCTAACTCTCCGGCTGAGAATAACTAGAAAATTCAGGCTCAATATAAAAACCACATTTTTGAAGGTATCAGAGAGCAAATAAGTTGTCAAAGACCTGAAGAGCCAAGATACAGGAAATGAAAGAAAGTGAAAAAGTGAGTCCAGCATCTGGAGTTGTGCTTTCCCTAGAGGTGGGTGCATTACTGGAAGAGGTAAGTGGGAAGCTGAGCAACTAAATGGAGTTTAGGGCTTGCCAGGGAAGGAGAGGCTGATAATCCCCCAGGCTTTGGATTGGGACTCCAAAGGGCTATATCCTCAGAATAAAAGTGAATCAGAAATAGATTAGTCCACATGTGGAATAATGCCCAATTTAAAATCATCTCATTTCAATCTCTGATTAAATTAAAATAATTCAGGATTGCTAATGCCCTTTGCTACCTGTCAGATGCAAAGTTAAGTCCTCTCTGGAAGACAAGAAAAACATCCAGAGTCTTTAATTACTTCAACAATTTTTCATATATGTCTGACATGCAATTAAAACTAGCCAGATATACAACAGAACAAAATGTGATTTAAAAACAAGAAGTAATGTAACAGAAAGAGACCCACGGGATCCCATTAATGGAGTTATCAGACATAAACTTTAAGAAAACTATGCTTAGGTTATGCAATAAAATAAAAGGTTGAAGTTTTCATCAAAGAATTAGAAACTCTAAAAATGAACCAAATAGAAATTCAGTAACTGAAAAAAAATAACTAGAAATAAGAACTCAGTGAGTTGGCTTAACAACATATTAGATACAGCTAAAGAGAGAATAGGTAAACTAAAAGATAGTCCAGACTAAGAGAAAAATGGAAAACACAGATAAGTGCATAACAGACAAAATAGGGGATATGGTAAAGAACTCTTACAAATGTGTAACTAGAGTCCCAGAAGGAGAGAAGAGAGGAAATAGGACAGAAGAAATATTTAATGAAGACTACAAATTCTAAACAGGATAAATACAAAGAAAACCAATAGGTATAACAGCAAAAACTGGTGAAAACCAATGACCAAAAAAAAAAAAAAGTTTAAAAGCAACAAGATAAAAAAAAAAAAAAAAAAAAAGCTTGTAGCACCTGGGTGGCTCAGTTCGTTAAGCATCCGACTTTGGCTCAGGTCATGATCTCACGGTTGGTGAGTTCAAGCCCCACATCAGGCTCTGTGCTCACAGCTCAGAGCCTGGAGCCTGCTTTGGATTCTGTGTCTCCCTCTGCCTCTGCCCCTCCCCCACTTGCACTCTGTCTCTCCAAAATAAATAAACGTTTAAAAACTTTAAAAAAAAAAAAAAAAAAAAGCTTAAATTCAAAGAAGCAACAATATGGCTAATGGTGATTTCCCAACACCGTAACTACAATGGAAGTCTGAAGACTATAGAATGACATATCCTTTTAGTGCTAAGAGAAAAATAACTACCAACAACAGAATTCTCTACCCAGCTTCAAAACTGAAGAAATAATAACATGTTCAGACAATCAAAGACTAATAAATTTCATCATTAACAGACCTGCACTAAAGGAAATACTAAGGAATATTCTTCAAGCAGCACATAAATGATCTGAGATAGAAGCTTGGAGATATGAGAAGAAATGAAAAACAACAAATACATACAGTAAGTCTTTCAGGCTAAAATGGACAACAACTGAACAAAACAATAATGTTATCACTGAGTAATGTATAGAATTGTTGAATCACTAGACTGTATACCTAAAACTAATATAACACTGTATGTTAACTATATTGGAATTAAAATTTAAAGCTTAACAAAAACAATGATGTTATATCATCCTGGTGATGTTAAAATATTTAGAGAATGAAAATACATGTTAATAATTCTATAAGTGAGAGATTAGTGGAAAACAGAGTTAAAGTGTTGTAAGAACTTTGCATTGTTCTAGAAGAGGTAAAATATGAATTTACATTAGATTTCAATAAGCCAAGAATGCATATTTTACTCTCTAGTAGCTCTTCTCAACCAGAGAATTAAGGCCTAATGTAAGTTTTCACGGTATGTAATGACTTAGCTTCTTGCCTGTGCATCTGGAAAGGGTACGAGCTATGTGCCATGCTCCAGTGAATTGCAAAACTAGTCACTCAAATTCCTTATTGTGGGGCTTAGTTCCCTCCAATTAATCCAGGTAAGAAAGGCTGCTTGGGTAATTACTAAAGGAGTAATAATTAAGTAAATAAATAAGAATAAGGAATAAACAAGTATATAAATAATATATTAGTAAGGGGGGAAATGGAATGACAAACCCAATCAATCCAAAGTGGGAGAAGGGAGAGGTAGCGAAGAACAGAAGAAGCAATATGGAATAAATAGCAAAAAGTAGAGGGCAGATTTAAACCCAAGTATATCAGTAATTGCATTAAATGTAAACTGTATCAATGCTCTAAAAGACGAAAGTTGTTAGAACAGGTAATAACAAACACCAATTATATGCCACTTGAAAGATACACCTTAAGGGCTAAAAGTAAAAAGATGGAAAAGATACACATCTCATCTTCCTCCCCACAACACTAACCAAAAGAAATCTAAATATTTCACAAAGTAGGAGCAGCTGGGTGGCTCAGTCAGTTAAGCATCCAGCTCTTGGTTTGGGCTCAGGTCATGACCTCATGGTTGGTGGGATCGAGCTCCATGTTTTGAACTCGGAGGCTGCTTGAGATTCTCTGTCCCTCTCTCTCTGCCCCCCCCCCACCCCTTCCCCCCACTCATGCTCTCTCTTTCTCTCTTGAAATGGAATGAAATAAAATAAAATATTTCACAAAGTAGATTTTAAGAGGCAAGAAGAGGGGCACCTGGGTGGCTCAGTCGGTTAAGCGTCCGACTTCGGCTCAGGTCATGATCTCACAGTTTGTGAGTTCAAGCCCCACATTGGGCTCTCTGCTGTCAGCACAGAGCCTCTTATGGATCCTCTGTCTCCCTCTCTCTCTGCCCCTCCATCACTCACACACATGTGCGTGCTCTCTCTCTCTCTCCAAAATAAATAAACACCAAAAACAAAGAGGCAACAGGGTGTCTGAGTGGCTAAGGCTAAGTCAGTTAGGCTTCCGACTTCGGCTCAGGGCATGATCTTGCAGTTAGTGAGTTCAAGCCCTGTGTCGGGCTCTGTGCTGACAGCTCAGAGCCTGGAGCCTGCTTCAGATTCTGTGTCTCCCTCTCTCTCTGCCCCTCCCCTGCTCACGCTCTGTCTCTGTCTCTCAAAACATGAATAAACATTAAAAAAAAATTCTTCTTAATAAAAAAAAGATGCAAAAAGATTAGTAAAGATAAAAAGAAACATTTCACAATGATGAAGTGTCTAATCCACTTCTAAATGAGTATGCATTGCATCAAAATGTGTAAAACAAATACTGACAAAAAACTAAAATAGATAAAACCCCAACCTTAGATTTCAACATATATATGTTTGTATTGACAGGACAAGTAAACATCTCTATATCCCAACGCCTAGCACAAAATCTGACCCATATTAGAGGTGAAAATTTGCTGACCTAAAATGAAAGAGATTCACACATCCTAGATTTTCATAAGCAGTCTCAATTTCAAGTATAAAACTGTCTCATTGTCTCCCCTAAGTGCATTTATCCATAAGTTTGGCTTGGAAAATATAAACAGTATCTCGCAGGTTGCTTGAATCCCTCCTATACTACCATGACCTCTTTTTTCCCATAGGGTACTAGGCCCCCAGGAGCACACAGGTACTATAGGTGTTTGCATGGGGAGCCCCCTCATACCTGAGCTGGAGCATCAGCCCCAGGAATACGGGTGGACCGCCTGCGGGTGACAATGACTGACGGCTTGTGTTCAGCGGGGTTCTGTTCGGGACCCTTTCCATCCTCATCAACACCTCCAGCTTGGGCTGCCTCAGTTGGGTCCACAGTCCGCACAGGCACAGACACTGGGATGATGAGGGGTACCATCCCGCTGTCCTCTCGTGCTCGCTTGGCAGCTAAGGAAGGCTCAGAAAACTCCACCCCACACTTGGTGGTTGAAGCCAGCACACTTTTCCGCTTCTCCTCAGAGCCATTGGCATCCTGGAGAAGGAGAGGGAGGGGGAACGAAGGTAAGATTTAGAAGATAAGTCCTAATAAGTCCAGGACCCCTAGTCGCATTTGATTCAGGAACCCATAATGGTTCCCAATGGTCTTTCCCTAAATACCTTTTCTCTCATCACACTCCCAAATACTCTCCATAACGTCCCTCTGCCAGGTCCTCCAATCCTGGCCTGGTGCAGCGGTCCTCAGATGACCATCTTGGGCCACAAGTGGCTTACACATGTGTTTCGTTTGACCTGCACAGTGTGTGGCACATGCAATAGTATCTAAATTCAAAACCTATTTCTGCAGGGGCGCCTGGGTGGCTCAGTCAGTTAAGCATCTGACTCTTGATTTCGGCTCAGGTCATGGTCTCACAGTTCAAGAGTTCGAGCCTTATGTCGGCCTCTGTGCTGTGTCAGTGTGGAGCCTTCTCGGAATTCTCTCTCCCTCTCTCTCTGCCCCTACCCCACTCATTCTCTAAAATAAATTTTAAAAACTTAAAAAAAAAAAACAAAAAAAACTTATTTCTGCAAAAGAAGTAAACAAGCAACTTTTTACAAGGTAATGATGGTCTTTGTATCTTTTCCCCATTGGAAACTGCCTGAAGTCAAGTTCTGTAGCTTCTGACAATCCAGCCTTGCTGTAGGCATTGGGGGTTGGGGGGGGGGGGGGGCGGTTTGAAACCTCCAGTGAAGGAGGGGAAAACACTGGCTTTGGAGTCAGATGCCAGGCCTTTATCTTAGCTTTATAACCTTGGAAATCCTCCATGGGCCTCAGCAACCCTGTCGTAGGGTTTGATGATAAATTACTTCTCTGATCAAGTGTAAGAAACTCCACGTACAAGAGAGGTGCTCAAATTCTATTCATTCTTCTTCCCTGTTGTTACTGTCCTTTCTTTTAAATCAACTTTATTGCCAGTAAAATTCACATACAACAAAATGCACCTATTTGTCATCAGTTCGATGCATTTTGACAAGTATCATCACCCGTGGAAACCACTGCCACGGTCTCATTTTAGGATACTGGATCTGGCAATGGTTTCACCTTCCTCAACTCCCAATCCTTCATGTGCCAAATGAAGAAGCCAACCCATGACAGTGTTTTGCACCTTCCTGCCTGCAAACCTTTCATCTTTCCTTCAGGTATGAATGCACCTACGTAGAGATTCTTTGCATGGAGGGAGTTTAGAACTTCCTGAAGCATATGGGTTCTTTCATTTCCTTCAGTGAAGAAGAAAACCACCCCGTAGACCTGGAGTCACTTGCTCGCCCCTGGCCGCAGACACAGCTCACCCTGCCCTCTGCCAGGCCAGGCCTCCATCCCATGCCACTCTCACCTTTGCGTTCTGCAGTGAGGCCAGCTCCACTGCCTTCTGGGCCAGGGTCAGCAAATTGGCCTCCTGGGATGCCCGGCGCCTCCGTCGAGTGCTCTGGATCACCCCGCCCCGTAGCACCTGCCCACAGTCCCCTGTGCCCACTGCCCGCATGCCCTCCTCGTTGCCCATCGTGGGAGCCTCCCGCTCCCGACCGTTGGGTGCCAGTCTCTCCCCATCAGACAGCAACTGCGACTCCCTCAGCTCCAGCGGGAATCCCAGAGCTTCAGAATGGGGGTGCCCCAAGGGCCCGGGTGGTGGCTGCTGTGGGGGCCAGTGATGTAGGAATAGGTTGCTGGTGGGCTCCTGTCCAGGCTGGGTGCCAGCCACATCCAGAGGGGCAGAAGGCAGGACACCCTCCTTCGAGAGGCGGCGGGAGCGGCGGGGGAAGGCGATCTGGGACTGAGGTAGCACAGGCTGTGGGGCTGACTCCTGCAGGAGGGCCTTGCGCAGTTCTGGGTTCATATCAGGGTTGGGGGGGAAGGGGTAGGGCGCCATGCTGTGGTGAGCCAGGTGGGATTGCCCCAGGGGTCCGGCCGGCTGCAGGCCAAAGTCCTGGGGCTGCTGAGAGGGTGGCTGCTGCATGGGATAGAAGTTCTCAAAGAGCTGCATCTGGGGAAGGGCGGCCTGTTGCTGCTGCTGCTGTTGCGGCTGCTGCTGCTGCGGCTGCTTCTGCGGTGGGAAAGCCGCAACGGGGTTGGGGGGCGGTGGGCCCTGCCGGAAGACCTGCCGGTTCACCTGGTGGCCGAACGCCAGCTGGAAAGGTTGCAGGGGCAGTGTCTGGTTTGGGGGCTTCTTGGCCACATGGAAAGAGTTCAGGGGCGTCTGGGGCCGCCCTACCTCCAGCTGCACCTTCTGTGGCATCATCGGCCGCACGGCATTTCCGTAGCGGTCCAGCTGCGGTCCGCCTCCTTTCTCCCGCTTCAGTGCCTCGGGGTGGTTGTAGTAGGTAGAGACCCCCATGCCAGGATGAGGGCTCCCCTTGGGTCCGCTGTAGAGGGGCAGGCTGTGGCGGTTCCATGTCGAGTGGGGTGGAGGCTGGCCTGGCTGCTGCTGCCAGCCACTGTCACTGACACCCCCACCGCCTCCACGCTCAGGGCCCCGCCCTGGAGCCATCACAGAGTTGGGCCACTTGACCGAGCCCACCTGCTGGGACAACATGGCCGCCGTGGTCCGCTCGGAACCATACACCACAGAGTTCAGCAGGGCCAGGCTGTTCGGAGGGGGTAGCTCCACAGGCTGGGAGACAGGGGCGGCCCCTGCCGGACCCTCGTGCCCAAAGTAAGGCTCCTCCTTCACTCTGGTGGACTGTGGAGGGGCTGGGGGCTGCTGTGGGGCCTGCAGGGGTGGGGGCTGCTCCTTGGGAGCTGGCTCCTGGTCCCCAAAGAGGCAACGCTTCCGTTTGTTCTGAGCCTTGGGCTGGGCCTGGAGGTTCATGGTGTGGCCAACTGGGCCCCGGCAGTGAGCCCTACTTCACCAGCTGCCCATCCCCCGTGGGGATGTTCTGCTGGAAGCCCAGCTCTAGTCCAGGAGCCAGTGGGGGCAGAACAGGGGGAGGGGAAAGTGCTGGGGGGTGAGGTCAGGCACAGGGCGAAAGAACTGTTGGCTCTTCCTTGCTCTTTGTAGGATGGCTCTTGGGCTCATCTACTCTTCCCAGTTCATGATGTTCCACAGGACCCTGGAGCCTGCAGACAGAAGAATAGTGACAGTGTCAGCCATAGCCTCCCAGGATGCCCCGGATGTTAGCACAGGTATGAGAGATGGACCCAAGTTCACAGAGCAGCACAGGTGAGGCAGGAGCCAGAACCTTGGGGGAACTACCAGAAGGCAGCGCTTTGTGACTCTGTGTCCCACCACCTCACCCTGCAGCATTTGGTTGTGTAATCTGTACCCGGCACAAAGGCACCACCCTGGGAACAAGGGGGGCTGAGATCCAGTCAGAGCCCCTGTAGCCAAGATGGGAAAAGGAATGACAAAGGCCATGTTGAGCTCCCATCTCGGTTGACTCCCCTTGCCCAGTTGGTGGAGCACATCTGTCCATGCAGTAGCCTCCCCACCAGACCCAGAAGGAGCTTTATGCAGCCAATGCCTCCTCTGATGCTCTGAGCTTATCTCAAGCACAGGAAGTAGAGACAACAGGGGTCATTCCTAACTAACCATGTGGCTCCAGGGTGGGAGCCCACCAAGTCCTTGCAGAGTCCAAGGCCCAGGGCTAGGCTCACGTCCTTTGCACTGAGGCATGTAGGTGAGGCCCTAGAAGGGTATGTGCAGTTCTAGCCCCACCCCTGGGAGGAGCTGCAGGGTGGGACCGTGGCTGCCAGAGCCTTCCCTAAACCAGCACAGAACCTGTTTTGCAGCCCTGGCTGGCTGGAGGCGGGATCCAGCCCGGTAGCCAGTCAGCAATCCCCACCTACCCTCCTCCTCCACTGCCAAAGAGCTCCCGATCAAAGGACTAGAGTAACTATGATACTGAGGGGATGCAGATTGCTAGAATTTAGATCTGGAGGGATTTTCCTATGACATAGTGTGAGTTAGAGTGCTCAGAGTGTCTGTGGTTATTTTCTAACTTGATTTAAAAAACAAAACAAAACACATTGCTCTATTTATCCTGTTACAGGACAGTCAAAATGAAGACCAGTATTTTATAACTTACATGTATTTTCAAAGACTTTGTCTTTCTTCAGAGAGGGTTTTTTTTCCCCCTCCCTGGGAAGTTGGTGAGGGTGGGAGCTACATGGCCTACTTCTTCCCCACGAGATTCTGGTCCGGAGCCAGTCAGGCCAGGAAGGGAAGGGAGGGGAGCTCAGGAAGCCCTGGGGAATAAATCTGCAGGTCCGGACCAACCTCAGACCTCAGACCCTAGAAGCTCCAGGTCCTAGTTAGCAGTCCCAGGGGTTCCCAGGAAATCAACCCGGCCAAGAAGGGCCGGGCAGTAAGAGCAGGCTCGCAGTGTGAGGCCTCCTATCACCCGTTCACAGGCTTCCGCAGCTCCCCAGCCCTTCCCCTCCTGAGCGGCTGTGACTCACTCCAGCCCCCCCCCCCCCACCTGCCTTTCACTTTCACCAGCACCCAGAAGGGGAGGAACTTCCTCCTCCATTTCCTTTCTCAGCTCTGGGCCCTGAAGTAAGTGAGAGAGAGTGAGAGAGAGAGAGAGAGAGAGAGAGAGAGAGAGACTCTTCCCTCTGGCACCCCCTTTGTCTTCACTTATGCGAGCCTGGGGAGGGAGAGAGACTAGGTGGGCATCTAAGAGGTCCTGGCCCTGGTAGCAGGGGTACAATTTGGAGCAGTGGGAGCTCAGAGGACCAGCTTTAGAACAAACTCCTTTTTTTTTTTTTTTTGCCTTTAAACTCTCATTCCCTGACGGCCAACCCAATTCAGAGCAAAGACCCAAAAGCCAGGCCCCCCTCAATGAAAATAATAACTCCCAGCACCATGGTGAAGCTGCAGGCTGGGACTGTCCTAGCTACGGGAGTCAGGCTCTGCCTCGCCCAGCAGCAAGAACAAACTAGAAGTATGTGTCTGCAGAAGCAAGGCAGAGGAAGGAAGAATGTGCTGAGGGGAGGGCACTGAGGGGGAGCTGGAAGGTCCATGTGCCTCCAGGGGACCTGAGAACCCCTCAGGTGCTCACATGCACTTGTGCATCCCCTGGTCCTACAGGCATAGACTGCCCTCCTACCCCAGTCACAGCCCTCTTGCCTTTGAGCCACAGCATGGGCTCGGAGACTGGTGGAAGGGAAGGCCCACGTGGCAGATGAGCCTGGGTGTACGAGCGTGCGAGTGTGCACCTTGTGGAGGGTACCAGGCACCAGGCGCGGGGGATGGCCACTCAGAGCCTGGGGGAGGGGAAGCTCTGCACACTGGGTTGGGTGAGATGGAGGCGGAGTCTGTGAATAATGCTCCAGGGCAGGGCTGCTCCTGCCCTGGGCCCCACGCTGGCTCACCAGCAGCTGTTTGGTGAGGCTGGTCTGCCTCTTCCCACCCTGCACCCTGTGCAATGAAGGACGATCACTCAGGACACCACAGTAGGTTTCTAAAGCTAGGCTGGGAACTTGCTTATAAGAAACCAAGGGGGCAAATTCTGGGGAGGCTGAATCACCCCCAGAAGCTTCTGCAGAGTCCTTTCCGTCACCCCTACTGGAAGGCTAAGAGTGCCAAAAGCACAGAGACCCAGACCTGGGACCCACAGAGCAGAAAGGTCATTATCTGGGGTCATGAGGAGAAGAGTGAAAGATGCCTGGGACCCCTAGAGGAAGGTGGGGAAAGGACACACCAAGGCAGCAGCGCCCTAAGTAGTAGTAATAATAGTAGTAGTAGAATGATGATGATGATGATGATAATAAAATGCACCTGTGCCAGGTCTGTCCTAAGTGCTCTGCATATGTCCAGTTCCCACAACAGCACTGTAAATCAGCATGAAGCCCAAGCATGAAGCATTGTTATTTTAACCTCCTCTCCAGCCCCTGCAAGCTCACCCCTGCCTCAGGTCTAGCTGCTGCTGGTGGGGCTTCCAGCTCTCATACCCTACGCGTACATCACAGCCCACAACGCTGGACAAGACTGAGCCACTTCCTCTCATTTCTTGTGCCCCAGCCCCACTTCTCTGTTCCTCAGGTGGAAGTCGGCCTGTCCTTCCTCACAGCGAGGAAGAGGAAGGACGCCATCTGTTCCGAAGGCTGCAGACCTGTGGGCCAACTCCCTGAGGGTGCAGGGAAGAGGGTGTAACGAGGAACCTCTGTAGGCAGCTCACCCTGGGACCAGCTGCAGGGTCTCTAACAGCGGATGCAGGAACACTGCAAAAGGAAACCCACAGTCACCAAGGGGCCCCAGACAGTGCAACCCACTCTTATCAGTCTGGTTGTCTGTCCCGGCTGTATTCACTCTCCTTTCCGCTGGGCACTGCACTGTTGCAACCAATCCCTAACCAGACCCGGTGATACACCCCTGGACAGAAGACAAGGCAAGAGTCTGACATCAGTGACCAGGAACCTATGAGGCTTTCAGGAAGATCTGTGGTGGAAAGCACTGTTTCTCTATAGAAGAAAGCAATGTGCACCAAGAAAAGGAAACAGTGCTGAACCCACATATGTATTTTGCAGACACGTGAGAGAAGGTGCTGGAAAGGCCTCTGGGAGTTCTATGCTGATGGTGACACCATACCCTCCAGGGAGGGCAACTAGAACACATACAGCTCCCCGAGTACCCTCAGCAGCCCTGCCACATGCCCGCAGAGGGGACCAGGGCCACTCCCAAGCTAGAGATACTGCGTACAGCCATCTGAGAGACAAGACCGTTGTGAGTCAAGGTTCCACAGGCCAGGACTAGCTTGGTCCCAGCAGCTGCAGGGGCTCAGCTCTGACCCAGGGATCGGAGTTGACTGGAAGTCCCCCCTGACCTTTATTGCTAAAACTCCTAGCTGCTGCTCTTACAACCGAGGCCACTTCCCACCCCACCAAGTCAGCACTAGGAAGACGGGGAGTCAGAGCTCATGCATCCCTAACCAAGGCAAAACAGACCTAAATACAGCATCTAACAAGGCTCCAAATCTCTAGGCCAGCCAGTTCCCAGAGCACCAGACAGGCTATCTTAGGACAAAGTCTAAACTATCCTGCCCACGAGTCTTGCAGACTTTGGCTCCTGCCAGCTCTCTCAACCTGCCATGCTTGAGCCGTCATTCAGTGCTGTTCCTGCTTTGCTTCCGGGTCTTTGGCCAGGCAGCACCTCTGCCTAGGACCCCTTCCACCCTTTCATCTGGCCAGGTCCTACTTGTCCTTCAGGTCTGAGACACTGCTTCCTCTGGGAAGTCCTCCCTCACCCCAAGGCTTAGCCAGGAGCTTCACTATGAGCCCACAACACCTCCCAACCACCACCCCCCCCCCAACACTCAGCACACTAAATTCCAGGTGCCTATTTCTATTTCTTTGTCCCCAGCAGACTGCAAGCTCCATGGAGCAGAGTTTGCAGACCGTTGTACCTTGGCATTTGGCTTGTATCTGCCTCTTGGGATGCTCATTCAAGACTGCGCCCAAGGTGAGTCAGAGCTCTGCCCGGGCAGAGGCACGACTCATGGCCCGCACGTCCACCCTGGGCTCTTGCCCAGCCCTGACTTCCAGTCTCTCTCCCTGATGCACATCAGAGATCTCCATGATGTCAAGATGAAGTGAAAAGGTCCCGCCTCCTAACCCCATCCTACCCCATCCCATCAGTCGCCTCAGGCCCTCTCCAACCCATCTGAACACAAATTCTTCTCTAATTGCTGGCCCACAGGCTACTTTGCCCCTCGACTGCCACTTGCTGCCCCACACCACATGCAGGTCAACTTGGGAAAGTGCCAGCCCCTCTGTTGTCCTGTCCAATTTTTCTTTCCCCATGGCTTCCCACCCTTACCTAGACCACAGCCAGAGAGACATGAGCCTGTGGATCTGTTTACCTCGTGCCCTGACATGGCTGGGCTTAAGACACCAAGGTGTCTGGCTAGGATGCAGGGGGTGAAGAGCCCTCCCTTCTTAGAGGAGCCCAGCATGGCCCAGCTGGCCCTCCAGCCCACACTCATATCCTGGGAAGTTCTCTCTCAGATACTCTGGGGCCTGTGGCTACAACCACACTAAGCAAGTAATCTGGAACTGACATCCTGGGCTAGCTAGAGTTGCCCAGGCCCTACATAAGCCTTCCCTCTGGACACAGTGCAATCATCTGCAGTGCTGTCTGCCCTGCTCTAACTGCAAGTTCACACCAGGCTGAAGGGCCCCATTTCTCCAACCCACTGGACACATAAGTCTTGTTTATAAAGGAGTTTGCAAACCAGTAAAGAAGGAGACACCAGCAACAGGGACAAGGACTTGCCTCTGACATGCCCCTGGGGGCGTGAGAGAGCAGGCCCTATGCTCTGCCCATTCCCAATCCAGAGAGTCCCCAGATTAGCACTTCTCCAGATTCAACTTCAGCTCCGAAATGCAGAGCCCATGCCAATAGAGTCTCAGGGGTCTCAGCCACCAAGCTGGTCAGGCTCGGAAGGTTTGGCCAGGGTTTGAGCTGGCAGCAGTCTGAGCTGTGACCATAAAAATGCTAACACCGAGGGGTGCCTGGGTGGCTTGGTCGGTTAAGCGTCCGACTTTGGCTCAGGTCATGATCTCGCGGTCCGTGAGTTCGAGCCCCGCATGGAGCTCTGTGCTGACAGCTCAGAGCCTGGAGCCTGTTTCAGATTCTGTGTCTCCCTCTCTCTCTGCCCCTCCCCTGTTCATGCTCTGTCTCTCTCTGTCTCAAAAATAAATAAATGTTAAAAAAAATTTTTTTTTTAAATGCTAACACTGAGATGCTTTTAAAGGGATATGTGTGAGAGAAGACTCCTTTGCCTTCTGAGCCACCCTCAGAGCTTCATTCAGGTATCTACCTTTATTGTCCCTCTCCTCTACTTCCAGCAAACACCCTCAGGAAGTCCATAGGAAGTCAGGATGTCCATGAGAGGCCAGGATAACCAGATCTGTTTTATAGGGGGGAAGCAAAGAGTCTCAGGCAGAGCCAGGAAAGGATCGAGCCTCCAGGCTCAGATTTTGCCCACACTAAGGGGACTGGCTGCCTCCCTTCTAGTCAAGGGCCACAAATAATCACAGGCAGCCCAGGAAAACCCCTTCCAACAGGATTTGGGAATCCCAGGGGAGTAAGGTAAAAACTGGCAGAAGAGATCAGCAAATATCCCTTAAGTTCCTTAAATAGCTAAACCTCTGGAAAGGGCCTCATGGGGATGGGTGGGGCCCTTGGTCTCCTTATAAATTTATGCCCTAAGGGACTCACACCACTGGAGGCTGCTCCAACCCCTCCCTCCCTTTGGAAAGGCAGGGCTCCCAGCAGGTCTAGGGCAGAGCCCTCTGGAGTCTGTGTCTGAGCCCCAGTGCCAGACTCTGCCCAAGACAGGCCAAGACACAGAGGAGCTCTCTCACAGGGGCATGGCCTCACCCTGCCTAGCTAACAACCGCCCCCCCCCCCTCCCCTCCTCATACACAACACCTGTGCAGCCCTCCAGGCTCTGGGAGACACAGAAGGGGCACAGTCCCTACCCACACAGAGCTCCCAGTCTCATGGAAGAGAGACACAGAAACACACACTGATTATAATGCACAGTGGCCCATGCAGGAGCTAGGAATACAAGGAACATGTAACCTGGGGAGAGTTCCCTGACTCTGAGCCTTTGCCGCAGCTGTTCCCTCTGCCCGGAAGCCCTGCCTCCACTCTGACAATCCACCTTTCTTCAAGGCCTACCTCCTGCAGGCAGCCTCTGGCACACACTGTTCTCACCCCTTCTGAATCTTCATGCTCTTATTCACAGTAACCACCGTCCCATAAGGCTTCTTCAATTCGTTGTGTTTCTGCACCAAGACTGGGGAGGATCAGGGCCTGGGCCCAATGGAGAGTGCAGTGGGCTGGTTGTCAGATCACCAGGTGTCTGGTCCAGGAGCTGCGGCTCACTGGTTCCTGCCTTTGAGGAACTTAGGAGCTTTGGGCTGGGCAGGGGGGACAGGGCAGGACGAAGAAACACCTTTGTAACCAGCAACTGCCACGTGACATGTTAGCCACCAGCACTGACCACATGCCCAATGTGTGTGAGTACTGCTCACTTGTGTAACCACTATTCCCATCTGAGAAATGAGAAAAGGTTGGCTCTGAAAAGTACCTTGTTCCAGGTCACAGCCTAAGGACACAAATGAGGAGCCAGGATTCAAATCCAAGCCTGCCAACTCCAAACCAGATCTCTAACAGACCCTGCTGCCCATCTATGGAGAGCAGTGGTTCTCAAACCTACCCTAAGCGATCGATGGGCTCCCGGGTCTGGTGAGGCCTCAGGGGGGAGGGCCGTGGAAATATGCAGTGCTTCATAAGCAGCCCACGTGTTGCCCAGATGCTGGAGTAGGGGAAGACTAGAGGGTCAGGGACTGGCACAATGTGGTTTCCAGGGACCCACTGCTCCTCCCTCCTAAAGGAGCTGACTGCCAGAGGGCCATACCCTGCCCAGGAGCTAGGAGGAGTCCCATGGAGCCCTGGATGGACTTTGCTCTCAGTTAGCCCTAGGGCTGACCACAGCTCTTAGAGCACCAGAGGCCCAGATGAATGCCATGTCTACTGAGCACATCCTATCTGTCAGGCATAGTGCTAAATGCATTGCTGGCAACATCTCATTTAACCCTCGCTCTTCTTGGTCCCATTTTATAAGTCAGAGATGATACACTCAAAAATATCTATTTAACACAAAAGAGGACAGTAATGGAGTGACAGAGAAACAAACAAAAAAAGACACAAGACAGAAATCAATAGCAAAATGGCAGACGTAAACCCAAACTTATCAATAATTATTTTAAATGTAAATAGATTGAACACTACAATTAAAAGGGAGAGGTTGGGAAAATGGGTTAAAAAAATAAAAAACAACCCATTGATCCAACTATATGCTGTTTACAAGAGACAACGCTTTAGATTCAAGGACACAGGCAAGTTGAAAGTAAAAGGAAGTCAGAAGATAGACCATGCAAACAGTAACCAAAGAGCTGGATCAGCCATGCTAATATTATGCTTATAGACGTTAAGACAACT
Organism: Panthera leo; assembly: GCF_018350215.1. NCBI lineage: Eukaryota > Metazoa > Chordata > Mammalia > Carnivora > Felidae > Panthera > Panthera leo. Next base: position 118,326,812 of record NC_056684.1, read on the forward strand.
CTTACTAGAGACAAAGAAGAGCATTTTATAATGATCAAAGGGTCCAGCCATCAAGAGGATATTACAATTATAAACATATATGCACCTAACAACAGAGTCCCCAATATACGTGAACCAAAAACTGTCGGCATGTTAGGGAGAAACAGACAACTCCACGATACTAGCTGCAGACTTCAATACTCCACTTTGAATGATGGACCGAACAACTAAACAGAAGATCCACAGGAAATAGAAGACTACAACACTATAAAGCAACCAGACCTAACAGATATCCACAGAACATTCCACCCAACAACAGCAGAATTCACATTCTTCTCAAGAACACATGGAATAGTCTCTAGGATAGATCATAAATTAGGCTATAAAACAAGTCTCAATAAATTTAAAAGAGTTGAAACCATACCAAGCATGTTCTCCAATCAAAATGAGATAGGATTAAAAATCAATAACAGAAGGAAATTTGGGGAAGTTACAGGAAATGAAGGTGATAAGTAACTTGTCAAGTTCTCCCAGCCCAGAACTGCCACTCCCTCAGACCATGGTCTCTACACCTTCTCCACAGCCCTAGGAAACTGCAGAGCTCAGATTTTTGCAAATGCCTGGGTAGCCCTTCTCCCATCCCCCACACCGGACACACACTGAACCTGACCCCAAGCTTGACCCCAGAATCAAAACAGCTGTGGGAGGGCGAGGCCTGTGGGGCTGTAACAGTTTGTTATGCAGCCTGTTTCTCCCCGGGAAAAAGGCCACAGGCAAATATTTTCACTCCCCCTGCCTGTCTACAGAATATCCAAAAGAAGGAAGCAAACATTTATGGAGCACTTCCCCCACGCCAGGCCCTTGACATACCCGAATCCATGCTTACAAACTTCCCATCTGGGCATCTGATTGTCTGCATTCTAGAGGGAAACCGAGGCTCTGCCGTTAAGAAGGCAGAAGCAAGATTCAAATCCCTGTTGTCAGCCTTCAAAGTCCCTGGTCTTCCCATCATTCTTCCAGAAAAATCCCAATTCCACACTTGCTGTGGGCCTCAGAAGGAATGCTACACAGGAGAACCCCACTCATATGGGCACCTCCCCCCTTCCTCTTGCTGCCTCCCAGCTGCTGCTTTTCCTGGGAGCACTTCTAAGTAGAGCACAGTATAGAACACTCCCACCAAGACATAATCCCAGCCCCAGTCTGTCAGAAACAGGCTCCTCGAAAGACTGGGGGTATCTGTTAAACCCCTGGAAGCCCATGGGGTTTTGAGGTAAGGGGGGAGGGCAGCAGAGGTGAGTTGGGAGCTGCAGGGTCAGTAGGATCTCACCCTGGAACAAGAGACTCCGTTCCACAGGGAGAAAGGTGGCTTGTGCCTCTCTTCAGAGCCAACCAGCAAAGCGGGGCCCAGCTGGGGAAGCTGAACAGATTCCAAATATTAAGGGATGCCCAGTGTTCACTCAGTCCAATTCCTCGTTCCACAAAGCAGCCCAGAGAAGGAAAGAAATTAGCCTGCAGATGCACATCCAGAAGCAGAGCAGGGCCCAGAACCAAGAATTCCAATAACAATGTTTCGTGCCTCCACTTAGGCCACACCTTTTGGCAAGACACTGAGCAGGCTTGGAGCCAAGGTGAAATCCCAACATCACAAAAAATAAGGCTTTCTCCTCCACCACCATCGCCATCTCCAACACTTCCAGAGGGTGCCACTACCATGGTGCTAAGCCCATGGCACTGTTTCACCTTCACAAGGTAGGTATTAGTACTCTCCCCCTTTTTCAATGAGGAACTTGAAGGTCCAAGGGGTCAAATCACTTGCCACAGGAGTACAGAGGCAAGACAGGGACTGGAACCCACAGTCCTTTTTGCCAACTTCCTCCCCAGGGCTTCAGGCTCAACGTCTTGCTTAGTGGCTGGGACAGATGGCAGCAGCCTCGGGACTGCTCACATCTTCTCCCTGGAGAAGCAGCTCCAGCTGGCCTGAAAACCTGAAAAGGTGGCTGAGAGAGGCCTGGGGAGGGGATGGCTTTGAAGATGAAGAGGCTACTGGTGATCACCACCACAGGGGACAACCTGTGGAAGGCTCAACATTTTCTGCTCAAGAGGAAGCCACACCCCTCCCATACTCTCCAACCCCACACCCGCAGTTGACAAACAGCCTTTTACAAATAAAGACTTGACTCTCCCCTGCTTCTCAGACATCCTAAATCCCAATGATGCTCAGGCTCCTGTCCCTTCCTGGCACCCTGAAGTCTGGGTCAAGTCGGCTCCGTGACTGGGTTCCTACTAGTGCTGATGGCCTCCACCCAGGGCACTGAGCATCAGCCCCAGCCCTAGCAACCCACCTCTCTGCACAGGGCTCTCCGAAAGGTTTCCTCTCAAGAACTTGAATTTCTAAATAAGGGCTATTCCCTGCACGTACTAATTAAGGGAGACAGATAGTGCCCACCCCCTCCAAAGATCATTGGTCCAAATCTCTATTTCATGACTGATAAAACTAAGAGGTGAAGTGACTTGCTCAAGGACACGCAGCTGATTCCTTGGGTGGAGGTGTGGTCAGGGCCTCCCCAGGTAGGTGTTCTTACACTCAGCACTCCCTGGCAATGCCAGGTCCTTGATGTTTGGCTCATGCCCCCTCGGTAGGGAGGCAGAACAGGGAGGGGTCTGGCACGTGTGGTGTCCTTATCAGCCCAGGGTCTCCTGCGTGGTCAGCTCCAGAAGTGGCCAAGACCTACCGGGTGGCACGGGGTGGGCAGCGAGGGGGTGTCTTGCTGGTTTGGAGCAAAAGAGTGGGGACAATATGGCTCCCCAATATCTGCTAGTGACCAAGAAGCACAAAAACTTGCTGTCGGCAGAGGGGATGTCATCATGGCTGCCTGGGCCTCTTGGATGAACTACAAGGTGGGCACAGAGCCGCCTGCCTCATCTGCCCAACCATCCAGTCAATGCCGCGCCCTTTCTCAGGCCCTGGTCAAGATCCAGGGCCTCTGCCAAGTGCTCACACATTCCTTGCGTTTCTCCAGTCTCTGAGCAGCTGCTTCGGGGCCTTTTTTTCCTGTGTTGATTTATTCTTTATTGTTCCTGAAATACACCCAGAGGCCTTTGGCACTGGGCACCAGCAGAGCATCCAGCCCAAGCCCCAAGTCCACACCAACCAGATACTCTGAGACCTGGGCCAAGCCAGCTGGAACGATGGACCCCAGGGTCAGACCTCACAGCCAGGAAGGGAGACCCAAGTCCTAGAACCGATGTCAGGTGTGACTACAGAGGCTGGCATGTTTGGGGAGGAGGAGACACTTGGAAGGTCTCAGGGAGGCCAAAACTAAACCTTTCTACTCCTCCCATGCATGAACGACTCCCCCAGCAACCTCCCTCCCCCCCCAACACACACACACACACACACACACACACACACACACACAGCTGACCCTCATGTGCCTGTTGCCCTCCACAGGAGGGCCTCGTGGCTCAGGCTGGGCTTCTGACTGCCTTGTGCAGTGTTTGGAGAGGGAAGCCTCAGAGGGGTCTTCCCCACCCTTGCCAGCCCAGAATATCTCCCTAATGAGCCAGTCTAAAGGTGCCTGAATTCCCAACACCAGTCCTTCATTCCAAGGGTCAAAACACTGTTCCCTCTGCACATGAAAAGAGCGCAGAAGAGTGTGAGCTGCATGGTAAAAAAGAGACAGGGCTTTAGGGTCTGACAAAATGTGCCTGGGCTTCTCCAATCACCAGCTTCTCTATGGGTCACTCTATGGGTCTCTGTCAGTAAATGGGTACACCATCTTCACCTCATAGTTACTGTGGGATTAGATGAGGCTGATATATACATGGAGTGCCCGGCACAAAGTAAAGGCTCAAGAAATGTGCTTTCCTTTCCCCTCTGCTGGGCGGGAGTAGCATCATGGTCAGTCTTCACCACCTCGGGAGGAACTGAATGGTGCGACTCAGTTCTGCAGCTGGTTGAGCGCAGGGCTGGCCAGCATGAGCAGGACAAGGGGATGAGGGGTCCCAGCAATAGTATTGGGCTCTGCGGGCAGGCAGGGCCTCCGGCCTAAGGACCCAGGAGGCGCACACCCAGCACAGGCCTGGCCTGGGCTCAGCTGTCCCAGCAGGGCCTGCAGGGACACGGTGAGACGAGAGTCCCCACATAATACCTGGCAGAGCTTCCAGGCCCCTAATGGAGCTGCCACCCTCCTGGGCTCACTCGAAGAAGAGCATTCAAAGGGAAAGTGCCATCACCTGACGGAAGCTGGGGAGGGGTGGCCAGAGGACGAATGAGCAGGGACGCCTGCAGAGAGCAAGTCAGCCTGCCCCAAGGCGACCACAGTGAAGGTCCCACAAGTGGAAGTGCCGCCTGGTTATTTTTGGCACCTCTTCTGCCCAAAGCCAGCAAGGAAAGGCAGCTGCTAGCAACATGGAAGGGCTGTTTATGCTCAAGTGTGCAAGCACTGATGCAGGGACAAAAAGAGCACAGCGGCCACTGCGCAGAGGGGGCCTCTGCCCCCTTTCTTCCTCTCCTGACTGTCCCTATTAGGTCCAATCTGCCCGCCACATAGTTGACATAGCGCGGGTACTTCTGCTTTCACTCAGATCCAGTCTCCCAACCACAGAACTCAAACACACACACACACACACACACACACACACATACACACACACGCACACAAATAAATAACTATGGAGCCAGCTGGGGACTCAGCCACACCCAGGAGCAGGGACAGTACTCTTCTGGGCTCTTCCTGCACCGAAGCAGCCCTCCCACCTTCCGAACTGGGAGGGGCAGGGGCCAGGGGCCGGATGGACACTGGAGCAGCTCCTCTTCCTACCCGCCTCAGGTGAGAGTGGGGGCATGGAGGGGAACCTCAAGGAATTCACTGCCTCTCTGCTTCCCCATTTGAAACGCAAAGAGTTGGGACTAGATGTCCCAAAGTTCCTTCCAGCTCTGGGATGACTCCTGTGAGCTGGGGAGCCCAGGACTGTGACCCAGGGCCAGCTGGGGAGGTCAGAGCAAGATCAGGTCGGGAGAGGGATCTGAGCGGCAGTCAGGCAGTCAGGTACACTCCCCAGGAGGTGCCAGAAGGCTGGGAGAGGGAGGAGGAGGTAGAAGGGAAGAAAGGGGGAGAAAAGCCAGCGGTACACGCACTCTCAGGGTGCCAGTTATCACGTAAGCAATTCTGAGCTCTGGGGCCCTCCCCTTCAAGGAACTGACAAATTCTGGCAACAGCAGGCTGGATGGGGCCTCTGCCTGCCCAACTGCTGGAAAAAGCTGGGAATCAAAACCCCTCACCGTTTTTCCTTCTTCTCTGGACCCTATTTCCCCAGAGAAGTTGGGCAGCCTCACAGGGAACCCCCTTCTGGGTGCAAGCCTGGTATACTTCCCCCTCTTCAAGCTCTGGTGTGGACAAATCTTGCCCTGGTTGCTCCCCTCCCCCCTCCCTGAGACTCCTGGAAGCAGCAGCACTGCCTGGAAAAAATAACCCACGAGCTCCCTGCGGCTGGAGAGAAAGGCAGAGAGAACAGGGAGCACCTTCCCCAGCTGGCCACAGCACCGGGCTCCGTTCCAGGAAGAGCAAGAGCAGGAACCACTGCCAGGGAAGCCTCAGGCCCCCAGCCCCTCTCCTCCCCACCAGCCCCCGCAAACCACAGCAGGCAATCAGGTCCCTCGGGGAGACCCCCACCCCCGCCCCAGCAAAACCCCAGCTCTGTCTTGACATGTGGCAACTTCTTATATAATACGTTGGTGTCTCCCCCCTCCCCCACTCCACCCCTGCTATTTCAATTGGTGAAAGAGCCAAAGCGCTCTTTAGAGAGACAACTCCCACCCTCAGCTCCACCCAAACCTCCACTGAGGTCACACTGGGAGGCTTCAGGTGAAGCAAAGACAAGGGGACTTTTTCCTGGGCTGAGAAAGCAGCCTTCCTCCCACCCACGTGAGCAGTTCTGCCTGAGGCCTGGGCGGGTAGGTTCCTGAGAGCACCATCTGATCTCTGGGAAGCTGAGCCCTTAACCCTGGGCTGCAGGGACGGAATCCCTAGCAAAAGCACACAGGCACCAGGATCCGGGCCGGTCTAGAGGACAGAGGATCACACAGCTATACCCACGGCCTAGGGAGTTATAAAATGAGCTTCATTCACACAAGCCCCAATGCTCTGGAGGAGGGCCCTCCTACCACAAGCAGGACAGACTTCATTTCCTCTTCCCTGGGAGGAGCAAAAGGCACACAGCTGGACTTGGGGGGAACCAGTGAAATGATAGCCATAGTCTGTTGAGTACCTACTGTGTGCCAGGCACTTTGCATGCATGATCTTGTTTAACCTTCACAGCGACCCTATTATCATCCTCATTTCACACGTGAGGAAACTGAGGCTCAGGAAGTTAAGCAATGCCCAAAGCCACACAGGAAGTAAAGAAGCTGGAGTAGGAACCCACGTCTGCCCAGTCCTCATCCCTGTGCACCTGCTAGGCTTCCTTCACAGTCACTGCCCGGGTTACTGTCCCCACACCATCCAGGAATGGTGATCTGAGTATGGGGGCGGAAGTGGGTGTGGACAAGTTTTGCCTGATGGCTCTGGAATCTGAACTGATGCCCCACTAACTGTCATCACTCCCAAGTGTGTGACTGTGAGCGCCCCTGTAAGTGTGCATGTGTTGGGGTGGAGGGAGGGTGATCTGGATTCCAAATAGAAGTTTCCAACACAAAATTATGCTGTAATGCTTCCGATTCATAAAATGAGCTCACAGTCTCAGGGTGTCCTGAATGTTGCCTCAAATGCAAATGCAGATCCCTTAAGTAAGTGGAGATTTCAGCACACTCCACCTAGCTCCAGACCTGCGTGCAGTTTATTTAGTTCAGCCCCACACAGTCAGTCTCTACTGTGTAGGAGCAACCCCTCTATCGGAATGCAACCACTAGCTGCGTTTCCTGCGTGCACGAGTGCACGCGCATGCGCACGCTCACACACACACACACACACACACACACACACACACACACACACACGGTGCCAAACTGGCCTGGCCAAAGGAAATGCCCAGGTTAGCAGATTCCCAGGCAGGAGGCTTCACACTCTCACCCTGAGGTCCCACTGGGGTCAGAATGACCAGACACATTCTGTCTGCCAGAAGATCAGCAGCAGGGCAGGGCCAAGAAACTGGGTTCACCGCTCATGGACCAACCCCTTTGAAACCAAAGGTGCACTATGAGTCCCGGCAGCAGGACTCCCTGGGCCCACCACATGCAAGCCCACAGTTTCTTGATGGAGATCTTTCATTCGTTTGTTCAACTAACATATACTAAACACCTACTGGAAGCCAAGCATTGTGAGAACAGTAAGTAGCACACATTAGAGCAGAGGCTAGGGTGATCCTGGAACGTACTTGCTGCATCTCAGAATCCTCACTGCAACTGTTTGAAGGCGGGACAGAGACTCAGAGTTTATGTTTTGAGCACCACGGTGCAAAATGTACACAAATGACTACATAAGGTGGAAATGAGTGTTCAGAGAAGACTCAAAAGAAGTGGCATTTGAAACAGGCCTCGAAGGATCAGCAGGAATCTCCCAGCTACTTGTAGCCATCCCTACTCCACAGTAAGCAAAGTTTCCATCTGGGACACCCAACTGCAGGAGAGGGGCTACCAAGGCCAGATTCCTGGACTGGGACCATTCCCCTTCCAAGACACAGTGCTCCATGTGCCGCCCCCACCCCCACCCCCTCCCCCACCCCCGCCTTCTTCCACTCCTCTTTTTCCTGGCTCTACTGGGCAGCCCTTGCCTGGATTCTGCAGTCATGGGCAGCCCTTACCTGAATCTGTAACTGTATCTGTTCCTTTTTCTTCTTTTCTCCATTTATTACAAGCGGCAGCCCACAGGGCTCAACAATTGGGTTATTTTTAAATCCCACATTTAAAAGTTGAATTCTCATCCCCATAGACATTCCAGGGCACCCTCTCCTAGCATAGAGTGAGAGTTCTGCCTGCTACTTGGAAAAGCCACACTGGCAGTGGGCAGACTGTCCCAAAGCAAGCTGTACAGTGGTGGGGGGTGGGGGGGGGGGGAGGACCTTCTAGGTTCTTCACCACCTTGTCCCCTAGGAGCTACTCAGACCAGAGTAACTAGCCAGAGATCGATCCAATTAGAATGGAGACTGGGCCAGGGCCAGGCAATGAGATGGTTTATCACAGTAATTGAATGTTTACACCCCTCTTATTCAACGTCCAGAGCAGTAGGAAAAAGAGGACCCATAAATTCTCAACCTGGGAAGGTTTCTCTTTTTCCCCTTAGTCCTGAAGCTACCTAACTACCTGTGGAAAGGGTGCATTTCTTTGATCATGTGCCACATCACCCCTGGGAGGTTCTGGAGCAAAGCAGGTGGCTTCCTCTCCTCAGCAGGGGCCCCACAAGGGAGGAGAGGTTTCTCCTCAGAACTGCAGTTCTTCCACCTTCACCAGGCCTCCAGTCTCAATCCTGAAGCCGCCTGGACAAGGAGGCCAGGCCTCCAGGCCGCCACCAGGCCAGGCTCCCCCTACTGGAGCCAGCCAGACTTCCCCTCCCCCCAGCCACAACTGCCAACAGGGATCCCCTGCACACACGTGCCTGGGTGGCCTCCACAGTCAGCCTTGGCCAGCCAGCTCTTCTCTTATCCCACCGGCCCCCCACCCAGGCTCCACAGGCAGGCACACAAATCCGATGTGGGATGGTGGAAGCAGGAAGTTGCCACCAAAGTTGTGACCAACAAAGTTTTAAATGGGGCGAGTAACTTCCCCTTTCATCTTTCCAGCAGCTCGCTCTGGAGGCTGGGCTGGAATACGCAGTGGCCACCACTTTGAGTGGCAGGTACCTCCTCCAGACTGGCCTTCCTTGGGGCTGAGGCTTGAAAACCCCAGGGCGGCACCACGCCCTGATCCAGAGGCTTGTTTGGATGGGGGCCCTCAAGAGGGGCAACCTAGTGCACACGCTCCTGTAAGCATGAGTTGGGGGGGGGGGGGGGGGGGGAGTCAAACCACCTCCACCAAGCCGGCCATGTGCAGGGTCCAGACAAAACCCGAGCTCCCGAGTTCCGGACGGGCACCCCCAAACAGTCCACGATGAGGTGTGCGGAGAGCTCGGCAGGCCGCAGCGGCGCGGGCGTGCGGGGGCGGCCGAGAGGGATGACAGGTCTTAGGTGCGCCAGCAGCGCAGAGGAGCGCGGGGTGAGGCCGCCTGCCCGCCCTAAGCGCTCCAGTTTAGGCCTCTGCTGCACTTGCCCCAGCTCCCTGCCGCCCCTGCACGTCTGTCCCCTAAAGTCCCGGCGCGGGCACAGCTTCCAGGTCCACTTTGCCGTGCACACTGGCAGGACCAGGGGAAGGGGCTCCCGCGCCAAGTTCCTGCAGCTCGAGCGAGCCCCTCCCGGCGCCTCCCGGGCCTGAGCTCGGTCACGCAAGCCGCTCCCTGCGGACACCACGTTTCTCTCCGGCGGGAGGAGCAGCCGTATTCCTGTGCGGCCACCGACCCGGCGGCTCGGAACGGGGCGGCGGGGGGGGAGGGGGGTCCGGCCGGGGCCGCGCCCGGGTGGGCGGGGGCCGCGCGCGAGCTGCGTAGCTGCACAAACACGGCGGGCTGGCGGGGCACACGCAGCTGCGGGCTGGCGGTGCGGGCCGCGGACGCGCGGGCTGCGGAGCGGCGAACGCACGTACACACGCACACCCCGCCCCGGCCGCCCAGGCCGCAGAAGTTGACGCGCCGCGCCCCCCGCAGTCCCGCGCCCCCGCTCCGGGCCGCGCCTGCAGAGCTGCAGCCCGCGCGCCCCGCCGCCACCGCCTGCGCGCATTCCGGGGTCCCTGGGCCGCCGCCTCCAGGGCGGGCTGCTTCTCGCCGCGTGCAGGCCTCGGCCGCCGGCCGAGCACCCCACTTACCCGGCTCCTGCCCGGGCTCCAGCATCGGCTGTCCTCTTTCCGCCGCGGGCCGCCGCCTTCGGTCGCCTCCCAGGCTCCAGCCGCCTGCACGCACTCCCGGATTTTAAAAACAAACAGGCGCCGTCGCCTCCCCGCGGCGCTCGCAGGGCTTCCGCCAGCCCGCGCCTCCCAAGGCTGGGAAGTTTGCTGGCAGGGCCCGGGCGGGACGCGCGGGCTGTCACCCCTCGCTCACGGCGCAGGAGCCTCGGCGCACCCCGCGCCCGCGGTGTCTGCCTCGCGATCGCTCTCCCTCCCTCCGTGTCACCCCCAGTCCTGCGATGCAGTGTCAGGATTGCACTGCTCTGACTCATCGGTTGAGCTCACAGCTTGAAAAAAAAAAGAGAGAGAGAGAGGGCGAGAGGCAACAGCGAAGGAGGAGGACTCTCTGGCGTGCTACAAAGGATTGCACAACTCCGGGCTGGGAGCGCGGAGCGCCCAGCGGCCGGCCGGCGCGCGCGGCACGGCGGCGAGCAGGAACCAGCTCCACCACTTCATCAGCACAACTGTCTCGGGTCGGCCTCGCAGCCAGCAGGCCTAGCGCCGCCTACTTCCTGCGACCAAATAAGGCCGGAGAAGGCGTCTTCAAACCTCGGGCGGCTGTCCGGGCTGGGGATTTCCAGCAGACCTCACCTCCACTCCCGAGTGGGTCGCCCTCCTCCCTCAGCCCAGGCCGGCGCCCCCAATGGCTTTGCTGGAACCAACAGGCCACGCGGCTCGTTCCTTTCACACCAAGGTCAGAAGGAGACGGTGACGAAATGCTTGGAAACCCATCGGGCCTGCCAGGAAAGTGTGTATGTGATGTTAGGGGAGGACACAAGTCGCTTTCTTCCACAAAGAAAACTCTGGCTTGGGATACGGTAAATCATGCACAGCCCTCTCCCAGGCCACTTCATTAAGTTTCCCCAAGTTTCGCTTTTAGCTCACCAGGATCCTGGTGGTACAAAGGTTATTGAGAAACTGGCCCCAGCCCCTATAAAAGAGCCACTTGCTTAGGTAATGAAGAGCTCCTGGGTTTAACTCTGGCGATGGAGGGCACGGTGGGGGCAGCTTTTCACTGCCTGCCCACATTTCCCCTGCCTTCCCAGCTAACCGCCCAGGCCCCCTGGCTGGTGGGACGATGAGAAACATTTCTGCTGCTCTGGAGATTCTTGTCGGCCCCCACATTCAACTGAAGCTCCAGGGCCAGGAGAAAGTCCAAGGGAGATTCTTTCCATTTGTTTTGGGGTTTTGTGTTTCCCAAAGAAATGGGTCAGAAGGAAGTCTGCCCTTGAAGGAAAAAACACTGAAGAATACACTCTGTCCTGGCTGCTGCTTCCCCCTGTGACCAGTCCTCAGAAGCAAGTGCATCTCTTGCTGTCTCAGGGAGAAGGGGAGAGGCAGCAGAATGGGATTCTCACACCCTCTCTGAGCCTGCAGGGCAAGGGCCTTTGCCCCCAGAAAGCAGATGACAGAGACCTACCCCCCCCCACCCCCCTCCTAAGAAGCACTCCTGTCTCTTCCTAGGCCACCCCTTTGCTGGCCGAAGCACCTGTGTGCATCTGGAGCTCACACCTCACCCAGGAGGAAAAGGGCTTATTCGTGTGCCATAGTAGGATAGATATGTCAAAATAATGACACCTTAACACAGACTTATCTTCAAAATAAAGATACTTCTACCAAGGGACTGGATCAGATGACCTCTTAAAATCCCTTCCAGTTTAAAACCCATGATTCTGTGATTGTAAAAAGTGAATGGAGGAGCCAGGGAAACCACCTCCAGCAAAGAAAAGCCCAGGCTCTCGGATTTAGCATCTGATATGACAGTACTGTTCCTGACAATTCTCAAAGCACGTCCCACACACAGCCTCCTCAACAACCCTGTGTGTGTGAGGGTTTTATCCCCCTTTGTTTTATGGATGAGCACGCTGAGGTTCAGAGAGGTTCAGTGACTTGCCCAAGATCACAGGGCAAGCCAATCTTCTGTCACTTCTCTCTTCCTCTTCCCATCTCCCCGAGAGGAAGACAGTGAGCCATTGAGGGACTGGGGTGCTCAGGTATGCAGGCCCCTAAGTAGAGGCTAGACCGTCAGGACTCCTGGCAGAGATTCAGTGTAAAGCCTTTTTGTTTTTTCCATTTGTCTCATTTCTTCTTCCCCACTGACACCTCATCCAAGTGACGGAAACAAAAGCAAAGCCACTTCGTGTTCAGTGCCCACTGCTGCCAGGTTTCCTCTGCAGGCTTGTGGCCATCCCGTCCCTCCCCCTAGGGCCTCCCTAACCCCTGACTCTGGAGGCTTGTGGCCTCCTCTGCAGGCTTGTGGCCATCCCCTCCCCCTAACCCCTAACTCTGGCTTCAAGCCAGCCTTGAGCCAGCCCCTGAGAGCCAGTGCAGATCAGCCCAGGGATGTTCCCAACCAACCAGAAAACCCAGCTGGGGAACACATTCCTAGAAGAGCCTGCCACCATGGAGCCAGGGCCCAGCCTCCAGGGAGTAAGCGGGAGCCACTCCAGAGGGCACTCCCCACTCCACCTTGTCGCGCCAGGACTTCCTCCCTGTCCCACGCTGCTGCTGCCGCTGCTGCCTGCTGCCGGCTGCTGGGCCTGGCCCAGGAAGCAGCAGGAGGAGTAGGGGAAGGTGGCAGGGTGCATGAGAAACAGAAGTCAGTGACCTGAAGGGGTCCTGCTCATCTTGGAACAGCACATCCTTTCACCCCAACTACACTAACAAACTCGGGCTACTTCAGAAAGAAGAGAGGAAGGAAGGGGGCATATGTGCAAGAGAGGAGGGCTCCAGGCGGTCTCAGATGGCCCCTGCCTATTAGGAGAAGCCTGCCTCCCACAGGCAGGCAGAGGAGGGTGTGCACAGCCAGCTGCAGCTCTTCCAGAAAGCCCTGGAGGTCGGTTTTGCTGCAGATATGACAGTGCAGAATCACTGACATGTGAAGTGAAAGTTTTGGTTTTAGAAGCTCTAACCTCTGGGGCAGCCAAGAAGGATGCCCTTTAGAGAAGAAAAAAAGAACGTGTTCCAGGACCTTCCCCACAGAGTGGGCTCTTTTCCACCATGGACCTTTACCAACTGCAGGGAAGAGAGGAGCACAGAGCTCCAGTTCCCAGTGAGTGCGTCTGCTGAGAAACACTCCAGGAAATAAAGCACCCTTGACAGGATTCCAAACTCTGAGTCCCAGTGAAAGCAGAGGCTTCCTGGGACTGCATCAGTTCTCTGGACTCAGCTCAGAGTGAGTGATCCATCACTGCCCTGAGTGGCCATCAGCAATGTCCATCTCTGGGACCATTAACAAGCTTCCAAGGGTGGGGGCGCCTGGGTGGTTCAGTCGGTTGAGTTGCCCAACTCTTGGTTTCAGCTCAGGTCATGATCTCACAGTTTTGTGGGTTCAAGGCCTGCATCGGGCTCCACGAAGCTGGCAGTGCAGAGCCAGCTTACGATTCTCTCTCTCTCTCTCTCTCTCTCTCTGCCCCTCCCTGGCTCGCACTGCCTCTGTCTCTCTCAAAATAAATAAACGTTAAAAAAAAATTTTCCCAAAGGTGAATTTTGTGGTATATGAATTATATTCCAATAAAGGTGTCGCGGGGCGCCTGGGTGGCGCAGTCGGTTAAGCGTCCGACTTCAGCCAGGTCACGATCTCGCGGTCCGTGAGTTCGAGCCCCGCGTCAGGCTCTGGGCCGATGGCTCGGAGCCTGGAGCCTGTTTCCGATTCTGTGTCTCCCTCTCTCTCTGCCCCTCCCCAGTTCATGCTCTGTCTCTCTCTGTCCCAAAAATAAAAAAAATAAAAAAAATAAAGGTGTCGCTAAGGAAAAAAAATAAAAGTTTCCAAGGAAGCCAGGTTCTTCCTCCGCCTACCCAGCTCCATTAACTTTCTGCTGCCATCAGTCACTATCTAAAAACAGGTTTTCTCCCCAAGCCCCATGCCTGCATTCCTGTCCTTTTTCCACTGTCCGTTCTCTGTCAGGATCTTTCTGTGGAGGCCAGCACACATGATGTGTTTTAGTGAATAAGCAACCTTTACTAGAATGTGGGGAACTGAGGGTACGAATAAAGTTGGGGAAATCACAAATCCACAATACTGGGTTCCTTATGTTCCTTATGTCCTCGTTGTCTTTTCCCTTTGCAGAGTAAAGGTACTACCTCTAAGACCTCATTACCTACAGTCTCAACAGAAGAAAGAGAAGTTGTTTAGAGCACCTGGGTGGCTCAGTCGGTAAAGCGTCTGACTCTTGACTTCAGCTTGGGTCATGATCTCATGGTTCATGGCTTCGAGCCCCACAATGGACTCACACTGACAGCGCAGGGCCTGCTTGGGACTCTCTCTCTCCTCTCCATGCCTCTCTCATGTGCGCTCTCTCTCTCAAAATAAGTAAATAAACTTTTAAAAAAAAGAAGAAGAAAGAGAGGTTGTGGAAAAAAACAGTGAACCAGGACAGAGTTGGGGTTCTGCCTAACTAAAGCTAACACCCTGTGTGATCTTAGGGAAACCGACGCCTTCTCTGAGCCTCACTTTTTTGGCCAATAACAGATGTACTGAATTTTGTTACATCGACAGTGAAAAAGTGCCCACCTTCTCAGGGCTTGGGAGAATCACAAGGGCAAAAAAAAAAAAAAAAAAAAACCCGCTTTATGACTATGTCACGCTATGTTCACATAAGGGGTTACAAGTGTTACTATTTTAACTGTTTTAGCCGATGTCCCCTTCTAAAACTAGCTTCTTCCTTTCAACAACCTAGTTCAGGCAAGATTTTTTTTCCCCCTGAAAAGACCTTTGGATCCACCCCCTGCCAGCCTCAGGGTGGGGTCTGCCCAGACGCTTTCCAACAGTGACACAGAGCTCCATCCGAGTGTCCTTCCAAGGCTTCTCTCCCAGTCCCTCTTTGTGTCCTTTCCACCAAACTTCGTCCACAGCGCCACCCACCCAGCCCGAATAGGGACACTCTTTTGATGGCCATGGCTTCTCCTCACCACTTTTTGTCCTTTCTGAGGACAGGGAACTCAAAACCACCCCAGCCATTAAGTGAAACCAGCGTGTGCTGAGAAGTCCCTGCACTGTCTTCTCTTTCACCCTTGCAAACCCAGGGGACCCACCTCCTCAGTTCACATTTACTTCACCTGTTCTGGGGCAGGGCCACACCAGCCCACAGCTGTCTGCAGCCTCTGGCCCTCCCACTTACCCTCGCCTCCACCTCTCTCTCTTGCAGGCCCGAGCCAGGTTCTGAGAGCCTTTGTCAGGCCCGAGAGGGAGCTTCCGCAGATGTCCCCAGTTGCTGCTGTCACTCTGGGAGAGCCGTCTGGCTGGGTGCAGGGAGAAGGACAAAACAGGTGTGGCTGCCAGGGAGGGCGGGCCAGCAGGGCCACGGGGGCAGAAACACCCTTTCTTCACAGAGCCCGGGCTGCCGGCTCCCCAAAGGTCTCCTTTCAGCACAGTGCCGTGCCTCCCGCAGAGCCAGCCGGAGACAGACTCCATGACTGGCTGTTCTCTGGAGCTCAGCCTCCCCACCCTGTGGCAGTGGGCCAGGAGGAACGGGACCCACAAGATCTAGTGTGTGCAATGGGGTATGCTTAGGAGCATCATTTTTAAGTGAAAACAAATACTGATACATCATGGACTAGAATCCCAAATTCATGTTCAGGGGAGAATACAGGTTAAGAGCAAAAGCCGCGCCCTGAATCCAAATCATGCCTCACGTGAGCTTGATGACCTTCAGCGCGTTATTTAACCACTTGGTTTTTCCATCTGCTAAATGGAGATAAGAGCTTAACAGTATCTGGCACATATGAAGTCTTTTATAAGGGTTGGCTATCACCTTCCCTCATCTCCTGATGGATCTCCCCGCTTCTAGTCTTGCACACTTACCATCCGCACTGCCATCAGAGCGATCACATCCCTTTGCAACAGTTCCCAGCATCCTACTGCAAAAAGCTGAGACCGTTAGCCAAACTGTTAGGTGTATACACTTCAGGCACAATCCGGCCCTGCCCTACTTCCCAGCCCCAGGGCCACACAGCCAAGCAACTTGAAGTGCTCCAAGATGCCTGCTAGCTCACACATGCTCCTCCTCCCCCCACCTTCATCCACAGGTAAACCCACACCCCAGTCTCCCATTAGACTTGAGCTTAATGACAGCTCTTCCAGGAAGCCTTCCTTGATCCCTCTAAGCAGAGGAAGGCCACTGGAATGTACACTGCAGGAGCCCTCCCAGATCTCCTTTATCAAGCCTGTGTTGGCTACTAAGGGCTCACAGCCACCCCCTTTTCTTTTTTTTTTTTTTTTTTAAATAATTATTTTTGAGAGAGAGAGGAAGGGAGAGAGAAAGGGAGACACAGAATCCGAAGCAGGCTCCAGGCTCTGAGCTGTCAGCACAGAGCCCGAAGCGGGGTTCGAACCCACGAACCGTGAGATCATGCCCTGAGTCGAAGTCAGATGCTTAACCGACTGACTGAGCCACCCAGGCGCCCCTGGCCACCCCCTTTTCAAAGGGAGCCTTTGGGGGTGCCTGGGTGGCTCAGTGGGTTGAGCATCCGACTTCGGCTCAGGTCATGATCTCACGGTTCGTGGGTTCAGGCCCCGCTTCGGGCTCTGTGCTGACAGCTCAGAGCCTGGAGCCTGCTTCAGATTCTGTGTCTCCCTCTCTCTCTGTCCCTCCCCTGCTCACACTCTGTCTCTCTCTCTCTCAAAAATAAAGATTAAAAAAAAAAAAAATCAAAGGGAGCCTTTGTTACCAGAGAGCACTGCAGCCAATGATTGACTAGGGGGTGGGGCAGGGGAATGGGTCCAAAAGGTCAGGCCCCTTGCCTCAAGGTGAGACCAATTCTGTGCTGGTGCAATTCATCCTTCTGGGATCCCTGTGGGGTCTGGCTGAAGCTAGCTCCAGCTGCAACACATCCTTCCTTGCATAGCTTCCCCCCCAGCCCTAGCCTACTTCCTTCACTCCCCTCCTCCTAAGAACACTTCCTAAGTCAATCCCAAGCACCCCTAACTGTCTCTGTCTCTGCTCCTAAGAATCAGAGTGGCCACTTCCTCCCCTAAACTCCCATGGTATGCCCTTGTTCATCTTTCCTCCATCCTGATGCATTGTTCTACACATCGTGCTGCTTACAGAGCTATCTCCCTCCTAGGATCAGAGCACAGCCTAGATCTTCATCACTTTGGATCCCTGGCACCTACACAGTGCCTACATGTGGTGGGTGCTCAGTAAATGCCTGTTGATCAATGCACAAATAAAAATCATATATGTGAGAATTTGATGTAAGCAATAAAATGTAACATTACCATTATGACTTTTATTACTATTTCTTCCATTCCAAATGCACATTTAACATCTCTGAAATCAGGACACGTCTTGTAAGTGATAGCACGTCGTGGTTAAATCAGTAGCATTTTCTCTTTCTTAGTTGTACATAAAATAATGGTGCAGCTTACAATTACCGGTTTCTTAGGTTCAATACTACTGCTACCACAACTACGACTACTGAGGCTCAGTCTCCTGGGTTCTGGAGCCTGCAAGGTGAAGTCCACAGAACTGAGAGACCCCGTTACCTGAGCTCAGTAGCTGTCGGGCAATCAAGCTTTCATAAAGTGACTTACAAGTTCCCAGGGATCAGAAGGACCCCTGTTCCAGATGCCTCCAGAAACTGCCATGGATGCAGGCCAACGTGATATGGAACAAGCTCTGGACTGGGAGTCAGGAGGGCAAAGTGCTAAGCCTGGTTCTTCCTCTAGTTTTCTGGATGATCCCATGCAGGCTCTATCAACGTGTTTATTGAAGATCTACTAAATGCTCGATGTGATTTGAGCCCACTGGATCCACTGGATCCACCCAGAGAGTAAGCCATTGTCCCCATTATACAGATAAGGAAGCTGACTTTCAGAATGGTGAAACAGCTCTTCCAAGGTCATACAGATGGAATTCAACCCCTGGACTCTCTGAGCCCTTCCCTCTGCTCTATGAGCATATGTCTCTGAACTTATGTTTTCCCAGTAAGGAAGCTGCATAATGAGGAGTTACAGACTGGAGGCTCACAATCCATCCTCACACCCAGATAGGTTTTATTTGACCCATATAATAATGCATTTGAGGGGCGCCTGGGTGGCGCAGTCGGTTAAGCGTCCGACTTCAGCCAGGTCACGATCTCGCGGTCCGTGGGTTCGAGCCCCGCGTCAGGCTCTGGGCTGATGGCTCGGAGCCTGGAGCCTGTTTCTGATTCTGTGTCTCCCTCTCTCTCTGCCCCTCCCCCGTTCATGCTCTCTCTCTCTCTGTCCCAAAAAAAATAAATAAAAAAACGTTGAAAAAAAAAATTAAAAAAAAAAATAATGCATTTGATCTGAAGTGAATTACAGTCGCTACCAACATTTTTTTAATCAGGAGATTTAAACGAAAAATCAGGATTTCTGGTTTGTCGTGAAAAAGACTGGAACACTGGCCACATTGAGCCCTCCTTCTTGGAGGCGGAGCAGAGTAGCTCCATGAGGTGAATAGCACAGCGTTAGGAGAGAGCAACACCGGGGTAGGAGCAGAGCCATGGTGGGACTCATACACCCTAACACTCCACCCCTTCCCTGGCCACTGACCACCTCACTTGTGCTGTTTTCTTATACCCAGCCAGCCTTTCCTATTGAGAATGCCCCTGTTCCCTACGGGCCTTTGAATGGGTGACCCTTGAATCAGATGAACTCCAATGCCCTCTCCAGCCCTGACAGCCTGTGTGTGGCTCCTCCCAGAATCTCCCCAGCAGCCCCCTCCAAGGAGGTCACTGTATGAACCTAGTTTGGAACCACTCAGGCAGGCCCCTGTCTCACACCTACCCCCTCTTTAGCTTCCATCAGGCCCCCAGTGCCTGTCCCTCTCCATTTCTCCTCCCTCCACGCCCAGAGCATCAGTCCCAGTCAGCAAGGGGGTGAGCCAGGCAGGTGTGCAGACGGGTTAGCCCAGGCCAGGGGTGGAGCCCCACCCAGGAGGGAGGGAGGGAGTGAGGAAGGCAGGGTTTTGTGTCTCCCAATAGGAAAGTAGTCTAAGGAGACGGAAGAAGGTGGGGAGGTTCCGCAGTCACGGAAGATGAACACAGGTTGACACATGAGGAAACACAAACAGTAAATCATCAAGAGAAAGAATGTACAGGTCTCAGCAGCAATTTAAGATATGCAAATTAAAACACCATTAAGGACCCATCATGGCCTGGAGTCCACGTGCAAATAAATAAATAAAACAAGAAAGCTGCTGATGGCAGGGCCATTAGGAAACAGCTGCACAGACATTGCTGGGCCACTATAAGCTGTTCAGACCTTTCTAGAATGTGATTTGGCATTGTGTTGCAAGAGTTGAAGACCTTGATCAGGTAATTACGGTTGGGAGACCAGATTCCATGAATATAATTTAAAATGCCATCACAGAGGAGTTTTTACAAGAGAGGCTCATGGCACCTGTATATAGACCCAAAGAATGAAATCCATTCAGACTATGGTATGGTAACAGAAGGAAACATGAAAAGGCTGGCACATGGAAACAATCTGATGAAAACACTTGATGAAATCATGCTACGGTGACAAAATGAACACAAGGAAATAGTAAAGGTGGACCCACAAACTATGTTAAAACATCCCCAGGAACATTAGCAGCAATCAGAAGAGGATTCTGAACAACATAAATTGCTAAGGTGTAATGTTTATTCTAACTTGATCAAGACGGTTTAAATAACAATGATGGCGATGATGATGATATTGATGATGTAAGGGCCACTGAACAGGATTTAGTCACCATAAAAATACCCCAGCCAAACTCTCTAGAAGCAGGGAGGCCCAGGTTCCCAGCTTGATGAGGAAGGAAAAAGGGATGGAAATTGGGAGGGAAAGGGCTATGTCTGTGGGCAGGGGGCCCGCCCCAGAGCTTCCCTTACCAGGAGGTCTCTGAAAGACATCTCCCTCTAAAGAAACAAAATCACACAAATAAACCCACACCATTTAACCTCTAACGTCCTGGGTGCTAGCTCTTAGTGCTGCGTTTTCACTCTCAATTTTACTAATACCTTATTTCAGCAACTCCAGAGGTGACACCAGGGCTCTTTGCGGGCTAGCCTAGGAACCCAATCGCCATTTATAGCATTGTTTCTATGGAAATGTGTTTCAAGCTTCAAGAAGTCTAGCTGCTGACAACCCTGGGGCACGCACGTGGTCTCTAAATTAGGGAACTGAGACGAGCCCTACTTGCTGGGTCCTGGGCTCAGGAAGACAGCTTGTTACTTAGATTCTGTGGTAGTTAATACACACACCACCAGCAATGACCCCATTAGAGCAGGCTCCAGGTCGCTGTAGGGGGTGGAGATGGGACCACGGCATCTAGGAATGTACCTAATATTCTAGGGAAGCATGTGGACATTCTTTACCCCCGCCTCCAAGCACACGGTGGAAGACTGGAAACTGGCCTCAGTACCCCTCATGAGTCCAGGTGAGCCCTGAGCCCACGTGCTGTCCAATTTCTCCCTCACCCTGGCAAACCTCTAGCCACCAGGCCCCACTTTAGCCTGATCTCAGAACAAAGAAACTCCAAATCTTTGACAGTTCTGGAGTTTGGTTTTAGCAGATCGGTGCTTGAGATAAATCACCAGGGCCCCAGCAGGGCCTGGACATCTCTCCACACGTGCACTGCTACGGTGGCTTCTGTTCTAGCAGGCTCCAACCTGCCTGCACAAGGTCTGCCCAGGGCTCTCCAGCCCCCACCCACCTCAGACTCCAAACAACACCGAGGAGTCTCCATTTCCTGCCCTGAACCACACTGGTCACAGGGAAAGGAGGATTGCAGGCCCTCCAGATAGACACTCCACATGTCAAGAAAGCTCCCCACTAAGAAGAACTGGCTACACACACACACACACACACACACACACACACACACACACACGCAAGCGCGCGCGCACGCAGAGAGGCAAAACCAAGGGGGAGTGTTGGAGTCCCAAGGTTCTGAGATGCCAGAGATATGAGAAGGTGGTCAGAAGAAGGTCAGCTGCTCAGCCACAAGGCCACATCTGCAGCTGCGAGTCCCAGCAGAGCTCATGGCAAGATGGGGGTTCACAGGGCCCTGACCGCTAAGCCAGAGGTAGACTGGATAAATGTGGGGGGGGGGGGGGTTTATGAGGCTAGCAATAAAGGGCAACTCAGAGTTTCAGTACTTTAATAAATATGTGCAACACTGTAAACACCCAAGACACTAACTCACTAGGACTCTATACCTGGGTGAGGCAGGGCTGCAGGAGGTCAGTGTGCAAAGCACACCCTCCCTGCTGCCTGCTGGAACTGCAGAAGAGAGAACAGGCCTCCTCCCTCTGTGGCTGAGACCGGGCAGCTTAGAGGTGAGTGGGTGGCTCAGAGGCGGGCCTCAGGGCCACACATACTCATGGGGCTGGTTCCCTGGAAAACCAGGTGTGAAGAATCGTCTGGGGGCTCTGAGGCCACTTGGTGGGGGGGGGGTCACCTGCATCAGGCAGAGTCCATGCCGGGAGCCCCAGAGTTATACAGTCAGACAGTCTGTGAAGTCAGGCCTCCCATTACTAAAAGACTCCGTTAGCCAATCTGAATTCTCCAGCCCCTGCAGTGCAGGTGGCTGATAAGACACAGCAGTTCTGTCTTCCCCGTGGTAACAGATGCGAGGCTTGGAGTTCCTCCCCCTGGCCTTCCCACCCACATCCAAAGTCTTTGCTACCTTAAGGTCTTTTTAAAAAAAAAAAGTATATAAATTACATACATTACTAAAACAATTGCAAACACACAAATACTCTATTCATAACCACTTCACCTAAATCCAGTATTTACCTTATGCCAATTTATACCATGACCAATGTAATCAGTTCTTACCCACTGAAGTATGTGTGCAATTTTGCCTGCTAAAACAGAAACCATTTTCACCGAAATTCATCAACATTTTCCTGTGAATTAATATCACCTTCATATTCATTTAACAATGGCACAATATTCCACTGGATCTAGGTGTCATGAATTCATGAATTATGTAGCCATGTGGAACATTTAGGCTGTTTAAACAGCCTAATTTTGCTATTTTAAACAATGTTGCTATAAATATCTTTATGCATATAGCTCTTTTCCTCTTTAGAATCATTTCCTTAGAATTAATTGCCAAGAGTAATACTGATAGGTAAAAGGAAATTGGCATTTTTTAATGGCTTCAAGTTCTACTTTTTAAAAATATATTGGGGCGCCTGGGTGGCGCAGTCGGTTAAGCGTCCGACTTCAGCCAGGTCACGATCTCGCAGTCCGTGAGTTCGAGCCCCGTGTCAGGCTCTGGGCTGATGGCTCGGAGCCTGGAGCCTGTTTCCGATTCTGTGTCTCCCTCTCTCTCTGACCCTCCCCCGTTCATGCTCTGTCTCTCTCTGTCCCAAAAATAAATAAAAAAACGTTGAAAAAAAAATTTAAAAATATATTGTTGTATGTGAGTTACCGGGATTGCCTATTTTCCAAGATAGTTTTCCTGACAATATCTCTCAATCCTAGCAATCAAGTTCTACTCTTAAAATCTGCTTTCCCTAAGTCCCCAGTGGGTCTGGCATCTGGAGTACACATCCTAGGATTGAATGTTGGAGGTAACTCAATCAATTTGCTGTGGAGTATGACGAAGGAGGACAGAGAGATGTAGGTAGGGAGGTAGAGAACTGGGATGGACAGGAGGGGGGAGCAGGTCCCGTGGAGGCAGAAACAAAGGCAGATCCCACATGCTGTCCCTTCCAAAACAAGCCAGTACTTCCCTAGACATCAAACCCGCTCCAACACCCAAGCTCCTCCCCAGGAGCCAAGAACAAAAACACATTTCGATGGATTCCTAAATGACATCTTAGAAATACTACGTGCTTCTAAGTTCTGGAAACATATTCTGCAAACAGCATAAGTCATGCACTCATCACTGGTCAAGCAGACCCATGCACGTGTGGGCTCAGCCCTAAGGGCAGTTCAACTTGAAGAAAGAAAGTCCACCTCATCCGCCGTGGCAGGAAGATGCTGCTCCACAGAGCTCTCTAAGTGGCAGACCCCAGACAACTGTTGTGGAATTTCTCAGCAGGAAAGAACCACATGTAGTTTAAGTCTCTCATAGACAAACTGAGACCCCAAGTCCCGGCTTTGGGGCTCCCACTGTATGCTGCAATCATAGCCAGGAGGATCTGTTCCTCTTCCCCCACAACAGGAAGAGCCATGGCCGGTCCTGTCACCAGATTAAATAAGGCGTTTATTTTAAAGAGCCTCAGTCTCTTCTTTCGTGGTCTGCTGACTTGTTTTCCCTAGTTCCTTCCCTGTGCAAAGCCAGAAGACAGTGCCAGCCATGGAAACTAAGGAATCCTCTAAGGGAAGCTGGTATTGATCCTTTTCTTACGGGTTGGGACCAGTGAGGAGGGTGTCACCTTTAACCAGCTCCTTCTCACAGATGCCTCCTCAGAGTCCTTCTCAGGGTGAGGGGGACCCAGAAGCCATGCTTTGTGCCCCTACATCCCCTTCCCACCCTTCACCAGGGCCTAGTGGGCAGGCTCAGTGGAATAGCAAAGCCACCAAAGCAGTGGTTCCACCAGTAGGTGCAAAGGGAGGCTTCCATGTAGACAAACAGTTCACCCACCACACACGTCCACGCCAGGCCCTGGGCCTGCCCACTGCTCTCTCACATCCCCTCAGGCTGTCCTTCCAGCCCCATCATGGGACACCTACTGTGTGCCAGGCGCAGTTCTGCACCAGTGAGGAGCCACGCACACCTGCAGTGGATGCCAGTCCTACCGCGGGGAAGTTCCGCTGCCGACGCTAAGGTGGAGGCTCAGGAAAGCGGTAGGGAAGTAGGTGACTTCTGGTGGATCCTGTGGGCATCTGCCAGGAGGAAAAGGGCAGGGCGGACATTCCAGGGAAAGGAAGCAACAACACACAAGGCACAGAGGAGCAAAAGTGCATTAAGCAGCAGAGAGAACACAACCGGCCGCGCTGGGAGGGCGGAGGGGATGGCAGGAGAAGAGGTGGAAGGGTGGACGAGGCCTCCAAAGTGGGCCTCGCGCGCCATTCCGAGCTTTCTCCTGCAGGACCTGGCAGCTCTCAAAGGTTTTTAAGAGGGGGGACGTGTTCACAGCTGTGTTTCAGTAAAATAACCAGGTCCTTCAAGCCCACTTTTCCATTTCGGTGTTGCTTGTAACACGATTTCACTTCATCGGGCCAAGAATGCACAAGTCAGTATCAACTCTAGTTCCTGCCAGAGTACTAGCCAGGAACACCCCAGCTTGTCCTTCCCAAGGGCCATCCTGACCCCACACTGGTGACCAAGACCCCCTTGGAATCGCCTCTAGTCCAGGTGTAAGAACCTAGCCCACGATACATCCAGCTTTGTGGAGGCAGCAGGCTCCCACTTCTAGGCACCAGGAAAGAGACTCTTAGAAGGCTGGCAGTGATCACAGCCTGAGCCCAGTAAGTTCAAAACTACATTTTTCTTTTTCTTTTTTTTTTTTTTAAATGTTGATTTATTTATTTTGAGAGACGGGGCAGGGAAGGGGCAGAGAGAGAGAGGGAGAGAGAATCCCAAGCAGGCTCTGCACTGTCAGTGCAGAGTCTGACATGGGGCTCAATCCCACCAACCGTGAGATCATAACCCGAGCCAAAATCAAGAGTCTGCTGCGGCAGCACACCCATAATCAAACTCACTAGTTTGGATTTCTGCAGCAAAGCATATGTGTATTCATACTAAAAGGGATAAATAGGGGCGCCTGGGGGGCTCAGTTGGTTAAGTGTCCAACTTCGGCTCAGGTCATGATCTCACGGCTGGTGGGTTCAAGCCCCCCGTTGGGCTCTGTGCTGACAGCTCAGAGCCTGGAGCCTGCTTCGGATTCTGTGTCTCCCTCTCTCTCTGCCCCTCCCCCGCTCATGCTCTCTCGCACACACGCGCGCGTGCTCTCTCTCTCTCTCCTTCAAAAATCAATAAACATTAAAAAAAAAAAAAAGTCGGGCGCTCAACTGACTGAGCCACCCCGGTGCCCCTTTTTCTTTTTAAAGGAAATTAATTCCTTCGTCTAAGGCTATTGGAACTGAATGATCAAGATTTCAGACAAGGTGCCCTTGCTTCAAAGAGCTACAACCAGAGGATTTGAGGATAAGAAGAGAGTCAGTGCTCCCCTAACCCAACACGCTCTCATTGTGTGGATGAGGAGACCCAGCAGCCCCCGGCACACGAAGCCCTCGCTCCTTTAGCTCTCTCTCTCTCTCTCAGGCAGGATCCTGGGTAGAATATTTTCAGAACTGGAGAGGTGCCCAGTCTTGTTGCTTTGGACAGCTTGGGCACCAGGGACCTCAGTCATTCCACAAACCAAGCCTGAAGCCAGAACTCCAACCTCCACTCTGAAAAGCAAGGTTGGACCTCCCAAATACCTCACGGCCCTGAGAGTCTTGCCCAAGCCCAGAGGAGAAACAGAATTCAAGCTGTAACTGCCTGTTAGCCAGCGAGAGCCAAGCCTTGGACTCTGTCCTCACAAGGCAGCGCTGAAGTTTTCCAAGTGGAATCAAATGTGCAGGGAGGACCCAGATGCTGGGATGACCTCTCTTTTCCACTGGAATCATTCAGACTCCAGAGGAGAAATCCCATCGCTAATGAAGTGCTTAGTTCTCCGGAGCATGTAAGAATCCTGCAGTTTAGCTGGAGGCCAAAAGAGTCAGAAAAATGTCAAGAAAGATTAAGATCAAGATGTAGATATTTTCAGTGGCCTAAGGGGGAGGCTCCGTCTCCTCCTCCCATGTCCACTCTCAGGGACGTGGCACTGTGAATCCTGGTGGGAGGCAGAGTTCCACCTGCTGCTAGGCAAGCTGGAACCTCAGGGCCTCATTCTTCAGTACCGCCCAGCAGTGAGAACATGAGCATGGGACCTGAGCTGGACAGCCAGACGCTCAGCCTGGGTTCTGCCAGTGGAGTGAGTGGCAAGGAGACTTCAGAACTCACTCCGGAGGGGGTGGCAGCGTCCAGCTCAGCTGGCAGCAGTGATGCCTCCACTTTGGTGCCAGCCACCCAACTGCCCACAGGTCCCGACTGATTTCTGAGCCTTTGTTCTTCAGGCTTTCAGTGAGCCACCACGTATCCTTCCAGTTCATTCTTTTTCTCCTGAATGTAGCCGAGTCCTAAGACCTGGACCGCCCCACCATGTTCACAATGCTTCCTCTGGCCCCCCAAGATAACACCTACACTCAAGCTTCTGTCTTCTCCTCTGTGAAAAGAGTCTAACTTAAATCGCCACACATCCGAGAGGACTGCAGCCACCTAGTAGTCACAAATACGGACAAATGCCATAAATGCTGAATGTAACAGCCTCCCTGTCCCTGGTTCTACTGGCTTGGGGCATTAATATCAGAAATGAAAGGCGTTGACGCTCCCTTGGATGCCTCCCTATTTCCCTACCCAGGTGGATGTGGGGGCAGGAAACCTGGGTTCTAGAACTTGCAAGTGCCACTGCAACCCTGCAGCAGGTGACGCCCGCCCTGCCAATCTCACAGGGAGGTGAGACCAAATGAGAAGCCCCCATGGCACAGCCCCATTAGCCCCTAATTCCCAAGTCAATCATTCTTTTCAGTCTTCTCTTTCTTGATGCCAACAGTCGATGGATTTCAACTCAATTTAATGAATACTTATGGAGAACTTTCTATGTGCCACATGCCATACTAGGTGCACAAAATCATGGTCCCTGTTTTCATCAAATGCAAAGTTCCCTCTTCCCTCAGCTTCTATGACACCGTGCTCTCCTGGGGTTCTTCCTTCCTCACCACTGGTTCCTTCTCAGTCTCTACTGCTGATTCCTTTACACCGTGCCTCTTCAATGGTGATCCCCTCACCTCCTACTGTCTCTCCATGCTGCCATCGGCTTCCATGATGCCGTCAGCTTCCCTATCTCCAAGCGCCTTCTATGTTCCGGGGATCCCCAAATGTCTGCTCCAGAAAGTCTGACAGACAGAGGGGTTGAAGGGAGGTAATCGGGTTTGGAACTTGTCTTGAAGTTGACACAGTAAGTCATCATTTTTACTTAAATGGTTTATTTGGGATGGCTTAGTTAGGATTCACAGAGGGCAACACCCTCCATCGCCATCACTGGGGGATCTCCTGCCCCAGACCCGTATGTCCAACTGCCCGCTAGACATCTCTCTCGGATGTCCCAGAGTACCTCCAACTCAACATGTCTGAAATTAGACTCATCGTCTCTCCCCAAAAATCTGTTCTTCTTCCTATGTCTCAAGTAGACACCTGAGCAAACACTTCAACTTCTCCCTTGCTCTATACATTTGATTGGTCCTCACGGCCTGTCCACCCAACTCCCTGATGCCTTCCTAATCCAGCCCCTCCCTCCTGCACCACTCTGGCTTAGATTCCTCCATCTTGCCCCAATGACTGCAGTGACCTCCTCTCTGGTCTCTTTGCTGCCCATCTTCCCCATCTCCAGTCATGCCTCCACATCACAGCTGAATGAATGATCTTTCAAAATGAAAATCTCTCTCTCTCTCTCTCTCTCTCTCTCTCTCTCTCACACACACACACACACACACACACACACACATAGCCAGTCCTCTGTGGCTCCTACTGCCCTCACCTAAGGTCCAAACCTCTTAGCCGACACAAAAGGCTGGCACGTGACCCGGCCCCTGCCTGCCCCTTTCAACACCCTGTCCCACCAGTGCTCCATCACACCCTGCTGCTTGCAGTTCCCGAGGGGACCATGTCATGCCTCTACTGCAGTTGCCTGAGCTGCTCCCCATGTCGAGTATGCCCTGAGTCTCTTTGCTACCTGGTGGACACCTACTCATTTCTTAGGACTCCGCTCACAATCAGGTCCTCCAGGAAGCTTCTCATTCATTAATTCCACAGCATTCACCAAGCACAGGTACCATGAGAGGCACCGGGGCCACCCTGGACCTTTCTTAACATTCCTCTCTCCTCTGGCCTGGCAGAAGTGACCAGCTCCTCCTCTAAGCCCAGCAGACCCCTGAGCACATTGACAGTGACAGCGTGTCACTAATTGCTCTGGCTTTTGCACATGTCTGTCTCCCTCACAAACCATGAACACCTTAAAGGGGGAGGCTGGATCTTCTTGATCTCTGTATGCCGAGTACCTAGCACAGAGCACACAGTAGGGATTCAATAAATGCATGTCGCACGAGTGAGTAAAAGAATCAAGAACGTGAGGTAGGGGCGCCTGCGTGGCTCAGTCTGTTAGCTGTCCAACTTCAGCTCAGGTCCCACGATCTCCCGGTTCGTGGGTTCGAGCCCCATGTTGGGCTCTGGGATGACAGCTCAGAGCCTGGAGCCTGTTTAAGATTCTGTCTCTGTCTCTCCCACTCGTGCTCCGCCCCCCCCACCTCAAAAATAAAATAAACATTAAAAAAAAAAAAAGGAACGTGAGGGAAAGTACCCTGTAAACCACGCTGGGCACGGTTACCTCTGCTACTGCTCTGGCCGGTTTTCTTCTTCTCTGTCACTGGACAAGTCAGATCCTAAATGCCAGCTGGGTGGTTCAGCACAACCTCCCTGGAGAGATGGTGGAGGAAATGCTGAGCCTTTCACCATGTCTAGTGCAAGTGGAAGTGGGGTTGGGAGTGGCTGTTGACTCCTAAGTTGTCACAGAACACCTGCTATTGGCAAGCCACAGAGGAAGCGGACATGGGCTCGTGTGGAATGTCCCTTGCAGGCCCCTTACGATGGCCCGTGATAGGGAGACTGGGGAGGGGACACAGGAGAGTGGATAGAGAGGGCTAGAGGGCTAGTGTCTTAGGCCAGAGAAAAGTGCATTCCTGGGCCTTCCCCTGTGTCCCTCATGGGATCTTAGGAACTGGGATCTTAGGGACTGGGAGAATTCCTCCATTTCTGTAGTGTTAACTCAACCCACTTTCTGCGCTTTGAAAATACTAAGTAATCTTATTGACCAAATGAGTCTGGTTAGGAGTTTTTAGGGACTCAACAGGTTGATGGCCATGAAGATCAATTAAGATTATAATAACATAATATAATGGCAAGAAGTCTATTCAAAAAACATCCCACTCTCTTCCAAAAGACCTCCCGTCTCCCACTGCTTATTGTTGTTTGTAAGTTTCTTCTTTTTATATCTTTGCGTACTGCCGTAAGGAAACTGAAGAGATGGGAGTCCTTGGCTTACAAAGAGACTTGCTGGAACTAATGATTATGATGATCCATGCAGGATGGATGGCAAAAGGAAATAGAATAATATGGGGTTTGTGCCCTGACCCTTCCATTGAGCAGCTGTGTGACCTTAGAGAAGCCATGTATCCTCTCTGAATCTTAGTTAAAAATGAGAGAGTTATTATAGGTGCCCTTCTTAGCTTTACATTCTTTTTTTTTTTTTTAATTTTTTTTTAACGCTTATTTATTTTTGAGACAGAGAGAGACAGAGCATGAACGGGGGAGGGGCAGAGAGAGAGGGAGACACAGAATCAGAAGCAGGCTCCAGGCTCTGAGCCATCAGCCCAGAGCCCGACGCGGGGCTTGAACTCACGGACCGCGAGCTCGTGACCTGAGCTGAAGTCGGACACTTAACCGACTGAGCCACCCAGGCGCCCCAACATTCTTAACCTCAGGATTCTCTGAGATGCTGTTACTGCAGTTACTATGAAACAGGGACTGGATGAAAACAGTCCCTGAAGTCCTAGTCAGCTCTAAAAGTTGACTGTTTAGTGAAACAGCAGATTCTAGAAATTATTGGTTTATTAAATGTGGTTTACACATAACTTTTCAGAAATAGTTTTCTTTGTAAATTCTAGTTTCACCCATGTATGTTCTTCAAAACTTTCAATTAAAAGTCCATTCGTTATTAACTGCAACATTATGTGTAGTTGCAAAAGACTGGAAGCAGCCCAAATGCTCTCCAGTAGGAGACTACTTAATTAAATGAGGGTATTTTCCTACAGTGGAGTACTAGCCATTGGAAAAAATGAGGCAGCTCTACGTGCGTTGTTGTAGAATAATCTCAAAGACACATTGAGTGAAAAACAGAATGCAGAACCCTGTGTATAGTACGCCAGAACTTGTTTATATATTCATACTTTCCTTAATCTGCAGAGGCTACATCTGGAAGCACGGCTGAAAAATGACAAACTGTTGCTGCCTAAGACAGGGACACTGAAGGATTGAAAAAATGGGAACATTAGAGACTGGGAAATTTATCTTTTCAAAGTTTCATGTTATCAAATTTATCAATATTTTCTTATGGCTTCTGCTTTGTATCTTTCTTAAGAAGGGCTTCCTTCCCTCAAGGTTAAAATAGATATTTATTTCTCTAATTCTATTGCATTTGTATATGTGGGCATAATATGTATAACAATCTCTTTTCTATGTTGAAATGACTTTTGAGACTAACTTTATGCTATACAACATCTCTTTTGAATTTTCAACCATATTTATACCTTTTTAAATAGAAAGTTGGGATGGGAGTGAGAATCTACCAGATTTCATTTTTATAGAAAACAAAAATTTTAAGGAATCTATTTTATAGAGTACATCTTATGATTTGTGAATTGTAGCTCAATTCAAAAAGAAGGCATCTAGCTTATATGGCAAGGTTGAGGTTAACAGCATGAGAACTGGGTGGAGACAGAATCCTCCCAGTCAAGGCCAATATTAGGGTTTAGCCAGGATCTCCCAGAGACTCAGTTTTATAGTTTAGCCTAGTTTTATAGGTTCAATGCCTCTTTGTACACAACAGACCTGCAGCTAACCGGGAAGCATCTCTCTGTCTTCCTCAAAAGTCTTGCCTGAGAGTTGGCCCCACCTCCTTCTAACAGTTCGGTTCTCTTGGAAGGACAGGCCACCCAGATGACAAATGCTCTTCCCTAAGAGCTGCCGTTCAGGCATAGGACACTGTGGGGCAGGCAGGTCAACGGGGCTCAAATCAGGACAAGGAGGAGCCGGTGTGGAAGCTGGACAGATACCATCTGGCGCCCATGGGGAAGAGGTACTAGAAATGGAACAGAACAATGAAGTGCAAAGCCAGGAGGCGCCAGAGAGGCTAACGGGCAAGAGGAGGCAAGGCTGGAGAAATGTTTAGAATACAGACCAGGAACTTGGTCCTTGGTGCTTGGCGCGGCTGTGTGTGTCTACACACAAACGGACAATATTTGATAGCCGTTGCCATTTTATCCTCATCACCAAATATTTACTGGGACTTGCTGTGAGTAGAGCACCAGGCCTGAAGATACAAATAGATTTAAAACAGCGACTTCCAGTTTAGTTAAGAAGGGATAAAAGTGATCCACACAAAGGCACATTGAAGGAGCTGAATGAAGGGTATGAGTGAAGGCCAAAGGAAATGTTAAAAATCCTTTAGGCCAGGTTTCAAGGTCTTCTTCAGCCCAGTGGATGTTACTGGAGTCCCTGGGGGATGCCCCGCAGGATGGGACAGGGGAAGTTCTTGAAGAGGGAAACATGAACAGGGCTAGAGGGAAAGCAGGAACCTCTGTTCTGTTCTGCTTCTCTGTTCTGAGCCAAGCAGAACAGAAGAAAAAGGCATTCCAGGCTTCCAGGGAAGCATGAGAGGTAGGAATGCTTGCCACCAGCAGTTTGGACAAACACACAGAGTGGGTCACTGGGTCAGAGCAGAGGGTTAGGGCAGGAGATCAGCAGAGGCCAGACCCCTGTGTGGAAGGCCCTGACTGCCAGCCTAGAAGTTTGATCCTTACCATGCAGACAGTGGGGAGCCATTGAAGGCTGCTGAGCAAGAGGGTGACTCTTGCAACCAGGCATCTTAAGTGACATTACAGAGAGCCTTTTATCCGAGGCTTATGCAAAGCCTTGTGTATATTTCAAGGAGCACTTGGTGCAGAAAGTCGGAAAGTCGTAAAGCAAGGCCCTGTGTCACGGAGATGAGGAAAAAAAAGGTTTAAGGGTCTTACAAAGAGATGCTTCACTGAGTGCGAGAAATGAAGGGGGGAACATTTTAAAGAAGGAAACAAATTTGCAGGACAGAACTGCCAGGCATCTGGAAAACTGTAGCACTTTCTTCAGAGTCGGGCATGCCCTCTTTTAGCTGGGGGTGTTCTGCCTCCTTTTTTGGAGGTTAGTTGTGGTGTCAAAACACTGGGTTGTGGTGTAGGGAGTGAGGCAGCTGGGAGGAGGCAGATGAACAGAAATATGTATATATCAGGCCTGGAGAGCATAAAAGGCCTTCATTCTGAGCCCAGCTTCTTGCAAGGGACTTCATCTGACTCTCTCAGTGGCGCTTGGGGGTTTTCACCAGAGTTGCTGAGCTTGCTAATTACCTCCAACAGTTTCTCCTCTTGAAACAAAATGATTTTTAAAATCTGTCGGGTTCCGATGCAGAGCTTTTTCAATATTGTTCCTGTCGTGCATAGTGAGGCAGCAGGGCTGCTCAGGGGCCGTGAACTGGGCAGCAACTTTAGGCCATAAATCAGCATTTACATAAGGTGGGAGAGGAAGTCGGGATTATGTTTCCGGTCCTACCCTGGGCCATGTACAACTCCAGGCAAGCCAGGAGAAGGGCCTGAGTTAGGCACAAAAATCAGCCAGGTTGAGCTGAAGATGTGGGCAGGCAACTAACGCCTGGTGGGGCCACAACTCCAGGAAATCCGCTTCCTTCTTCCTCTGGCCTTTGCAAGGGGTCCCTCTCCCCTGTTCTCCTGCCCACACTCCTAAGGTCCTTCGGGCACCTTCAGTCTCTGCAGGTTCTAAATTAACACTAAGTACTGCAACTCAAAACTGTCTTTTCTTTGGGGTCAGAAGGGAATGCTCCCCTCCTCTGCCCCTCAGGGCTAGTGCTGGGCACCAGTAGGTCCTTACTAAAGCAACTGCATCGGGTGATGCAGCTTAACCAGAACCCTGACAGTCAAGTTCAGTAAAAACACAAATGTACCCAGAACAGAAGGTTGTGCAACTCAGGAACTCCTACCATGGTGGTGTTTTTGCGCTAAACCTCATTCCCCTGTGGCAATTGTGCTTGTACGTCCCAGACTTTCTAGAAACGTCCTGATTTCATATGTTTTTCCTCGAGTCTCTGGAAGCACATAGGTGTCTGCCAGGGACTGTGCCCTAATGTTTTGGTTTGACAACTTGACACTGTGCCCATGACACACAGCTGGCATGAGGCTGCAAAACAGCATTTTTTCCTTCAGGTGAAACTCAGTTACTGGGTTGGGGAGAAGGCCAGGCATGGGGAAGCTGCAGTGTGCCCGCGCTATCAGTACCTGGTGCTCTGAGCGGAGAGGCAGCCCCAGCACTGCGGTGGGACGGTGCCACAGGGTCACACAGCACCCCCCGTGGTGCAGGGCTGAGAGGTGCCCCGTGACAGTCCTCCACCTAGGCCATGGGGAGAGTGGGTTAAGATATGGGGTGGGAGGGGCGCCTGGGTGGCTCAGTCGGTTGAGCGTCCGACTTCAGCTCAGGTCACGATCTCGCGGTCTGTGAGTTCAAGCCCCGCATCGGGCTCTGTGCTGACAGCTCGGAGCCTGGAGTCTGCTTCGGATTCTGTATCTCCCGCTCTCTGCCCCTCCCCCGCTCATGCTGTGTCTCTCTCTGTCAAAAATAAATAAACTTAAAAAAAAAAAAAAAGATACGGGGTAGGAGCAGAATGGCCCTGGTTGTATCCTGTACAGGCTTTTTGACTGTTTTTTACATCCCTCTTACTACAGTTAGCCACATCTGAGGCCCTCAAGGAGAACCTGTTTGCCTTCTTTCCACACTTGCAGGCCTGGCTCCCTTCCTGCAGCGCAGAAGCTCAGGAGGTATGAGGACCCCCATCCTGCTCTGCGGCTGCAGACCGGGCTCAGGAAATGGGCCAGGGGGCTCTTCTGGAGAAAATGTCCTTGAGGCACCCCCCATGCGGGTGCCGCCCCACCCACCCCAGACACCATCACAGACACACAGTCTCAAAGCCCCAGCACTTTTCCCTTTGCCCAGAAGACAATAAAGGAATTAGGACCCACCTACTAAGTTTCTGCAGCTGACGCTTCAAGGCTCAAAGTCGAGCTCGCCAGCTCAGTCACACATGTCTGACGTGTCCTCTTTGCAACCAGGCCCCACTCCAAAGCGACCGTGCAATTTTGCTAATTCAAACTGCTTTCCCGTTTAGGGAGGCTGATAGCCATCTCCCATCTCCTTTTCCTGCTGACGTCATCCCACATTTTCTACAGACACAAATAAGGGCACAGTTCCCGGGATAGTTTTCAGGCTGCCTAAGGTGGAAGTGGAGGGGTCTGCCCTCCTGGGTCCCCTTCACTTCTCTGGTGTTTGGCAAGTTGTCGGAGGTTAAGGGAGAGGCAAGGAAATAAATCACCTAGCTAAGGCTAAAGGCCAAAAAAGAACTTGGTGACTGCAGATCAAGCCCAGATCTGTCCTGGGCATTTGCAATGCAAATCTGCGTTTTGTTCCCTGCCACCAAGGTCTTGCACAATAGCCTGTGTATAAACATCCACGCCAACAATGCCTGACTGTGCAATCACGCCGTAATTACAGGCCGGCAGGAAGCTGCTGCTAGGAACTGCACCATTCACCCTCTAGACATCCCATGTCGGAGTCCCCACGGCACCGACGTACATTCCGGCACACCAACGCCGTCCCGCCGCTGCCCCGGCCGGGCCGCCGCTGCTACAGTCGCAGTCTCCAAGCCAGGGAGCCTGGCCGCCACCCGCCCGCCCGGCCGGCCTGCCAGCCCTGAGTTACTTTGCAGGGATGTCATAAACTTCTCAGCTGTTCTTTAAAAAGCCCTGCGCCACGAGGCTACCGAGGGCGGCGGGAACCACCAGTAAGGTTCACAAGCACAATCCTGCAGCCCTAGCAGTTTTAGAAAACAGAAGAGAGCTGAGATGCCACAGAGTCCACTGGAAGCGGGTTTCGGAGTTTTATATAGAAAACATTCACATATGTACGTGGGCGTGCTGACAGTTTTTATGGCTAAATTGCAAAGTGTTAGGCCTTAGGGATTACTGTCAGGTTCGGGACGAGGTGTGGGAGGAGAAAGAATGGGGGAGTCAGGAGCGATTTGTTGAAAGGGGGCTTGGGGGCAATTCTGGTTTTGCTTTTTTGGAAAGGAGCAGGGTTGTTTTCCCAAAAGTCCGAGTTGCTCTGCTCTTCGTCACTGGAGGGCCGAGCAAAAGAAAAGTGGGGGGAAAGTTTCTTTAACTTCCTTCCTGCAACCTCACCGAAGGCTGCGAAGAGGAAGAACACGTCCCCCTGGGAAGCACCGGGCAGGGCTGGGGGACGGCTGCGCCCAGCCTCTGGGGGTGCGGGACGCTGGGCGGACGACTAGCCCCGCACGCAGGCCGCGGGCAGCCCCTCCCCGCACCCCTCCTTTAGCACACGGGCCGCCCGGTTGCAGCCCCGGCTGTTTCAACTCCCGCGGGAAACCGGCCACAACAGGGGCGCAGCCTGGGGCCTCCGACCCCGGCCACGGAGCGCCCGCCCTCCCCTCTCCGCTCCCCCCTCCCCCCTGCAGCGCCGCCCGCACCCCAGCGCCCAGCGCGGCGGGCCCAACCCGGCCCCCCACATCCCCGCCCGCAGGGCCAAGCCCCGACCCCACGCGTTTCCGAGCCCCACGCCGGCGCCCCGGCGGCAGAGGGGGCGCCCGGCCCGCGGCTCACCTGCACGCTCGATCCCGGGGCCGCTCGGAGGGGCGCGGGGCGCTGGGCGCAGGCGAGCGCGGCCCGCAGACTCAAACTTTGTTGCTCTCGGGACGGCGCAGTCGTCACTTCCTCGCGGAGCGGGCGGCGCGGCCCGGGCTGTGACCCAGCAGCTCGCGCGGTGGCGCGCCGGGCCCTGCAGCCGCCCGCCCGCCCGCGCCCCCGGCTCTTGCGCGCCCCGGTTGCCCGGGCGCCGACTCCCCAGCTCGGCTCGCCCACGGCTGCCAGGGCCCCGCGGCCAGTCGTCCGCCGAGCCTGCACCCCTGCGGGTCGTTTCCGCGCCGAAGAACTGCGACCGAACCTGTGTTCTCAGGCTGGGTCTGGAAGGTGGCGTTGGGTTCAGGGACCCCGGCGAGCTGGGGTTCCAGGGGAAACACACCCACCGCACAAACAAAAGGGGGGAGGAGGAGGAAGGGAAAGTTTTTCAGTTTCACGTTGAGGCTAGAAGGTGCTGTCAGAAAGCAGAATGCTCTTGTGTTTTGCCAAATAACGCCTAAGCTGGGCCTTCAAACGCGGGTTTCCTCGCCCCACATTCCCTCCAAAGGTCTGCACGCTCGTCCTTCGACATTTCCACTCGTTGTAGGCGCGCAGGACCGCTACCATATCTCACACCTCAGGGGGCTATTTCGGCGTCCAAGTAGGGGCTGCAAAATGGTTTCTGTTCTAATCCTCCCCCGCGATTTCCACCTCTTCCTTTACCCTCAACTCACAGATCTCTTTGAGGCCTGATGCATTCCGCGTTTCATCACGGGCCAAAAGTGACTTAGAGGGTAGGGTGGAGTCCCGAGAAGAGGAGCATCAGGCAAGTCGTTTTAAATTTATCGTTCCCCCAAATAAGTTCGCTCGCCGTATTAAAAACTGCAACAAAAAGCCACCTTTTTTGGTTTCTGATAAATAGCAACAAAGTAGTCAAACAGCAATCTTTAGGGAAGAGTTCTCTCCAGCTTTGCTGGAGAGAAAACCGGGTTAGCCTTTGCTATGGTTAAAAAAAAAAAAAAAAAAAGCAGACATTTGAAACTGCAGTGGAGGGCTTTCATAACAGAAACATTAGCTTCATTGTAGCTTGTTGCGGAAAACAGGGAGCTTTTTAAAGGTGGTTCAAAAGCATCGGTTGGGGCTCAACAATTTTCCCTTTTTCCCCAAATGCTGCTTCTACTAGCACGTTGGCCAGATCCTAGAATCTCCCATACTAATGCTTCATCTTTTTACTAAAGCACAGGAAACCCTAGAGTAAAGGCTTTGTCCAGAAAGATGGATGTGAAACTGATGGAAAGTGACATCTGGGAAATGATCCCCAGTTCTGCCTTCATATCTAATGGGAAGCCACAAATGCAGAATCATCCTCCCAAGACTGGGAGTATGCAGATGAGGCTCTCCTAGCAACGTGAAATCCCCCACACTTCAGCCCGTATGTGCTAGTTCTGACTTCTACCCAGACATTATTAATGGCACATTATAAATACAAAATGTACCACGTAAGAAAAATAGTGTCGCTTTGAGAAATACACATGCATTGTTAGACTCTTAATAATGACAATTTTCTGAAATTTTTACTGCATCATACTATTGTGGGGGGATGGTGGAGGGATTGCCCACTTCTGTTTGGGGATAGGTAGAAGTAATTCCTTAGTGTATTCTCCTTACGGCAAGCAATGATATAATCAAGGGGAGTAGAGCGAATATGTCACCCAGACTTCTAAAAACAACCATGTGATACTCTGTATTTGCTAGGACAAGAGCAGAGTATTTCTTTGTTCGGGGTTGTGATTCTGAATTCTCAGTCACAATTTCATGAATATTCAGGATTTCTGCATGCCCAGGAATAATTAGCAGATGGTGTAAATGTGTGAAGGCCTGACACTTATATATGCCCACACATGCATTGCTTTTCCTCTGTAGAGTGGCATTTGCTGGAGGACCACGGCATGGAAGCTGTGGTAGGTGGTCTCCAAGACAGTCCCCTGCTAGTGATCCCTGGCCTCCTGGTATTCACACCCTAGTGTAATCCCCTCGCCTTGGGTGTGAGCTGGACTAACTGATTCGATTCCGACAAATAATATATGGCAAAAATCACGTGATGTCTCTGCTGAGATTAGGTTATAAAAAAAACTGTGGCTTCCATTTTAGGTGCCCTCTTTCTCTCTCGCTCTCTCTTGGATCACTCACTGTAAGGAAGCTAGTAGCTGCCATGTCCGAAGGCCGCCCTGTGAAGAGGAACTGAGGCCTGCCAACAACCACATAAGTTAGCTTGGGATACTTCCCCCGTCGTCTATGTTAATCGAGCCTTCAGATGAGACCTTCAACCCCAGCCGGCAGCTGCCTCAACGAGAGCCCTTGAGGAAGAAGCATCCAGCTAAGCTGCCTCGATTCCTGACCCACAGAAACTGTAAAGTAATACATGTTTGTGGTCTTATTGAAAACTAAAAAAAAAAAAAAAAATTTTAATTTTTATTGTTTATTTTTTAAAAGAGAGAGACAGAGAGACAGAGCACGACTGGGGGGGGGGGGGCAGAGAGAGAGAGGGAGACACAGAATCTGAAGCAGGCTCCAGGTTCCAGGTTGTCAGCCCAGAGCCCAACATGGGACTAGAGCTCACAAACTGTGAAATCATGCCCTGAGCCAAAGTCAGACGCTTAACCGACTGAGCCACCCAGGCACTCCTGAATGTTTATTATCTTAAGCTGCTGTGTTTTGTAGTAATTTGCTACACAGCCATAGGTAACCAATTCACAGAACAAAAAAGAAGTCAGTGTGGGCCCAATGACAACCCTGCCCAGCTTCCTGGTCCCTCACCTGGAAAGCAGAACATGGAGTAAGGGGCAGACCTAAGGGTAAC
Organism: Panthera leo; assembly: GCF_018350215.1. NCBI lineage: Eukaryota > Metazoa > Chordata > Mammalia > Carnivora > Felidae > Panthera > Panthera leo. The sequence continues at coordinate 118,365,173 of NC_056684.1, forward strand.
ACATGAGTCCTAAGAACAGACAGCCCAGCCTTCACCTCTTTGCAGAGCAAGGGTCACCCTTGAATTTAAACAAGATCAGGGGGTGTGGGCTGCTGCTGCTGAGTCCCAGGCAGCCCTGGTGTTGGGCGTCACCATCCTGATAGTACATGCAGATATTTTTTGTTGCACAAGAATCGACATCTGTCCAGGTGTCCTATTCCTCTTCCTCAGAGCATCTATCCTGGTCCTGAGGCCTCAGCACACGCAGGGGCGGTGGGGTCCAACCTCGGTCCTAGAAGAAGAGGTGGAAAGAAGGGCTTTCGAGCCTGACAGCCGGAAGAGGCAAGTGATTTCAGTGCAGGTCTAAAACTAGAAAGAAAGGCTTGTGGTCCTGCTGCTGAAGAGCAAGTCGTGGACAATCCCCGATAAGAATCACCTCCACACTGCTTCCAGGGCTACAAAGAACATTCTGTCCACGTGATGGTATCTCTCTCTCTCAACATCATTTCCTCTCTGACTGGAGCAAATTATTTACTTTGAAAACACAAAACAAAGTTTTATGAAGCGGGAGAGATGTTACACTCCTGCATCCCTAACTAGGGCAGGCGTCTACTTGTGGTTGCCCCCCCGCCCCCGCCTCAGCCAGTCACGTACAAGCTGGCGATCGTAGAGCCCATTTCTGTTTTCTCTCCAGAGACACTCGGCTCTGATTTTTCTCACGTGCAGTGGCCACAGCTGCTGTGTTGCCATGCCGTCATCCGGTTGCTATGACTTGTGAGGTTGTGGATGTGCCAGAACGTGAATCTATTAATTTAACAGGAACTAGGCTCAGCACATATATTCCTTGTTAGGTCATTTGCTTTGCTACCTAAACCACATCCAATGTGTTCAGCAACGGGAACGTTTCCTAGAGCCTGGCTTTGCAAAGACGCCAAGTGCCCTGGATTTTTGAGTCTGCAGCAGTCAGTTTTACGGCATTAAATTACTGTGGAGGAGAACACAAAGGCATTCTGGCCCCGGGATGCCAACAGGTCAGCTTCAGAGAAAAATCAAAGGAGGGGAAATAAAGTCTCTGGTCTTCATTCTTTGCCCACCGAGGTCCATTCCGCGGGAGGTATATGAACTAACTTCCACAGGGATCCCACCCTGAGCCCAGGTCTCTCACTGACAAGGTCCAAGCTCTCCAACCCCAGAACTAGGGGACGTGTGCCATGAAAAGAGAAACCACTGGCCTTTTTTCCTTCACTCCTTCCATGAACACTTCCTGGATGTCTGCTGGTAGTCGTGCTAGGAATGCGGAGATGAAAGGGACAAAGTCTCTCCCTAGTGGGAGAGAAAGACATGTAAATTACAGTGTGACATGAGAAGCTTCACACAGGGCACCATGAGATCCCAGAGAAGGAAGCAAGTAAGTCTGCCTGGGGACAGGAATGATGGGCTGCCACCAGTGTCCTTCCTTTTCTGAAAAAAAAGACTACGTTGAAAATGATCAGATGCATTGTACTAAGTAATAAGTGTTGTTTGTGTAGCTTTTGGTTTGGTTGTTTGTAATATATATGTACATATTTGTCTGGGTCACAGTGTAAAACATATTCCCTATATACAGGCAAAGAAGCGTGAAAGTTCTAGGTTTAGAGAGTAATAAATACCCCTGTACACAGGGGACTTGTGACGGGCTTGGCCTCAAAGTGTTGTCCCGTTGTGTAGTTGAAGGAACTAGCCGTGACTTAATCCTTCCAAATTCTCCTCCCTTAGTGAATCAAAGCCAAGCCTGAAGGACCAGCTCCCAGACCCCTTCCCCCCCAGGACCGTTAAGCCAGCTCTAAGGCAGTGAGAGAGTACCCACCCCCTTTCCATCGGGCCAGATGGTAGGAAGGAGAAAGAGAAGAGAGAGGAAGGTCAGAAAGGCATCATGCTTTTCCTCCTCTTCAGGTCTTAGAGGAAAGCAGGATAGGTGCATTACCTAATGAGTATTACTGTAAGCACAAGAGGGGCTTTTACCCCGCTTCCCACTGGGCTTCTGAGAGGAATCTGCCCCACACGGGGCTTTATACTAAACTAGGGGCAGTTATGTCAAAGTGACCCTGGTGATCAAGCCTAAGTCAGCAGAGAGGCTCTGAGGCTCAGCATTCCTGAGTCCCCATTCCCACATGGCATGGATGTCACATCGTGAGCAAACAGCCTGCTGTGTGACTGCCCCGGTGGGGCAAGACTACCTGTGGCAAAGCTCGGGGGAGGATCATGGGTCTGCACCACTGAGAACAGAGGGAAATGAGCAGCAAGTTGCAAAGGGGAGAAGCCAGTGCTGGGGGTGTTGCTGTAGACCACAAGGCCACCTACCAGAGCGGGTGGCAGCAGAGGCCTGGGGACAGGTGGAAACCAAGAGGACAAGGCAGCTTGGCATGGTGGTCAGGAACAAGGGTTCTGGACTGCACAGACACCGCCTGGCTTCAAGTCCCACTTCTGCCACATACTAGCTGCGTGACCTTGGACAAGTAATTTAGCCTTTCTTTCTTTCTTCTTCTTCTTTTTTTTTTTTCTGTTTATTTACTTATTTTGAGAGGTAGAGAGAGCTGGGGAGGGGCAGGGAGAGAGAGAGAGAGAGATAGAATCCCAAGCAGGTTCCACACTGTCAGAGCAGAGCCTGACACGGGGCTCAACTTCACAAACCATGAGATCATGACCTGAGCCAGAATCAAGAGTCAGATGCTTAATGGGCTGAGCTACCCAGGAGCCCCTACTTAGCTTTCCTATGCCTCAGTTTCCTTATCTGTAAAATGAGGATGACATAACAACTTTACCCACTTGATAGGTTTGTTGTAAGAATTAAATTAGTTTGTAAAGCTCTGATATATGTGTTAAGTGTCAGTTAAATAACTAAATCATTCACCAACAAAAAGGATTCTGTATGGATATCACAGGTCTCCGAGACCTCTAAACAGGACACTCCGTTATAAATTCCCCCAACCATCAGCTCATGGAGAGAATCAAATCAGCTATACAACGTTCATTTAAGATGAAAAGGTTTGACCCCTCTATACAGGCCAGCTGGGAAGATAGACACTGAGCAAACCTTTTCATTTCCTCACCACTGATTGTCCAGATGTAATTCAGCAGGGGACTTGGTAGGCAGAATAATAGTTGTCCCCAAAATGTCCCTGTCCAAATCCTAAGAACCTGTGAGTATATTAGGTTACATGACAAAGAGGAATTGAGGTTGAAATAGAATTAAGGTTACTAATTGGCTGATCTGAAAATAAGGAGATTATCCTGGATTGTCAGGATGGGCCAATGTAATCACAAGGATCCTTAGAAGTGGAAGAAGAGGAAGACAGAAGAGAATCAGTCAGAGGAAGATGTGACTATGACTATGGGAGAATGGCCAGAGATGCAACATTGCTGGCTTTGACGATGGAGAAAAGGGGTCATGAGCCAATAAATGTGGGTGGTTCTGGAAGCTGGAAAAGGCAAGGAAACAGATTCTCTCCTAGAGGCTCAAGAGAGGAATGCAGCCATACTGACACATTCATTTCAGCCTGTGTTGTCTGAAGCCACCAATTTCGTGGTAATTTGTTACAAGAGACATAGAAAACTAATGAGGTGGCATTTTCCAAATGCAGTGTTTTCTGGGAAGTAACTTTGCATCCTGTACTAGATGCATGTGCTACATTGTGTATCAGGAGTTTCAGTTTTCAGATTACAATTTGAAAAGGAAGGCTGGCTGGCTGGGGCTAGGCAAAGTCCCATGATAAGTAACAGGCCACTAGATACTCAAAGACAGTACCTTCAAAGTTCAATCTGTATGCAGTCCTCTCGCTTAGTGATGAACTCTAATTCACAAACCATTCCTCAGAACTCTTCTCAAGACTTAATAACTGTTGATGCTAACAGGCCACAATGTGGAGGCCAAACAGAAAAGTGGTTAACAAAAGTAAACCGGAGTTGATTGTCAAAAGCTGCTGTGGAAATTCTGTGCGTTTGATGACCACAGTTCCCCAGCAAGGCTATACCACCACCCAGAGTTTGTAAATGAATCTTTCTTTTCACAAGGAAGAGAAAAACACAAACCCAAGAGTCAAGGCAATGTGCACAGCATTCCTGGGATCCAGGTTGGCCAGCAAGGTCAGAGTTCAATCACCCCGCACAGGTTTCTTTTTCCTGTTTGAGACAGGTGACTATTTATTGGCGTGCACAGCTCAAAGGTTGAGCTCACTGCATAGTGGGGAGGAAGTCCTTACACAATCGTCTGCCAGTAATATATATTGGCCCTTGGGACATCAGTCCTAGCACTAACATGGGTGGTGTCATTTGAGTTCTCAGGCCAAGAAGTTGCTAGACATTTATGACATTGCTTTGGGACTCATGACTTCTTATGAGAAGAAGGAAGTCCTCCTCTCCTGGGCGAAGTAATATCTAGGGATAACAACAAGAGACCATATACTGTGGCAGTATATCAAGTCCATAGGGAGCTACAGCTCTGTGAGGATCTTCACAAACTAAAATTCTTCACAGCAGCTCCAAGGAATTGTGTAAAGTTGTAGTTTGTGGATTGCTTGAACAGTGCAGAAAACCCCATGGACTCTCCAATTTATCCCCTTCTACTTCCTAATTCTAAACAGAGTTCCCTAATGAAGTGGAAGGACCACTTTGCATGGCCAGCTCTAGATTATATTTATATCGCATTTATATTTAAAGCAGCCCATCACCTCAGCTGGATCATCTGTGGTCCCTCTAGCACTCTTTTAGAATCACTCTCCAAGGCTAACCCACTTGAATGGCCTTTGCCCTTATTGGGCAGTGTTGGGCTTTGCTTGGTTTCTTGACATAATTTTTGCCCTTTGCCCCTAGTTAGAGGATGTTGTCACTGACTCACCTGCCAGGCTCTCTCTCACTGCCTGATTCCGGTTGATTGGTTAACTCCCATCTGATATGGTTGCAAAGAGCCTGAGGACCAGTGGAATGCCACAGAATCCCTCTGTGGACCTTATCCCAGGTCCTGATGTGGTTCTGACAATGACTATGAGCTCCTGTCCTGAGCTGCATTGTCCTTCCTTTACCCTAGGAATTCATCCTCCTCTAGGCAGAGGAAAAAACAAAAAAACAAACAAACAAAAAAAAACAAGCCGACTTGAGGCCTGTCAGTCAGAGGCCTGGAACTCTGGGTCTTGGCTATAGATACAAAATACCTGCCTCAGATATGGAGCACACATGACAAATAAAGCCTGACTTTGTGACCCATCTAGTCCTGGTTTCAAATGAGAGGCTAGACCGAGTCAGGGGTCTCGCTGACTGCATCACAGTGGCAAGCAAACCTTACCACATTTACTAGGTATAGTAAATATCCGTAGGTATAGACGGATAGGATACAAGAAATCGGCGCACGTCCCCCACGCAACTGCAGTGTGGCCACCATGGGTTTGCCCAGCATACACGATCTCCTGGAAGCAAATAATGTTTGGAAGGATGCACCCTTCTCTCTTCTGTGGAGTTTTGGAGCTTCTAGAGATTTCTAACAGCTATGCAAAGAAATGATTGGAATTGTGTAAACCCTGTCAAGGCAGTGAGTTGAAAGCTATACTCGTCAAAACAGGAAACGTGCCAAACACCACCAATAGGCCTCCGGGTGCCCTTGCCATAACTGACACCAGTAAAAAATCGATGTAGAAAGGACGGGATTGATTCACCTCTGCTTCCATTTCCATCTTCCCCATCTTTTGTCTTCTGATGTAGCTGGAGGACTGTGAGCTCATAATTCTCCATGGGTCTATCACATTTCTGCGTGCCTTGTGAGCAGAGTCATTGAATGCTCTTTGTTTCAGACTATCTTTTGAAGATGGTATCTTTCTCAGATACTGTCCATTATTTAAGATCTGGCTGCCTAGGCTTCTGGGTCCCTCTCTTGCAATGGGCCGCACCGTGTGTACAGGCGTTAATAATTGGCCCTCTTTGCATTGCCTTTGGGAATTGGGAATCAGGAAACCAGTACAACGAAATGCCAATACTCTTGCTGTTACTATTGCTGTGAGTAAAGAAGTCCTTTGTTTCTGACCCGGAAGCTTCCATGAAACTGTGGCAGGCTACCTTGTTAGCTTGCAAGTCGGGCTAAGTTTTAGAGCCTTCACAGTTCTTGACAACCCCTCATTTCTTTCTCATATGACACACACCCTTGACCCACTAATTCCCCTTGTGCCTGTGATCCTTCAATCCATCTTGGTAGTTTGGGCCAAGGGGAAACTACTCATACAGAGATCAGGACAGACCAAAGGAACAAATTAAAGAGCAGAATAAAGTGAGGGCAGGACTGAGATATCAGGAAGTTTGGCTTAAGCCTGAAACCAGAGGAGAATTATTATAATTCTGGACTATTTATAGCTACATTTTTGGTTATATGTTCAACTGATTGGCAGGCAATTCTAAACATGCTTAGGTGAACAAACTCACTGGTTTTCTCATATATGAAATGAAATGAGTTGGCTTAGATTATCTCTGAGGTTCCTTCTTAGCTATAAAATATGTGCTTTATTGGGGTGCCTGGGTGGTTCAGTAGATTAAGCAACTGACTTGTGATTTTGGCTCAGGTCATGATCTCACAGTTTTGAGTTCAAGCCCCACATCGGGCTCTGCACTGATGGTGCGGAGCCTGCTTGGGATTCTGTTTGTCTGTCTGTCTCTCTCTCTCTCCACCTTCCCTGCTCACTCTCTAGCTTTCATTTCTCAAAATAAATAAACATTTAAAAAATGTTTAAATATGTGCTTTATGAGTTTGTAACATGTCTGTCCAACACACAAATTAGGCACTTGACTTCATTTAAAATACTGATTGCAAAGAGGACTACAGTGTAGTTGAAACCGGTGCGGGTACCCTGGAGAGCAGTATGGAGGTTCCTCAAAAAATTAAAAATAGAGCTACCCTATGACACAGCAATTGCACTGCTAAGTATTTATCCAAAGGACACAATATGCTGATTCAAAGGGGCACATGCACCCCAATGTTTATAGCAGCGCTATCGACAATAGCCAAAGTATGGAAAGAGCCCAAATGTCCATCGATGGATAAATGGATAAAGAAGATGTGGTATATATACACAATGGAGTATTACTCAGCAATCCAAAAGAATGAAATCTTGCCATTTGCAGCTACGTGGATGGAGCTGGAGGGTATTATGCTAAGCGAAGAAAGTCAGAGAAAGATAAATATCATGTGATTTATTCCTATGTGGAATTTAAGAAACAAAACAGATGAACATAGGGGAAGGGAAGGAAAAATAAGATAAAAACAGAGAGGGGGGCAAACATAAGAGACTTAAATACAGGGAACAAACTGACGGTTCCTGGAGAGGTGTTGGGTGAGGGGATGGGCTAGATGGGTGATGGGCATTAAGGAAGGCACTTGTTGCGATGAGCGCTAGTGATGAATCTCTAAATTTACTCCTGAAACCATTACTACCCTGGATGTTAACTAGCTTGAATTTAAATAAATTGAAAAGAAAGAAAGAAACAAAGAAAGGAGATAGCATTAGTCGTTAAGAGGACTGAGGGCGCCTGGGTGGCTCAGTGGGTTAAGCCTCCGACTCTTGATTTCCTGATTTTGGCTCAGGTCATGACCTCATGGTTCATGAGTTTGAACCCCACATCGCTCTGCTGCTCTGGGCTGATATCATGGAACCCCTCCTCTCTCTCTGCCCCTCCCCCGCTTGCATATGCGTGTGCATTCTCTCCCAAAATAAATAAACAAACTTAAAAAAAAAAAAAAGAGGCCTGAATTCTGGACCCAGTCTGCTACCACCTCGCTGTGTGACATTGGACAAGTCACTTACCTCACCTAGAAAAGACAAGTGTGGGAGGTACGCGCAAGATGATTTTTGGTGGCTCAGGGATGTGGTATGAAATTACACAGTGAGAAAGTAAGTTTCGCTTCAATTACCTTTTTATTTTTCCGATTATGCCAAAGAGAGAGTCTCGATTTAGTGTTAGAGTGTCTTTAACAACACTATAATATCTGCCAATCTCCTTTTTTGGCAAAGAGAAAAACGTCTGAAGCGTAGACACTTAACAGGCAGCCCTAGCTAGAGAGCAATAACATGACCTAGCTGTTGGTTGTTGTTCTACTTAGTTTGTTTTGCCTTCCATTTATGGTAAATAATACAAGTTTTCCATTTATGGGAATGACAAAAGTTTCCTTTAAAAGTAAGTTAATGATGGGGCTCCTGGGTGGCTCAGTTGGTTGAGCTTCTGAATCTTTTTTTTTTTTAAATTTTTTTTTAACCTTTATTTATTTTTGAGACAGAGAGAGACAGAGCATGAACAGGGGAGGGGCAGAGAGAGAGGGAGACACAGAATCTGAAACGGGCTCCAGGCTCTGACCTGTCAGCACAGAGCCCGACGCGGGGCTCGAACTCACGGACCGTGAGATCATGACCTGAGCCGAAGTCGGGTGCTTAACCAACCGAGCCACCCAGGCGCCCCGTAGCTTCTGAATCTTGATATTTTTCTCGGGACATAAATGGGATCCAGCCCCAAGTCAGGCTGTGCGCTGGGTATGCTTGAGATTCTCTCTCTCTCTCCCTCTGCTCCTCTCTCCCACTTGAGTGTGTACTCTCTCTGTTTCTCTCAAATAAAAAAAAAAAAGTAAATTAATTATGAAAATGTTCGAAAATTGATTGTGGTAGTGGTTGTACAACTCTGTGAATATACTAAAAAAAATGAATTATACACTTTATATGGCTGAATAGGATGACATACGAATTAGTATCGCAGAGCTGTTTTTAAATTACATTAATTACAATAAATAGGAAGACTGATTTAAATAAAATATTAAACAAAAAATAGGATAGGTGGTGAGTTGGTACAGAACAAGTTGTACAGAGGATGCAGACTAAACAAAACAGTACCAAAACAGTAGTGGGCTTTGGTGAAAAATAAGTTTGCTAGCAATGTGATCTCGGACAAGTTTCTCAACTTTTCTGAGCCTATTTCTTGGCCTACAAAATGAGAATAGGAATATCTCCCTTGATTTGTTAAGAGGGAGAGAACTTAGGGGCTCTTGGGTGGCTCAGTCGGTTAAGCCTCCGACTTTGGCTCAGGTCATGATCTCGCTGTCCCTGAGTTCAAGCCCCGTGTCGGGCTCTGTGCTGACAGGTCAGAGCCTGGAGCCTGTTTCAGATTCTGTGCCTCTGTTGCTCTCTCTCTGCCCCTCCCCACTTGTGCTCTGTTTCTCTCTCTCTCAAAAATAAATAAAAACATTTTTAAAAAACTTAAGAGGGAGAGAACATAGCACCTGAAACCCTCAGCCCAGGGTCCAGCACACAGATGACTTCCGATAAAGGGGATGGTTGGTTGACAGCTTGACTAAGCGTCCACCCTGTTGCCAAGCCTGATCTTTCATGTATTAACTGCCACATTCTTACAATAATTTCCTGTAGTAGATACTGTCATTCTTATTCAGTAGGCCTGTGGAGTAGATATTCTTATCCTCAAGTTGCAGACGAGTGAGCTGAGGCTCAGGGAGGTTAAGTAACTTGCTTTATGTCGTAGAACTAGTAAGTGACTCCAGATGAGGTTTGAACCCCATTCTCTCTAGTGGCAAAACTCTGCCCTTTCCCCTTCACCACATGTCCCTTCCCCACAAACTTTGAAGCTGAATCCGACTAAATAGGATCTACCTAGCTATAGATGGAGTGAGGCAGACACAAGGAATTCTGCACCCCTGTCTCATAGATGAGCATCCTAGGTCCTGCTGCCAGTCCAGGACAGCTATGCGGACCCTGGTTCCTGATTCTGATTTCCCATTATCTCCCTTTTCAACCTGCCCAGTGGAAAATTCTCTTTCTTCATCTGGTTCTCCAGGGACCGGGGTTCTTTCATTGGTCTCTTATTTCTGTTGCTGAGTCCCCACCACCTGCTGGACTTATTTTCTTTCTTTAATGATTTTTTTAAAACTATTTTTAAGTAACCTCTGCACCCAACATGGGGCTCAAACTCACAACCCCGAGATCACGAGTCGCATGCTCCACCAACTGAGTCAGCTAAGCACCGCCCCCTCCCCCCCCACCCACCGCCCCCCGAACTTACTCTCTACCATCCACTTCCTGGTGAGACTTTGGCCAATTGCCTAACATTGGACCAACACTAACTGTTTACCCTCTGAGGCTCGCCTATGTGTCTAGGTCCCCACAATCTTCCAGTTTGATGATGACCTCCCCTCCAACAAAGTCCTCAAAGTTCTCTCGCATGTCACTGCCAATCCCCGTTTCAGGTCGCCATCATCTCCTGCCTGGACAACCCAAATGCCCTTCATTCTTGCTTGACTCCAATCCTTCTCCAAAGTACGGTTAAAAATGAGCTTTCTGAAGAGCAACCTGATCATGAAACTCTCTTGCTTATCCTTTCATATCTCTCCACTGTCCCTTGGATAAAGACATGACCCCTTAGCCTGGCCTTTAAAGATCTTTGTGAACTGGTGCCTACCGAACACTTCAGCCTCTTCTCCCTCCAGTCTTCTCTCTACTCACTATGAGACAGTCACGTTGGCACTCGTCACGGTCTCTGAATGTCTCTAGATATCCTTGGCACACAGTCGATGCTCACCAAACAGGAATTAATGTACCGTGGCCTCTTGTCTCCAGTCTTTGTATGTGCTGTTCCTTCAGTCTGATATGCACGCCCCCGCCCCCCAATTCTCCCAACTAATTCTGACTGGTCCTTTTGGGCTCTGCCTAGGTGTTGCCTCCTCAAAGAAGCCTTCTATGCCCTCTCATGTTAGGTGCAACTCTATGTGGTCTGACAGTATCCTCCGCTTTCTTCTGCCATGATGAAACAGAACTATGGTGGAGGAACTAGAAACACAGGCCCTGGAGTCAAACTACTTGGATTTAAGTTCTAGGTATGTCGTTCATCCCAGCTGTGTGTCCTTGGGCAAGTCACTTAACCTCTCTGCACCTCCATCTTGTCATCGGCGAGATGGAAATAATAATAATACCTACTAAGAGGATTCCAGTGAGGAGTGCCTGAAATGCCGCATAACTAGGGCAGAGTCTGGCATATAATGAGCACTCAACAGATATAGCTATTGTTATTTCTGCATGCATCGTAATCCGATGTAAGCACAAATCCCCTGCTTTGTCTTTCTCTAAGCATCTTTGTCCTCTGAGCATCTTGAGGACATGGAATCTGTCTCATTTATCATAGAATCTCTGGGTGCCTAGCATAGAACCTGACACATGGTACTCAATTCATAACGAACGAACGAACGAATGAATGAATGTCTTGCCCCCTGGTTTATCTCAGATGATTTTATCTGATCCTGGGGCTCTTTTTGGACTCACAAGATGCTATCCCCTGCTCTGGCCTGGATAGACCAGAGCCCAAATCTTGTCTACGGTATTGTGATTTCAGATAGAAATAACTGGCGTCAGTACAAACCAGAAATACCCCCAGGTAGTATAGAAGGAAAATCTCTCACAGTTTGTCCACTTAGCACCTCCACCTCCCTTTGTTCTAGTTTGTCACGACTAGGTGTGGGCAACACCCAAATACAGCAGGTCAATCACCTCTTCAACAAGGGTTTGCTGGGTCATGCCCTGTTGGGTGTTGAGGATGCCAGCAGGGGAGGACATGACCCCAGCTTCCCAGGAGCTTCCTAGATGGCCAGATCTGGCTGGCCAGGCAAGGAGATGGGCAGTTCCATTGCAAGGTGCATTCAGCAGATGTCAGGACCTGACCTAGCCTCACTACTGGGAGCCAGGACATGAATGCAGGACCAGGGCATCTGGCTGCCAGGATTTGAAGCAAGTCCAAAGTTAGGGCAGGAGGTTAGCCACACTGAAAGGAGGCAGAATAGAGACCAGCAAAGGTCAGAATCCAGCAGTGTGGGGGCTATTGTCTGCTTGCTTTTCCTCCCCTTCCCCCTCCCCCTCCTCCTCCTCCTCCTCCTTCTTCTTCTTCCTTCTTCCTTCTTTCTTCTTCCTTCTCCTTCTCCTTCTCATTCTTCTCTCCATGGAGAAGACTGAAGGCAGAGAGAAAGCCACTGGGGGTTTCCTGCTCCAGAAAGTAAGGGCAAATAAAGCAGCAACAACAGCCGCAAGCCAGTATTTGAAAGCCACTTTGGGTCTCTTCTCAAGACCTGCCTCAGGAAGGAAGTGACTGTGGGGCTGGACAGCTGTGTGGCCTTGCATAAGTCACTTCACCTCTTGGGACTCCATTTAGAAAAGGAAGGTTCAGGGGGAGGGCGTCTGGCTGGCTCAGTTGGTAGAGCATGCAACTCTTGATCTAGGGTTGTAGGTTTGAGCCCCATATTGGATGTAGAGATTACTTAAAAATAAAATCTTGGGGCACCTCAGTGGCTCAGTTGGTTAATGTCAGACTTTGGTTCGGGTCATGATCTTGTGGTTTGTGGGTTCAAGCCCCACATCAGGCTCTGGGCTGGCAGTGTGGAGCTTGGGATTCTCTCTCTCTCTCTCTCTGCTTCTTCCTCTGCCCCGCTGCATGTGCTCTCTCTCTCTCTCTCTCTCTCTCTCTCAAAATAAATAAATAAACTTTTAAAAGAATCTTAAAAAATATCTTAAAAGGGGTGCCTGAGTGGCTCAGTTGGGCATCTGACTTAGGCTTAGGTCATGATCTGATGGTTCTTGAGTTGAGCTCCATGTCAGGCTCTGTGCTAACAGCTCAGAGCCTGGAGCCTGCGTCACATTCTGTGTCTCCCTCTCTCTCTGCCCCTCCCCCTCTGGCACTCTGCTCTGTCTCTTAAAAATAAATAAACATTGGGGTGCCTGGGTGGCTCAGTCGGTTAAGCGGCCAACTTCGGCTCAGGTCATGATCTCGCGGTCCGTGAGTTCGAGCCCTGCGTCAGGCTCTGTGCTGACAGCTCAGAGCCTGGAGCCTGTTTCAGATTCTGTGTCTCCCTCTCTCTCTGACCCTCCCCCATTCATGCTCTGTCTCTCTATGTCTCAAAAATAAATAAATGTTAAAAAAAATTAAAAAATAAATAAATAAATAAATAAACATTTAAAAAATCTTTTAAAAAATCTTTAAAAAAGAAAGAAAGAGAAGAGGAGAAAAGAGAAGAAAAGAAGAGAAAAGGAAAGAAAAGAAAAGGAAAAGAAAAGAAAAGAAAAGAAAAGAAAAGAAAAGAAAAGAAAAGTTTGGGACAGTGCTAAGGGTTTCTCCAACCTTCAAATATGAAGACTTTTTTTTTTTTTTAAGTGAGAGAGAGAGAGAGCAAGTACAGGGGAGTGGCAGAGAGAGAGGGAGATAAAGAATCCTAAGCAGGCTCCAGGCTCTGAGCTGTCAGCACAGATCCCACTGTGGGGCTTGAACCCACAAACTGCAAGATCATGTCTTGAGCCATAGTCAGTCCCCTAACCAACTGAGCCACCCAGGCGCCCCTAGGCTTCTTTTTCAAAGCAAACATTTCAAAGACTCCACAGGATGACAATGGTAATCTGGCACCTGTTGATCAAAAAAAACGCAAAATGACAAAACCAATCACTTTTATTTATTTTTTATTTTTTTTTAACGTTTATTTATTTTTGAGACAGAGAGACAGAGCATGAATGGGGGAGGGTCAGAGAGAGAGGGAGACACAGAATCCGAAACAGGCTCCAGGCTCTGAGCAGTCAGCACAGAGCCTGACGCGGGGCTTGAACTCACGGAGTGCGAGATCACGACCTGAGCCGAAGTCGGACGCTTAACCGACTGAGCCACCCAGGCGCCCACACTTTTAAATCCTTTAAAGGAATTTGCATTTTGTTAATCACAGGAGCATCTACTGTCACTTATAAAATCATGACACTTGCTTCCCAGCCTCTTTCATTGGCAGGACTCAGACATGTGACCTGGGCTTGGCCAATCAGGAGCACCACCTGGATCCTGAATCAGAGATCACAGAGAGAACCCCTTAGAGAAGCTTCTCCAGTGGGGACAGCAGCAGCTGTGGCAGCCATGTCCAGATTCCAGGGTAGTGGCAGCAGCCTGGTTATCTTTCAGGCCCCAGTCCTGGTTGTGGCACAAACTTTCCAGGGTTCTGAGGCCAGGGCAGGGCTCTGGATAACTTCTGTGCCACAATTTTGGCCATGCTCTTAGCTACTTCCCAGCATCCTTTGTTCTCATTCATGCCCTGTGCCTGGCTCTCAGGCCTTCCCAGAGATTCCACGGGCTACCCAACATCCTTTCCATAAATTCCTCTTCAGCTTTACTCATCCAGAGCCAGTTCCTGTTGTGCTTCTAAATCAAAGCCCTGGCTGATTCACAGTCAGTCTCGGCATCCAACTTATTTTTCTATTTGGCTTTGGTCATCCAGTTCTGAGAAAATTCTGATCACATAAATGGGTGGTATCTCAGTTCATTTGGGCTGCTATAACAAAATACTGAAGAGTGGGAGGCTTATAAACAACAGACATTTATTTCTCACGGTTCTGGAGACTGGAAGTCCAAGGTCACAGTGCCAGCGTGGTCGACTGAGGACTTTCTTCTGAGTAGCAGACTTCTCATCAGATCTTCACATGACAGAAAGGACTAGAGAGCTCTGTGGGGCCTTTTTCATAAGGGTGCTAATTCTGATCATCAGGGCTCTGTCCTCATGACCTAGTCACCTCCTGAAGGCCCCCACCTCCTAATACTATCACCTTGGGGATTGGGATTTCAACATATGTATTTGGGGGTCGGGGGGACATAAACATCAAGGCCACAGCAGATGGTTATAAGTAATGATGATAGACACCATTACATAGCACTCACTACATGTCAGGCCCTGTTCCAATCACTTTACATTAATTAACTCACTTAACAAACCTTTGAAGTAAATCTATCATTAACATTCCTCTGTTATAGGTGGAAAAACTGAGGTACAGAGGAATGGAATAATTTGCTCAAAGTCAAGGGTTTAAATCAAGGCAGTCCTACGGTAGGGTCTGTGCTCTTAACTCCTGTTAATTTGTCTTTTGAGATTAGAATGGCCTTCAATTAAACCAATCTAGACACTAGAGAAATAAGTAATACAAATTTTTGTTTCAAAGTTGAGTGAGGGGGTGCCTGGGTAGCTTGGCCAGTTAAGCATCTGATTTTAGATCAGGTCATGATCTCGCGGCTCAAGGGTTGGAGCCCCCCATCGGGCTCTGTGCTGACAGCTAAGAACCTGGAGCCTGCTTTAGATTCTGTGTCTCCCTCTCTCTCTGCCCCACCCCCGCTCGCCCTCTCTCTCTCCTTCAAAAATAAATAAACATTAAAAAAAAAAAAGTTGAGTGAGTAACTATCAAAATATCCAACAACTGCTCTTTATCCTCATCATAAACATAGAAGTTGGGCAATAAACAAGTAAAACTTAGAACAACACACTTTTATCACTTCATAGTCACTAGGATAAGCCTGGTGGTTTATGGAGCCCAGTGCACCCCATGCGGGAAGTACTCTGCCCTTCGTAAGGAGACATGCCCAGGCTGGTGCAGCACTGAGCCTCACAAGGCACACCCACTATCCGTGCCAACCTGGGCTCAGAGATGCCAGGAGGAGCTTGTGCCAAAGTCAGTACAAAGCACAAAACTGAGTGTACAAAAAATACTATACTTTACGGGAGTATGTCACAGGGGCATAGGTGTCAGCCAAAAGCCCTCCGGGTGGTCAAACTAAGACAATTTGAGGAGCAAAATAAAGTAGCATTAGATTATAGCCCAACGTATAACGTAAATATCTGTGAATCCATACTTACATACATTGTTTTTTTTTTATTTTTATTTTTTTTTTAATTTTTTTTTTTAACGTTTATTTATTTTTGAGACAGAGAGAGACAGAGCATGAACAGGGGAGGGCAGAGAGAGAGGGAGACACAGAATCCGAAACAGGCTCCAAGCTGTCAGCAGAGAGCCCGACGCGGGGCTCGAACTCACGAACTGTGAGATCATGACCTGAGCTGAAGTCGGACGCTTAACCGACCGAGCCACCCAGATGCCCCTACATACATTGTTTTAAACAAGAAAACTTTACAGTGGGGAAATCTGGCAAACGCTGCTTTAGCCAGGTGATCACCATCTGCATCAATAATCATAAACCATGTTGATAGCACGTATCTCTGTACACTACATATAACGTGATGGAAATGCCACTTTACATCTGTGATCTTCCTCCCCCACACCTACGACCTCAGTCTACATGTGAGAAGAGCATCGGACAAATCCCAATACAAAAGTATCCTACAGGGGCGCCTGGGTGGCTCAGTTGGTTGTGCGTCCGGCTCAGGTCATGATCTCACAGTTTGTGCATTCGAGCCCCGCATGGGGCTCTGTGCTGATGGCTCAGAGCCTGGAGCCTGCTTCGAATTCTGTGTCTCCCACTCTCTCTGCTCCTCCCCGACTCATGCTCTGTCTCTCTCTCTCTTTCAAAAATAAATTTTAAAAAAACATTAAAAAAAAAAAAAAGAAAAGTATCCTACAAAATACTCAACCTGTACTCGCAAGATCGTCAAAAAGGAAAGTCTGAGAAACTGTCACAGCCGAGAGAAGCCCAGGAAGACATGTGACTTTAATGTGAATTTAATGTGGAATCCTGCTTGGGATCTTGAAATAGAAAAAAGGCCATTAGGTAAAAACTAAAGAAATTTGAAAAAACTATGGACTTTAGTTGATAGCAATGTCTCAGAATTGATTCACCAATTGTGTGTGACTCATGTACCACATTAATGTACGATGTTAATAATAGGAGAAAGTGAGTGCTGGGGAGGAGGAAGGTAATATGGGAATTCTGTATGATCTGCTCAATTTCTTTCTAAATCTAAAATTTGTCTCTAAAAAATTTTTTTTATTCATTTATTTTGAGAGAGACAGAGACAGTGTTTTGAAAGGAGAGGCAGAGAGAGAGGGGGGATAGAGAATCTGGAGCAGGCTCTGGGCTGACAGCAGTGAGCCCAACGTGGGGCTTGAACTCATGAACCATGAGAACACGACCTAAGCCGAGGTCAGACACCAAACTGACTGAGCCACCCAGGGGCCCCTAAAATCTTTCTTAAAAATAAAGTCTATTTGGGGTGTCTTGCTGGGTCGGTATAGCATGAGACTTTTGATCTCAGGCTCATGAGTTCAAGCCTCATGTTCAGCAGGGAGCCTACTTAAAAAAAAATAATAATAAAAATAAAGTCTATTAATTACAAGGAATAATAATATCAACTGCTCTCCCCTCAAAGTTAGTTCACTTGGCAGTGCAACTTAAACCACTGAGGTCTTGTGGGGCTAAAAGTGTTTATTTAATGCATTCACATTGTTACACCCTAAACATTTTTTAATAGAGTTTTTAAAATACTGAAATATTGTTTCAAATGAAATTCTAATCTTCACATTGCATCTTTGAATCGCCTCTGAGTAGCTGAGTACAGTCTGAGCTGCTCTGATGAAGGGAAAATCACAGATGATGTCCTTTGTCTCTATCCCTAGACCTCTCTGGATCTCTAAAATGGGGGGAGGGGGACTCCATAACCTCAAGGCAAAGCAGAACAAAATAGCTTCCCTTCCCCCACGCCACCCAAGACTGCAGCAACTGTCGGAAGCCAGGGCTACAGTTGTCCTGGTGCTGTGTTTGCCTGTCCAGCTCAGCGCTCCTCGGCGGTGGGAAGGGCAGAAGGCTGGTATGAAATGGGGCAACAGATGGCTGGGACACGTCCTCTTGAGGCTCAGCTGCCCTGGCCAGCCTGCCAAGCTGTGTACATTTCAAAAGTTTGAGGTTCAAGCAAAAGAGACGAGTAATGATTTTCAATCACTTGCTGAAACACATGGCTAATCCTTGGGTAGCCAGAGAAGAGCACTTTAAAAACACACTTAAATCCAGCGGGGGAAACAAGGAAACCCTGTGTGCCTTCTCGGCTTTGAACCCAGATCAGGCCTTCCTGGGGGCAGTCGGGCATTTGTCCAGGATCCCAGTGTGTATCTTGCTTTCTCTGCTTTTGGAAAGGGTGTGATGTTTTGGTCTGTGTGTTTATCTGGGGGTGAGGAGGGGCAAGGCTGTTGAGCAGGCAGGTTTGGATCCTGAGAAATTCTGCATCCTGACATTTGCCCCCCGCCCCCGGTCTGGAATTGGGGGATCTCTGGTCAACCCACTTTATAAGTTCATTCAGTGTTATTTCCCTGTCCTGGTTCAGGCCCTTATTTCTTGCCTGGGTTATGCCAAGGCTCCTATTGTCCTGGCTTCCCAGTCCTGTATCATTAGAATCTTCCACTGTGCAAGATCATTTCTGTTATTACACAGCGTCTCCCATCTTGAACATACCTTTTCCTTGCCCCTACATCTCCCTCCGGCTACTGCTCCCATGTCTTCCTTTCCACAAAGCTTCTTGAACTAGTAGTCTGCTCTCCCTGGCTCTTGTCTTCCCTTGGTTCTGATGATGATGCTCTCTCCTGGTTTTCTCTCTATCTCTCTAGCCTCCTCGTCTCTGTTCCTTGGCAGGCTCTTCCTCCTTCACCTGGCTGCTCCATGTTGGGAGTACCTTAGGGATTGGTCTTGAAACAGCTTCTGGTCTCTGTCTGAAACTTTTAAGATGATCTCATCCAGTCCCAGAGCTCTAAATACCATCTGAATACTGATGACTGTCGATTTTATATCTTCTTCCCTGAGCCCAGACTCATCCCTCCACTTGGCTGTCTAATAGACACGGGCGCCATCTTTTTCCAAGATGAAGCCCTTGATTCTCTTTATCCTCAGACCCTCCCCCTTTATCTTTCCTCTCATCCCTTTAGCATCATTATCCATCTATGTGCTCAGGCCAAGAACCTGGGAGTCCTCTTTCGTTCTGCCTTGACCCTCATCGCCCATCTCCAGTCTGTCCCCGTGTTTGGTCAGTTCTACCTCCACCCAACCTTCCTCTCCATCTCCATGACCTACTCATGTGTTACCTGGATGACTGAAATAGACTCTCCGCTGGCCTCCCTGCTTTACAATGGTCCTTCCCCAGTTCACTCTCTACCAGCAGTGAGAATGAGCTTTTCAAAATACAATTTGATGCCTTTCAGCCATTCTCTTATTCAAGAAATGTTTATTAAGTGTCTAATATGTACCAGGCCACGAACAGCTAGACAAAAGTCTCTGCCTCTGAGGAACTTACAGCCTCATGGCAGAAGATGGGCAGTAAACATAATTAAACTAAATGATGTGATATGTTAGAAGGTGATAAATGGTAAGGGGACCTCCGGGAGCATATGTATGTGTGTTTGTAATGGGGGTTGTTATGACTTTATTTTATTTTTTAAGAGTGTTTTTTTAAGGTTTATTTATTTATTTTTTGAAAGAGAGAGAGAGAGAACAAGGGGAGGGGGAACAGAGAGAGGGATTAGGGGTTCTAGCTCCAGGCTCCTAGCTGTCAGCACAGAGCCTGATGTGGGGCTCAAACCCATAAACCGTTAGGTCATGACCTGAGCCAGTCGGACGCTTAATTGACTGAGCCACCCAGGCACCCCAAAGAGTGTTTTTAAAAAATGTTTATTATTTTTGAGAGAGAGAGGACAAGATGGGGGAGAGCAGAGAGAGAGGGAGACACAGGATCTGAAGCGAGCTCTGAGCTGACAGTAGAGTCCAACGTGGGGCTCGAACCCATGAACCGTGAGATCATGACCTGAGCCAAAGCTGGACGCTTAACCAGCTGAGCCACCCAGACGCCCTGGGGGTTGTTACGATTTTAAATAGCAGAGTCAGAAATGTTTAATCTCTGAACATCATCTCCCACTACAGAGGTTCCTAAGAGAAATGTTTGATTTCAAGTCTGGGCTAGAAATGTGTAAGATGCATCTGGAACATCTTGTTACACCAGAAAGCAAGGAAGGTAACACCGACTACCGGGGTGGCATCAAAAGGACTCAGAAGCCAAGTCTGGGGCACTTGGCCGGCTCAGCCACTAGAATGTGTGACTCTTGTCAGGTTGTAGGTTCGAGCCCTATGTTAGCTGTAGAGATTACTTGAAAATAATAAAATCTTAAAAAAAAAAAAAAAAAAAAAAGGACTCAGAAGCCACGTTCAAGAAGTTCCCACTGACCAAGGAGGAGGAAGTTTGAGAATCAGAGAGAATAACGGTAGCATGGATCAAAAGATGTACACGTCAAAATCCCTGAATGTAAAATGATACCTTTACAATTTTGCTTTTAAGTTTATTTATTTATAATCTGTACACCCAACATGGGGCCCCAACTCAGCACCCTGAGATCAGGACTTACACGCTTCTCCGCCTGAGCCAGCCAGGCGCCCCAATGATACTTTTGAAAGAAAGAATACAACTCATTGGTCACTTTTGGAGGATGCATTTTTGGAGCATCCTTTCCTGCCTAGATTACTCCAATAGTCTCCTACAGCCCTGGCTTCTCAGTCCTGTGTAATTAGAATCCCTGAGGTCATCTCTGTTCGTTCCACAGCATCTCCCGGCTTGAACACACCTTTCCTTGCCCCTCCATCTCTCTCCAGCTACTGCCTTATTTCTCCCCGGGGAGGATGTTTTATTCTGAAAACTGGCAAAGAAAAATAAAGAATGAAACACGTATCCTACCTTTCCTCCATGAAAGTGACCAGGTAAACCAAATGGTTGATGAGGGAAAACTTCCCTTTATAGACATATTCCAGCTAAGAAATGAAGAAGAAAAAAAAAGAGAGAGAGAGAGAGAGGATTAGAGCATCACAATTTTACAGCCTCTAGGGAAATAACCAATCTAGGCCACAATCACCAACAGCTGCTAACATCCCAAAAAGAGAGAGCAGGATCGTTCTATGCCTCCTCATGGATAGACATAATATCTCTTACGAAGTAGGATTGAATTTCAAATGAATATCAGATAATGTTTAGTATCTCTCAAATATCCCATGAGACATAATAAGAACTATTTATTATGTATCTGAAATTCAAATTTAACTGGCATCCTATATTTTTATTTACCATACCTGGCAACCCAGAAGTTGTCTAGCCAAAAAAGTCAGACCTGAATCTGATTAAGTCTTAAAATCTAACTACCAGGAAATATGGGAGACAGGAGACTATGTTAAAAACGCCACCACCGTGGATGGCAGTGTCATCAGCAATGTGCAGACTGTGAGGACAGACCACTCCATTTTTTCAACAAAGAAAGAGACAAGGGGAAGGCAGGGGGGAAGCAGGGGAGGCTTGTTTGGTTTCTGTTTCGAAAGGTCAAGGGTAGGTGCAGCCACTAGGAGAAATGGTCTGGCTTATGAAGGCCACATGACTCTGACTTCAGGGCTTCCTCTCTGCTCTCCTGCTTCCTGCCTTACATTTCATGGTCCTGCAGACACATCGAATTGAGGGTCCTTAGAAGCAATCTTGAGAGACACTTGAGATCAAGTCTTGTTTTACTAAGCCAGGTTGCAAGCAGAGGGGTATTGTGGGCAGGAGAGAAAAGGCTAAGAGCCTGCTTTCCGGGTGGGACCAGATGAGAGCTGAGATGTGGCAACTGCAGAGACACTTGGAAAAGAGGGCAAGGAGCACCCTGCTGGCTCAGTCGGTAGAGCGTGCAACTCTTGATCCTTGGGGCTGTGAGATCCAGCCCCACGTTGGGCAGCCTAGAGGTTACTTAAAGAACAAACAAACAAACAACAACAACAAATAAATAAATAAATAAATACCCCCCTCACCCTTTGCAGAGGTGGTAGTCTTCTGATGTAACAAAATACGATTATTAGATGTATGATTGCCTCCTGAAACACCGACTTTAATCGTTGCTGTCTCAATACACCATAAAGGAATATTCTAGAGTTAGAAACAAGGGTCAGCTCACTGCGGCAGAAGTCATTTTCCCAGGCATGTGGAGACATTTCTCTCTGCAGTGGAAAGCCCAGCTTGCTTCCGGTTTTCATTTGCAGCTTCAACTCTGAGTGCCTGCCATGTGCATGTCTTGTGACGTGTTATGGCAGCTGTGATGAGGCTTGTGTCACAATTCTGTGACAACCTTGGAAGAAGATCCCTGGTAGAGTCGGGCAATCAAGAGTCTCACTCTGGGAGGGCGCCTGGGTGGCTCAGCCGGTTACACGTCCGACTTCCCCTCAGGTCATGATCTCGAAGTTCGTGAGTTCGAACACTGCATCGGGCTCTGTGCTGACAGCTGGGAGCCTGGAGCCTGCTTTGGATTCTGTGTTTCCCTCTTTCTCTGCCCCTCCCCTGCTCATACTCACTTTCTCTCTCTCTTTCAAAAATAAATAAATAAACATTAAAAAAATTAAAGATAAAAAAAAAAAGAGTTTTACTCTGGGAAGCACTGACTGTTTTGAGAGACCTGAGCCCAGCACCATTTCTTTACCCAAGAGTAAGATAAAAAGAGAGAAAGGAGATGATCCTGCTCCTTCACCTGTTCCCCTCTCTAGAGCAAAGGAAACACAATGTAGAAAAAGATAAGGAAAGGCTACTGAGGCTTGAACTGGGTTTGAGTTGAAGGGGTCTGCCCAGGGGCACCTGGGTAGCTCAGTAAGCTCGTTAAGCATCCGACTCTTGGTTTCAGCTCAGGTCATGATCTCACAGTTCTGGAGTTCGAGCCCTGCGTGGGGTTCTGTGCTGACCGTGTGGAGCCTGCTTGGGATTCTATCACCCTCTCTCTCTGCCCCCCACCACCCCGCTCTTGTACACATACACACTCTCTCTCAAAAATAAATAAACATTTTAAAAAATGTTTAAGTATCCCATTGGTGTTGCTATTAAAATATTTCAGGGTTTTTTTGAGGTTTTTGGAGGAAAAACAAAGACCTAAACTTTTTTTTTTTTCAGCTTAAGCATACAACTTGTTCCCCAGACATGGCTCTGAAGGACTCTGGGTGGTCCAAAAACTCATCTCTTCCTTCAGAGATGGAGGTGTGTCACCACTGGAAAGAAGCCATAAGTTAGCCAAGCATGACTCAGTGAGGAGGCCTGGAAAGGTTCGAGGCAATATCTCCATGGGTGGAGTGGTGGGATAGTGTGAGGTTGCCTCTAGGCTGGAGGCTCAGGGAGGGCAGAGGCCAACACACTGCAGGTGCACAATAAGGGTTTGTTGACTGGGGCGCCTGGGTGGCTCAGTGGGTTAAGCGTCCAGCTTCAGCTCAGGTCACGATCTCGCGCTCCGTGAGTTCGAGCCCCGCATCGGGCTCTGGGCTGACGGCTCAGAGCCTGGAGCCTGCTTCTGATTCTGTGTCTCTCCCCTCTCTCTGCCCCTCCCCCGTTCATGCTCTGTCTCTCTCTGTCTCAAAAATAAATAAAAAACGTTAAAAAAATTAAAAAATAAAAAAAATAAGGGTTTGTTGACTGAATGAGTAAATGAGAAAGACCATCAATGCATACGAAAGTGTAAGTGGTGCAACGTGTGTTAAAAATTAGAAAAAAGAAGCCCACTTTTTTCATTTATGCAGGCTCACGTAGGATCTGAATATAGCATTTCCAGCTCAAGGAAAGCTGAGCCACAGGAGTAAGAGGTATGAGAGCCAGCCCTGGATGCCATCAGCACTCTGAAGAACAGCACCAGAGTCCCAGGAGATTTGAAAAGCATTTTTTTTTTTTTATAAAATAGAAACAAATGCCAAAATTCTGCCCTTCCAATAAAGACTACAGACTTTTTTGTGCATGCCAATAAAGCCTCAAGTTTGGGAGACTGTATTATTAGTTTCCTTGGGCTTCTGTAACCAAGGACCACAAATTTGGTGGCTTAAAATAACAGAAATTATTGTCTCACGGTTCTGAAGGCTAAAAGTCCAAAATCAAGGCGTCAGCAACACCACGTTCCCTCTGAAACCTGCGGAAGAATCCTTCCTCACCCTGCTTGCGGTGGGTTGTTGGCACTCCCTGGCATCTCTTGGCATGTAGCTGCGTCTCTCCAGTCTCAGTCTTCAATCTTCACATAGACTTCTCCCCATGTGTCTGCCTGCACGTGACCGTCTGCTTATGAGGACACTAGTCACATTGGATTAGGGGTTCTTCCTACTCCAGCATGACCTCATCTTAACTAATCATCTATTAGTTAATAGGTGTGCTGAGCTGTCAGCACAGAGCCCGACGCGGGACTCGAACTCACGAACTGTGAGATCATGACCTTAGCTGAGGTCGGACGCTTAACCAACTGAGTCACCCAGCCTCCCCACGAAATGACCTATTTCTAAATAAGGGCAGATTCTGAGGGACTAGAGTTAAGATTTCAACATATTTTTTTTCAGGGGAACATAATCCAACTCATAACAGAGGCAGTTTTGGAGCATGTTACAATTAAAACAGGATTCAGTGACCCAGTTGACCCAGAAAGTCAAATTGTTACCTGCTTGGTTACTACCTTCTGAAAATTGATATAAACCATCAGGCTCCAGTTGGGCAAATTTCCCAATGTATCAAACCAATCCTGTCTGACCAAACCTTTCCAGCCTGCTGTTTTCTCTAGAAAACAAGTTCTACTTGAATCCAAGGGTCATGCTAACTGTGGGTAACTTCTTTCTGGGACACTCATTTCCTGCCTTTTCTTCCAGAGGAGACACACAACAATCAAGAGGCATCACTAGGACAAAAAAGTTATTTACTCATCAATCTCTGGCCCTTCATGAGCTCCGTGGCTGGCAATCCATTGCTGCTAAATCAAGGCTCTTCATCCTATTTATATCATGGAACACAGTGGGAAAAAAAAATAGTAACGTTTGTAAAGTACTAGGGAAAAGGGACAGAGCTTCTCTAGCAACTGCAGGCCCTTTCCAGATTTCTGAATGCGAAGGACGTCGCCATCTCAGGCCACCAGACACCTACCTCTGGGCCCTGGGAGGAATGTGTAGGGCTAGACAATTGCACTCAGATGTCAATCTAGAGGAAGGACTACCAATCCCACTACCCCCTTCAGGGGTCTCCATTTGGTGACTCCGGACTTTTTCTTCCCATGCACATGCACACAACTCACTTATAGAAAGGGAAACAACTAGCCTAAACTACCTCATCTCCACGAAGAACCACCACGGTTCTAATTCTTTAGCAGAAGACATTTTCAGTTTAGATTTAGAATAGATCTAAAGTGTCTCAGATCACAAGGCAGTCCAGCGAGTAGTCCGGGATGAGAGCTAGAAGCTGTGGAAGATGAAGGTCTCAGCAAAAGGACATGGCTGGCTTGGGAATGGGCTCTTGTCTGGCCTCTATCTTGGATTACCTGAAGGGATTTAGCCAGCTTCCCTAGGTTGCCGTTTCCCGAAATGGCAACGTCTCCTCAAAGGCACAGATTCTTCTCAAGTACCGCCTCCTCCAGACAGCCCTCCTCGGTGATCTAGCCTGAATCTGGTGACCCTTCTTCGCTCTGACACCTACTTTCACCATTGCACCTATTGTACTATAGAGTAATTTATTGTCGTTCTTAGCAGGCTGCAAGCTCCTGGCTCTTAGTTTCCTTTTATTGCCCATGACTAGCACCTGGTTGGCACACAAGCTTACTGAACAAAATGAATGTCACAAATCACTTTGGGGACAATGGATGACTACTTCCACAAGTCACACACGATTTCTTTTTTTCTTTTTTAAGTTTTTGTATTTATTTTTGAGAGAAAGAGAGTGTACACATGCCAGGAAGGGGCAGAGAGAGAGAGAGAGAGAGAGAGAATCCCAAGAAGGCTCCCCGAGGCGGGGCTTGAACTCATGAGCCATCACATCATGACCTGAGCCAAAGTCGGACACTTAACCAACGGAACCACCCAGGCGCCCCCGTCACACACGATTTCTGCTTGGTGCCCTTACCGTCTCCTTCTCTGCTCACACCTGCTTTCAGGAAGCTATCAAATTGGCTGTATCTTACTGGTTCCTCCTTCTACCTTCCTGCCACTCCCTCTTGCTCAATTCTGGTTTCCTCGGTTTCCACAGGCTGCCACCTACCAGGATTTTCCCACTGAGAAGGGACTAAGAGGTGTTGGTCACACTTCTGCCGTGGGTGTCTCCTGATTGTTCTTCACTCCTTCCTTGGCAGCTCGTGCATGGGCCACAGCTGGCCACCTGACCCAGATCAATACCTAGAGCCCCAGGCTCCCGTTAATTAGGGAGAAGGGATCCGGCTGGCTGTGACCTTCATTCATTCATTCACACTCATTTATGCTATTCATTTATTTATTTATTTATTTGCTGTGATGGCTTTATTGAGATACAGTTCATACCAATACAATCCATCTTTTTAAACTGTGCAAATCATTGATTTTAGTACATTCACAGAATTGTGCAACCGTCACCAATTCCGGAACATTTCATTATCCCCCCAAAGAAACCTCACACCCCTCGGCCATCCTTCCTCATCCCCCTCCCCCCAGGACTTGTCAACCATCAATCTACTTGCTAGCTGCGTGGATTTGCCTGTTCTAGATATGTCATATAAATGGAATCATATAATACGTGGCCTTTTGTGTCTGGCTTCTCTCACTTAGCGCAATGCTCCGAAGGTTCATCTGTGTAATGGTAACACGTATCCGTAGTTCATTCCTTTTTAGGGCTGAATACTATTTCATCTTATGGACATACCACATTCTATTTATCTACTCATCGGTTGGTGGACGTTTTGGTTGTTTCCACCTTTTGGCTCTTTGGGTAATGCTGCTATGAACATTCATGTTTTTGTGTAAATATATATATTCAAGTATCTTGGGTATATACATACCTAAGAGTGCAAAGAAACTTTCTTTGTAACTTTTGGAGGAACTGCCTGCCATTTTCAAAGAGGCTGTACCATTTTACAGCCCCACTGGCTGTGTATGAGGATCCAATTTCTCCGTATGTTTGTCAACACTTGGGATTATCTGTGTTTTGGTTTTTTTTTTATCTTAACCATCCTGACGCATGTGATGTGGTATCTCATTGTGGTTTTGATTTGCATTTCCCTGCTAGCCGATGATGTTGACTATCTTTTCATGTGCTTATTGACCATTTGTAGGTCTGTTCAATTCCTTCGCACCATTGAAAACTTGAGTTATTTGTCTTTTTATTGCTGAGTTGTAAGAATTTTTATATATTCTGGTGATAAGCCCTTTATTGGATATAAGATTTGCAAATATTTTCTTCCAGTCTCTGGATGGTCTTTTCACTTTCTTAATAGTGTTCTTTGAAGCGCAAAATCTTAATTTTGATGAAGTCCAATTTATCTATTTTTTTCTTTTGTTATTTGTGTTTTTGACGTGATAGCTAAGACACTACTGTCTAATCCAAGGTCATGAAAATTTGCTCCTCTGTTTTCTTCTAAGAGCTTTATAGTTTTTAGCTGTTACATTTAGATTCATGATCCCCTCTCTTATTTTTGGTTTATGATCTCCTGAGGACAAATGCTTTTCACAGCAATTTGGTAATATTCTCTGCATCATCTGCTGCCTTTATACTGGGATGAGACACTTCCTTAATGAAGTTGTTCATAGTCGGTTGTTCTGGGAAACAGACATTCATACCTTAAACAAATTTTGGCTTCCATCGTGTCAAAAACAAACACATATGTAATGAAATCTGCTTTTCAGACTCCAATCAGGCTGATATTCCAGGAATTTATTTGGAGGTGGTTTGAAACTTGGTAGTTTAAACCAGGACAGATCATCTCCTGTGACCTCAATCCTGAGGAAGAAGGAATACAACTACAAAACTCAACAGCGGGGGACCTTGATGCTTGGCAAGCTGTCACCTCACCACAAGCCAGACCACCCAGGTCCCTTTCTGCATCTGTGGCTTATTGTTCCCGTGGTTTTGATTATTCAATTCAGCCATTGTCTGGACCATTGTCTGCAAAGATGTTTGGGCTTGGAAATCCTTCTTTATGCCTCTGAGCAAATGATACCACATTTTCTCTGAGCCCTTCATTCCGTGGTCTTTGAAAGTTGATGACAAAATAGTCTTAGCTTCCTTGGACATTGGTTTTGTACGATTGTTGGTCCTCTCCAAATGATATGTTCTTTCTCCTACTTGTCAGCCAATCTTTCAACTTTCTATTTATGTAAATCCCTTCCAAACCAAGAAATAAATTCATTAAAAAAAAAAAAACTCAATTTTTCATCTGGCTAAGTTTCCTAGGATTAGATTTAGCACAACTAGAAGAACAGTGCCAGAAAATTTGAATCTGATATATCTTTACATATGAAGCCATTACTTTATCCTTTTTTTTGAACCACACCCCCCCCCCCAAACAATGGAATGAGCAAGGGCTACATTTATAACTTTCTACAATGAGGTCATCACCTTCCCTGTGGGTAAGCAGCTAGAATCTGGCCATCCAAAATCTTCACTTTCTAGTAAGCCAGTCCACACAATACGCAGATAGACAACTCAGTCACTCTTCCAAGAGAGATTCTGAAGCTGATCTGTGATTATCTTTTGTCATCCAATACATGGAAATAACATCCACTGTCCAGGAAGCCACTGTGTAGGGAAACCTACAAAAGACCACAGAGCACATAAGCTCTTGGCTGTCAAAACTCCATGCCATTTAGAGGTGTGAATCCAAGGATGGACTTGGCTTCCTCTGCTGCTGATTTGCTCCTCGAAATGCTAGGCTCTTGCGGTCAGGACAACTCCAGATCTGAAGCCCAAACAGTGGCATGGGGTCTTGGCCCGTCTCACTCAATGTCAGGATGCCTTTTAATGGAAATAACTGGATTAATAACACACATGTAGAATTCATTTAAAATTGAGAGCTTAAGAGATGTCTATGAGATTTTGGTGGTCTAGTTGAAAAGAAGCAACTATAAAATGGTATGATGGCCCTGTTGGTAAACTGTTTATACGTTTTTAAGTCTGGAAAAGGGATATATTAAAGTGTTTTCTCCTGGGGAACCTGGGTGGTTCAGTCAGTTAAGTGTCCAACTTTGGCTCAGGTCATGATCTCGTGGTTTGTGGGTTCAAGCCCCGCATCTGGCTCTGTGCTGACAGCTCAGCACATCTTACCCTGAATTCAAATGCATGTTCTGAATTTTTAAATTTTGTAAACATTTTTATTTATTTATTTTGAGAGACAGAGAGAGAGAGAGCGTGTACACACGAGTGGGGAGAGGCAGAGAGAGGGAGAGAGAATCCCAAGCAGGATCCACACAGCCAGCAGACAGCCCTACATGGGGCTCAATCTCTGGAACTGTGAAATCATGACCTGAGTGGAAACCAGAGTCTGATGCTTAACAAACTGAGCCACCTAGGTGCCCCTGTTCTGAATTTTTTTTTTTAAAGCAATCTTTTTTTGTTAATGTGTATTTATTAGAGAGAGAGAAAGAGCACACATGAGTACAAGCTGGGAAATGGCAGAGAGAGAGAGAGAGAGAGAGAGAGAGAAAGAGAGAGAGAGAGAGAATCCCAAGCAGGTGTCGAGCTGTGAGTGCAGAACCCAGCTACAGACTGGAACCCGTGAACTTTGAAACCATGACCTAAGCTCATGACCTGAATGGAAATCTAGAATCTGACAACTGATTCTAGGGACCCAGGTTCCCTTCAGTTTTTAAAATATGTAGCCAAGAATACATATTTGCATCTGCTTCTCTGCAGGAAAACTTAAAAATAATCACCCTTTAATGGTGGAGAAGCAGGCCAAATGTCCGCTGCTGGAGAAGGCTGGCTCAGCCCTAAATTCCAGGTCTCAGGACTGCCGACTCATGGTGCTTCTGCCCCCTGCTGGATAAATCCAGAAAGTGCAGGCTCTAGCTCAGGGACTTTCTCTGGGGAGACCGGAGAGACGAGAGTTTATGAACCCGGTGACACTTAGAAAAACTGGCCTTATTGCTCAAAACTATTCTGGAAGCTCTTGCCAAGGGACACTAATCATGTAGCAATCCTTTCATGCTCCCTATCCTTTTTAAAAACACATATATTTATTTTTTAGATGTCCCAGGACTTTATTTTATGTATTTACATATGTATAGGATCCAGATAAAAACGTAGATGTTTTTGTGCCACACCCTCATTTTATGGTATAAATTGCATTGTATTTCACTTGTAAATTAATGCAATAATTTTATTCCTGACTTGCTTTTTTCACCTATCAATACACCTTGACCCAGGGTCAGTGCCTGGGTGAGACAAGTGAGACCTGCATGACATTGAGAATGGCCTTCTTGCACGTTGTGGCTTTTGTCATTACATACAGGTCAGCTTTGTTCTTTCTGAGCTCTGAATAGCATTCTATGCTATGAGTAGGTCACGATTAACCATTTCCCTCTCAATGAAACTTTAGGGCATTTCCAATTTTTAACTATCACTAAAATGCTGTGTTGAAGTCCTTAGAGATGCCTCCTTGGGCATATAGCCAAACTTATAATTTCATACTTTTGGTTTGTGTCTTTTCTTACCTGTTTAAAAGGCCTTTCCTACTCTAAGGTTATAGTAGTGTCTTTCTATGTTTCCTCTTCCTCCTCCTCCTGCTCCTCTTCCTCCCTTTTCTTCTCCTTTTCTTCCTTCTTCCTTCCTTCCTTCCTTCCTTCCTTCCTTCCTTCCTTCCTTCTTTCCTCCTCTTCCTCCTCCTCCTCCTCCTTCTCTCATTTTGGACCTCAGGTGCAGAGTTGAGTTGATCACATTCCTTGGCTCCTCTATATGAACTCCACACAGTCATCATTGGTCTATGTAAGACCCTTTTTTTAAACTCCTTTTTCCTGCTCCCATTCCCCCTGCCCTCCGTAGATAATCACTCTGATGTATTATATAGGTATAATAGCAATTGTATGCATCCTTATAAAATATCTAGTATATATATTCTTATATATATGCTTATATATATATTCATATATATAGTATATATATATTCTTATATATATACATTCTTATAAAATATGTAGTATATGTATATATATGGAATATTTATGTAAATTATGTAGTGCCATAGACCTTAATCTATTTCTTACTATTTTCATTCAACACTCTTTTGTAAGCTATCCACATGACCGTGGTACATGCAGTTTCTTGCTGACTGCTTCTTTTATCCCTTCTCCCAGTGGTGAGCCCCTGGAGCCTGCAACTCCCATAACCACAAACAGCCCTCCCATGAACAACCTCATGTACATGTACCGTCAGTCCCATATGAGAGGCTCTTTAGTGTGTGTTTCCAGATTGCTTACATTTTCTTCTAGTACTCTATAGTTTGTTTGTTTTTTTCTATTCCTATGCCCGTCCACATTTGATGAGTCTATCTCAGCACATTGAGCTTTTGCTACGATCTTGATTCTGTTCATTCTTGAAATTTTCCTAATTCCCAATTTCCATTTTGACCATGTTTTTTCAACACCGTTTGAGCTAAAGTTTGGGCAGGGGTTGGGCTTTTGTTTTGTTTTGTGGGAATCTCAGCTCCCAGATTTACGTTAGATGGTAACAACTTAGTCTGGGTTCCTCCTAAAGCAGAACTGAGGCAAGGACTTTGGTGACAATCATTTATTTGTGAGGATATCCCAAGAAGGCAGCGAGGAAGAAGGGAGAGTGACACAGGGAAGCCAATGAAAGATGCATTATTGAGCTGCTTCTCACTGCAGACAACTAACTGGCTCGATCTCCCTGGAGACCCTTTGAAAAACCACACAAAAACCTAAAAACGCCCCCTCTGAAGTATGGGAGGTTGGGACACTTAGCCTCCCACCTTCATCCTCCATTGGTTGAGAGTTGCCCCTGGGTGGCACCCCCACCCCCACATCCACGCACACTTTCCTGCTCCAGCCGCCTGCAAGTCCAGGGAGCAAGCTTCCAAGCTAGGAGAATTCTTGAGGCAGAAAAGCTGCGTGACTCCTTGGTGCCTCAGATGGAAGCCGTCAGCGTGCACAGGAGCTGTTGACTCCTGGCTGCTCTGTGAGTATGCACATCTTTGTCTGCCAGCTGCCGCCTGACCCACTTTTTTTTTTCCTGTACCTTGCTATTCATGTACTGACTACATCTGACCTCTCCGTCCTGGCCCAACGAGACCTGCTCAAACCTCTCCCTAGGCTGGATCTATGACAGAGTCCCCTGGGCTGCCCTGGCCCCAGCCCCCACTCGGCTCATCCCTCTGGCTGGCCTTCAGCAGCTCACCTCTGGAAACTGGGCCTTTTCCTCCTGCGCAGTGCATGTGCCCCTGTCATATCTCTCTCTGCCTTCGGTGTTACTTTCTTCCCCTCTTCTCTCGAATTTAAGCATTAAGCCTGCCGGGATCCCCCACAGCATCAGTGAACGCTGCTCAGATCGTCTGTTTGCCTGTCCTCAGAGAAAGTGCCCACACTCAGCTTCAAATAATAAAAATAAGCAGGCTGATACCGAATACCGTTTGAGCACTTACCCGTGGCAAGCACTGTGTGAAATGCAGCTCAGCCATTTCCTTATGTTTTCTTCACAACAACCTCATGAAATAAGTGCTGTCAGCATGTCAATTTCACAGAGGAAACCAGCTTGGAAAAGATGACTGTCTATATAGTTGATGGAACCAGGCCTCAAGCATGTGTGGGCGTCTGGTCTTAAGGATTTCCTTTTGACCACTCCAGTTATCTTAGCCATTAGCTGCCGACTGACCCTTGGAGAAGGCTTCATCTCCTGTGCCTGGTTTCTGGCCTGTCAAATACAACAGCCTTTATGGTATCCTTTTTTTTTTTTTTTTTTCCATAAAAGATGTTTGAAAGTATGAAATAAAACGTTTTAAAAACAACTAAATATAATAGCTTGGCTATTTTTTTCTCTTGCTTGTTTTGTTGTGGTTTTGGTTTTCTGGGGTTTAGTTTTCTTGGTTCATGGTCTTACTGTTATGTGATACTTTTTACTCAGGGCCAACCCCGATGAATTTCTCCCCCCCCCCCCCCCCCGCCCAGTTCCAAATAACTGAGATTCTACAGTTAGAAATTAATTCATCTGATGTCAGTTCACGATTACATGGGAGAGGGTACATAGTACTTCTCAGCCATTCCCACCTTAGCATGAGTGAACTTACGGTCTTTTCTGAGAGCTGGTTTGAAAGAGGAGACAGGGAAGAAACATGAACACACTAAGCCTGGATTAAAAGGAAGCCACACTCTAGGTCATCACCCTAGAAAAGCTCTTGAACACGTGCACCAGGATTTACGTGCAAGAATGTTCTTGGCAGCATTGTTTATAATAGACTCAAACTGGAAACCACCCTATGCATCAAGAATAGAATAGAAAAATGCATGATAGGGTATTCATACAATGGAATACAACGCAGCGATGAAAATGAATGACCTACAGCTATAGCCAGTGACTTGTTTGAATCTCACAAACATCAATGCTGAAGGAAATAGTGTTGACACAGAAGAATGTATTTTTAAAGTTTTTTTTAAGTTTATTTATTTATTTTGAGAGAGCAAGCAGGGGAGGGGCAGAGAGAGAGGGAGTGAGTGAGAACCCCAAGCGGGCTCCTGTGCCGACAGCAGAGGGCCCAGTGTGGGGCTAGAACCCACGAACTGTGAGATCATGACCTGAGTCGAAACCAAGAGTCAGACGCTTAACCGACTGAGCCTCCTAGGCACCCCCAGAAGCATGTATTCAATAGGAATCCATACACGTAAAGTTCAAGTAGGGGGTAAAAGTACAAAGAATACAAAGAAAATATTATGAATGACACGATAATAGTAGTTAATTCTAATAAGGAGGGAGAGAGTTGTGATTATTCAGGGACCCACAGGGAGTTTCTTTGATGCTGATACTACTCTGCTTCTTGATCTGGGTGTTGATTACAGAGAGGCTTGCTTTGCAATTTTTTGTTAAACTGTACAAATACGTTTTATGCATTTTTTTTTAACGTTTATTTATTTTTGAGACAGAGAGAGACAGAGCATGAATGGGGGAGGGGCAGAGAGAGAGGGAGACACAGACTCGGAAGCAGGTTCCAGGCTCTGAGCCATCAGCCCAGAGCCCAACGCAGGGCTCGAACTCATGGACCGTGAGATCGTGACCTGAGTCGAAGTCGGATGCTCAACCGACTGAGCCACCCAGGTGCCCCATGTCTTATGCATTTTAATGTATATGTGTTTTATTGCACTCTTTTGAAAAACTAAAAGGAAGGAAGGGCAAGGAAGCCAGTCCCCCAAACCAGACCACATTTTTTTGCATAGCTGATCCAGACCGGGTTCTAGGAGACCTGGAAGAGAAGTGGTCACCTGGAAGAGAAGGTAGCAAAAAGCTCTGTGCATAGCATCTGTGGATATTCGGAGTGTCTCTACTAGATGCTGCCAGTTTTCCAAAGTGATTGAACCAATTTATTCTCTCACCAGAAGTGTATAATAGAGACTTCCCATTGTTTTACATCTTCACTATCGTTTGATATTGTCAGATTTTTAAATTTTGCTGCTTTTGTAAGGTGTGTAAAGTTATCTCATAATTGTCTTAAGTGACACGATTTGACTAATTAATGAAGTTGAACATCTTTGTACCTATATTTTTTGTCTTTGTGAAATGTCTAAGTCTTGCCCATTTTTTTCTACCGGGTTGTCTTTTTCTTATTCATTTCCTGGAGTATGTATACATTCTGGATATTAGGGCTTTGCTAGTTGGAAAATATCTTTTCCCCTTCCATGGCTTGCCACCCGTATTTTCTAGGTGGGAGGCACAGAGGCAGCAAGGGTTTGCCTACTGCTTGGATGCCTCAGGGAATTTGCTCAGCCTTCATAGGCAGTGGCTGCCCTTTCTGACCCGCCTTGGAGTTCCTGGCCCCACAACCCCTGGCCCTTCTCTCCTCTCCAGAGGCAAGCTGTCCAGGAAGCAAATGAGCCCAGTGAGAATGATGATGTTAGCCCTGTGCAAATAGAGCCTGTTTTGTGTTTTCTCATCTCCTACCCTCTTGCCATTAGCAGAGAAAATGGAGTTTTGGCACTGTCTCAACCACATAAGCTTCTACTTTATACATCTGTGCTGAAAAGAACAAAATGGGAAAGGACACAGAGGTTGGCCAATTTCTAAAACCCTTTGTACCGGCCTGGATTTTACTGTCTGGACAACAGTAAATGCTACTTGAGAACTTTGAGCCAGACGGTGCCAGGGCAGACAGAGAGGTTCACATCTTGCCAGGGGACAATGGGTCACATTACCTGCATCAGCATTTGAAGCCAACATAAACCATGTTGCTAATGGGTGTGGAGGTCATTAGCAACCCTCCCTGCAATACCTATTTGAACTTGAGACTAGCTTCCAGGGGAAGGGAGAGGTTAATTGCGCTGTAGATATACTATTATTCTATGCTAGTTCTTGCTGAGAGGAGGCCTGACTCTCTAGTGAGGAGGGTGTGGTGGATCCTGAATTATGGTCAGTTTAGACACTTCATTTTCACATGTGCCCTGGACAAAAATTTTTGAAGTGTAGTCAGTCTGCCTTCCCCACCTCCAACCCTACCCCTTCACTCATCCCAACCTCTTGAGGACAGTCTTGGTTTGCGTGACACAGCTGATGGGCCAGCGGGAGACAGTGGGAGAGAAGCCACTGCAGCCTGGAGCCTTTGGAAAACTGAAGATTTAAGCGACTGCTTTAAGGGTGGAGATATTTACTAAAGGCTTTGTTACTTTCAAGGCTCTGGACTCAGACTTAATGTTTCTTTTGACCAGGATGCAGAGCTAAGGTAGGCTTTAAGGAAGGAAATGGGGCTCAAATGTATCTGGGTCACACTCACGTGCTTCTCTTTATCTGCACCAGCAGCAACCTATGCATAAACAACACGTATTCTACTGGTACAGCTGTACAGGATGTAAAATTATTGAAAACCTGGGACCCCGGGGACCCCCTGGACTTCCTCACAGGCACTATCGACAGCTGCTCTGGTGGGAGCCCACGCTGAAGCAGTGATTAGACATTGAGAGCATCTCCCCTGGAGCCTCATAGATGTGGTTGTTGAAAACTTGGGGCACACCTTTACAATGAACCTCATGGGGTTCAATCCATTCTTCTGTCCAATGAGGTCTGTTTTCAGGTTGGGTTTTCTCAGAAACCAATCGGAGATGATTTGAGTACAAGTTATTTATTTGGGAAGCATCCTAGGGAGCACCAGTGGAGCTGGAGGAATTGTGGGCCCAGCTGCTGTTCCCCACCAGCAAGGTGGCCCAGGAGGTCAGTGACGGCAGCACCCAGGGCCCTAAACGTCCTCCAGAGCCTCACGGCTGCCGCTTCACTTCTGCCTTCCAAATCTCACGCGATCTTTCTCTTGTGGCCAAGCCCAGTGTGTACAATACCAGGGAGGGAATTCTGGAAAATGTAGCTCCAGCAACATGGTAAAAACCCTCCACAATTCTCCCAATGAATGTGCAGAGAATACGATTCTCAGTCTACAGAGTCCGACTCGCAGAACAGCATTTTCTTTGTTTTCCACATCAATTGAGTTTCTGCCTCTGAGCCCCATTCTGACAGACGGGCAGAATATTTACTTCAGTCATTCCTGGTGTTTCCCCTTTGGGATCTGGTGAAGATTTCACAATCCTACTCAGTTCCCAGTAGGAGGTACCCTTCTGCCATTGGGTCATTTGTGACACAGACATTGCATCTTTCCCAAGAGCACCTTCAGGTCCAGTGACACTTTGTTTCCATGCCCCACTTGGGACATGGGATTTGTTTGCAAGGCTGAGGGCCCCAGTGCTTTTCTTTTCTGGAGTTTTATCACATCTCTGGGGCCTTGCCAGGAAGCCAAGAGTGCAGAAGATCTGTTCCCTCAACTTTCTTAAAGACATTCCACTGTAAAACTCTTGAACCTTTTTCTGTTTTCTTTCTTCTACTTCTTTTTTTTTTTTAAGTTTATTTATTTATTTTGAGAGAGAGAGAGAGAGAGAGAGAGACAGCACACACAAGCAGAGGAGGGGCAGAGACAAAGGAAGAGAGAGAGAATCCCAAGCAGGCTTCATTCATACTGCCAGTGCAGAACCCAATGTGGGGCTCAAACCCACAAACCATGAGATCATGACCTGAGCCGAAGTCAAGAGCTGGATGCTCAACCAGCTGAGCCACCCAGGTGCCCTAAGGTTCTTTTTTTTTTTTTAATGTTTATTTATATTTTTTGAGAGAGAGAGAGAGCATGTGCAATGGGGAGGGGCAGAGAGAGAGGGAGAGAGAGAGAGAGAGAGCATGTGCAATGGGGAGGGGCAGAGAGAGAGGGAGAGAGAGAATCCCAAGGAGGCTCCCTGTTCAGTGCAAAACCCGATGCGGGGCTTGATCCCATGACCCTGGGATCATGACCTGAGCCAAAACCAAGAGTCAGTTGCTCAACCAATTGAGCCACCCAGGTGCCCCTAAAATTCTTGATAATTTGCTCAGGATACTGTAACTTCTAACACACAAAAATGCTTACATCTTTGTTTACATGTTCATCTACCCACCACTTTTGCTATCCGTCATTTAGCTGTTTCTCAGGATGATGTTAAGTACTCTGCTGCGTAGCAATCCTTCTCCACTTGAAGTCTGAAAATAGTGGCTTCGTTGAATGTTCTAAGAATAATTTCATACTGTTGCCAAGGATTCGGTTGCACGTTGTGTTTTAGATGAGTTGCACTTGACACTCTTTTGATGTTACTTTCACTCCTGATTTTCTTATACGTACCCCTTCTCCTTGCCCTTCCCTAGGTATGTCCTCCACCCCCCCACACACTGCAACACATCTATTCAGTGGCATTGCACTGTCAGAAGATGTTCTCGTAATGCTGGTTTAGTGATTTTGTGTTCAGGCTGATGAAATGCTGAAATCAACTAAAGGAGGTACGCTTATCAGTGATATCAGAAAAAATGGGGGATGGCTGTAGTTGTGAATTGATTACTGATGAAAAACTCGAGGTTGCTGCTCGCGTGATACACGTGCTGTTCACGTGGGCACTGGTGAGCATCTATGGGCTCTGATTGTGTTTCCCTTGTGAATAATTATGCTCACCTCTCTAAAGAGAAAGACCCTATGCGATGACTTAAACGCAATCTTCAACTATGTTTACTTCTATATAATCTCTACATCTTTACATCTTTGGGGAAACCATCTCTTGCTATGATTCATACCCAAGCAGAGTACTCATGGCAGCACCACTGAGTCTGGTTCTGAGGAGAATGCGTGCCGACGTGTGGCCCAGCAGCTGCTACACCATTAGCTCTTACCCACTATTTCCTCAGTGGCCAGCAAGCGAGGAGGAATAGCTGGGGGTCAGGTAGTAGGAAGTCATCTCTGGAGTATGAGAAGGTCCGTGAGAGGAGCCTCATAGGATTGGTGGAGCAGGTGGGGGAGAAATGAGAGCTATTTAAAAGAAGCGTTTGAGGCCCTCTGATGTTGGACTCTCAAAAATTGAATGTGGAAATAGAAAAAGGAAAAAGAATATGCAAACAATAGCACTTAAGCTTATTCATACAGCACAGGCCTTTTCTCTGAAGGTCTCTCTTCTAAGCAATAATTCAGCTGAGCTCCTGTCTTAAGATTCTCGTGAAATGACAAGATCACAGTGAGGGTGTTATTACTGCAATAATGTATGCTTCATTTTTCCATTACTGAAGGAGAAAGCTCTCTGGGGAGTGAAATTGAACACTCAATTTAACAGTAGCACTGCATACTAATTCATGTTGAGATGTAAAAGCAATCCAGCTGAAAAAAAAACCGTCCAGATAAAATGAAATGGGCCATGATAATGGTAGAGTCTTTCAATTATATGGTCTCATGTTATAAAGATCACAAATTCTTTCCTAAATGTTAATTAAGGTTCTCAAAATCTCTGGTAGTAAATATGAAGGTAGTCACTTCCTGGATGAGAAAATTAAGACAAGAGTCTCTGTGACTTGGCCCAGAGATAAAGAAGAAGTTTCAGGGAGGATACAGATATTGGATTCCCGGTTTCAGCCCCTATCCTCGGTTGCTTACCTAAGGGTTCAGACTCTGACCACAGAGCTTGGAGGTTTGACTGAGAGACTTCAGACAACTTGAATTTGGAAGAGAGCATCTAGACTTTTTATTAAATCATAAATACATATTACATCTTTTATATATGTCAAAGACTGTGCTAGCCACTGGCATTTGAAAATTGAATAAGATGCAATTCCTAGGTTCGAGAAGCTCAAGTCTAGTAGTAAGAAAGACAGGTAAATAATTGTTAAATGGGACAACAATATACTTATACAGGATAGAGAGGCAATCAATGCACATTTCTGGTAACAGCAAAACAAGTGTCAAAAAATAGTACCATCATTTCGCTCAATGATTGCAATCACCATTTACCATGTCATTGAAATGCTCTCACCACGATCAACAGTGAGTTTCCTGTGGTTAAATGATCTGTAAGGGAAGAAAATTAATTTTCCGTCTATTCTCCTGGTTCTTAGCTGAGATGTCTATAATGAGGAGATTAACAAGAGAAAAACAAACAAGTATATTATCACGTATACCTCATGTACACAAGGGAGATACTCAGGAAAAATGAGTAACTCCCCAAGGTAGTTTAGAATTCAGGATTAAATACCATCTTAATAGGGAAAGGAGAGGAGTGTTATAGGCCTCTAAGGATGATGAGTGGGTCTTTAGAAGAACAGAGATATGATGGTTTGTGACAAAGTTTGTCTGGGTGTGATGTCAACTTCTAGTCTCCTCTCCTATGGTAAGCATCAATCTTCCCTCCCTGGTTGATGAAACTCCAGGGGAGGGGATCTGTGACAAGTGAATTCCTTTCATAGGATCTGTCTTTAGGCATGTAGGGGAGTTCAGAAAAAGTCCCTCTCTGCATTTGCTGTTTTTCAAGTGCCTACAGCTCAGAATAACCAATAAACCAAAGGTGCATGTTTTGGGGTGACATGAACTGAACTCCCATGGTCATATTTGGGGGTAGCATATTCTGCTCCCCTTCAGATCTGAAAGTTACAGCTCAAGTCTCATGTACTTGGCCTTTCTGCAGCTTTAGACACTGTTGACCTTGTCTTTGTTTCAGAAGCCCTCTCTTCCCTTGACCTTCATGGCATTTTGTTATTTTGGTTTTCCTTCCACCTCTCTGCTTCTTTTCAGACTCTTGCAGTCCTCTTCAGGGCTCTGTCATGGGCTTTCTTCTTATTTTTCTATTACTCTTTCTGAACAATCTTATCTCATTCCAGGAATCCTGATTCTCCATTCTATCTCTAGTTCAGTTGTCTGTCTTGAATTCCATATAGACCCATGTACCTGTTGGCTATC
Organism: Panthera leo; assembly: GCF_018350215.1. Classification (NCBI taxonomy): domain Eukaryota; kingdom Metazoa; phylum Chordata; class Mammalia; order Carnivora; family Felidae; genus Panthera; species Panthera leo. The sequence goes on from NC_056684.1 coordinate 118,405,153, forward strand.
TCCACTTCAACCTTTCATCAAGTCCTGTTGATTCTAACTCCTAAACACCCCATAGTCTGTGTTTTTCTCTCCATTTCCACCACCATAACCTTTATTTAGGTGATCATTATCTTTTGCTTAGTCTCCTTGCCTTTAGTCCCTCTGCCCCCCCCCCCCACTTTTGCTCTCTCTCTTTCAAAAATTAACAAACATTTAAATAAAATAAAATACAAATACAGTCAGGTCCAGATTTTTAAAACAAAATAACAAATTTTTAATAGTTCCTCCATTGTTCTTAGGATTAAACAGAAGTACTTTAACACTGCTGACAAGGCTCCGTGTAATCTGACGGTCCCTTCCTGCTTCTCTTACCTTATCCTTTTCCACGCTCAACTCCTTGAGTTTTCTCCTCACACTCCTTGCCTGAGCCATACTAAACTTCCTTAAGTTCCCTGAACATGCCTTGCTTTTTCTTACCTCCAGACTTGAATATGCCATATTCCCATAGTTTGGATTGATTCCTATCTACACCCCATTCTGCTCCCCTTAGCCCACTCCTGGCCTAATTTGGCCTAAGATCTTTCCAATCTCAGTTTAGATAGCTTTCCAGACACCCCCAAGTCAGGGATTAGTTTTCCTCCCGTGTGCTGCCACAACATCCTGTACTTTCCTATTGTAGCCGTGGCAATGCAGTATTGGAGCGGCCGGATTACTTGTCCTAGGTTATGCTTTGTGAAGGGAGAGTCTGTGCCGGTCTTTTTCACCATTGCATACCACGGCACCTGCATGTAATGGGCAAGAAATAATTATTTGCTCAGTGGATGAATGAATGAAACATTTATTGCCAATCTCACTCCGTTTGGCACTTATCATATACTGCATACATTGCTATTTCCTCGCCTTCCCACCAATTTCTCTGGGTCAGGGACTTGCACTTAGCATTTGATATGCCACTTAGCGCCTAGGTGGTGTTAAGCACACAGTAGGCATCCATTCACTTGTTTATTAATTTAATGAGCATATAGAGTGTGTTTACAAAGCTAAAGGTAGCCGTGAAGTTTGGGAAGAGGGAGGTTAGTGAGAAGGAAGCTGGGAAATGAGTCTGATTTAAACCTAACTGCTTCCATTTTTTATACCATATAGGAGTTGTCAATATGGCCTTAATCACAGAGAAAACCTTATATGTTACCAGCTTAGAAAGGAAATTTGTTATATTTACAGTTGCCAAGGGAGCAAGGCATCAAGGTTTAAAAATAGATTTTTTTAAAAGTCCTTAACTTGGAGGAAAAAAAAGAAGGGAGCAGGAGAAAAATAATAGCACTAAGTAATCTGAGGGGCCATCGTCTAGAGCCAGGAAGGAGTTGCCTCATATATTGTGCAATATATGTGGTTTGGCAGAAATGAGGTGAAAGAGTCCTCTTCCCTCCCGTTAAAGGATAATTATTTTTAAAAAGTAAAATCATGACTCATACAAATATGAAATTAACACGTGTCCAAGATTTTATTTAACTCATTAGTTAATGAGGGAACCGGTAAGATATTATAACTGATTCAAAAGATAATCCAAAGAGCGGACACATATATAGACAATCAGCAATGCTGAAGTTAATTTGCTTCATAGATGCAACAATGGCTTCTTGGGTGAGGGGGAAAGAGATCAAGTGTATTCTGGAACACTTTGCATTTGCATTTCTATGGGCAAGAATCTTCTGCACAGTTCTCAGGGTTTTTTTTGTTGTTGTTGTTGTTGTTTTGTTTTTTTGTTTGTTTTTTTTGCAACTTACAGAGTTATAAAATAGCTCAAAGACAATGAAAAGTTAAGATGATCTGTTAGACTGGTCACCTACTGATCTTTTTCACCCAGTTCAAAGTCTTTCACAATTTTTCCTGACCCCCAACTTGTGCTCCAACATAAGGCTTCACTGTGTGAAGGCTTAGTGTTTTTCTAAAAAGGTTAAGAAAAATACACGGTTTTTGAAGACCAACCACACAAAAGTAAGGTCTCCAATCTCCTCAGATAAAACCAGTAAGTGGAATTAAAATCTCAGTTCTATTTAGGTGCTTGTGTGCTCCAAAAACCAACCTGATCTTTTTCTTTGAAATGTAACTCTCACGTCCTTCTTAAAACAATATGCCTGGTATTTAAGGTTTTTGTTTTGTTTTTGTCTTTGTTTTTTGTTTGTTTTCATGGAATCTTTTATAAATATACAAAGTTTGTGGAATGATATAGCAAACATCCAGATACTCACTACTCTGTCTAAGAAATGCAATTGTATTTGTTCCCTCCTCCCTGATGTTATTTCTGTCTCTCTAGGAGTAACCATTCTCAGTATGGATTGGGAGTTTATCATCCCTTTGGGTGTGTTTATGCAGCCTGAATGCTGTTGTATGCTTTTACAACACAAGCTGTATTCATAAGCAACTTACAGTACTGTTTTGTGCATGCTTTTAAACTTTATACAAATGGAATCCTACTGTTGTTTCCTTCTGTCACATGCTTTTTCTGCCCATCATTATGTCTTTAAGATTTTAGATCTGGCATTGTTTTTGTTAAAAATGGTGGCTTAGAAACGAGTGCTTGGTTGGTAACATGAATAGGAACCTGGTATAATTTTAATCTATTATTCATTATTATAGAGTTCTTTTTTTTTTTTCAAGTCTATTTATTTTTGAGAGTGAGAGAGACAGAGCATGAGCAGGAGAGGGGGAGAGAGAGAGAGGGAGGCACAGAATCCCAAGCAAGCTCCAGGCTCTGAGCTGTTAGCACAGAGCCTGACGCGGGGCTTGAAGTCACCAGCTGCGAGATCATGACCTGAGCTGAAGTAGGACACCCAATTGACTGAGCCACCCAGGAGCCCCCATTATTCATTATTATAAAAGTCCTGGTCATAATTACCATAGAAACAGTACGTGAAAAGAAGAACAGAGGTGAACAATTGATGGCAATATTTTAAACAATTTGGAAAAAATTGTTATAGAAAGGGTAACTTTACTCACCACTATTTAAATAAATGGTAGCTTAATTTACCACTATTTTAAAAACTAACCAAGTTATTTGATTTGAAGTAAGTCATATAACTTTTCTCTTTTTCTTCCTCTTTTATGATGAGGGAGTTGTGTTAGATTGGGCTCCTTAAGTGTAGTTTTATTTGGTTGGTTGGCTGCTAGGTCTTTTTGCCTATGCCTCTTTTGATGCACACAAAAATCTCAAGTCCTTTCTAAGATTATTTGGAATTTAAAAATAAACTGGGGTGCCTGGGTGACTCAGTTGCTTAAGCGTCCAGTTTTGGCTCAGGTCATGATCTCACTGTTCCTGGGTTCGAGCCTCGCGTCTGGCTCTGTGCTGACAGCTCAGAGCCTGGAGCCTGTTTTGGATTCTGTGTCTCCCTCTCTCTCTGCCCCTCCCTTCCTCGCGCTCTGTCTCTCTCTGTCTCTCAAAAATGAATATATGTTAAAAAAATAAAACAAAAAGATCAAAATCAAAATCAATAGACTTCCAGTTATGGCCAAGTGAGAAGACTGGCAAATCCACTCCCCCAAAAAGCAACTATAAAGCTGGACAAAATGAGCATAAACAACAATTTTGTGCCCTGGAAATTGACCAAAGGCGTACAACAATCTGAGAAGCAGTTACGCTTGAAAAACTGTTGAACTTTGGGGTGAAAGCAGCAGGAATCTGAAGTGTTCTGTGGCCTGGCTTTACTCCTCTTCGCCCCCACCACACCAGCTCAATACTGCAGGTTCTGCCAGGATGGGGCAGGCCCTGAGGACTGGCAGCTTTTCCGCGTAGTTGAAGGGAGACGCTTTATCTGGAGCAGTGTGCAATACCCACGCCCAGGGGGTCGACATGAATCTCATGCAGGTAAGCAGGGGGAGGCTAACAGCTTGGCTCTGCTCGCCTGAGGCTGCAGCTATAATAGGGCAAGTATTCCTGGCTGAGGTTGCATACATGTGTAGTGGAGACCAAGGAGGGCACAAGCTATTCACACACGTCTGGCTGAGCCTGGGATTCCACATATGCACACAGGAGACTCAAAACGGCCCTGTAGAAGATAAACCCTGGGGCATACATGCAAACAGCCTGAATTTTCAATGTGTTCCCCTAAACATACACAGATGTATCACAGGAAAAGAGAGACTTACTGGTTTAAAGTGAGCACATTTCTTTTTTTTTCTTTTTCTTTCTTTTTGAAAAAGAGACAGAGAGAGAGAGATAAAGTATGAGTGGGGGAGGGGCAGAGAGTGAGGGAGACACAGGGTCTGAAGCAGGCTCCAGGCTCTGAGCGGTCAGCATAAAGCCCTATGCGGGGCTCGAACCCACAAACCGCAAGATCACGACCTGAGCCCAAATCTGGCACTCAACTGACTGAGCCACCCAGGTGCCCTGACTTTTCTGTTTAACCATTAAGCAACCACTGTCCAACCATTCAGCTGTGAGACACAGGATTGAGACCTCCAGGAAGCCAGGCTTAAAAAAAAAAAGACAAGAATATTTAACATACAAACAAAGGAAAAGAACATCAACAATAACAACAAAAATGAGCAAAGACATCAGTGGTTGCAGATTGCAGGGTAGACTGGTTTCACAAATTTAGCCCAGGCAAAACAAATGCAAGCAAACAAGAAGGAAGGAAGGGAAGAAGGGAGGGAAAAAAGAGAGGAAGGTAAGAAGAAAAGGAGGGAAGGAGAGACCAATAAAACAGCCGAAACAAACTTTAAGGAAGAAAATTTCAGAATTCTATATTTTACAATATATTATCTAAAATGTACCTGGCTGCTTCAGTCGGTGGAGTGTGCGACTCTTGTTCTTGGGGTTGCGAGTTCAAGCCCCATGTTGGGTGTAGAGGTTACTTAAAAACAAAATCTTTAACAAATAAAAATAAAACTAAAAATAAAACATAAAGTCTTCAACAGAAAATTACATGACCTGTAAGTAAACGGGAATAGTGTAAGCCATACTCAGGGGAAAAAAAAAAAGCAGTCAATAGAAATGGTCTTTGGATATCCCCAGAGGTTGAACTTAGCAAAGACTTTAAAACAGCTAGTATAAATATATATACAAAGAACTAAAGAAAACCATGTCTAAAGAATTAAAGGAAAGGATGAGAACAATGTATCAACAAATAGAGATTCTCAGTAAGGATACAGAAAAATTTTTAAATAAAACGAAATGGAAATTTTGGAACTGAAGAGTACAATAACTGAAAAATTCACTAGGGGGCTCAACAGCAGATTTAAAGTGGCAGGAATGAACTGGAAGATAGATCAATAGAAATGATCCAGTCTGAACACAGAGAGAAAAAAGATGGAAGAAAAATGAACTTCAGAGACCTGTGAGATATTAGCATACTAACATACCTGTAATAATAGTTCCAGAAAGAGAGGGGAGAGAGAGAGGGGCAGAAAAAAATATCTGAAAAAATTATGGCTGACAACTTCTTAAATTTGATGAAAAAGGAAAGGAAATATTATGAAAAATTTTATGCTAGCAGCTTCTTTCCAACCTATGGTGACAGGTAATTGTAGCATAAAGCAAGATGGTCTTTCTTGGAATAAAAGCCTTTATACTCATTAGCTGAATCCAGTTTAAGAAAAATTCAAACAGGGGTGCCTGGGTGGCTCAGCTGGTTAAGTGTCTAACTTCGGCTTGTTTCATGATATCGTGGTTTGTGGGTCGAGCCCCATGTCAGGCCCTGTGCTGACAGCTCAGAGCCAGGAGCCTGCTTTGGATTCTGTTTCCCTCTCTCTGTCCCTCCCCTGCTTGTGCGTGCACGCTCTCTCAAAAATAAATAAATAAACATTAAAGAATTTTTAAAAATGCAAACAAAATTATTTTCTTCTTTAACAAAGAAGATATTAGGGCATACACAGCATGGAACATAATTGAATATACTGACTTTTAACCTTAATGTGATTATTTTTGTGTTGATAATGTTTTCTTTAAAAGATGATTTCAGGGGCGCCTGGGTGGCTCAGTCGGTTAAGCGGCTGACTTCAGCTCAGGTCATGGTCTCGCAGTCCGTGAGTTTGAGCCCCGTGTCGGGCTCTGTGCTGACAGCTCAGAGCCTGGAGCCTGCTTCAGATTCTGTGTCTCCCTCTCTCTGACCCTCCCCTGTTCATGCTCTGTCTCTCCCTGTCTCAAAAATAAATAAACGTTAAAAAAAAAAATTTAAAAGATGATTTCAGGACTCCTGGCTGGCTCAGTCGGTGGGGCATGCAACTCTTGATCTCGGGGTTGTGGGTTCAGGCTCCATGTTGGGCATAGAAATTACTTTTAAAAAGATGATTTAGATCATTTATTTTTTTAAAAAAATTTTTTAACGTTTGTTTTTGAGAGACAGAGAGAGACGGGGAGACAGAGCACAAGCAGGGGACGGGCAGAGAGAGAGACACAGAATGTGAAGCAGGCTCCAGGCTCTGAGCTGTCAGCACAGAGCCCAATGGGGGGCTCGAACCCAGTGACTGTGGAGATCATGACCTGAACCAAAGTCGGATGCTTAACTGACTGAGCCACCGAGGCACCCCTAGATCATTTCTATATTGAGTACACATACTCTACATCTAATATGGTATTTTGTAGCATTTATTTTGAAATATACTATAGTATACTTTATCATATCTAGAGCCATTCAATATCCATCTGTCCTTCACTGGTGATGTTAATTTTGATTACTTGGTCGAATTATTGTTGATTTTTGTACTTTAGGACCAAGCAAATACCTTGTTCCTTAACACAATGTCTCTGTTATTTTGTGATTTATAATAAGGAATAGATATTTGGTCTTCTTCCATTTCTGGCACAGAGTTCCTAAAACCCTTGGAACTTCCCAAGTGATGAGAGTGATCTAGGTGTCTTCTGTTATGTTAATGAGGCAAATTTTAGGGGTGCCTGGTTGGCTCAGTTGGTGGAGTGTGCCACTCTTGATCTCAGGGTTGTGAGTTCTAGCCCCAAGTTGCATGAATAAATTACTAAGAATACATACATACATAAACTTTTGAAAAAATGATGTAACTTTTAGAAAACCCTAGGTAACCTAAAGATGGGTGCTGGTACCCAGGGCAACCAACCAAATGATTAGAGGGTTTGAACTTTTAGTCTTCCCTCCACCCTACCAACAGGGAGGGAAAAGGGGCTGGAGATCGAGTTTAATCAGCAGTGGCCAGTGGTTTAATCAATCATGCCTTTGTAATGAAGTCTCCATAGAAACCCAAAAGGATGGGGGTTTGGGGAGCTTCTGGGTTGGTCAACATGTGGAGATGAAGGGAGAGTGTGGAGCTTGGAGAAGGCATGGAAGCTCCACATCCTTTCCCCATACTTTGCCCTATGTACCTCTTCCATATGGCTGTTCTTGAGTTATATCATTTTATAATAAACTGGTAATCTAGTAAGTAAAGTGTGTTTCTGAGTTCTGTGAGCTACTCTAGCAAATTAATCAAACCTAAGGAGGGGGTTGTTAGAACCTCTAACCTATAGCCATTTGGTCAGGAGCACAGGTGACAACCTGGACTTTCAATTGGTATCTGAAGTATGTGTGTGTGTGTGGGGGGGGGGGTGGGTAGCAGTCTTGTAGGATTGAGCCCTTAACCTGTAGGATCTGATGCTGTCTCCAGGTAGATAGCATCAAAATTGAGTTGAATTGTAGGACAAGCAGCTGGTGTTGGAGCATTGCTTTGTGGTGTGTGGGAATACCACCCCCCCCTCCCCCCATTGGCCTGGGTGTAGAATCTTAGTCCTCTTAGATTTGGCATCCATTGATAATTCTCATCTGATTCAATCTTTACTATGAAAACTATAAAATGCCAATTTTCCAACTCTAAGACTCTCTTTTACCTTTATTAGTTGGTCTCAACATCCTATTGTAAGCAAAACTTCTCCATTCTCTGTTTATTATTGGTACAGATACATGAATTTCTATTTCTTCAGTGTTTATAAGTCATTACTGTACTTAATTATTTTGGGGCTCAAGTTGTCCTAGATTTGGCCAGTAGGATCCCCTTAAAGCTGGCTTCTGTGTCCCTGTGACATGCCTCATCATTTTTTCTTTTCTTTTTTTTTCTTTTTCTTTTTTTTAATTAAAAAAAAATTTTTTTTTTAATGTTTATTTATTTTTGAGACAGAGAGAGACAGAGCATGAACAGGGGAGGGGCAGAGAGAGAGGGAGACACAGAATCCGAAACAGGCTCCAGGCTCTGAGCTGTCAGCACAGAGCCCGAAGCGGGGCTCCAACTCACGGACCGTGAGATCATGACCTGAGCCGAAGTCGGACGCTCAACCGACCAAGGCACCCAGGCGCCCCTCTTTTTTTTTTTTTTAAGTTTGAGAGAGAGAAAGAGAGGCACAAGCAGAGAAAGGGTGAGAGAGAGAATCCCAAGCAGGCTCTGTGCTATCAGCCTGGAGCCTGACTTGGGGCTCAATCCCACGAACCGTGAGATGATGACCTGAACCGAAATCAAGAGTCTGATGCTGAACCAAGTGAGCCACTCAGGCGCCCTGCCTCATCATTTTTTCATTACTTCCTTCATTTCAACCAAAAAGATGTTCTAGGCTCACCTGCCCCAGCCCTGGAATCAGCCATTTCTCTAAGGGGTGCTAATTCTCTTTAAGTGGGCATATTAGTTTTATCTATTGCTACCTAACCAACTACCCCAAAACTTAGCTTATAACACCAATTGTTACTTCACACAGTTTCTGAGGTCAGAAATTTGGGAGAGGTTTAGCTAGGTAGATTCTGGATAAGTTTCTCTCCTTTCACGAGGTCATAATTAAGAATTTGGGGGAATGGGAACTCATTCTGGGGAGACAAATCACACTTTTTGCAAGGAATTCATAGGCTCCAGAATCGAGACAGTAAAAACTAATACTGTAGAGTTTCTTTTCTACTTTGAAAGACTGTTTCTTTTAAGATCAAGTTCTAAACTATCATTACTTTATGCTATTACTTTTAATCTATTAGAGCATTTTCTTTTTCATCAGTTGGTTCAAGTTATAAAAATAAAATGTTATATTAAAAAATAAAATAAAATAAAATGATATTGAAGATCTACCTGTACAAGACTGATAAGTGATAAGCTCCTGCTAGACAGAGTTTGCAAGGTAGTATAATCCTTCTAGTCCTTTCCTGAAGCTTTCTCAAAGAAGTAAAAAATTTCAGAGATGACTCTATCAGAAGCTCCAACCTGTTGAAAGATTCTCACCCCTTTGCTCACTACCCCAGTCATCATTCAGCTACAGAATACCATCGTATATGCTGAGCTATTAGCACTGACATGAATACAATGTAAATAGCAATTCTCAGGATGGTCTCTTAGGGTTTAAAATCCTCAGGGATCCAAGCTGTCCTAGGAATAAGACTTGCTCAACCCAGTTCAACACAAAAAGCAATTAATAATTAATGAAATTGAGAAGTCAGTTCACACTGTAGCAGGGGGGCAGGAGTGCAAGGGCACCTGGCTCTAGGGGTCCCAAACAAAGCAGGTTTGGTCACTGCCGCGGATATGTGCAGGTAGGCAGTGAAGGTCAAATGGGTCATGTCTTGGCGTCACTCAGGGTCTTACTGGTTTAGGACAGTCTATTGCTTGAGGGGATGCTTTGCCTGCAGGATTTTTTGCCTGCGTTAAGAGACAGGCTGGAAAGAATTTAATCAATTACAAAGTTTGAGATCAAAAAAGGAAGCAGTTGAAGTACTCTTTCAACACTAGGTAATCCATCTTTGAGGAAGCTGGGATTTGTGTGTGTGTGTGTGTGTGTGTGTGTGTGTGAAAGAAAAGGCAGCCCCTCGTAAGGGAAGGGGTCATAGCCCAGCCTCTGGAGAGGCGGTTTTAACCGCAGCATTGCCCCTAACCAGCGAAAAAGTAGGTGGTTCAATCACATCAGCTCTCAGAGCCTCAGTATCCTTGTCTATAAAACCAGGGGTAGGCTTGATGGGCCCCGCCTCGCTGTAATTTTCCACTCTGAGGCTTACGGAGAAGTCCATACAACGAATTAAATTCCTTCAAGGACTGCTGGAAGTGAACTCAATGGTCAAGACTGAACGATTTGCTCTTTTGGTCCAGTATGGGCGGCCATAGAGCACCAGTCCTGTTTAACTGATTAATATACCTTGCCCAGACACGTGATGATCGTTTAAAACTCCGCATCTTCCCCACTTCTCCCAGAACCCAGGGATCTGGGAACGTGGGAACCCAAGGATCTCGCTTTAGCTGCAAAACCCCGCTCCTGGAGGGGAGGAGGCAGGGAGGAGGCGGGGGTGGGGGTGGGGCAGAGGTCTAGCGGTGCGCCTGCGTGGTGGGGTTGGGAGGACAGAGGTCTCGCTGCCTGCAGTTCGCGAGCTCTGAAAAGCGGGCGGTTTCCTCTCGAGCTGCGTGCTGGTGAGTGACGCGAGACGGGCCCGGCGCCGGGGCTGCTGGGTCACCCAAGCCCGAGGCTGGGTTGGGTCTTCCGGGTGAGGGAGGATCTAGGAACCGGGGTGACTTCCACTCTTCCCCTCGGAGCTGCCACGAGGCTGGCATTATTGCCTAGGTCACTATGTAGCAGGGTTCTCGCATAGAGAGTCGTGACACCACGGCTTTTCTTAACAGGAAGCAACTTTATTCCTGCCGGCACTGCTCAGTTGGGCTCGTACCCGAAGAGCTGAGCTCCGAATGCCACCCGGTGTAATTTTTTAGATATTTTCTACTTTTTTAATCTCCCACATGTGGTGATAGATACAAACATGCTGTCTGATTAAGTGGTCTCGTGTTACAAGGTCATGAGGGTTGTGGTTACCTACGCGCATAGCCAGGTTACCTTGAGGGTTTTTTTTTTTTTCCTTAGGGAGGGGGGACCCTACCACAACTAGGTTAGAGAATGCTCTAGAAGAAACGGGGGCAGGTCTTTTGTTTGTTTTTGTTTGTTGTTGTTTTTTAATGTTGGGTGTAAACAACCTTAAGTTTGCACGTAATTGTGCTTAAGGTGCATCTGGGAGGTTCATTTAATAAATATTTATTGAGCACCTGCCATGTGCCAGAGGGTGAACATGAATCATTGAACAAACAGACACAAATCCCTGTCCCTTTGGCACCTGCAATCTGGGAAACCAGTTTGAAATTTGGGCTGTAGATGCAGATATTTAGTAATGTCCATGTGAGTGGTTGGTAGTGGGAGCCAGAGAGGAAGGTGAGGCCAGTGGGAGAAGGGAAGAGCCAGGCAGGAATCTCCCAACCTGTTAGTCTTGGGCAGAGGAAGGAAGAAACCAGAAGAGTCAAAGGAAAGGGAGCGACAGGCCGGCAAGAGTGGAGGAAATCCCAGAGATTTCCACCTTTTATAACAAGGCGGGGGTCTGCAGAGCCATTTGGGCAGAATAATTGAACAAGATCAGGATGGGGAAGAGTTGTTTGTTTGTTTTAAACATGTTAGGAAGCTCGTGTTATGGAAATGGTTATGTGTTGTGTTTGAGTGTGGGTTCTGGTCTTTCTTTTGGGCAAGGTCTTCAACCTGTCTCTTCCTTTTCTCCATCTAGAAAAATGGGGACAGATGACAGTACCATCCTCATAGGGTTGTTGGGTAGAAGGGGTTTGAGACAATGATTATAAAAACTTTAGCCCCGTTCCTGGCACTTAGTAACATTCAGAGAACCTGCTGAGAGAAGGGCCTTTCCTAAGATCCCATGTGATTAGAACCAGGACGCGTCCTCTGGTCCACTTAGTTCAGTGCTCTTTTCTAATGCTAGGCTACAAGGTAGATACTCAGATAACACAGTCTTTATGAACAGCACCGGAGTGAATTTTTCAGTTGACCATTGATTTGGTGTTATTTGGGGATATGACTTATCACTAATTGGGAATCCATTTAATATCATAGCAACCAAATATGGTACGCTTAACATCAGTCAAAAAAGAGTTGAGTGTCCTCCCTACTCCTTCACTGGGGATGCATTTAACACCACCACCGCCTGTCCTCTCAGATCTAGAACTTGGTGTGTCATATTTTAGGATTTTAATTTTGTAACCCAATCAATTCTTTATCCTTTAAATGTGTTGTTTGTTGTGCTCTCAAGGGATATTGTGCAATTATCTTAACCTTAGTTAAATCTAGTGTTTGACAGTTGAAAAATTTCTAATTTAATACAGAGGGAGAGAAATTTAATGGTGTGCTTTTCATGCTGATAAAAAGTATTTGGACAAATCTACAGTGTGCATATTTTAGAGAAAGCACACATAGAAAGTAATCAGAGAAGAGGGCAAAATATGAAACTTATTTGGGAAGAATTCCTTTGATTGAAAATTATTATGCTGTTAATAACCTCTCTGGGGCAGTTATCTTTGGACCCAGCATCAAATGGAAAATTTTGCTTTTTAATTCTTCCATAATACACACAAGGTGATTCAGTAGAAAATTTCCTTTTAAAAATATGTTTAGCCCTACAAGACATTTTGGACTTCTTGATGTGAGGAGATAGGATGCACACAGTAACATCTTTAAAGATTCTTGCTTAAAAAAAATTCAACCTGTGTCTAAATCGAATCTCTAGATCTAACTACCAGTCAAGGATAGGGAGGCAGGGGTGGGGGTGGGGTGGAAGGGTGGGGATAGAAGAATGAGGTAAATGACACCCTGAAGAAGCAAGCAATCAAAGGACATTCCATAGACAAAGGAATTTAGCAACAAATGTTTCTTCAACAGTCAATGGCATGAAATAAAATCTGTAAAATGGGGATAATGATACTTAATAGAAGATTAGGAGATACAGTGCCAACACCAGAACTTCATTTTGCTTCTTTCATTAGCTCAAATTGTAAACCCAGAATAAGCTGATCCTTTACTTCTTTGGCTATTTTGTATTTCAGAATTTCCTATAAGGTGAGAATTTAAAAATGCTTTTAATGTTTTACTTTTTTTTTTTTTTTTTAAGTTTTCTTTCTTTCTTTTTTTTTTTAATCCCTCCACGCAACCTGGAGCTCAAACTCACATCTCCAGGGTCAAGAGTTACATGCTCTTCTGACTGAGCCAGCTACCACTGATGTTTTGCTTTTGTATAAATAAAACTATTAAAGTAATTTCCATTTTGACCAATGAATAAAAGAATCGTTGAACATTTGGTTACATCTCAAACAGCTAGTGTTTTTGTTTTGCTACTAGATTAACTTCTAGCTCTGGAGGAATATATCATGTTTTCTTTTAATCAAGTCACAGTAGGAGGCTTAATCAGGACGGTATAAAAATGAATGTGCCCGAATTATGAAGCCAAAAACATTCGTCTTCCTCAGCCTTTTGAACTTGTTCCTATTGGTAAAAAATTGTAACTAGATTTAGTCTTTCTTTGCATATTTGCTTTACGAGGCCAACTCTGGCAGGAGACTACATCTTTTCTGGATCCCAAAGATGGTTTTTTCCTTTCCTTGTTCGGAATCGTAAGTGTGCTTTCTTTTTTTTTAATTGTTGACTATTTTAAAACTTTGTGATTTAAAAACTTTTCTGTTTATAGGAGTTGCTCTATACAGAAGTCTTGTGAGACCACTGTGCAGCAAGGTGATGATTATACAAAGAGTGGTATTGAATTCCCGACCTGGTATGTATTTGTATCAAAGACCTGGTCTTTGATAATTATTAGTGAAAATGAAGGAACAAAAAGTAATAGTTAATGTGGTAAATTAAGGTAGGAAGATATTAACCCTAGTAGAGATATTGGAAGAAACTCTTTAAATAATATAATATTCAATTTTTTAAGTGATCGCTTATCAAGGCTATCTGTTGAAGAAAAAAGGTATTTTAGAATTATTACACTTAAAATGCTATATTACCCAGGGCACCTGGGTGACTCATTTGGTTAAGCATCTTGACTCTTGATTTTGGCTCAAGTCATGATTTCACGGTCATGAGATCGAGCCCTGCATTGGGGTCTGTGCTGACAGTGTAGAGCCTGCTTGGGATTCTCTGTCTGTCTCTCTCTCTCCCTCTCCCTCCTCTTTCTCTGCCCCCACTTGGACTCTCTCTTTCTCAAAATAAATAAATAAACTTAAAAAATATTATAGTACAAATATATATGGCTTTTGTTTTTTATTTACAGTATGTATGTATTGTTGATTCTTAAAATTTGTCTTTCTGTTCTATGTGAAAAACACTGACCTATGTCTGTGCTGACATCTAACCTGAATCATAGAAACTTAGGTATGAAAATAACCTGAGAGGTTTGGGCCCATGTTGCTTTGGTTTTACTGTTTACTTACTGTGTGGCTTAGAAAAATCACTTACCTATTCTTCCCCCAGCCCCTTACCTTTTCTGACTTCCATTTTAGAAAAGTGAGATGTTAGATTAAAGTGTTTATTCTTTTTCCACCTTAGACACTTGATGACTCAATCAGTAGGAAGTTTGCTTATGTTAACATAACTGAGTAAGCATACACTTTGATGACATTTTCTGCTTACAAATTTTTCTTTCTATATTTCAAATTTTCTAATTTCCTAATTTTCAAGACTTTATTTTAAAGTAGGCTCCACACCCAATCTGGGGCTTGAACTCACAACCCTGAGGTCAAGAATCACATCCTCCACCAACTGAGCCAGCCAGGCACCCCAAGGCTTTACTTTTTAAAAAAATTACATTCATCCTCATGGGCCCCTCCAGCTCAAGCCCATCTCCGCCTGTGGTGTTGCTTTCGTAACCTTGCAGCATCCCTTGTCCACAAATGCCTGCCTATGCCTATCTGAATGCTGGTGCCCTCAGCTGGGATGCCCAGTGATAACAGCCTGCACGCAGCCCCTCCTGCAGAACTTAGCAGCAAGACAATCCCTGCCTGCCACCTGACCCTGATGGGAGATGAGAGAAGCTGGGGCTGGGGTCTCTTCTTCATCATTCAGCATATCGCATTTGGAGAGAACGCATTAAAGTGAAGCTTCTGACTCTCCTACATAACCTATCTAAAATTGGATTTGGGAAATGGCTTTGATCAAAAAAAATTTGATGAGCAAATTGGACATTTGAGTCCCATTCTATGTAACACTGTCACATACAGACACGGGCCCATATCAAACTTTCCTAAGACACTAGTACATTCGGAGTCATCTCATAAAGTTAAATTTTATTTTGGAAAAAAAAAAATTATGGGGTGCCTGGGTGGCTCAGTCGGTTGATTGTCCTACTCTTGATTTTAGCTCAGGTCATGATTCTAGGGTCATGGGGTTGAGCCCAGAGTCAGGCTCAGTGCTGAGTGTGGAGCTGCTTGGGATTATCCTTCTCTCTCCCTCTGCTCCATTTGCACACGCTCTCTCTCTCTCAAAAAAAAAAAAAAAAGAGAGGGCATCTGGTGGCCCAGTCAGTTAAGCATCCAACTCTTGATTTTTGCTCAGGTCATGATCTCACATATTGTGAGTTTGAGCCCTGTGTCAGGCTCTATGCTGGCATCATGGGGCCTGCTTGGGATTTTCTCTCTGTCTCCCTCTATCTCTGCCCCTTCCCCACTCGTACTTTTTCTCTGTAAAAAAATTTTAAAAATTACATTCCAGTTTCCATTTCTTCTTAAGATGAGGAAGAAATGTTTACTTAACTATTTATTTTGGCTGATGTGTTTCTGTTATGTTGTAAAATTTGATTTTCATAATTAAAAAAGATGGCTGTGAGTTTTTACTTTTTGAAATGTTACAATTTTACAACAGATGAGGTGATTTACCTGTAATAATCTTTAAAAAGGAATTTTGAAGTTGATGGCAATATTTTATAGGAACTGCTTGGAGAAGATAAAGAGCAACTGAAACTATTTGAAGAATTTATGCTGAGTTACAGAGAAATTACAGAACAATATAGATTTATTCATGTCTGTATTAAAAGGGAGTTCTCTGAATCCTAGAGTTACCTTTTAAAGAATAATAAATACACTTTGGCTCACGTCATGATCTCATGGCTTGTGAGTCCGAGCCCTGCATCTGGCTCTCTGCTGTGAGTGCAGAGCCGGGAGCCTGCTTTGGATTCTGTCTCCCTCTCTGTCCCTCCCCTACTCACGCTCTGTCTGTTTCTCTCTCTCAAAAATAAATAAACAGTAAAAAAAAAAAAAAAAATCACAAGGACATACATTTAAAAAAAGAGAAATAATTACATAAGAAAGTGACTTTTTGATTTTATATTTTCCTTAATATTTTAGGAAAAAATGGTAATCCAGTGGCAGAAAATTTCCGAATAGAAGAAGTAAATTTACCAAATAATATCAATGAAGGACAAGTACAAGTGAGAACTCTTTATCTTTCTGTGGATCCTTACATGGTAAGAATCAGGATTTTGTGACTTGGTGAAGATTAATTGTATTTTCATATTTTTTATGTTGCATCTGAATTTCATTGTGCAATCCTCATGATTAATAAATATTTGAGCAATTATATCTTGAAGCTGGGGAATTACAGGTTGCCTTTGTTTTTATTCACTTGTGTTGTGAGGGAATGTTGTAGAAGAAATGTTTTCATCATAGTAGTACATGTTAATCCGATTCTTTCAAATGTCCAGATCACTTCCCGGTTGTAAATAACATAGTGAATTAGGCTTGGAAGTTCTCTCAGATTGATCTAGTTTACAAGGCAGGCTCTGTATAAGACCTTTATTCTAGTTGGTTTCTTTTTGAAGGAACAGACTCACTTATGCTATTTTTAGATAAAGAAGATTTATTGAAAGATATTGTGAAGGACTACAGTTGAGAAGCCCTTAGGCACATGGACTTAGTCTCTATAAAGACAGATAGATTTGGGGGCACCGGGGTGGCTCAGTTGGTTAAGCGACCAGCTCTTGATTGTGGCTCAGGTCATGATCTCATGGTCGTGAGTTTGAGCCCCACATCTGGTTCCGCGTGGAGTTTGCTTGGGATTCTCTTCCTCTCCCTTTCTCTGTGCCCCTCCCCTGCTCCTGCATGTGCTCGTGCTCCCCTCCCCCCCCGCCACGCCTCTCAAAATAAGTAAATAAACATTAAAAAAAGAGAGTTTTTTCTTCTTTTCTTGTATGAATGCTTTTTATGTTATTTGCCTGCCTGATTCGAACCTCTAGTACATTGTTATATAGAAGCGGTGAGAGTGAACATCTTTGTCTTGTTCTTGATCTTAGGGGGAAAACATTCAATCTTTTGCCATTAAATATGTGGGATGTAGATGCCCTTTGTCAGGTTGAGGAGATTTCCTCTTATTCCTGGTTTGGTTTCTGATTTGTTGAGTATATTTATCATAAAGAGGTGTTGGGTTTTTTTTATTGTGATAAAATAGATCTAACAGTATGCCATTTTAACCATTTTTAAGTGTATAATTTAGTGGCATTAAGAGCATTCAGTGCTGTGCAGCTGTTACACACTTTCCATATCTAGTACTTTTTCATCATCCTAAACAGAAACTCTGCCCTTTAAATAATAAAATCCCCATTATTCCCTCCCCCCAGAAGCGGTTTTAGATTTTGTCATGTGCATTTTCTGCTTCTATTGAGATGATCATGTGGTTTTTGTTTTTTAATCTATTTATGGTTTGTTATATTAATTAATTTTCAGATGTTAAATCCGTCTTGCATTCTTGGTCCTGGTGTGTTTCCTTTGATACGTTGTTGGATTTAGTTTGCTACTATTTTCTTGAGGTTTTTTGCATCCATAAAGCTGTGAGACTATATTCATGGTCTCTTGTTTCCTTGTGATGTGTTTGCCTGATTTTGGTACCAGGGTACTCTGGGCCTCAGAATGGGTTGGGAAATGTTCCCTCCTCTTCTGTTTTTGGAAGAGTTT
The DNA here is from genome assembly GCF_018350215.1 of Panthera leo. Classification (NCBI taxonomy): domain Eukaryota; kingdom Metazoa; phylum Chordata; class Mammalia; order Carnivora; family Felidae; genus Panthera; species Panthera leo. The sequence goes on from NC_056684.1 coordinate 118,422,847, forward strand.
GTGAAGAATTGGTATTCTTCTTTCAAAGATTGGTAGAATTCACCAGTAAAGCTATCTGGCCTGGGTTTTTCTTTTTGGAGAGTTTTTAAATGACTAATTCAATGTCTTTATTTGTTGTAGGTCTACTAGGCTTTTCTATTCCTTTTTGAGTTGGCTTTTGTAGTTTGTGTTTTTCTGGGAATTTGCCCATTTCATCTAAGTTGTGTAATCTATTGCCATCGGTTCTTAGTATTTCCTTGTAATCTTTTTTTATTTCTGAAAGATAGGTAGTAATGCCCTTTCTTTTATTCCTGATTTTAGTAATTTAAGTCTTGTTTATTTTTCTCTTGGTCAGTTTAGCTAACACTATGTCAATTTTGTTAATTTTTCGAAGGACCAACTTTTGGTTTTGTTGATTTTCTGTATTGTTTTCCTGTTGTCTGTTTCATTAATTTCTGTTCTTTGTACTAGTTTTACAGCTTTCTTTGAGTCTTTATTTATGTAAAATAAAAAGTCAAAAGAAAATCAGGATAGCTTATTGAATCCAACTGGGTTAGATCAGTTAGTTGACTATGTACTTTGGGGCAAAAATTACATTCTTAGCTCAACCCCTACACCAGAATAAATTCCAACAGATAATAAGAAAAAATTTTTAAGTGAAACTATAAAAATTTTTAGAAAAAGCATGGGTAAACAATTGAATGATGTTGGGGAAAGACTTTGTAAGAATGACAGCAAACCCAGCTAATATGAAAGAACATGATTGATAAATAGACCTATTTTTAAAAACATTGTATTTTGTAAAACACAATAAAACAGGATGTACAAAATCAAAAGATCAATGGCAAACTTAGACAAATTTGCAATAGAAATAAAAGATAATAATGGCTGATATGCAGAAAGTTTGTCTATATTAGCCTGTGAAAAGTTGGGCAAAGAGACAAATAAGCAATTTAGAATCTCTTTATATATTACTGTTCTTGTACATATGCTTGCTTCCTGCTTTTGGCTTTTAGAGTGCCCTGGTGGGGCACAGAGAAAATCCTGGCTGACCTCTTCTCAGGCTTCATTTACAGTGGAGACCCAATTGGCAATACCAATTTTCTGCCAGGATAGTTGTAGCCTTGGGAAGGCTCCTCTTCCCTCTGATCCAGGAGTGTAATTTCAGGCTCTGTCTTCAAGTAACACCAGTCATAGTTGATTATGCTTACCACGGAAAACAGTTTGACGACTTCATTCAAAATTCTTCCCAGGGTAGCAAGAAATTTTTCTTTATGGGCTAGGGGAATGAAGTGGTGACTGGTCTAGAACATTCTAAAGAGACAAAAGACAAATAGATACCGAGGGATAAATTAGGGCATTGATTTCCCATAGATCTAAAGATGCTCCACCTTTCAGTGGAAGCCAAGACAAGCTCAGTCAGGCTATCAGCCTCAATACTCTAGACTGTGCTGAGCAGATCACATGAGGAGAATAATTACCCCCAATTCAGGAGAAAAATGGCAGTGCACTATTTAGTATTCAGGGTCAATTCTTGATGATGATTGGTGTGGAGTTCTTAAGACTTCAACACTTCAATGTATAAATAAGACATAGCTCAGGGCATCTAAGGATTACATATGCCCTGATGAACAAAATGTAAAGCCTATCATTTAAGCCCAGGATAATAAATACAAAGTAAATTAAGAGAACACAGTTTACCAAAATAAAGCCAAGGTTCAGGGGTAGAAGGGTTTTACAAATGAAACAGAACAGTCAAAAAGGAATAGTTGAAAACAAGCAGAAAGGATGTTTTTCACAGAATTCTCTAAGTTGGAACAAACTTCCTGTTCAGCAGAATTCCCTCTGAGAGACTTATAGTGAGATAAATTCATGACCCAAGGATTTTAGGGGTGGAGAGATGATGAAACAATTAAGATTATGACATGAACTGGATTCATGATCTTCACTTCTAAACACCCCCAACTTCAAATTTTTTTTTTTTAACGTTATTTATTTTTGGGACAGAGAGACACAGAGCATGAACGGGGGAGGGGCAGAGAGAGAGGGAGACACAGAATCGGAAGCAGGCTCCAGGCTCTGAGCCATCAGCCCAGAGCCCGACGCGGGGCTCGAACTCATGGACCGCGAGATTGTGACCTGAGCCGAAGTCGGACGCTCAACTGACTGAGTCACCCAGGCGCCCCTAAACACCCCCAACTTCAAAATAGCAACAAAAAACCTCTTTTTCCTCCAGGGGAGTATATAGGTTCTCTGTCCACTCATTTCATGCTACAAAGCACTGAGTTTTTCTTGAGACTGTCTCTTCATTCTCTGTGTTCATTCTGTATGTCAGTCTCAGGTCCTGTGGATCCTCCTTCCTAAGTACATCTCAGTTCAGTCCACTTCTCAGTAAACTTCAAGGATGTGTATTCAGTCTGAGTCATCATTGTTTCTTTTTCTCCTAATGGAGTATCCTTGCAAACACTCTTCGCCCCCTTAGACTGTCTTCCACACTGCAGCCAGAAATGGTAGTTGTATAATAACAACTAATCACGTCACCTTTATGTCTAATGGCTTTCTTTTAGTCTTGAGATAAAGACTAACATTTTGGGCATGGTCTAAGATGCTACATAGTCTGGTCGCTGTTTGCCTGCCCAGCCTTACTATACCCTACTTTACTTCTTCCTCTTGGATGCTGGCCTCACTGGGCCTCTTTCTTGTGTAACACACCGGTGCCTTTTTTGCTCAAACCTTATATTGATCATGTTTTTCCTTTGCTGTATTTTTTAATGCTTTCATATCTTAGGAGCTTTCCTAATCCTGGAGAGCCAGCTCCTCCCAGCATATTTTAGAGGTAACAAACAACTTGCCTGGAACACACCAAACTGCCTCCTTCATCTAACTCACACAGGTGATTTTCCCTGCCCCAAATCACCCCAGGGCCTGGTACCAGACAACTAGGGACCACCCCTCTAAGCCAGATCCCGCTGAAATTATTCAAGCTGTCTCCTCCTAAACTTACTCAAATTTCCCTACCCTGTCTTGTCCATTTCTTCCCCCTGAAACCATAATAAAGACTCTGGGCCATGCTCTCCTGTTGCTATTTTTTCTTCCTGACTAACTCTGGTGCTTCCCCCTGTGGCCCTATGTGGTATGGTGTGCTCCTCCTCTTGGGACTTGTAAGTAATAAACTCTTCTTCTTTTTTGTAATACTTGTCTTTTTGTTTTTTATTTTTTTTTTTTTGAGAGAGAGGGTGCAAATGAGTGAGGAGCAGAGAGAGAAAGAGAATCCCACAAGGGGCAGAGAGAGAGAGAGGAGGAGGGAGAGAGAGTGGGGGAAGTGGGGCTCACCCAATGCAGGGCTCGAGCTCACCCGAAGCAGGGCTCTAACTCATGAACCATGAGATCATGACCTGAGCATCGTGACCGAAGTCAGATGCTTAACCAACTGAGCCACCCAGGCACTTTAAACTCTTCTTTCAAGGTGGGTGTCTCTGTGTCTGTTGTTCTTCCATACCTGACTACAACAAAATCCTGAGTACAATTAAAACAAGCCTTTATACGTGTTGTCCCTCTGCCTCCCTCCCGCTCCTTTCCTGTTACCTGCCCAATCCCTATTACTCTCTTAAGGCCTGCATTAAAAAGATTTGCTTTGATAAGTCGCCTTCCACCCTCAGACTCGTCTTCTCTGTTATATTTTCTCAAAAATGTACCTTGATCCTCAGCATTTCTTCCGGTTGTAATGAAGAATGATCTGTGTAGTTCTTAGATGTCTGTCTTCCCTAATAAAAAGTAAACTCATGAAGACAGAGGTCTTATTTGTCACTGTATTTCCAGTGACTGGCATGGTGTTTATTAAGTATTAATTAAAGGAAGGAGAGAAGAAAATAATTTTGGTTCCTTTTACTAGACATTGTTCTTAAAAAAAAAAAAAAGAACGTATCCAAATTCATAACTCATTTTAATCCCCATGTTTACACAGTATTTTCCATGGTTATATTTAATGTATATATACTATTTTTATTTTATATTTAAGTGACTTTATGTGTATTTTCATATGATAAACGAGTCCAAATATTATTTTGGTGGTTATATAACATTCGATTGTGTTGACATCATTTGCTTACCTATAGAGAATTACTGTTTGTACTTTCTCTGTTAGCCTTATTTAAGAGTCAGATCCTTGGTCCGGCAGTATTCGGTGGCTGCTGCACTTGCTTTCCAAGAATACTTGGAGGGGCACACTAGCAGAAGTGTAGTTAGTATATTCTCATAGAAGCTTCTCCCTCAATTCCCTGTTTGGTCATTTACCCTGGTGAACTGAACCCACATAGTCAAGTAGCCTTCTATCTTTTCTATCTCCTGGACCACACTGTAGGCCTCTACGTCTTGGCTTTCATAAGTGGGCAAGAGTGAGCCACAGAGAGGAAGAGAGCCTTGATTACTTCCCAGAGAAATCTTTAGCTCTAGTCCCATGGAAGGGTGTGGTGCCACTGTGACATTTTGCCTTTGTAGTAGAAGGAGAACATCCACCCAAAGTTATGGGGTATGATGTAGGGCTTGGCCTGAAGCTGTGATGAACAACTGTGTAAAAAATTGTTTCATTTCTTTTGGGTTATTTCCATTGGGGAAACAGAATTGCTAGGCCAAAATAAATGAATAATATTACAGTCTATATGTTGGTAGTTTGCTTTCTATAAAAATTGGACAGTTTTATAATAGCAACATGTTAAGTGTAGCTAATGCGCCACAATCCATTGAAACCATTGACACATTATTTTTGCTAGCATAATGTAATATTAAATTTGTTTAAACATTTTAACAGCTTTGTTGGAATATTATCATGTATCCTACAATTTATACATTTAAACTATACAATTCAGGGGTGCCTGGCTGGCTCAGTTGGAAGAGCATGTGACTGTTTTTTTTTTTTTTTAAATGTTTGAGAGAGAGAGTGAGTGTGTGTGTGCACGTACACACTCACGAGTGGGGGAGGGGCAGAAAGAGAGGGAGACAGAGGATCTTAAGTGGGCTCTGTGCTGACAGAGGCTCTGGACACTTAACCGACTGAGCCACACAGGTGCCCCAAAAAGAGCATATAACTCCCGATCTCAGGGCCATGAGTTTGAGCCCCAGTTTGGATGTAGAGATTACTAAATAAATACATTTTCAAAAAATAAAGTGTACAATTCACCGGTTTTTAGTCCGTTTACAAAGTTGTTTAACCATTACCACAATCTGATATTAGACCATACTTAAAGTCCTTTCTAATTGTACTTATTTTTTAAATTTATTTAAAAAAATTTTGGGGGCGGGGACACCTGGGTGGCTCAGTTGGTTAAGCGTCCAACTTCATCTCAGGTCATGATCTCGTGGTCAGTGAGTTCAAGCCCTGCATCGGGCTGTATTGACAACTTGGAGCCTGGAGCCTGCTTTGGATTCTGTGCCTCTGTCTCTCTCTGCCCCTCCCCCACTCACACTCTGTCTCTCAAAAATGAATAATCGTTAAAAAAAATTAAAAATAATAAAATAAATTTTGATGTTTATTTCTTTTTTGAGAGAGAGAGAGAGAGAGTGCAAGCAGGGGAAGGACAGAGAGAAAGAGAGAGAGAGAGAGAGAGAGAGGCAGAATCTGAAGCAGACTCCAGGCTCTGAGCTGTCAGCACAGAGCCTGATGTGGGGCTCAAACCCATGGACTGCAAGATCATGACCTGAGCTAAAGTCAGATTCTTAATGGACTAAGCCACCCAGGCGCCCCTCTAATTATACTTCTTTACTTGTTAGAGAGGGGATACATTTTTTTTTTAAAAGATAAAGAATAACTGAAAAGAAGATAGAAATTAAGATAAATTTAATTTGTTTAACACTTTACTTAACATTACTGACTATATACCTTTCTTTTAGTCACCCGATAAATTAACAAACTGGCCAGTATTATCAGGCAGAATTATACTCATCAACATTTTCTTTTTTTAGCGTTGCAGAATGAATGAAGACACTGGCAGTGATTATATAACACCTTGGCAGCTGTCTCAAGTGGTTGATGGTGGAGGTATTGGGATTGTAGAAGAAAGCAAACACGTACATTTTACTAAAGGCGATTTTGTGACTTCTTTCTATTGGCCCTGGCAAACCAAGGTTATTCTGAATGGAAGCAGCCTTGAGAAGGTGATGTATAATATACAGTACAGTAAAACCTTGGTTTGCGAGCATAATTCGTTCCAGAAACAGGCTTGTAATCCATAGCACTCGTATATCAAAGGGAATTTCAAGAATCGTTGGCTTAGTTGTGATCGTGTGACATTTGACATCATGTAGTACTCCTGTTGCAAGACATCACTCATTTATCAAGTCAAATAAAATTTTTTAGAAATGTTTACTTGTCTTGCGGAACACTCGCAGAACAAGTTACTCACAATCCAAGGTTCTACTATCTGGGTCTTCCCCTCCCTATAAATCATTGTGCATTTGGCATTCGGTTCAGTGGGTTATCAGGGAAAAAAAATAAAAGCATACATTTTCTTTTAGATGGCTGCTAAAATGTGGAAAACCTTTGTTTCTTTTCCACTGTTGGCCGTAACTATATGACAGTTCTTAGATTATTAGTGAATAGTGTTGTTTTTCATATTTAATTTATTTCTTGAATTTTACATATATAAAATAAAACCTGAATTGTAAGCATCAAAAAATAATTTATACCAAGGGGGCCAGAAGTTCTCTTATAGTTGTATGCTTTAAAGTTTCCTATGAAATTGCCATTTGACTTAAACTCATTTGGTTTGTGCTTAAAATTCCATTTTGTATCAAAAGTCCTGAGTTCAGTGTCTGTTGTTAGTTGAATTATGTGAAATTACCAATACTTGTCTGTATTGACCTATAAAACCTGGCAGCTTCATGTAATGCAACCCAATTTATGTCATCAGGGAAGTTATTTTATGTCTCTGAACCTTAGTTTCCTCATGTGCAAGATGAAAATAGTAGCTCTTTCACAACTGAATGTAGAAATTAAATGCTATGATAAATATGACTAACGCTTTCTAAAAAGCTTTATAAAATTTTAGTATTTTTTATTATTAGAAATTCTTTTTTTTTTTTTTTTAAGTTTATTTATTTTGAGAGAGAGAGAGAGGGTGCGAGGGGGGTGAGGAGAGAGATCTCTTGAACCATGCATGAGATCATGACCTGAACTGAAATCAAGACTTGAATACCTAGCCATCTGAGCCACCTGGGCAGCCCTGTTATTATGAATTCTTATAATCAGTTAAAGGTGACTGTTAAAATACAAACGATATGTGGGAGATGTTATACAATAATTTTCAACTTAATGATACCAGTAAAATATATTTAACAAGAAACTTCTTAGCAGGAAGAAATATTCAGCAGGTTCTGGTTTTTCCCTGTCATTTTGCTATGGAGGGAAATGGGGCAGCTGGGGAGAGCTTCAAAATGCTTTCGGCACAGTTATTAGAAATGAAAAGGAATTCAGAAGGGATGGAGAAAGGATATTTGCTAAACACAAACCTGTCTCCCAAAGTTTCTATATTGGACTTACTAATAAATATTACCTACATGATATATTTTTGTGTACTGTAGACCTAAGTATTGTTGACTTTAATACCTTGATTGCCTTTATGTACACACTAGATCTGACAGCCATTTAAGACTGCTGAATACAAACTGCCATTTTGTTTATGGAAGTTTAACTACAAATCAAGTTAATGTGGTGAATCTTCTTTCTTTGAAAAAACTTCTTTACGTATTTTTGAGAGAGTGAGCAAGAGAATCCCAAGCAGGATCCAATTTTAGTATATGTGCTGCCGAAGCGAGCACCCAAGCAGGATCCAAGCACTGACAACCCAGAGCCCAAAGCAGGGGCTCTATCTCACGAACCATGAGATCATGATGTAAGCTGAAATCAAGAGCCAGATGCCCAACTGACTGAGCCACCCAGTCCCCTTGGAATTGCTCAGAGGTTTTAAAACCTTCCTACTTTGCCTAGTGTTTTCCCCTTAAGTGTTTCTTTCTTTCTTTTTTTAAATATACTTGGCAGCATTGATAAGAAAGAATGATAAGTGTCTTTCATGTAGAATTCTTTAAAGTTTTTGTTTTTTACCATAAAGAGAAGTAATACTTATTTGTTTTTTACTTTGTACAAGTAAATTATAGAATTTTCACTAGACTGAAGAACGGTTCACTGTTCTAGAAACCATATCAGGTTGTTTATTAAAATCTGCTTGGAATGCCATTACAAAATACCATAGACTGGGGGCTTAAATGACAGAAATTTATTTTCTCACAGTCTGAGATCTAGGTGATAGAAAATTTGGTTTGTAGTGAAGTCTTTCTTCCTGACTTGTAGTTGGCTGCCTTTTTGCTGTGTCCTCACAGGGCATTAGCCTTTCTTCTGTGTACGTGCGGAGAAAGACCTCTGGTGTCTCTTCCTTTTCTCCTAAGGATGCAAGTTCTGTTGGATTAGGGCCCCTCCCTGATGACCTCATTTAACCATGATTATCTCCTTAAAGGCCCTGTGTCCAAATATAGTTATATTAAGGGGTAGGTCTCAACATCAGAATCTGGGGAAACACAACTCAATCCATAACAGGTTTTTCTCTGCCTTGTTGATTTAAAATAGGAACTTCTAGTATTATTTTTTAAAGTTAGATATTTTATTTTAGGTAGACCCACAACTTGTGAATGGACACCTTTCATACTTTCTTGGAGCTATAGGTATGCCTGGTTTGACTTCCTTGATTGGGATACAGGAGAAAGGTCATATAACTGCTGGATCTAATCAGACAATGGTTGTTAGTGGGGCTGCTGGTGCTTGTGGATCCTTGGCTGGGCAGGTAAACTTTCTGAGAACTATTTGATTTTCTAAAAACTTGAATTTCTGGATACATGTATATAATTTAAAATATAAAATTGAACAAATGTATAATATTATTTTATATATTTCTGGTAGGAATGATGTTATTACCTGCCTAGACTCTCTTCATAACGATATGGAAAATGTAGATTTTTGTATCTTGTTCTCTGTTAACCAGAAATAGACATGGTAAATGCTAGAGCATTGCTCTAATCAATATAAGGAAGAAACCCATAGAGTACCTATCTGGAATTCCATGACATGAATTAAAAGACAAACTCATATTTTTAAAAGGAATCTTCAAATAAGAGAGCACTTACTGGGTTCTAGAAATACAGTAAAGATTATAATAGAATTTTAAAGTATATTGTTTCATGACTAAAAGTCTTTATTGAAACAAAATATTTTATCATAGGCCTGAGAAATCTTGAATTGCAAGTTAGTGATGTTTTGAGTCTACTTCTTTTATGAAATCAGCTTTAAATTGTGAGATTTTAACATTCAGACTAAGTCTAATTTTAGTCAATCTTAATTTGTTTTTTAGCAGTGGCATTATATCTGGTCTTAATTCTTTTGGTTTCAAATAACTTTTAGCCAAAGTCCTGTAATCTAACCTAAACTGTGATGAACACTCTCATATACTCGTGATATCTTGTATACTCACATTTTTACACTTAAATGTAGCAACGGAAAGTTGTTTACTTTTTTAAAATCTCCCCCCTAGATTGGCCATTTGATGGGCTGTTCCAGAGTGGTGGGAATTTGTGGAACACAGGAGAAGTGCCACCTTCTGACCTCAGAACTGGGCTTTGATGCTGCAATTAATTATAAAAAGGGGAATGTGGCAGAACAGCTCCGTGAATTTTGTCCAGCTGGAGTGGATGTTTACTTTGACAATGTTGGTGGTGACATCAGTGATACAGTGATAAGTCAGGTTGTTTGCCAATTTGTTACAAATTTGAATGCTACATTTTATTTGCTGTGCTTTTTACCTGATACCGAAAAAAACCTATAGAATTGTAGGGTTTATTGTGAGAAATAATGTTAATGATCAGTATTGTAATTTAGTGATGCAGAAGAGCTTGCTGACAACTACTTCCGTTTGCTTGCAGATTTGCATATGAGCATCAATTTCAGTTCTTTGATAGCAGTATTGTATTTTTCACCTGCAATTTATTTTTATCAAAAATTACAGTTGTAGGGAGGTGTGCCTAGCTGGCTTGGTTGGTCGGGCACGGGATTCTTGATTTTGGGATTGTGAGTTCTAGACCCACGTTGGGTGTTAGAGATTACTTAAAGATAAAATCTTAACAAAAAAATTACAGTTGTATTGTTCCAGTGGTGAAGTTTTGACCCTAATTCCTCATCAACTAACTCACTCACAGCCATGGCCTCTGACTTTGGGTAGGGAAATGATTTTCATAGATTATAGTTATTTACATTTTTTTTTTAACGTTTATTTATTTTTGAGACAGAGGGAGACAGAGCATGAACGGGGGAGGGTCAGAGAGAGGGAGACACAGAATCTGAAGCAGGCTCCAGGCTCTGAGCTGTCAGCACAGGGCCCGACGCGGGGCTCGAACTCACGGACCGCGAGATCATGACCTGAGCCGAAGTTGGCCACTCAACCGAATGAGCCACCCAGGCGCAAAAATATTTACATATTTTTATTGACAATGTTATGAAATATCAACATTAGCTATTAACACGGCATTGTCCTTTACTATGTACACACACACACACACACACACACACACACACACACACACATATTGCAGTTGAGGTTAAATTATTTAAAAATTCTCTTAACATTTATTCATTTTTGAGAGTGAGGGAGACAGAGCAAGAATTGGGGAGGGGCAGAAAGAGTGGGAGACACAGAATCAGAAGCAGGCTCCAGGCTCTGAGCTCTCAGTACAGAGCATGACGTGGGGCTCGAACTCACGGACCGCGAGATCATGACCGGAGCTGAAGTTGGACGCTTAACCCACTGAGCCAGGCACCGAAGGTTAAATTATTTAAATGCAAGGAAATACTTTACTGCTGCTACTAACAGTAGCAACAACAATGATGATACCGGTGTAATTCTTTTGTGCATTACCAAACTCTCAATTACCTCTGTTCCTTTGGAAGGGACTTGTTTCCTGGCTAATTAAAACTCTTAAATACATATAAGGAGTAAATCTTCAAAGCAAAATCAATTAATTGGCACCAAAGGATTAAATTACAGTAGTCAAGGAGGCTTTTGCTGAGGCAGCCATAAAATCAGTAAACATAGGAAAGGCATGTATCTTAGGGTATAATCATCAATTTTTCCTGAACAGATGAATCAGAACAGCCATATCATCCTGTGTGGTCAGATTTCTCAGTACAACAAAGATGTGCCTTATCCTCCTCCACTACCCCCTGCTGTAGAAGCAATCCAAAAAGAAAGAAACATCACAAGGTATGGACCACCCTTTTCCCCTTACTACCAGATTCATGAGTTTAAAGATCATAGATGTATATGAAATGGTAGTGTTTTTCATATATAATTCTTCCTTATTAAGTAAAACTTGAAAATGGACATTTTTTTCAGTATTTAGGTTTTTGTTAACCAGAGCCCTGGCAAAAACTTTTTTTTTTTTTTTTCACATTTATTTTTGAGAGACAGAGACAGAACATGAGCAGGGGAGGGGTAGACAGAGAGGGAGACACAGAATCAGAAGCAGGCTCCAGGCTCCGAGCTGTCGGTACAGAGCCCTTCACGGGGCTCAAACCCACAGACTGCAAAGTCATGCCCTGAGCTGAAGTAGGACGTTTAACTGACTGAGCCACCCAGGTGCCCCCTGGCAAAAAATTTTCTAAAAAACATATCGGTTCTATCAATCTTTTGCAAGTCTTTTTTTCCCCAAGTGATAGAAACTCAACTCACGTTGGCGTAAGTGCAAAGGTAATTTATTGGCTCACGTTTCTGAGCAGTCCGGTATTAGTATTGGCTGGACATAAGGTTTGCATAGTGGCATCACCAAGTTTTTCTCTACCTTTGGGCTGTGCTTTCTTTTGGGTTGGCTCTGTTCCTTTGCAAGCTCTTCTCTTGCAGCAGATCAAGAGGATGACTGTTATCTCTAGTCTTACATGTTACCAAGTTAGCAACCCAAGCAAAAAGAGAAAGCTCTCTTCCTCTCAGTTTTATCAAAGCTGATACTGGCTCCTACTGGCCTAGCTTTGGTCACAGGAGAGTGGGGAAAGGATATTACCCACAAAGTAAAATCACAGTGCTAATTACCAAACAGGGTTTTAATGCTAGCCAGACCACAAACAATAGAAGCCCGCTACACTGACACATGTAACTACACCTAAAACTGTATCTGGCCTGATTCTGTGTGATTAAGTCCTGATGTTTGAAAGACTAACAAATATTAGAGTTCTGGAATGATTTGATTTTGAGCTCTTTCACCCTCCATAGTCTCTGATCATTATCCTTTTCTTCCCCACTACAGAGAAAGATTTCTGGTGTTAAACTATAAGGACAAATTTGAGTCTGGCATTCTACAGCTGAGTCAGTGGTTTAAAGAAGGAAAGCTAAAGGTAGAACTTGCCTCTATTCTTTTATCAATATCATTGATATTGACATAATTGATATACTTTTGTGTTATTTGAATTTATTATAGTGAACATATTAGCTTTGTAATAGGAATTCCTACAAAATTGCACTGAATATTGTAAATTAAGTTTACTCTCAGGTGAGTATAACTTCCTAATTGAGAAACCCTCTACTGTCAGTCGCTTTATCTAAAATTTTATTAACCTTTACTTTTCTTAGATTATAATACAAGATAAAAAGGTGTTTTTTTTTTCAAATTTTAATATTCATTAATTTAACAAATATTTATGGAATGCTACTATGTGTTAGAAGCTGTGCTTTTTTTCTTTCTTTTCTTTTCTTTAAAGTTTATTATTTATTTTGACAGAGAGAGAGAGAGAGAGAGAGAGAGAGGAGAGAGAGAGGGGGACAGAAGATCCAAAGCAGGGTCCATGCTGACAGCAGAGAGCCTGATGCAGGGCTCAAACTCACAAACCACGAGATAATGATCTGAGACAAAGTTGGTAGCTTAACCAGCAGAGCCAGCCGGGTGTCCCTAGAAGCTGTGCTTCCTCAAAATCTTTTAAGCACCTCCCCGTACCCCTATCTCACCACCACTATACTTCTTTCCTGCCCTCCCTGATAGCCTGATATATTTCTTGGTTGCTGGCTGAAAATCAGGAGTTATTCATCTGGGGTCTAGAGACACTGACCTGGGATGTTCTTGAAACTTGCAAATGACAGGCAAAGTTACATGTGCATGTGCTTATGTTTATATACTTTGTTTTCTGAAAAGAGGGGATAGCTTGTGATGTTGCTAATTGAAGATTAGACAATGGGAAAAGAGGATTTTATTTTTTTATTTTTTTAAGAAGATTTTATTTTTAAAAATCTTTCAATAGGAAACTTCTGTGCTATGTCCATGAGATGAAGAAATCTATTTTTAGACAGAAAGTGCTAAATAGTATTACTGCCCTTTGCCAACATGGAGAATATTACAGTTGACCTTGAACACCTCAGGGGTTAAGGGCGTTGACACCCTCCATGCAGTTGAAAATCCCCATGTGTCTTTTGACTCCCCCAAAACTACAAGTAGCCTACTATTGACCACAAGCCTTACTGATAACATAAACAGTTGACTAACACATATTTTGTATGTTATATGTAATTTATAGTGTATTCTTACAATAAAGTAAGCTAAAGAAAAAAATGTTATTAAGTTACAAGGAACAGAAAATACATTTACAGTACTTATTTATTGAAAAAAAAATCTGTGTATAAATGGACCTGCACAGTTCAAACCCGTGTTGTTCAAATGGTCAACTTTAAATAGACATGATGAAGTCTAAAGAATACTATATTTGGTTATTTTGACTTACAGATTAAAGAGACTGTGGTAAATGGATTGGAAAACATGGGAGGTAAGATGAGTGTAGGTTTATTTATCATATGCATGAGCTAAGCACAAATATTCCCTTTTTTCCTTTACTTCTACTTCCCTCGTTTTTTTTTTCTTTTTAAATCATTTATTTCTTTCCTGTAAACCCATCCTGCAGGTTTACTTAAATATCTTAATCAAACTCCATTAAAGTTCAGCTTAATGGTATTTAAGAAAGTATTGTTTTCACATTTCAAGTCATCAAATAAGTATTTCTTTGGTTTTGAAACAAGTTATGAAAAAAAATACAAGTATCACAAAAGTGATACCTTCTAGGTAACTTTTTCAGATTGAATCGTTCTAAGACATCATAAGATTATATTAAACAGATTTTCAATATTTAGGGTTTTTTTTTTCCCTAACATACACAGATTTCAACATTCTTTTGTCTGTTTAAAATGAAAGAGATTATATCAAACTGTTTTTGTTTTTTTTTTTTTTTTTACCTTTTTAGGAAAAAATATTTAATACATTTGGTCAATATGTTTACTAAACAACTTAAATTTTACTCATTTTCCTGGCATAACATGCATATTTTACTTAGTAAAACTTTATGGTTAGATTTCTATTATTTTTAATAGTAACTGAAAAATTGTGCTGGCATTTTATCCACATACTTATTTGCTTCTAGTCTTCAGATTCTATAAACAGTGAACACTGAGATAGATACCAATTAAACATTTCTAGTTTGGGTAAAAACACATTTTTAAGATGTAAATTGAGTTAGTTTAGTGGTTTTGCCAATATTTCACTTGAGGTTCTCTTCATGAAAATTTCCTTCTATAGTTAATATTAAAATAATTGGAGAAATTATTCAAATTAATTGCATGTGTTCGACCTACTGATAAACATGTATGATAGTGACATTTAGGTTTTCATATAACCTAGTTTGTTTGTTTTCTTTCTAGTTGCATTCCAGTCCATGATGACAGGAGGTAACATCGGAAAGCAGATAGTTTGCATTTCAGAAGAAACCTCTTTGTAATATGTATAAGCATCTTCATCAAGGAAATACACAGATTTCTTTCCATTTTACTCAAAGATTTTTAAGATATTTCATAAAAAAAAAATCTTAGACTACAGATAGCTTTTTTTTTAATGTTGATTTTTGAGAGATAGAGACAGAGTGTGAGTGGGGAGGGGCAGAGAGAGAGGGGGACACAGAATCAACGCAGGGCTCAAACCCACAAGCCATGAGATCAGGACCTGAGCTGAAGTTGGATGCTTAACTGACTGAGCCAGCCAGGTGCCCCGAGTACAGATAGCTTTTAATTTGAATGTGATCATAGGTAATATTTTCTAGTTGGATAACATTTTTTCCTTTATCTTCAATATCATATATGTTCTCTGTATCTAACATGAGTATTTACAATAATAGACTGAAGTCAACATGACATATTTTTCTTTCCTTTACCAATATTATATATGATGTTTTGATTAGACAGTCTGAAACCCATAGAGATTTGATGTAACTCTTTAGCAGATCATACAAAATAAACAGATTTTTACAGTTAATAACTTTCACTTAAAATAGAATGCTTGAGGGGTGCCTGGGTAGCTCAGTCGATTAAGCATATGACTCTTGATTTTGGCCCAGGTCACGATCTCACGGTTCCTAAGATCTAGCCCTGTGTCAGCATCGTGTGCTGACAGCGTGGAGCCTGTTTGGGATTCTCTCTCTCCCTCTCTTTCTCTCAAATTAAAAGAAATGTATATAGAATGCTTGAGAAGACACATTGTAAATATATGTTGACCTGGAAATGCTTTACATAACTCTTGAACTGTAATTTGGTGTAAGAATAGAATTGGTATGGCCTTTCCATGTGGAGATGGAGATGGCAGAGTGTGTGTAGGGGTTTTGGGGGAATCCAGAGCTTGTGGAGCAGTTTTTAGGATACAGAGCAGAGGCTTTGTGAAATAACTGAGGTCAGTTAGGTCGATGGAGACAGTAGTTTACTAGAGGATGATCTATTTGTGTTTTGCTAAATAATTTACTGTATAGTCTAAAAACTCATATATTGACGGAAGCAAGTTTGTTTTAGGTTAGCAGGCACACACTGTCACATAGTGTAAAGATTCCGAGGGCAAATAGATATAAACATCACTTGAAGTTTTAGGTGATTAGAAAGATTAAGACAACAAAGACAGTTTTAGCAAATGACAGGACTTAAAATGACAGAACTGACTGAACAAATTAACAAACGGTTCTGAACACGAGTTTCAAGATCTATTAATGAACCTCTAAATAAGAGGGTTTGTTTCATTAATTTAATCAACCATTTGCAACAATAAAATCGAGGATATTTTTCTAAGTGTTGTGCTGGTTTATGGTCACCTGTTTACACCCTGCAATATACTTTTGTCTATAACATTTGTAGAAAGTGGATTGAAATTTTGTTAGTAATCAATCACTCCAGTTGACCTCAGTGTTCTCTTTCTTGTTTTATATACCTTTCCTGGACCGTTTCATCTCCAGAAAGGTCTGTATGTCGATAACTCCCAAATCTACACCTCTATTTCTGACCTTTTACTTGAGCTGGGGACCTCCAAGTAAAACATCCTTTTGACATCTGGGATAAACTCTGTTTATCTAAAGTGGAATTACCTTTCTCTTACATGTTTCTACTTTGTTTTTAAATCACCATAGTTTGTGCACCCAAACTACTACTCTCTCACCCGTTCAGATACCTGTTATGAAATCAAGGCTTGTGTTTAACCTTGAGAATACCCTTCTTAGAGAACTCCTTTAATTCCCACTGCCACGATCTTGAGTTCCTCGTCCTTTGGCACACAGCAAGTATTCAAAAATTAATAATTTGAAAGTCTGTCAACCCCATTAAGCTCTAACACGTGGTGGCATCCAGCCTGGAACTCAAGTGTTCTAGTCCGCGGTGTAGATATCCGAGAGCTCTTTCCATCCCAATATAGGGAACGCAGACTCTGGAGAATTCATATTACAAAAAAAGTTATACACCTGAGTCTCAATTCTTACCCCGTCCCGTATGCAATGCAGAATCTGATTCTGCAAGTTCCCTTCTCAGTCAGTGAAGCTTTGAGATCCTCTTCACTGATAAATGTTTAAGTAGGGCTCTCTTCCTCGCTTGCCTCCGTCGTAACTAGTTCTGATCTCAGCTGACAGGAAAAACTACCCCTTCTGTTGCTGCAAGGAAGCAGTGACGTCACGGCTGGCACGAACTGACCCCATTTCTCGGGTTTCGTAGACCACTGGGCCCCAATGTCGGGAATGAATAGGAAGCGAGAGACTTCCTGGCGTCCGGGGGCTCAGCCCGGCGCGGACAGCTCGGCCCCAGCCCTCCATCAACGCCTTGGGGGGACCCCCACGCGGGGCGGCGGCTGTCCAGCCTGGGGCGGCGAGTGGGTGTGAGCCTTGGGGGCCGGCCAAACTTCCTGTCCCGCGCTGCCGCTGCTTCCGGCGGGAGCCGGAAGACGCTGTGTGTGGACGGAATTCGGGACCGACTGACGGCTAGCAGGCTGCCCGGGACGGGGAGGTGAGCTCCGGGCTGGGCCAGGCCACAGCCGCACAGCTAGATGGTCGCCGAGAGGGAGGGAGCCAGTACCGGTCCCTCGGGGCCTCGGGCCGAGTTCGACTCAGGAGAGGACGGGGAAACCGCCCCCCCCCCCCCTTGGGCACCCCTCCCTTATCTGGCGGGCTCGGGAGCGGCCGGTCTGAAGCCCTACGGCTTCGGCCCTTCCCCTCGAGGCGTTTTGGGGCCGGTGTTTCGGCTCATTTGCTTGGTTTTGGGGGCCGGGGCTTGGGAACAAGACGGTCCTGAGAAAGCTAGAGTCAGCGAGTCCCTAGGGCGGGGGCTCCTGGACTGCACCCGCAGTCGAGCCCTGCCCGCGGGCTTCGGGGCCTTACACTAAGGCCGTTGCGGTGGGGCAAAGAGGATGCCGAGGAGACTCTGCCTTCGGTATTTCAGCCCAGAGCTACCCCTTCTTTCATACGTCCACTTACTTTCTGGGTCTAGAAGAAGGAAGGCTGCCGGCTCTGAGGGGCTTTGGCTGCTAGCTTCTCCTTCGCCTGTCATTTCAAGGCGAGGCTGTGGGCTGTGGGTGTTTACAGCCTTGTAGGCATTCCAAGGTTCAATTTCTCCTCCGACGTTTCTTCAGAGAAAAGAATGCAGTTCGGCCGTTAAAGTTTATCCCACTTGCTCATGAGGCTTTGAAATGCATTTAGGCACCATTTGGAAGTTAAACATTACTAACTTGGGACTTAAGAATTTGTACTTCTTCACTTTGGCGCATGGGTCAATGCAACATATTTGCGAAGTGAATAGAAGAAACATTTCTGAAATAAAGCCGGTGGCATTTTGTTGTTAGGGAGTGAGAAATTTCACCTGTTTTATCTTACTTAGTGTGGACAGAGTAAAGTCAGCTAAACAGAAGATTTAGGTTCTAATTTTTAAAAATTCTGCATTTAAGTAGATGTCTGGTTTTTGGCAAGTTACTTAATCTCTACCTTTTCCCCCCCTTCTTTGTAAATGAAGAGGCTTACCTATTTATTCAGCGGGTATTTCCTGAATGCTTAGTTTGTGCAAAGCATAATGCTAAGTTAATGAGAGTAGAATGAGTAAGTTCAACCACTTTAACCAATGAGAAAGTTATACATGTAGACACCTAACAGCCTAGACAGGATAGAATCATTGCTAAAATGAGGTGAAATAGCATGTTGTGACAACACTATGGAAAGGACAGATTTGTTTTCACTGGAGGAAAAGGATCAGAGTCTTAGTGGAGGATGGCATTTGAGTTGGATATTAAAATCTGGAAAGGAGGGGCTCCTGGGTGGCTCAGTCGGTTAAGCGTCAAGCTCTTGATTTTGACTCAGGTCATGATCTCACTGTTCGAGGCATGGAGCCCCGTGTTAAGCTCTGTGCTGTCAGCGGGAAGCCTGCTTGGGATTCTCTCTCCACTGTCTCTGCCCCTTCCCACTGCTGACACTGTCTCTCTCAAAATAAATAAATAAGCATTTTAAAAAATGAAAAAAAAAAAGTCTGGAAAGGATTTCAAAAAATCACAGCTGGATAGTGCTTATTATTGGTTGAAGAACTATTCTAAGCAAAGATGTGGAGCACTGAAATAGGCTGGTGTGTTCATTCAGTAGCCAGTCCATGTGGGTTGGAGTAAAGGGTTAATTGAGGAAGATGGACGTGCTGTAACTGAAACAGTGTTTGAAGATAGATTGTAGGATATTTGAAATGCCATAGTTAGGGATTTGACTAATATTCTGAGGCACTGAATTTTGAGTGAGTGAAGTAACAAGCATTTCTGTGTTTTGGAAAGATAATTTGAGTGGCTGCATAAAAAGATGGATTGAAGAAGGGAATTTTGGGGCACCTAAACTACTCAGTTGGTTGACTCTTGGTTTTGGCTCAGGTCATGAGATGGTTGGTGGGAGTGAGTCCCACTGCTTGGGATTCTCTCTGTGTCGCTCCCCTGCTTGCTTTCTCTCTCTCTCTCTCTCTCTCTCTCTCTCAAAAATAAATAAATAAACTTAAAAAAGGGAGGGGGGGAATTTTTAGGGAAGGATGACCAGTTAGTAGTTTCTTTTAATAGTGTAGTTGAAAGATAATGAGGCCTAAACAGGGCATTCCAGGGGGAATAAATTTGGGGGAATTAGAACTACTGGGGTTATTTAAATATTGAAGATGAGAGACATTGTTAAAGACCTAGAATTTATGGCTGAGTGGGAAGAGGATTGGGCAATAATTGAAATGGATAATACAGGAAGAAGAACAGGTTTGGTGGTAGAGATGATTATCTGGATTGTGAACATTGTTAGGTTTGAGGTGGATATCTGTGTGGAGATACCCAGCAAGCAGTTAGAAATGAAAATTTGGAGTTGAGGAGAGAGGTCAGGAATAGAGGCAAATATTTTGGTATTATATCCAGGCCATTCATTCATTTATTCAGTGCCTACTAGGTGCTTGCAGGGAAGTTTGTATAGAAGCCCTTTAATCTCATAGTAGAGACAGCCTTGGAGTTTCACAGTATCAGAAATGACTCTTGGAGACCTAAATTCCTTATGAATTACATAAAGTACTTTGCCTGGCACTGTGCTAGGTAGTGGAATGTAAAGTTACAAACAAGACAGACTAGTTCCTGCCCTTGTTTATGGAGCTTACAATTTAGGGGAGTAACCAGACCAAAAAAAAAAAAAAAAAAAAAAAAAAAAAAAAAAGGAATATTATATAAAAACAAAGGAATTAGAAATAGTAGAGATAGAGAACAAAGGTGGAAGTGTGGGGAATCTTCTTTGGATAAGGTGACCAGGCCAAGCCTTTGTAAATGAGTTGATGGTTAAACAGAGCCCAGAAAAGTGAAAAAGAGGTAACTAATGGAGAGGGAGGTAAAAGCATTCCAAGGCAGAGGATAAGACGTGTGCACATCCCTAACATCAGAAAGAGCTTAATGTGTTGAAGGAACTAAGGTGGCTGGAGCTTGGAGAGCAAGTAAGGGAGAGTGACTCTGGAGTGTGGTTGGAGGAACAGGAATGGATCACATAGGTTCTTACATGCCAGGATAAGGAGTTTAAATTTTATGTAGGTGCATTGGGAAGCCGCGTAAAGAGTTGCAAGCAGGTGAGTGATATAACAGGAATCATTTTAATTTTTTTTTAACATTTTTATTTATTTTTGAGAGACAAGAGAGAGACGATTGTGAGCAGGGGAGGGGCAGAGAGAGAGAGAGACACACACAGAATCTGAAGCAGGCTCCAGGCTCTGAGCTGTCAGCACAGAGCCTGACTCGGGGCCTAAACCCACCCACCAACCATGAGATCATGACCTGAGCCAAAGTCGGATGCTTAACTGACTGAGCCACCCAGGTGCCCCTAAAAAGATATTTACTACTGGAAAGAGAATGGAATGGAAGGTAGGCAAGAGTAGAAGCAGGGAGACGAGTTAGGTGGCACTAACTGTAGTTTAGGGCAAGTGTTAATGGTGGCCTGAAATAGGGTGGTGGATAGAAGTAGGTGGATTTGTTATCTTAATGGGACTTGCAGCTGGACTGGATATTGGGAGCAAAAGAAAGAAAGTAATAAAAATGATTCCTAAATGGGGTGCATGGTGGTCCTGTCTTAAGTGGAGGATTGTGGTGAGTGGGGCTGGCAGGGCATGATGGAAAACAGGCTTGAGAGAGAATTAATTTTAGACACATTAGAGATACCAAGTTTCAAACATTAAGTACAGATACCAAGTAAGCAATTGTATATGCAGGTCTGCAGCTCAGGGACGTATCTGGGCTATAAATAAAAATTTTGGTGATGAGCACGCAGTGTTGTATTGAAGTGTTGAATTACTGTATTGTGTACCTGAAACTAATATTATGCTGTATGTTAACTAATTGGAGTTTAAATAAAAACTTTAAAAAATTTTGGAGACTATCATTTAAAGCCATGAACTTATGCTAAGAGGAGAGTGTAGCAAGAGAAGAGGTCCTGAATACTATCCTGAGGAATATTAGTATTTAGAGGCTGCATGCAGGAAGAGTATAGAAGTTACCAAAGGAGGGACGCCTGGATGGCTCAGTCAGTTAAGCATTCAATTTTGGATCAGGTCATGATCTCAGTGAGCTTGAAGACCTACATCGGGCTTTGTACTGACAGTGCAGAACCTGCTTGGGATTCTCTCTCTGTCTCTCTCTCTCTCCCACCCTCCCTCCCTCCCTCCGTCTCTCTCTTTCTTGCTCTTTCTCTCAAAGGAAAAAAAAAAAAAGTCACCAAAGGAAACTGGAGGAATTGCAATGACAATAAGAGTAAAATGAGGAACACGTATCTTTGAAGCAAAGACAGTGTTTGAGGAAGGAGACAGTGCTTCTAAGGGATAATACCAGTTATGGCTCTGATTGCTTCAGAAGTAACCAGTTTGCTTCAGAAGAGGAATTTATAACAAGGATGTGGGCAGCTCATAGGATCAAAGGAAATGATGAAGGCCTTGGCGTCATAAAGGACAGGAATCTGAGCAGCCCCAGGGGAGGCTGCTAGCTGCATTACCGGAATGAATGGGCTGCTGCAGCAGTTTTCAGCCCTTTGTTACTTCTTTTAGAATTCACGTTCTGAGGAAAAGTGGCTGATTTGTTCAGTGCAGGTCAAGTGTCCAACAGTTGGTCAGTGAAGGAAAGAACACCTTAATCTGCAGTCTCACCAAAGGTGTATCCAATGGGGGAGGAGTACATCCCCACACTAATGTAGATCCTGTCACCTAAGCAGGGGAAATGAATGTAGGACAATTAAAAACAATAGTTGTTCACTGCAAAGGTCAAATAAGATTAGGACTGCAGAATGTCCATTGGATTTGAAAACATGAAGATCTTTGGTACCCTTTACAAGAGAAGTTTTGGTGAAGTCTTGGGATTGAATAGTGACTGGAGATGAGAAAGTGGAGACAAGTCTTTTGATAAATTTGGCTCTGAAGGTTTGCAGAGAAAGGGGGAAGTCACTAGAATAAAAATGAGAGCTGTGGAATAGAACACCTCAGCAGATCCTGGGAAGGAAAAGGGAAGGCCCCGGATAAATCCTGTATTGCTAAGATTCATTCTGGCTTCACACTTCTATGTTCCAATTTTTTTTTTCATTAGTACCTGTTACCACTTAACTATTAGAATTTAATCAACTTGCATAATATACTAGATATGAATATAAGAAGTTACCTGGCTTTTCTTTTCCTAGGACTACTATCTTATTAATTAATTAATTAATTAATTATTTTGAGAGAGAGAGTGTATGAGCATGAACTAAGGAGAAGGGCAGAGAGAGAGAGAGAGGGAGAGAGAGAGAAAGGCTCTACACTCAGGAGCCCAACGTGGGGCTTGATCCCACCACCCTAGGATCATGACTTGAACCGAAATCAAGAGTTGATGCTTAACTGACTGAGCCACCCAGGCGCCCCTACAACTACCATTTTATACCAAAATTTAAACTACTCTTTTTTAAATTTTAATTTTTGGCCTTTGTAATTCCCTGCCATTAGTAGAATTTTTGGTGTAGTATTTTTCAGCTTTAGTGAAACATCATTTGGGTCTATATCTGTGGTCAGACATAGGTAGAAATGGAGGGAGCCAAGAAGCAGATTGGTGACCAATCGGGAAGAACCATGGTGTTTCTTAATTTCTTCCCTTTTTTTTCTTACCCTTTCCCTCCCTTCTTTCTGAAACTGGGTCAAGGTCAAGGCATTTTCTACCTCCCTCAAATAAGAACAGTACTGATATTCTGGACTTTGTTTTCCTAGGGTAGAATCACATTACTTTTTAGAAGCTGATACAATGATGTTCTGTTTCTTTCTTGAGCAGAGTAGTAAAAGCCCCTGATCATCTTTCCCTTTGGAATGCACTCCCTTCTGTACGGCAGTCAGAACTGAGGCAAGAGACCGGTATCAGTTATGTTCCTCTGTTGCTTGTTTAGTTTATTTTGGCTTAGTTTTTCCTCCCAATATTTCTCTGTGTAGCCTGCATTGATTTTAGGCCATCTCCACCCTCTGGACACAGTGTTACCACTAACTAATTCCTGTCTTGTGTGAGGATTCAAGTAATTTCAGTTTCCCCAAGACTCTTATCAGTGATAATTGATGACTTGTATATTTATAGCAGGTTTATATCTATGGTTTTATGTTTTATGGCTGAGTCTGTGTTTAACATACGTATTTTAGACTTTTGAAGATACTTTATAGTGTTTTTCAATCTGTGGGACATAATCTGTTAAGTAGTTTGTGACATCACTTTAGTGGGTTTTATTTAAAAAAATTCAGAGTCGGGGCGTCTGGGTGGCTCAGTCGGTTGGGCGTCCGACTTCAGCTCAGGTCACGATCTCGCGGTCCGTGAGTTCGAGCCCCGTGTCGGGCTCTGGGCTGATGGCTCAGAGCCTGGAGCCTGCTTCCGATTCTGTGTCTCCCTCTCTCTCTGCCCCTCCCCCGTTCATGCTCTGTCTCTCTCTGTCTCAAAAATAAATAAATGTTAAAAAAGTAAATAAATAAAAATAAAAAAATTCAGAGTGCATGAGATTAACATAGGTTAGTATTGTTTCATGAAAATATGTTATTTGCATCTCAGCATGTGTTTCATTCTCTGAGGTATGATGGAAAATATATCTTACTGTGGGTTGCAGTCAAACACTGCTTTATAGGAAATTTGGGCTCTGTAATAAAGGCAGATTTCTTAACCTTTTATAGAATACAATGCATTCGATAGATTTACTTGTCTCTTAAGCACTTATGCAGAGCTTTGTTTTTGAAGAATTTTGTAAGCGTTTCTGTTGACTGATAGGTAAATAGTCCTAGGTAGATTTGTTTCATCTGTATTTCAGATGAGTTACTTAGGGCCAAGAAGTTGAGTAGCTTGCCTAGGTCTCAACCAAAAAGTCAGAGGCAGAATTTAGATTTTTGCTTTAGAGACCTTGAATTTTTTTTTTTTTTTTTAAATAAACATCTCAGCTTCTTTATTTAACTTGTTTAGCCACTTAGTATTAATGAATAATTTGCTGGATGATGTTGAGTGTACTGTAGAAGAATGCAGTTTATCAGACTTCAGTTCTCAGGATTTGTTTATTTGGCTAAAAACAGAAGGAGAATTGTTTTCAGGATGGTCTAGATCATAGAGATCTCTTTTGTCTTAAATCTGTTTGCTTTTGTTATGAGTTCTCTCATTACCAATTTACAGAAGTTTTCAGGCCTTCCTGTACTTTGCTTTGGTTCATTGCAAAGATGTCTATTGCCTGCATTCCTTTTAACCTTTAAGCTGACTATGGGATAGCATATTAACATATTCTGCTATTATTAACTATTAATATAATAGCAGTGGTAGGGCAGTGGATTTCTAAAAAATATAATTTGTGCTGGACCAAGATTGTTTTCTTTAAGCAGTCTAATGTGCTTTGATGGCCAAAAGGAACAATGCACACAGTAAAATTCAGTTGTTGGCATGGGTAGAGGGAGAAAGGGTCTGACTATTATTTCGTATTTATTAGACTTATCCCTGGGTTTCTGAGATCAGTTTGTTTTGTTGTGAACTCTATCTAGAACCAAGATGCCTTATTTATGACTTGTGAAAAATATGATTTGATGGGCCTATCCTTGGTTTGATGATGGTTAAATGTCATTATCTCCTTTGTTATTTAAAATGGGCTGGATTAGTAATTTTTCCAATATAAAAGGAAATAAGAATATAAATTTTGCCTGTCTACCAGGTAAAGATACAAAATAAAAATGAGCAACTATTAGTGTTCACATTAAAGAATTTGGGAGATGGGTCACCTGTGTGGCTCAGTCAGTTGAGCATCTGACTCTTGATTTTGGCTCAGATCATGATCCCAGGGTTGTGGGTTGAGCCCCCATGACCGGCTCCGTGCTGAGTGTGGAGCCTGCTTGAGATTCTCTATCTCTCTCTCTGACCCTCTCTTATGCTCGTGGGTGCATTCTCTCTCTCTCTCTCTCTCTCTCTCTCTCTCTCTCAAAAACAAATAGTAATAAAAATAAAGAGTTTGGGGTGATGTATGTGACTACTTGGTATTGCATTTCTAGTATCTTAATTAATAGCATAAGGAAGCCTGGGAAGAAATCTCTTTGAGACCCATAATTACCTTGAAAATAGCTTCCTTTTGAGTAAGTGCAGTCCTATTCACTCCCGTGTCATGCAAATTGCATTTAAAGGAAAAACATTGCATTGCACACTATAGTGGCCCCATACTGCCAAATTGTTTTTATTATGATTACATTAAATATACTCAGACATAAAGCTATGTAGTAATTCTTATCCCTCCTACATTGAAGATCCCAGTAGCTCTTTTTTTTTTCAAGTTTTTTTTCTTTTTTTTTTTGAGAGAGAGAGAGAGCGAGCATGAGCAGGGGAGGAGCAGAGATCGTGAAGGAGAGAGAGAGAGAATCCTAAGCAGGTTCCACATCACCAAGGCAGAGCCTGACGCTGCGTTTGTGAGACCATGACCTGAACTGAAACCAAGAGTAGACAAAAACAAGAGTAGATGCTTAACCAGCTGAGCCACCCAGGTGCCCCTATAGATTTATTTTTAATTGATGAATAGTTGACATATAGTGTTAAATTAGTTTCAGGTGTACAACATAGTGATTTGACAGTTTGATACATTACCACAATTTGATAGACTATTCAGTAAGCCTAGTTACCCACCTGCCACCATACAAACTTATTACAATATTAGCAGTCTAATATGTTTTGATGACTCTAAGGAACTGTGTACTTAGTACAGTTTAGGTTGTTACGATTATATCAGTTGTTGCCATGGAGTTAGATCTTTATGAGTAAGTATACAAATGTAAACTACACCATAAAACAAAATTCAAAATACCATTCATATTGTGTGGTAGAGATGTTGTTTTGCTGAAATGAAGTACTTAATGTTGAACTTAATAGCGGAAAGATTTAGCCTTGGATTCGGGAATATATTTCATCGGTTTCTACATTTACCTTTAGTAATACTAATCCAGAGAATATCATACAAGGTAGTATTTATAGTGTCAAGACATTGTTAAGCAGCTTATGATAATGGGATCTCACATTTAACTAAAACTGACTAGAAGTCCTTGAATGACAGTTTTAATGAGGTTTTGTTTGATAACTGTAGAGTTAGAGTTGCCTTGTTCAAATGAAGATAAGATTTGCATTGCAAATGAGAAGATAACACAGAATGGGAAAAGGTTTGTGCAAATCATTTATCTGATAAGGAGCTTATATCTAGAATATATAAAGAACTCTTACAACTCAACAATAAAAAGACCAATCAATTTAAAAAATGAGCCAACAATCTGAGTAAGTATTTCTCCTAAAAAGATGTACAAATGCCCTATAAGCACATGAAGAGATGTGCTATCATTAGCTATCAGGTAATGCAGTTCAGAACCACAATGGGTTACCATTCACACCCATTAAGAGAGCTATAATAATGTGTTGGTGAGGATGTAGAGAAATCCACTGCTGGTGGGATTGTGAAATGGTGCAGACACTTTGGAAGACAGCCTGGTAATTCCTCACAAGGTTAAATAGAGTTGCCATGTGACCTGGCAATTCCACTTCTAGGTATATATCCAAAAGAGTAAAAATACATGTCCACACAAAAACTTGTACATCAATGTTCATGACAGCTTTATTCATAATAGCCAAATTGTAGAAATAACCCAATGTCCATTAACTGTTACTTGGATAAATAAAATGTGTGTAGAATATTACTTGACAATAAAAAGAAATGCTGATACATGCTACAACAGGGAGGAACCTTGGAATCATTATGCTAAGTGATAGCAGCCAAGCACAAAATATCACATGTATAAATCCATTTATATGAAATGTCCAGAATAGGCAAATCCATACAGACAGAAATAGAGTAGTGGTTGCCTAGGCCTGGTCAGGGGAAGGTTTGGAAGGAAATGAGGATTGATTGCTAATGGGTACAAGAGTTTCTTTTTGGGGGTGATAAAGTTGTTATAAAATTGATTTTGTGGGGCACCTGGATGGTTCAATTGATAAGCGTCCAAATTCAGCTTAAGTTATGATCTTGTGGTTCGTGAGTTTGAGCCCTGCGTGGGGCTCTGTGCTGCTGACGACTCAGAGCCTGGAGCCTGCTTCGGATTCTGTGTCTCCTTCTCTCTCTGCCTCTCCCCTGCTCATACTCTGTCTCTTTCTCTCTCTCAAAAGTAAGTAAACAGTAAAAACATTTTAAAAATTGATTGTGGTTGTAGTTGCACAACTCTGTGAATATACTAAAAACAATTTAACCAAACTCTTTAAATGAGTGAATCGTATGGTATATAAATTATACCTCAGTGAAACTGTTACTTAAAGACTTACATTGTAGTTTTTGAAACCTGTTAAATGGATGATGGGAATTAAGAATAGAAACAGATTTAATTGCATATTTGCCATCACACTTTCAGCTAATAAACATAGCAGGTTGCTGTGTTAAAGATGAGATTCACACAGTACACTTGATTTGGTACTGAGTGCTCTAGTACAGATTCTTTTGAGGTCAGCCTGCCTGTTCTATGCTACTAGTCTGTCTTTAGTTCACAGTGTATGTACAAACCACAAACTTGGGCACCAAACTTAGGCAGAACTCAATTATATATACCCTTTTGTTCTAGAAAATGCTTATGTTAATTTTTTTTAAAGATTATCACTGAAATGAGGGGCACCTGGGTGGCTCAGTCAGTTATGCATCTGACTCTTGGTTTTGGCTCAGGTCATGATCTCACAGTTCTTGAGAAAGAGCCTGGCATCAAGCCCTTCCTTGGGCTCTGAGCTGACAGCACAGAGCCTGCTTGGGATTCTCTCTCTCCCTTTCTCTGCCCCTCCCCTGCTCACATGCACACGTTCTCTCTCTCTCTCTCTCTCTCTGTCTCAAAATAAAACAGAAAGATCATCACTAAAATGAAGACACTAAAATAAAAAGATATCATGGATAGCCATGGACCCTTGAGAAATGGTGATCTAGAGGTGGCTCTTAAACTAGAAGAGAGGTGGTAGCTTCCCTCTTTAAATTGTTATTACAGCTTTGCCAAACTATCTAAGATCTAGTATATGATTTTTCTCTTGTTCAGTGCACATATTCATGAACTTCATTTTTTTTTTCCATTTCTCTTTAGGTAAGGGTACTAGAAATGCAGCTAGCACCATTCTTTTCTAAGAACCTTAACAAATATAAAGGAGAGTGAATAGTTGTCTAGTTTCCTAGAGATTTTACAATCCTGTAAACTCAAAGTTGGAGGAACCTTAAGGATAACTTAAACAAACATTTGGTAATTTCTTGGCTTCTTGAGATGAGCTGGAATTGGGGAAGAGGAATTCTTAAATCCTGGTGTTCCAAGATCAGATGTAGATAGATGTAATCACCATTCATGCCAACCTGCTCTGTAGGTGTGAGTTCTGGTTCTGCAACTTAATAACTTAAGTGATGTACTGAGCCTTGGTTCCTTCTTCTGTGAAAAAGAGAGATGGATAAATCACATTGAACTATTTTGTATAGTCATTGCATAAGAAAAAACACATGTGAAAGGAAAAGTCAGGAATTTATGATACTTGGTTTTATGTGGGGAACTTAAATAAAAGGACACTTTCACTTACATCTTATGAATTATTTTTTTACGATGAAAATGAGGATTTCTGGAAGCTAGCAAGGGGGAGAGGAAGGAACCAAAAGGGCAATGAACAGAAATGAAAATTTATTCAGGTACTTCTATATGTTCTTTTTGTAGAGTAAGTCTGCCTTTTGTAACTTTCTAGTCAACCTTGGTATTCATTGAAAATTCCCATCCTGGGTACATTTTACGCTGTATGGTTAGTTTGTATATAGCAGTGTTCCCAATTTTAGCAACAATTGTACAAAATAAAGTGGACTCATTTGTCAAAATTCTGAAAAAAAATTAAGCTATAAGAAAGTAAGAATTTTAATTATGGGGGAAAACAGCTGCATCGGGGTCCCAAGGGTACTACTTTTGGGAAACACTGTTCAAATTTTCACTGTGTAACTACTTTTAGAAAGATGGGGAAATTGAGAAAAGAAAAATAAGTCACACCAGTGTATACCACCTAACATAGCTACTATCATAGTTGTGTAAATTCCCTTTTACCTTCTTAACTAGTTTTAATAATAGCAAGTGTATACTTCTGAATTTTGTTTTTGTAATTTAACATGTCATTAGCATTTTTTGTTGTTGTTGCATTGTTTTCATAACCGTATTTTTAAGTGACAGTGCCATAACCTAATTAACTATTCCCTGAGTGTTGGGTATATATGTCTATTTATATCTTGCTTGCAGTTGTTTGTTATCACAGATGCTAACAAGAAATTCTTTGGGCACATACCTTTTTCCATTTTTAAGAACTTTTCTAAAATAGATATTAGAATTAGGAATTCTCTAAATACAACTTTTAATGGATTTTGACACCTGTTGGGTTTGTTCTATTTAAAACAAGTGTTTGGGCTGAATTAGTTATTTTTTGCTTGTTGTGATTTTTGGATACGTGGAGAAGTGCCTTTATTTAGCTGCATTTTTTCACTACTCTAATTCTCTCTTTCTCTCTCTTATCTTTTTTTAGGCTAAATTGATTATCCACTCAGCACAGCATCTTACAGGAAAAGCATAGCATTTCCTAAAGGAATATGAGCATAGCAGGAAGGTGTCATTGACTCTGAATTAAATTTTTAACCTGTCCCCTCAACAGCTACAGGATTTGGAAGCTGAATCAATGTTATCAGATGAGTTAGAATCCAAACCAGAGGTGAGCCAAGGCAACACTTTTTGTTTATTTATTTATATTTTTTTGTGGGCTATCTTCCAGAGTTCGTCCTTAGTTCAGGAGTCAGCCAACTTTTTCTATAATGAACCAGATAGTAAATATTTAAAGTTTTTGTGGGCTGTATGGTTTTGATTATAACTACTAGTTTGTTATTTTTTCTATCACTAAATACTTTAAAAACTTTGTTTTTACCTATCACTTTTTATATTTATTTAAGTGAGTGTAAGTTGGCATACATCTAGGTAATTGCATAATGACAAAATTTTTATATAGATGGTGTATATGTGTATGTGTATATACATATGTAAATTTTTACTGCCACAACCATTTTTAAATTAATTTTGTATATGTCTGAAAGTGTTTTCTTCCTAAATGTGATTAGATGATTTAAACATTTTTTCTTTTTATTCATTTTTCTCACAGAATTTTAGTGTATCTGTGTTGCATAGTGGAAAGTTCAATGAATTTGGAATCAGGGTACATAAGTTGGAAGACTTACTTCTCCTAAGTAGTCATGTGATCTTAGACAACTTATTTGATGTCTTCAACTTGATTCCTTGTCTTTAAAATACATGTTCAGTCTTAACTGAATTATACTGATGATTAAATGAGCCAGTACTCAAAAAAGTGCTTTGTAAAACGTAATCAGTACAATGCAGTTGACTTCTTAATAGCCTTCATTTAAAAATAAAATTATTTTTGTATTTTCTCTGATAGAAGGTAATAGAGGTTAACTTAATTATATAATTCAGCTTTTCTTTAGAACAGTGCACTTGATAAAAATAACTTTAAATGTTATTTTATATAGTTAATCTAGTTTTTCTATGAATGTGGTTGAGACTAGCAAGCAATGAAGACTTAATTACATTATCAACTTTTGGTAAATTCAACGGTTTAGATTCATTCCTAACAACTTGTATTTTTCAATATTGTCTCCCCCACACCCTCAGCTCCTGGTACAGTTCGTTCAGAATACATCCATCCCATTGGGACAGGGGCTAGTAGAATCAGAAGCTAAAGACATTACTTGCTTGTCCCTCCTTCCGGTGACTGAGGCCTCAGAATGCAGTCGGCTAATGTTACCAGGTAAAAATTAAGATCACAAGAAATAAGATAAGCAAGTCTTAAGAGCTTAGCCTGCTCTGTGATACTGGTGAGATGAGATAACTGACTGGTAGCAACTGTAAAAATTAGGAATCATGGAGAATAAGCAACCACGGAAGTCACAAGTGCATTGGTAATTTAAGCTATAGTAATGGATAGGATCATTCATAGAATGTGAGAGTGAGAAGAAAAGATCAAGGTGGAATTCCCTATTCAAGGTACAGGGTATAAAGCAGGAGAGCCTGCTGTAAAGCAGGAGAATCAATGTGTCAGATGCTTCTGAGAAGCCCATGAGATAGGGACTATCCCAATGAGATAGGGCCAACAAGGCCATTGTTGACCTTGGCAGGACCTGCTCCATGGAAAGAGAGTGGAAAGCCAGGCTGGCTGCAGTGGGTTGAGGTATCAGTGCAAGCTAAGTGTAGTTGAGGAAGTAACTACACTTTCTAAAGGCTCTCTTGCTAGGGGAGGAAAAAAGAAGGAGAGAAAGTAGATGGCAGAATTCTTTTTTAAGGTCTGAAATATTTGAAGATGGTTTTATGCTAAGAGGAAAGAGCCAGTTAGAGCAGAAAGAATGGATAATTAGTGGGGAGTCTCTAGGAGAGGTAGGAGGAGGCAGAATGCTGATCATGGGTAGTGAGATTAATTTTGGATGGGGAAAAGGAGATCCTATCACTTGACTATTAGAAGAACATTATTTTTGGATGCAGTGAATTCTTTATTTTCTGGAAATTGAAATGTTTAAAATTTGGAATGCTGTAAAATCTTGGTTTGTGAGCATAATTTGTTCTGGAAACATGCTTGTAATCCAAAGCACTTATATATCAAAGTGAATTTCCCCATAAGAAATAATGGGAACTCAGATGATTCATTCCACAACCCAAAAATATTCATATAAAAATGATTATAATACTGTAATATAATACAAAATAATAAAGAAAATACAAAATATAAAGAAAACTAAAGTAACCTGCACTTACCTTTGAAAGCCTTCGTGGCTGGCGTGAGGGAGACGAGAGAGGAGGGTTATTATGTATGATGACTTTCATTATCACTAATGGAATCACTGCTATCTATTGGCTCAATGGAGTCTTTTTCTTTTTCCTCAACTTTAAGAAGGAACCTATCCAATGACCTAGAATTGAAGCAAAACATTCTTAAGCTTACTTGTGGATGGAAAAGCAAAGGACTGACTGTCCATAGGTGCTTTGAAGTGACAAAAAATACACTAGTGCTAGCTGTGGTCACCTTCCAATGTTCTGAAAAGTCACTGATTTCTGACAAACACCATGGCCTGAGACCAAGCATGTGAGCATGGGAGGCCATCACCCACCCACAATCCCACAGTGAGCAAGTGAACGAGAAAGAGAGAGAGAGAAGAACCACTGGCTTAGTTGTGATCACGTGACGTTCGGTGTCACATATTACTCATATTGCAAGACATTGTTCATTTATCAAGTTAAAATTTATTAGAAATGTTTGCTTGTCTCGCAGAATACTCACAGAACAAGTTACTCACAACGTATTGATATTAAATCAGGGGACAGTCACCTATTGGTGATTAGTGATAACTTGTATGTTACAAAGTCTTCTGGTTACTATCCTCTAGTGGTATTCTTTTTTGATTTTTTGATTTGACTTTAAAATCTTTTTCAATGTTTAAAGATTCAAGAATGATAGATATATTCAACCAACCAATGTTGACTTAAGGTTTCCATATCTAGCTGGCTCCTAGCTTTCCCATATCTTCTATCATTCAGCTCCTGTTTTTCGACTGGTATGTAGGAGTTTTTCCAAATCCTTGTGGGTTTTCAATATGTGTAAATTTCCATGTGCTAATAAATTTTGATCTTCATTAGGCATAAAAAAATTTTTTCTCTCCTAATTTAAATTTGTTGAATATTTTAACAATAATGAAGTGAAAAGAGGAACAAAAGCATCTACATTAACTTTTAGTTTTAATTCTGATTAAAAATATTTTATTTATTTTATTTTTTTTAAGTTTTTGTTTAATGGGGCACCTGGGTGGCTCAGTTGGTTAAGTGTCCCACTCCCGATTTTGGCTCAGGTCATGATCTTGTGGTTCGTGGGTTCAAGCCCTGTGTTGGGCTCTATGCTTGCAGTGTGGAATCTGCTTGGGATTCTCTCTGTCTCTGTATCTCTGCTCTTCCTCTGGTCATGCTCTCTTTCTCTTTCAAAATAAATAAAACTTTAAAAATTTTTTAAAGTTTTTATTTATGGATTCATTTAAGTAATCTCTACACCCAACGTGGGGCTCGAACTACAACCCTGAGATCATTAGTCATGTGTTCTTCAGACTCAGCCAGCCAGGCACCCTGATTAAAAATATTTTAGATAACCAGGGCGCCTGGGTGGCGAAGTCGGTTAAGTGTCTGACTTCGGCTCAGGTCTGATATCACCATTTGTTAGTTTGAGCCCCGCATCAGGCTCTGTGCTGACAGCTCAGAGCATGGAGCCTGCTTTGGATTCTGTGCCTCTCTGTCTGACCCTCCCCCACTTGCACTCTGTGTCTCTCTCTCTTAAAAATAAATAAACATTAAAAAATAAAAATATTTTAGATAACCAATTATCAATAATAATAAATGAAAATCTATGTACTTACCTCCTAGTTCATGAAACATAATATTACAAACACAAACATACCTGCACATACCTCCCTAACCTTATTCCCCTCCATCTTAAATATATGTGTATCATTCCATGAATGATATGTATGTTTTCTTTTTAGTTGGGATATGTCATAGATACAGAAAAATATAAAACCATATGCTTAAGCATTTTGAAGAATTATTATAAAGAAGATACCTACCACCCAATCAAGAAGTAGAACCTTGCCAGCTACCAGGCCCTCCTTGGGTTCTTCCCTCGTAAAGACAACCTCCGTGTTTCAATAGGTCACCACTATCCTCAATATTTTGACCATTATTTGTTTTCCAAGTTCAGCCATCCAAGTCTAAGCAATGCAGTTTAATCTTAGGTGTTTTCAGACTTTAAATGAATGAAACTGTACGTTGTTATACCTTTTTTCCGTTAACTGTAGTTGTGAGATTAATCTTTGTCTGTATAGCTGTGGTTTGTTTGGTTTGTTGTTTAGTTTGTTGTTTGTGGTTTGTTTGCTGTATAGTGTTTTGTTATGTGAGTGTAACCACAACTTCTTTATCCATAACACTGTTGATGTATATTTAGTTATTTTCCAGCGTTGTACTATGACAAACAGTGCTGCTATGAACTTAAAATTTTGTGTGTGTGTATGGTAACATATACGTAACTTAAGATTTACCATTTAAACCAGTTACCCATTTTAACCACTTAAATCTACCATTTAACCAGTTCTGTGGCACATTCATATTGTGCTACTTCATTAGGTTTTGAAATGGCAACACCATCCCTAGGCTTCCACTTTCATTCCTATAATCTTATTTGTTATCTCCTTTAAAAAAAAGGAAAAAAAATTACCTGCCTTTTATAAAGATGAATGAAACCCCTGAAGACATTGGATGCTTTGTCACTGTAGTGCAGTTGCTCGTTTCATTGCAGCCAAAACCTTTGGAAATTCATCCCTGCCCTTAGAATAAAGTTCTAGAGAGCAGGTCTTCTGAATTACTTCTTTACATTTCAGTGTAAATCTAGAAGTATAATAAAACATATTGGCGATTCTATAAAATTTCAATTATTTCTCAGGCTGTGTTTTTTTCCCCTAATGACTCAACAGAGCTGTCACATACATGCTATAAAAATTAAAGGGAGGGACTTCTTCCCAAGAAAAATAAAAATTTAGATGCTATTCTTGAGTTAGTATTCATTGTATAACTATATTTTTCAAGGGAAAAGTGCTAATTTCTGACCTCAAAGACAAACGTTTGTAATGTCCAAACGTGGATGGTTGGTTGATAGTTACTGCCGAGTGTCAGACAAGTCTATCCTTCACATTTCAGCTGACTCCCTTTAAAACTTAAAGTTATCTCTTTGTTCTTTCTTGAGGCAAATTTTGTATTTGTAAAATAAAAATGCTGCTGCATAAGGGATGTTCTAAGGGTATTAGAGGCTACGTTTGGTGAGCTCCTTGGAGATAGGTGCTACGTAAAGCCATGGTATTTTCCCTTTGCTAGATGATACTCCAAGTCATACAAACTCCTCCAAGGAGGTCCCTTCCTCGGCCGTGTTGAGAAGCCTTCAGGTGAATGTGGGTCCAGACGGAGAAGAGACGAGGGCTCAGACTGTACAGAAGTCCCCGGAGTTTTTGTCCACTCCAGAGTCTCCTAGCTTGTTGCAAGATCTACAGCCAAGTGATAGCACTTCTTTTATTCTTCTTAACCTAACAAGAGCAGGTATCCTTTATCCTTTTCTGAACTGTGCTAATGCTTAAGGAAAAAAACTGGGGGTGGGGCATATTTAATTCAGTCATACTTAAAAGAAGCCTTATTATTTTAGAGAATTGGTATAGTCTGGTGATCAGTAGAATGTGTAGAGGGAGAAGGCAGACTCTAGGATGACTCAGAAGTTTCTTGTTTGGGAAATTCGGTTGTGCCATTCAGCAAGATAACCCAAGAACAGAGTTGTGGGGAGGATGATTAGTTCCAGTTGTGCTTGTTGATGTTGGGATCAGAGGGACATTCATGAGGAGGTGTCCTTTAGAGAGTTAGAAACAGGAATCTAAAGTTCTAGAATTGTCTTGTGTGAAATAAGTTGTTTTGGTGCTTATCAGCATTCAGGAAATATATGAAACAACGAACATGGATTCTTTGATTCAGGAGCATGAACAGAAAAGATGGCAAATCTGGGATCCCGAAAAAAAAAACAAAACACAACACTTAAAAGGGTAACAGAAGAATGGGAAGAAGTTGCTAGAGAGGGATAAAGAAAACAGAAGGAGAGTGGTGTGGGAGAAGCCAAGAGAGGGAGAAGTCTTAAAGAAGAAAGGTAGTACAAATACCACAGGATGGGATAGTGAGACGAGGGCTGGGAAGTGTGTGTATCTGGTGACCTCTGCAAGAGCACTTGTTATTGAGGTGGTGGAGGTATGGAGGCCAGGGTTAGAGGTGGGGAGTGGATAACAGATGAGAAAGTGGATGCAAAAGTTAGAAGTTACACTTGTTTAGGAAACTTGACAGTGAGACAGTGAATAGCTACAGAAGTACTTGGGATTTTTTCTTCTTGTTAAAATAAAAATGGGCGAGACAGATTTAAAGGCTATAAAGGGAGATTGTAACATGGCCAGTAGGGAGGAATGGCTCGCAGATGGTCGAGAGGAGATAACTGAAGGATAGGGTCAGCATACTAGAGGTGAGGGTTAGCTTGTTTGCCAGGGAGGACAGCTTTGCCTCAGAAACAGGAGGAGGTAAGAAAAGCCTGTTGGCTGGGAGTGAAAAGGTGATAAACTAATGTTGTAGGAGAACAGAAGCCTAAGGTGAGAGGTGAAAATCTGGAATAGCTGATTTCAGGACACATGAGGCAGGGCCAATAAAAGGATTACTTGATAGGTATCTTTCACATATCCTCTTTTTTCTTCCAGGTCTGGGCTCTTCAGCTGAGCACTTAGTATTTGTACAAGATGAGGCGGAGGATTCAGGGAATGATTTCCTCTCCAGTGAGAGCACGGATAGTAGTATTCCATGGTTCCTCCGGGTTCAGGAGTTGGCTCATGATAGTTTGATTGCTGCTACTCGCGCACAACTGGCAAAGAATGCAAAAACCAGCAGCAATGGTGAGTCCCCTGTGGTGGGTTTTTTGGTTTTTTTTTCATTTTCAGTATTCTGTGTGCAGATTTTGGTAATGCAATGCCTGTATTTCGCGTTGACCATAATCCAAGTTATTTTATTGGTGAGAGAAGGCTAGAAATGTGTAAATTATCTTATTTTCTATAAAATAACATAACCATGTGCAAAATGTAGTTACGCTAGCATCCTCAGTTGTCAGCTTTAAATAACGTACAGAGCCCTTTTAAAGGGAAAACATTTCCCAGATCTTGATGTTATCTTGAATTGTTTTTATTATAATGTTCCCTATACTTAGAGCTTTTATACCACTACAACATCAAAACAGTTTCACCAATTAATAGACATAAAATTACAAAACCAGTGAAAACAAAGTTAATAGTCAGTGTGGCAGATAATGGTGTTTTGCTGAAACTGAATTGCTACTTGTTGCAATTTAGAAATTTTAGTAACTACCGCTGCGTTTTTTGGCAGGGGAACCAGTTCATCTCATGACCTCTAAATATCCAAACAGGCTGTAGTGCTATTTCTTTTGAGTTCAGCATGCCCGTACTCCTTACTCTGTGCCACTTTTCTCTATCTAGTAATTTTCAAATGTGGTCCTTGAACCATCAGCATCACCTGGAAACTTAGAAATGCAAATTGTCAGGTTCTCGTCCTACTGAATCAGAAACATGCAATCTTTTAGTGAGCCCTCTCTGTGGTTCCAGTGCATGTTAAAACTTGAGAACCAGGACTCTATTTAAAGCACTCCTAAACCAGTGCACAACCTTTGCTTATGCCATAATAGTTTTTGTTTTAGAGCTGCTTCTATATTTCTCTCTAATCTGTGACAATTAAGGTACTACAGCAAATTATTAAGGTGCACACTATCATTATCACAAACCAAACTTAAGCCCTGAAATCTTACATTGGTACCTAGCTATTTAGAGCTCGTGAAGATGATCTAGAATATGCTTATGATTATTTTGTGATTAACATGCAAGTGAAAATTAAAAACTTTCTCATACAGGGGTGCCTGGGTGGCTCAGTCATTTAAGCTTAGGTCATGATCTCCCAGTTCATGAGATAAAGCCCCACGTCGGGTTCTGTGCTGACACTGTAGAACCACCTTGTGATTCTCTCCCTCTCCTCTCTCTGTCCCTCCCCCATGCTTGGTGTGCGCGTGTGTGCGTGCACACGCTCTCTCTCAAAATAACTAAACTTAAAAAAAAAAAAAAAACTTTCTCATAACAGAACTGAAGGATTCCTGAGAATATTTCAGAGTATTCCAGTTTTAGAAACATTAACCTAAATCTTTCCTGTATCGAGAACTCCAGACTACTTTTTTTTTTAAAGTTTTTCTTTAGATTCCAGTTAGTTAACATAGAGTGTAATATT
Organism: Panthera leo; assembly: GCF_018350215.1. Taxonomy (NCBI): domain Eukaryota; kingdom Metazoa; phylum Chordata; class Mammalia; order Carnivora; family Felidae; genus Panthera; species Panthera leo. Next base: position 118,461,171 of record NC_056684.1, read on the forward strand.
AGTTTCAGGTGTACAGTATAGTGATTCAACACTTTCATATGTCACCCAGTGGTCGTCACAATAAGTGCCCTCCTTAATCCCCATCCCCTGTTTCACCCATCCCCTTACCCATCTCCCCTCTGGTGACCATCAGTTCTCTATAGTTGAGAGTCTGTTTCTTGGTCTGCCTCTCTCTCTTTTTCCTCCCTTTGCTTTTTTGTTTTGTTTTTAAAACTCTGTGAGTGAAATCATACAGTATTTGCCCTTCTCTGACTTATTTCACTTAGCATAGTACTCTTTAGCTGTATCCATGTCATTGCAAAGAGAACTTCAAACTTCTGTTAGGTTCAAAATAATTAGCTCTGCTTTGACTACTGTAGTGCTGCTTAGCTTGGTCCCTTTTACTATTTTGGGGGGCTCTAAAGTTCAGATTCTTCCTGAGATGCTTTTCCTAATCTGTGGATCCCAAAACCTTCAGCATCTCTTTGTTGCATTACGGAAGTAGTGTTGTATGTGCCATTAAGAAGCTGTGTAGGGAGGGAACTTGGGATTTGGAATCTGGAGACCTGGGATCCAGACCTGGTGCTGTCATTAACTAGTTCTCTGCCTGGGGAATTTAAACTCCTTACCTTCAGTTTTCTCTTGTTCAGAACATAGAGATCAAGTAGCTTACCAGATTTGGTTGTTTTAGATATTTAAATAAGATTCTGTCTGGGAAATGCTTTATAATTAACAAAGCATTTTGTGATATTTTCATTACTCTCAAACTATGTTAACTTACTACCCAAACAACTACTTTGTATGCTAAAATATAAAGTCAGCCCAAATATATGACCATCTTCTATTTTGTCAATGAGATGATTTCATAAAACCTTTTTGGGGGGCTAACTTAGATATATAAACCTTTAGGCATGTAGTTAAAATTAAACATTGAAAGTTTAGTTTTTTGAAAATTATATTGTTTGTTTGTTTGTTTGTTTGTTTGTTTATTTATTTATTTATTTATCAAGTTAGCTAACATACAGTGTAGTCTTGGCTTCAGGAGTAGATTCCCGTGATTCATCACTTACATACAACACCCAGTGCTCATCCCAACAATTGCCCTCCTCAATGCCCATCCCCAGCCCATTTTTTTTCCCCAGCCCCCCCAACCCCACCCCCACCCCCACCCCCGTCAACCCTCAGTTTGTTCTTTGTATTTAAGAGTCTTATGGTTTGCCTCCCTCTCTGTTTGTATCTAACTTTTCTTTCCCTTCCCCTATGGTCTTCTGTTAAGTTTCTTAAACTCCATATATGAGTGAAATCCTATGGCGTCTGTCTTTCTCTGGCTTATTTCTCTTAGCATAATACCTTCCAGTTCCATCCATGTTGTTGCAAATGGCAAGATTTCCTTCTTTTTCATTGCTGAGTAGTATTCCATTTAATATATATACCACATCTTTATCTGTTCATCAGTCAATGGACATTTGGGCTCTTTCCATAATTTGGCTACAGTTGGTAGTGCTGCTATAAACATTGGGGTGCATGTGCCCCTGTGAATCAGCACTCCTGTATCCTTTGGATAAATTCCTAGTAGTGTTACTGTTGGGTTATAGGATAATTCCATTTTTAATTTTTTGAGAGACCTCCATACTTTTTTCCAGAGTGGCTGCACCGGTTTATATTCCCACCAACAGCGCGAGAGGATTCCCTTTCTCCACATCCTCACCAACATCTCTTGTTTCCTGACTTGTTAATTTTAGCCACTCTGACCAGTGTGAGGTGATATCTTAATGTGCTTTTGGTTTGTATTTCCTTCATGATGAGCAGTATTGAGCATGTTTTCGTGTGGTTGTTTGCCATCTGGATGTCTTCTTTGGAAGTGTCTATTCCAGTCGTCTGTCCATTTCTTCACTGGATTATTTGTTTTTCGGGTGTTGAGTTTGGTAATTCTTTATAAATTTTTGATACTAACCCTTTATCCAATGTGTCATTTGCAGATATCTTCTCCCATTCCGTAGGTTGCCTTTTAGTTTTGTTGATTGTTTCCTTTGCTGTGCAGAAGCTTTTTATTGTGATGAGGTTCCAATAGTTCATTTTTGCTTTTATTTCCCTTGCCTTCAGAGACATGTCATGTAAGAAGTTGCTGTGGTCAAGCTCAAAGAGGTTGCTGCCTGTTTTCTCCTATAGGATTTTGATGGTATCCTGTCTCACATTTAGGTCTTTCATCCATTTTGAATTTATTTTTGTGTATAGTGTAAGAAAGTGGTCCGTTTTCATTCTTCTACATGTTGCTGTCCAGTTCTCCCAGCACCATTTGCTAAAGAGACGGTCTTTTTTCCATTGGATACTCTTTCCTGCTTTGTTGAAGACTAGTTGGCCATATATTTGTGGATCCATTTATGGGTTCTCTAGTCTATTCCACTGGTCTTTGTGTCTGTTTTTATGCCAATACCATACTGTCTTGATGATTACAGCTGTGTAATACAGGCTAAAGTCCGGTATTGTGATGCCTCTAGCTTTGATTTTCTTCTTTAACATTACTTTGATTATTTGGGGTCTTTTCTGGTTCCATACAAATTTTAGGATTGTTTGTTCTAGCTCTATGAAGAATGCTGGTGCTCTTTTGATTGGGATTACATTGAACGTGTAGATTGCTTTGGATAGTATTGACATTTTAACAATATTTGTTCTTCCATTCCATGAGCATGGGATGTTTTTCCATTTCTGTGTGTCATCGTCAGTTTCTTCAGCTTTCTATAGTTTTCAGCGTACAGATATTTTACCTCTTTGGTTAGGTTTATTTCTAGGTATGTTGTGGTTCTTGATGCAGTTATAAGTGGGAATGTTTCCTTGACCTCTCTTTCTGTTGCTTTATTATTGTATAGAAATGCAACTGATTTCTGTACATTGATTTTATATTCTGTGACTTTGCTGAATTCATGTATCAGTTCTAGCAGACTTTTGGTGGAGTGTTTCCGGTTTGCCACGTAGAGTATCATGTCATCTGCAAAAAGCGAAAGTTTGACGTCTTCTTTGCCAATTTAGATGCCTTTTATTTTGTTTTGTTGTCTGATTGTTGAGGCTAGGACTTCTAACACTATGTTAAACAACAGTGTTGAGAGTGGACATCCCTGTCATGTTCCTGATACCAGGGAGAAAGCTCTCAGTTTTTCCCCAGTAAGGATGATATTATCTGTGGGCCTTTCGTATATGGCCTTTATGATGTTAAGGTATGTTCCTTCTGTCCTGACTTTCTTGAGGGTTTTTTATTAAGAAACGATGCTGTATTTTGCCAAATGCTTTTTCTTCATCTGTTGACAGGATCATACGGTTCTTATCCTTTCTTCTATTAATGTGATGTATCGCATTGATTGATCTGTGAATATTGAACCAGCCAGGAATGAATCCCACTTGATCATGGTGAATAATTCTTTTTTTTTTTTAATTTTTTTTTTTTTTTATTAACATTTATTTATTTTTGAGACAGAGAGAGACAGAGCATGAACAGGGGAGGGGCAGAGAGAGAGGGAGACACAGAATGTGAAACGGGCTCCAGGCTCTGAGCTGTCAGCACAGAGCCTGACGCGGGGCTCGAACTCACGGACTGTGAGATCATGACCTGAGCCGAAGTCGGACGCCCAACCGACTGAGCCACCCAGGCGCCCCAATAATTCTTTTAATATACTGTTGAATTCAATTTGCTAGTATCTTGTTGAGAACTTTTGCATCCATGTTCATCAGGAATATAGGCCTGTAATTCTCCTTTTTAGTGGCGTCTTTGTCAGGTTTGGGAATCAAGGTAATGCTGGCTTCATGGAAGGAGTCTGGAAGCTTTTCTTCCATTTCTATCTTTTTGAACAGCTTGAGAAGAATAGGTATTAACTCTGCTTTATTTTTTTAATTTATTATTTTTAAAAAATGTTTATTTATTAAAAAAAAATTTTTTTTTAACGTTTATTTATTTTTGAGACAGAGAGAGACAGAGCATGAACGGGGGAGGGTCAGAGAGAGAGGGAGACACAGAATCCGAAACAGGCTCCAGGCTCTGAGCTGTCAGCACAGAGCCCGACGCGGGGCTCGAACTCACGGACCGCGAGATCGTGACCTGAGCCGAAGTCAGCCGCTTAACAGACTGAGCCACCCAGGCGCCCCATTGTTTATTTATTTTTGAGACAGAGACAGAGCATGCGCAGGGAGAGGCAGAGAGAGAGGGAGACACAGAATTGGAAGCAGGGTCCAGGCTCTGAGCTGTCAGCACAGAGCCCAACGTGGGGCTCGAATTCACGAACCACAAGATCATGACCTGAGCTGAAGTTGGACGCTTAACCAACCGAGCCGTCCAGGCACACCTTAACCTGCTTTAAATGTCTGGTAGAATTCCCCTGAGAAGCCCTCTGGCCCAGGACTCTTATGTGTTGGGAGATTTTTGATAATTTTTTCACTGGTTATGGGTCTGTTCAAATTTTCTATTTCTTCTCCTTTGAGTTTGGTGGTGTGTGGGTGTGTAAGAATTTGTCCCTTTCTTCCAGATTGCCCAGTTTGTTGGCATGTAATTTTTTATAGTATTCTCTAATAATTATTTGTATTTCTGTGGTGTTGATTGTGATCTCTCCTCTTTCATTCCTGATCTTATTCTATTTGGGTCCTCTCTTCTTTTTCAGAAGTCTGGCTAGGGGTTTATCAATTTTGTTTATTCTTTCAAAGAACCAGCTCTTAGATTCATTGATCTGTTCTACCGCTTTTTGGATTCTATATTTATTTCTGCTCTAATCTTTATTATTTCTCTTTTTCGGCTGGCTTTGGGCTTTCTTTGCTGTTGCCTTTCTAGTTTCTTAGGTGTGAGGTTAGGTTACGTACTTGGGACCTTTCTTGCTTCTTGAGATAGGCCTGAATTACAATGTATTTTTCTTTTAGAACTGCCATTGCTGCATCCCAAAGGGTTTGGACTATCATGTTTTCATTTCCATTTGCTTCCATATATTTTTTAATTTCTTCTTTAACTTCCCAGTTGATGCGTTCATTCTTTAGTAGGATGTTCTTAAATTTTTTTTTTTAATGTTTATTCATTTTTTGATAGAGACAGAATGTGAGTGGGGGAGGGGCAGAGAGAGAGGGAGACACAGAATCCGAAGCCAGCTCCAGGCTCCGAACTGACAGCACAGAGCCTGACGCGGGGCTGGAACTCATGGACTGTGAGATCATGACCAGAGCTGAAGTCGGACACTCAACTAATTGAGCCACCCAGGCGCCCCTAGTAGGATGTTCTTTAAACCTTTATGTATTTGGGGACTTTCCAGATTTTTTTTCTTGTGGTTGATTTCAAGTTTCATAGCATTGTGATCTGAAAATATGCATGGTATGATCTCAATTCTTTTATATTTGTTGAGGGCTGTTTTGTGACCCAGTATGTGATCTATTTTGGAGAATGTTACATGTGCACTTGAGAAGAATGTGTATTCTGGTGCTTTAGGATGAAAAGTTCTGAATATATCTGTTAAGTCCATCTGGTCCAGTGTGTCATTCAGAGCTGTTGTTTCCTTACTGATTTCTGCCTAGATTATCTGAGTGGAGTATTAAAGTCCCCTATAATTACAGTATTATTATCTGTACATGTGTTTATGTTTGTGATTAATTGATTTATATTTTGGGTGCTTCCACATTGAGGGCATGAACATTTATAATTGTTAGCTCTTCTTGATGGATGGATCCTTTAATTATGCTATAATGCCCTTCTTTGTCTCTTGTTACACCTTTGTTTTAAAATCTAGTTTGTCTGGGAGCACCTGGGTGGCTCAGTTGGTTAAGCGTCCGACTTTGGCTCATGTCATGATCTCACAGTTCGTGGGTTTGAGCCTCACATCAGGCTCAGTGATGACAGCTCGGAGCCTGGAGCCTGTTTCAGATTCTGTGTCTCCCTCTCTCTCTGCCTCTCCCCCACTTGCACTCTGTCTCTGTCTCAAAAATAAATACACATTAAAAAAATTTTTTTTAAATCTAGTTTGTCTGATATAAGTGTGGCTACTCCAGCTTTCTTTTGACCTCCAGTAGCATGATAGATGGTTCTCCATCCCCTCACTTTCAATCTGAAGGTGTCCTCAAGTCTAAAATGAGTTTCTTATAGGCAGCATATAGATGGATCTTGTTTTTCTATCTGTTCTGATACCCTATGTCTTTTGATTGGGGCATTTAGTCCATTTACATTCAGAGTTATTATTGAAAGATATAGATTTAGTGCCATTGTGTTCTTTGTAGGTTTCATGTTTGTGGTGACATCTGTGGTCCTTTATAGTCTTTGCTGCTTTTTACTCAGAGTCCCCCTTAGGATCTCCTGCAGGGCTAGCTTAGTGGTCATGAACTGCTTTCTTTTTGTTTGTCTGGAAAAGCCTTTATCTCTCTGTCTGTTCTGAGTGACAGCCTTGCTGGATAAAGGATTCTTGGCTGCATATTTTTCCTATTCAGCACAGTGAATATTTCCTGCCACTCCCTTCTGGCCTGCCAAGTTTCAGTGGACAGGTCTACTACACTTATGTGTCTACCCTTGTAGTTTGAGATCTGTTTGTCCCTGGCTGTTTTCAGAATTCTCTCTTTATCTTTGTATTTTGCCAGTTTCACTATGATATGTCGTGATGCTGATTTTGATTTTTTTTTTTTTTTTTTTTGAAGGGAGTTCTCTGTGCCTCTTGGACTTGGATATCTGTTTCCTTCCCCAGGTTAGGGGAGTTGTCAGCTATAATTTGTTCAGATAAACCGTCTGCCCCTTTCTCTCTATCTTCTGGAACTCCTGTGATATGGATATTATTTCATTCCATTGAATCACTTAGGACTCGAATTCTCCCCTTATGGTCTAGTAATTTTCTTTCTGTCTTTTTTTTCAGCTTCACCATTTTCCATAATTTTATCTTCCATTTCACCTATTCTCTCCTCTGCTTCTTCCATCCTTGCTGTCACTGCATCTAGTTTATTTTGCATCTCATTTATAGCATTTCTTTATTCATCAAGACTATTTCTTAGGTCTTTGATCTCTGTAGCAATAGATTCTCTGCTGTCTTCTGTGCTCTTTTCAAGCCCAGTTATTAGTCCTATGAGTGTTATTCTGAATTCTTGTTCAGATATATTATTTATATCTGTTTTGAGAAATTCTCTGGCTATCATTTCTTCCTGGAATTTCTTTTGAGGAGAATTCTTCCATTTCATCATTATGACAAGGTTTCTGCCTTTTATGTGTTTTAATAGCTTTTGTTATGTGTCCCGCACCTGTGAGTGCTATATTAAAAAGGGGTCGTACACTGTCCAGGGCCTGGCACTTCAGGAACTGTCTGGAGTGTGTTGTGTGTACTCTGTTGTTGAGTATTTGGCTGCTCTATCCCACTGCTCATAGTGGTGGATTGTTTGGACCTTCCACCAGGTGTGCTTTGATGCGTTTGTTGAAGTAACCTTGGAAAAGAGGAAAGTGGGGGAGGGAGGGAGGGAACCTTATTCCATACAAAGAGAGAAATGGAAGGGGTGAAAAAAAAACAGGCAGAGAATCAAAGAAACTGTAAGGCTTAATCCAGAGAGAGAGAGAGAGAGGAAAATAAAGAAGAGAGAAAGAAAAAAAGAAAGAAAAAAAGATTATATATATATACATATATATATATGTGTGTGTGTGTATATATATATATATATATATGAAGATCGATCAGAAATCAAATCAGAAACTGTGAGCCTGATTTCAAAAGGGGAAGAAAAAAAAAGAAGAGGGTAGAAAGAAAAAGTAGGAAAAAGAGAAGGAAAGAAAAGAAAACAATAACAGACTGACATACAAAACCACAGTCCAGTTGTCTGTTGGGGCCTGGAACAGGTGGCTGTGCTGGTCTGCAGGAGAGGCCGTCTGGTTTGGTCAGTGTCAGTTCCACTTTGGTAGATAAGCAGTTGCCAGGCACGGAGGGGCGGGGTTTGGTGTAAGCCAGTGGCCTCCACTGCAGGCTGCTCTCCTGTTCCCTGAAGCCCCACTGTGTTGGTGATGGGGAGAAAAACGGCGACACCCCGGTCTGTCCTCCCCAGACCGGGTGTCTCAAACCACACTGTTCAGGCAGCCCTCACAGAATAGCGCCGTGGGCGGCTTGTCCTGTTCCACAGTCTCCCATGCCTCCTGGGTGCTCGGCTGGCATTCAGAACCCACTGTTTTAAAGGGTCCCGCTTCATGCAGACCTGGTTCTGGGGTAGCACCACTCCGCTCAGCCGACACAGGGCCTCTGGCTGGCAGGTGCCTGCAGGATCTTTTGTCCTTGGGGGGGCAATAAACCCTCTTCCCACAGTACTCGAGGGAAGGGACTGTTCTCTCCCAGTGCTCCCTGAGGTCGCTACTGTGCCCCAGGGCTGGGCTCCCCTTTCCCCCCAGACTTGTGCACACAGGGACATGTCCAGGCCAGTGCCTGGAAAGTCATGTACCCCTGAAAACTCTGATCTTCACTTCTAAGGCCGTTTGCAAAGTAGAAACGGCAAAGTAGAAACTCCTTTATTTCTTGTTCCCCATTCATGCTCTCGAGAGGTTTTTCTTTTGTCCAAACACAATACTATGCTTCCTTCGCCTCTCTTTCTCTTCCTTTTGTCTCTCCACAGAAGGGGTCTCCTCCCCTCCATGCCTATGCTGCCCACCATTTTATCTTTCTCAATTCACAAACACACACCTCTGTCCCACCAAGCTGTCTCTGTCCATCTGTAGAGATTTTTCTGTTATTCTGCACTCTGTATTCTGTTCTAAGTGTTCTGACCTCAGGACAGCTGTGTTTGAGGCATGAGGGAAATCCCAGTCCCCCTACTTCTCTGCCATCTTAACTCCAACCTGAAATTTTTATTGTTTTGATTACAAACACATTTAACATTTTTTAAAAATTTATTTTGTGAGACAGTGACAGCGTGAGTGGGGGAGGGGTGGAGAGAGGGAGAGAGAGAGAATCCCAAGGAAGCTCTGTGCTGTCGGCACAGAGCCAGCCCTGCATGGGGCTCGAAGTCACGAAACCATGAGATCATGATCTGAGCTGAAACCAAGAGTCTGATGTTTAACCGACTGAGCCACCCAGGTGCCTGTACACGTGCATTTTAAATCATGAAATATATTAATTTAATATTGCTTTTTACCCACTAACATATAATGAAATGATTTTATTCAGTATTTAAATGGATTTGTAAGATAAATATCTTTGTTGTTATTAAAGCCACTTTGAGAGTCCTGTAGCAGTTTTTTAGAGCACATCTTCACTTCCATCTAAGTTGACTGAAATACAGAAATATTTACATTTTGTATATGATGCAGTATATCAGGTGTTAGTAAAGGGCCAAATAACCAACTGTTGTGTAAATAAAGTTTTGTTGGAACACAGGCATACATTCAAATTGTCTATGGCTGCTACAGTGGCAAAGTTAAGTAGTTGTGACAGAGACCATATGGTCCTCAAAGCCGAAGATATTTAGTGTCTAGCCCTTTACAGAAAAAATTTATTGAACCATGCTATATATGATACTGTCACTGGAAATGTTATCCCAAATGTAGAGGCCTTTCTCACATAACTGTGGGATCTTTAAAATGTTTACAGTGTTATCTGACATGCTCAGTATGAGGTGTTGAATTTCCTTGTCTTTCTCTTTTTTAGTGGGGGGAACCGTTCATCAGAGGATCTCTATCCAAAACTAAAATAAATAGATACATAAATAAATACATAAATAAATAAATATCCAAAACTATCATTGGCTGAGATCCTTTTAAGCTTATCCGTCTTCTGCAAACAGTGCTTTAGTGTTTTTAAGGGAGTGGTTTTGTGAGGACTCAAATACAAGGCAACTCACTATTTTCTGAGCAATTTTTAAATTTCATGATTATATCAGTGTTCTCATTGTGTCTATAACATTGAATGCACAAAGCCCCAAATGTCACTGGTTTAAATTTCTATATTAGCATGGGATTTCTACAGACCTTTCATTAGACATTAATTGCCTGGAGCTCTGGAGTTGGTGGGAAATTTCCTGTTGCAGGAAATCTTAAAAATTTACCTACGTGCAGGTATTTTTCAATTAAATTAAAAAACTGTGGGACAACATTAAGAAAGAAAAAGTTAATATTAACTAGCAAAAGCCATCTTAGTTGAAGTGTAGAGCAAAGGGAATGTAGGACAGGAAGAGAATAAGATTAATAGACGGGATGGAAACTGATCAGTTGTCAGGTTCCAGGGAGTGTGATGGGTACAACATTTATTATCCCTATTCTTGGCTTTTGAGAGGGAAATTTGGAAATATAAATCTTATTCCCGAGGTATGTATAGTAGAAAAATAAACTCCATATGCTTGAAGAAAATGAAAGAAAAGGAGTACCACCTGTGAATCTGGGATTTATATAAATTTTTAATTAACTGATTTTCTTTAAATTTAAGGGAGGAACCTCCCTACGTGCTCCTTTCCCCTCCTCCTTTTATTCTATTGAACAAAAAACTTCAGTAGATGTTACCTCTAGCTTTTTAAAATGTGTTTAGAAATTTTAAAATCAGCTGAGTTCTTGCATTCTTAAATTCTTGCATTCTTTAGTTTTATAACTAAAAAGAGGTAGCACAGGAAATTGGAAGGTTATTCTAATTCTCTACAATGATAGAAACAGCCAAATTGACCTCAGAAGATAGAAATCTAAGAATGATCATTTACAAAAGAAACCACAACCTTAAGTCCACAACTAAGCCAGAATGGCTGCTCCTCCTAAAATAAATACAAGCTTTGTAATACCTAGAACTTGAAGTCATCTTTAGCACCCCACTCTGGGTATTGATGTATCTGCTACCCTGCCAATTTGTGTAATACGAAATAGGTTTAACTCTCCTATTTTGATACAAAACCATGTGGACATTTGCCAGAGAGGCCTAGTCTTGTGAAACAAAGCATGATGGCTTTTGATAATTCTCTGGATTAAAGGGTTAGGAACAAATTGCTCACTCACTTCTGTTGTTAAATGGATATATAGAGAGCTAAGGAAGCTGAAGATAGATATCTGCCTGCTGATCATTAGGAGTAAAATATAGGAGCTTTATGGTTTGAACCAAAGTACCTCAACAGGTTCCTTCTCTAGATTACAAATATGTGACTCTGTTACAGGAGAGAATGTCCACCTTGGTTCTGGAGATGGGCAGCCCAAAGATTCTGGGCCCCTTCCTCAAGTGGAAAAGAAACTCAAATGTACAGTTGAAGGCTGTGACCGGACATTTGTGTGGCCAGCTCACTTCAAGTACCATCTCAAAACTCATCGGTGAGCATATCTGAGGTTCCATGCTTAGAGGTCAAGAACGGTGATGCTTCTGGAGGAGCTTGTCCCTCAATTGACAAAGGAAGGCAGGGGCTCCAGTTTACTCGTGATTAAGATGTCTTTTGTTCTTTAATAGAAAGATTGCGTTGTCTCATTTACCTCATTCTTTACAGATATTTAGTAAGACATTTGGCACCTAAATGTGCCAAAACATAAAACATAATTTTTTGGGAAACTTAAAAAAGAAAAGTAAGTGTGGGCCCTATTCTCAAACCTGTGAAAATCAGCATTCAACAAGTACGGTGTGGGCTCCTGGCTGGCTTAGTAGGTAGAGCACGCAGCTCTTGATCTTGGGGTTGTAAGTTTAAGACCCACATCGGGCGTAAGATTACTTTAAAAAAAAAAAAAAGGGGGAAGGCAGTCCTGGGCATCTGTAGTTTTAGCAGACATCAGGTGATTCTGACATACCTAGGTTTGGGAGTTACTGTCTGCTTTGAGAGGCAACAGGATCTGTGACTTGCCCTTTCTAGCAAAGAGCATTTTCAGGTATTGGTGCTTATGTGATTTGTTTTCGTTGGTTTGTTTTTGTTTTGTTTTGTTTTGTTGTTGCAGAAATGACCGCTCTTTCATCTGTCCGGCGGAAGGTTGTGGGAAAAGCTTTTATGTGTTGCAGAGGCTGAAGGTGCATATGAGGACTCATAATGGGGAGAAGCCCTTTATGTGCCCCGAGTCTAGCTGTGGTAAGCAGTTCACTACAGCTGGAAATCTGAAGAACCACTTGCGCATCCATACAGGTGTGTGCAACCCCAACATTCCTGCAGGCAATCTCCCACTTGGCTCAGGGTTTGCTTGCCTATCCTTAGAAAGGCTCTGAGGTGGAAATAGAAATGAAGGTCTAGGGTTGTTGCTAGAACTCGAAAAGTGGAATTTCTTTTTTTCACATGCTTCGTGGCACTTTTCAATTAATTCAGTCACATTGATTGAATTTTCACCTGTGTGTGAGGAATGGACAGTGTTAATTTCTGCCTCTAGGAGCTTAAAGTGTAGGAAGGCATATAAGACCTTCTCTGATAACAATGATATGATGAGATATGGACAAAATTAGTATTGCTAAATTTCTTCAAATATTACTTGGTTGTAATTTTGGTCAGTAATATTTATTGAATTATACAAACCATACAGAGCCTCTTCTAGCCACCAAATGGGGTAAGCTGGGGGGAAATACAAAAGCTAATTTTAACCCCTGACTTTGAGGAGTTTGCTTTCTCGTTAAAGCCTCACAACATGAGAAGCAAAATGGAAGAGTGACTTGATTTGGGTCCAATGGCATGTTAATACCAAAGGACCACGATAAAAATACCTTGACTCTCATTCTGAGAGTTTAAGGGCGACTTTCCAAGCCTAAAATGTGCTAAGTCTCTTGTCAGAGTTTAATCACTGAACCAAGACTGATCTCTGAGGATGTGTAACTGTTCTTCCCCCTCTCTTGCCACTTTCTTTGTCTCTTCTTTATTCTTGCATTGCTAAAACAATAGCAAATACAATTAAAGGGCATTAAAAAGTGAAACTTGTTCCAGGTATGTCCCTATGATTCCTGCTAGAGTGCCATTACCACTGGATATGTTTTAGGGCAGAATAGCTGTGTTCTCAGCTCTTTCTTGAGAGAGTAAACTATACTTGCTCCAAGAAGCAGTTTGAATAAAAGAACAAGAAAAACATCTAGCTGAATAGATTAGGGAAGAAGTAGATAGAGTTCACCGTACTTGATTTTTGAATTCATTAACCCATTCATCTTCGTGCTGCTCCTTATGTTTGTAGATTTGATAAAACTGAACATCTTAAAATGCTTCCTTTTACTTTGGGGCATGACCTTATTTTCTCTCTTCATTCTAGCTCTTTCTAGCTCTCCCTTGTTAATCTCCTCTAATTGTTCATCATTTTCAGAATTTCATGTTTCTCCCATTTCACTCAGTGTGCTCTCTCATTGTAGTCTCAGGGCTCAATGCGATCATTTCTCCCTGGATGCCTCACAGATCTGAGTTGCCATAATTAATATAATAATAAAAGTTAGCATTTATTGACACAATATGGGTCCGGCACATATACATTATCCCATTTAATTCTCAAGGATACTTTATGCATGAGATACTGTATTTGTTGATGAAGAAACGGGAGATTAGAGTTAAATAACTTGCCCAACATTACACAGCTAGGAAAAGGCAGGGTTGAGATTTGAATTCTGATCTGACTCCAGAGCTCTTACAAGGATTTTGATTTCAAATGCTGATAATTCACATTATCTCAAATGTCAAAACTGAGCCACAGTTTTGGTCTTTATTAGTAGTAACAATAGTAATTAAAGCTACCAATTTCAGTGGCTTACCATGAGGGCTATGTGCCAGACACTATGCTGAAGATACTTAACTTGTAGTGTCTCAGTTCTCAAAATAAACTTTCAAGATTGTATTGTGTTAATTTTATAGAGAAAAAGCTGCTTCTCCGAGAGGTCAGCTATCTTCCCTGTACTAATAAGTGGTGGTGTCAAGATTTGAACTCAACATTAATGGACTCATGCTCTTCATCATTACGCAGCATTGCCTCTTGACCATCCTCTTCTCCTGTGTCTTTTCCTTTCAGCAAAAATCACCATCCTCTCAGTTTCCAAATGCGAAGGCCATCTCACCTAAGCCAGCTTGATGCAGTGATTCATGCCACTAGATTCTGATGAGTCTTGTTCTAAAGCTGTAATAACAAGTATATTATTCATTTATTTGGCAACTTTTGAGTGCCTAGCGTTTTGGGGTAGGTGTGAGTATATAAACATGTTTTCAGAAAAGTTATAGACCACTCACTGGAAAGTCACAAACATTAAACTGTGGTACAGTCTGAAAGAACAGTATAATCTAGAGCAGTGTTGTCCCCCCTTCCATGCCCAGCTCCCCTGTTGTCACCGTGTCAGCTTTAGTTGCCGCGTAGGGAAACTCGCTCTTCCTGGGTTTCTCCTTTACTCTCACACTGCTGCCACACTGACAACACTTCTGACACCAAATGTGTGAGAATTTTTCCCATACCAAACAATTCTCTGCAACACCAGCTGGGTGTCCTACAATTTAACTTAATTCTAACACTGTCTACCTGCAGATAGCATCAGATCCCACAGATCAAGGGCTCAGTCCCACAAGATTGTTCCCACACTGCTTCAGATGGCAGTTGCAAGTAGTAGGTTCCCACGTTGCTCACAACTTCTGTCTGACCAGGCTACAAATCAGAAGTTCCCATGATCCTCCTTTGGATTCAGTTATTTGTGAGAACATCTCATAGAACTCAGGGAAACACTTATTTACATCTACTAGTTTATTGTATAATAAAGGATATGCTAAAGGATACACGTGAATAGCCAGACAAAGAGATATATAGGGCGAGATCTGGAAAGGTCTGAAGTACAGGGATTTCTGCCCGCATGGAGTTGGAGTGTGCTACCCTTCTGGCGTGTAGTTGTGTTCACCAACCAGAAAGCTTCCGGACCCTGTACTTCGGGAATTTTATAGAGGCTTCTCCATGTGGGCATCATCAGTTATTAATTTCCATGTCCAGCCCCTCTTCCCTCTCTGGAGAGTAGGGGATGGGGCTGAAAATCCCAAGCTTCTAATCATGGCTTGGTCTTTCTGGAGAGCAGCCCTTATCTAGGAGCCCACCCAAGAGTTACCTCACTAGAATAAGAGACACTACTATCACCTAGGAAATTCCAAGGGATTTAGGAGCTCTGTGTCAGGAACCAGAGGCAGAGACCAATAGGTGTACTTCTTATTTTACACTTGCTATTTTCTGAACTTGTCCTGGGCACTCTTGGTTTCAAGGCTGTGCTCACACTGTTCTTTGTGCCTGAAATTCCCTTCCTTCCTTGTCATCTTTTAAGATCAGCTTAAATTCAGCTTCTTTAAAAAAAAAAAAAATTACCACAATTAGAATTCCTCTCTTTTCTAAATACTTACAGTACTTTTTTGTACAGAAACTTACATTAAAGTTATTTATGAATACATTTCTCTCTCTCATACTAGTCTGTGACCTTCAGATAAGAACTGCATCTCTGATTTTTTTTTCCACTTCTTATTTTGAAATAATTATAGACTCACGAGTAGTTGTGAAAATAGTACAAAGAGGCGTGCCTGGGTGGCTCAGTCGGTTAAGCGTCTGACTTCGACTCAGGTCATGATCTCACGGTTCATGGGTTCAAGCCTCACTTTGGGTTCTGTGCTCACCTCTCAGAGCCTGGAGCCTGCTTCGGATTCTGTGTGTGTGTGCGTGTGTGTGTCTCTCTCTCTCTGCTCCTACCCCACTCATGCTCTGTCTGTCTGTCTCTTTCTCAAAAATAAAGAAACATTAAAAAAATTAAACAAAAAAATAGTGCAAAGGGTTTTGTTGTGTGCTTCACCCAGTTTCCCCAAAATGTGACATCTTATGTAGCCACAGTACAATATCAAAACCAGAAAGTTAATAGTACTTTCAGTCTACAGACCTTAATTAGTTTTTACCATGCATCTTTGATTTTAAAATAACAAAGTAATACTGTAAACAATGAAACTTCCAGAAAAGCACAAAGAAGAAAGCAAACCATCCATAATACCACTGTCAGGATATAACTACCTTTAGCATATTGTTACAGGTTTTTCTTTATACTTCTGACTGAACACCTGTTTTTGTTTGCTTTATAGAAGAGGACTATGTAATACCTATTTTGTAACTTGTAGAAATCTCTACTTTTTAGTGGATTTAGAAACTGAATCATAAAGAGAATTGATTGAAAGTAAAAATCCTGATAGCATATATGGTGTTGATCTTGATACCCTCAAAAGGGATGGGATTACTGAAGAAGGTAGGTCATTGTAGCTTGGGGTCAGCCCTTGAGCCAGGTGGGAGAAAGAAGTATGATGCTCAGAGGTAGCCACTCTAAAGAAGAGGGCAGGACTATATGGTGGCTGTCCACTAGGAGATCACTGAGAGATGACACTTGCTGAATGGCCCAATTGAAATTATATAGCATGAATTCAAGAAATCAGAGCAAGTCATTGGAAACAGAGTAAGATGAATGGGAAAAGAGTAATAGATAGTCAATTCATCAGAAGACTGAGTCTTTACCTTATTTTCTGTCTCTAGGAGAGAAGCCTTTCCTTTGTGAAGCCCAAGGATGTGGCCGTTCCTTTGCTGAGTATTCTAGCCTCCGAAAACATTTGGTGGTTCACTCAGGTACTAGAACTCTGGCCATTCATAGATTTCAGGGAAGGTGGAGAACCAAAAGTGTAAATGTGTGGGAGGGGGATGGTATAAAGAAATCTAGAGGGGGCGCCTGGGTTGCTCAGTCAATTAAGCTCTGACTCTTGATTTCAGCTCAGGTCATGATCTCATGGTTTCTGAGATTGAGCCTTGCTTCAGGCTTCATGTGCTGAGCACGTGGAGCCTGCTTGGGATTCTCTCCCTCTCTCTGCGTGTCCCTCCCCTGCTCCCACACATGCACATGTGCATGGCCACACTCAACAATAAATAAATAAACTTAAAAAAAAAAAAAAAGAAATCTAGAAAGTAACAAACTGTTCAACATAAAGTTCGCTTCTTCTCATGACAAAATTAAAAATCAAGGCTCTTAATGATTGAATTCAAAGGGTTGTATAATCAAAGGGGAAAAAAACTGATTTTTCTTATTTTCAGCTTAGCCATTGACTGAATTGCTTTCTAATTCAGAGCTTTTCTGAGGAGATTTATTTGCAAATTTATTTGGCACTGTGCTGGGTGCTTTATAAATTATATCAGGTATGGACCATGGAGGTCATTCAAAGCAGA